>NC_140590.1:264771547-265371547 GCF_964204655.1 Triturus cristatus
GAGGTGGTTAATGTTCCCAATGTACTTCGTGTTTCTATGGGGGATGTAGTGAAACAGAATATATGCTCTTGCTTATTGGGACGTACAAGCCGTTGAATCTTTGTTTTCTGATTTTAAGTATTATGCTGCATTTGATGCTGAGGATTTGTACTTAAATACTGCAAATTATGCTGATTTATTTTGTTACCACCATTTTGGGCATCATTACCTGCATAAAGCTAATACATTTAGAAATGTTTTTAATTACACACAATGGGAACATTGCCCGGCTCCCATTGAAGGCAGTTCGAAAACTCTTTTGAAAAAATTTATATATTTCACTATTTCCAACCCGGATTTTTTTTATTTTAAATTGAATACTACGTCCAATCCTAAGGTCTTGCTCACCCACACTACATTAGTGTATTCCAAATTCTTTATTGACCAACTGGCAGTGGGTGGTTATGAGCTGTGGAAGGATACAGTAGATCTTAAGTCTGTTTGGAGTTCTAAATTCTGGCAGGTGCAAGGCTGTGAAGCTTTGCATCGTGCATGCCTTATCCCAAAACAAATCCTATTTTTTAATAGTTTGATTTATCAAACAACCTGTTTAGGTTTGGCCACTGCAAAACAAATGAATGCACCTAAAATACCTACACTGGCTCCTTATGACACCTGGGATAATCATGCTGACTTAGCCATTGAGGATTTGCAATTGTTGCATACCAATAATACTTTTAAAATCTCTAGTCTGGACCCCCAGGGGTGGTTGATTTGGCAAACAAGTTCAGATTCTTGCCAACGCCGTTTTCTAGGCAAAGACCCAGGATACATTCAGGATCGACCAGATCCGCGTTTTTTTGACTCCCATTCAGTTACTACTTATTCAGTAGGGAAATTATGTCAAAATTGGTTGCAACACTCGACCCTTGCGTCAGTTAAACGCCATTTGTCGTTGTTATCAGGTGACGTTGACGTGACTGATTTTATAAAAGGACCTACTTGTCCTAGATCAAACAGATTTATTTATGCCACTTACAACGAAATCTGGAAGCTGTCCCAAATTGAAGCTGCTTCACGTCTAAGGGCAATAGACCAAGCTAATTTAGAAAAAGTGCTTGCTGTTGTTGATAATAGTATTAACCCCTTCGCCGCAGCAGGAATTCCGCCGTGGCGCTGGGGGGGTTTGGGGTCAGTTGAGGTGCCGCTGTGCTCGTGACGGAACCACTCCGTCACGAGTCACGGGTGAGCTGTGCTCATGACGGAGTGGTTCCGTCACGACTCCGCCCACTGCGCTAATCGCCCGCACAGGCGGGGAATTAGCACCGCGTGGGCGGAGCGGCCGCCAACGGCCACAGCATGACGGAGCCACTCCGTCATGAGCACAGCGCACCCGTGGCTCATGACGGAGTGGTTCCGTCATGAGCACGGAAAGGGTTAATACTCTTTCTTCCCGTATTTACACATTGGATAATATTGTCTCATCTGTTGTGGATATTGTTCATGATGAAGTGTCTGTTTTGTATCATGGTCAACATCAATTGCGTTCAATTATGCAGTTTGCATGGACATTGCAAACTTTGAAGATGGGTAAAGTTCCATGGGATTACATGAACACGTCATTGTTATTTACACCACTTAACTTGACAGATAGACAGCAATTTATGTCCATGAAGGATTCCACATACACTATGTTACATATTGAAAAATTAGAACCTTTGCTTTTTTCAGTTGCTGAAACGAATTCGGCAGAGTGGCTCATCCATGGGGTAATTACTTTGCCATTTTCCTTGTTTAAATTTAGTTCATGTAAGAAATATTGGGCTGCATTTCTTCACGAGGTGTGGTCTTTACCATTCACATATAGATGCTTACGGAGGTGTACCTCACTGGGGAGTCGTGTGATTCCTCACCTGATCATTCTCTTGTGTGCAAAAATATACAATTGCACAGCGCATGTAATTTATCGGCACCTAATCTGGCGTGTATTTTAAAAGGTCATCCAGTACCAGTTATCACACCAACGTTTACCCTGCTAGCAAACGGTAGCTATTTGCTTTTTAAATAATGAAGATTGGTGCGGCATGCTTGCTGGCATCCCTTACATTGTAACGTCTCACAGCGTGTGGTTTGCTGTAAAAATTTGCTTTTTCCACCCCCGCATGGGAGGCTCGACATCTCAATTTGGCCTTCCATTCCCACCTTGAAGGCAGAGTTCAACAAATTGAGCAGAATAAGAGCATTATTGTCCTACATCTACCCGTGAGACCTTCATCCTTCACATGGCTATCACCCGTACAGAGGTACTTGCGCTTCTCTATACCGATCTCCCACTAAATTTTGGGGCGTTAATTCACACTATCTTCAATGCTTGTAACATGACAGGCATTGCCCATTTTTTTAAGGTTGTGGGCTCTGGCCTTGCAACCTCTTTTCAAACTATATTTGGTGCAATACCAGCATTTATTCATTCTATTTTTCCAGTGTCTTCGGTGGCTTGCCGCTGTTACTTGCACTAGCCGCTGGAGTCCTGCTATTAATTTGCTTGCTCCGAAATGGATGCTCTTCCTGTGAAACCACACAACCGGGACCGGCTGCTGCTGCTCCGTAGTCGTAAGCTTCAATGCTACGGTACTTTGCCACTGGCCGCTCTGAGCGTGGTTTATGGATTGTCCTTCCGTTTTGGTTATTTCACTTGCGTGCAACTAGTCTTCCACTGCCTGGAATGTTCGTTCAAATGGGCATTGGATCTTTGCCTCTTCAATATGGTGTGTCCTGCCCTGGATTATGACCTGCTAATGAGTCCTCTATTGGCGCATGAGCTGGAATGTTCTGGTGTTGGGATTATGGCCTGCGTGGTTGTGCTTGGAGTTTTAGCGGAATGGGATGTATGTGCAGCTGCACATGATTTCCTCCAACAAATATTTCTTGAGGAACACGCAAGTTGTCCACTGATGGTGCTAGAAGCTCCCATTATTGATGAACATGTATGTTCATTCTTTTTGATGGAATGGATGGCTACTCTCTTGTCTGACAATATCAATGACTTCCTCTTGGAGGCTGTTGCAACTTACTGCTCATACACCTTAATGGATTAACCTGGATGGCTTCCATCATCTGCCGGATCATTTTTGTGATAGTTTTTCTTTGTGGCTTTTTTCTCTCAAATTGAGTTATTTATACACCAATTAGTGCACCGTTTGACTCTTTGTCCAAATTTGACTGCTGCTCTTAATTCTTGCTCACTCTTACTTGAACTCTGTGTTCTATTGAGCCCACTGTCCGTTGGTCCGATCAAGGGGAGGGTGTAGTGAGGAAACGGGGTTAACAGCAGACATTGCTAAATTAGCATGAGTAGTATAAGCTTGGTTGCCATTCTGCCACTTTTGTGCACGGCACTACATGGCTCTGTTCTCGTGAAATACTTTGCTTGCGCTGCTTCACATGAGATCTGTCTAACTTTCACATATCCAGCGGGGCACAGCAATTTCTGCCTGTACAGCCTGTTCAAGGTCGAATAACAATGTATGCAGGGCCGGACTGGGAACCAAAACCGGCCCTGGCAAAGTGCTCGGCCGCCCCCTCCCCCTCCTCGCGGGGGGGGGGGGGGGGGGGGGTGATTGGGAGGGCCGCCGACCTCTTTGCCAGGGACGGTTTTCGGCCGATTTTGTTACAGGGCCGATTTTGCAGCTTTGCTGCAAAAACGGCCCTATAACAAGCCCCCACCCATGCGGCGCACCGGGGGATTGCCCGGTGCCCGCTACGGCCAGTCCGGCCCTGAATGTATGCTGTTGATTCACTTTGGTCAGTCCCACGCACATAGACATAACATGAAGCACAGCGGTCCAACTGAAACTCGGATGCTTTTAATATGGGATAACATGCATGAGGAGGCACTTGGAGAAAACCTTTCCAACATAGAAGAGCTGTGCTGATCCTGAAATGTAATTCACTGCATCTGATCTCGTAAGTATGGGGTCTCGCTGACAAAGCCCAGAGGTCTTCTATAATTATTCTAATCTAGCTCATAAGCCCGGGGAGGGTGGTAAAAGGAACTATAGTCCTGTTTCCACTGTCATTATAATATGATTTCCTCTTTTGTGCTTTATGGAATTGTAACAATGCTAATTATCTTGTTTTTATGCATTATGCTGCTCGTATTGGCTAGAGTACTGCATCTTAGAGCACGTTAGTTAAAAATAAACATTTTAAACTACAGTGTCTCTGTTTACTCACGTTGTGGATAAGTATGAGTGTGAACGAAAGAGTGTTCTTGTTTCTCACTATCTCAGAGTTTACTAAGTCGCATGTTCTAGGTTGTCTAATCATTGGTAGCTTTGCTGTAGTACGGAGAACGAATGAGACACTAGTGCTAGTCGGATTGGGGTTCTGGGCACTGAGGTGGATTTTTTGTACACAACTATACACCGAGGTCCTGGTTTCCTGCGCATATTTCTGTGCGTGAGCAGAATCCTTGCAACAGGGGGGCAGGAATATTACTACCCCTGCACCTGAATTAATTGTAACATGTTTCAGCCCTCTTAATGGCCTAACAAGATGTCTTGGGCTTTTATTAGGACTGTTGGTATCTTAATGCCCCGTATTAGTTTTGGTTGAATTTTTACTCTGGTTATTGTTATGTCCCAGTCTCCCATATCATACAAGGGACACACGTGTAACAATTAAATATCATGAGGCAGGCCTAATTACTGATCCTCCTGGTTGGAAGGCCTGGTGTTCTTCAATAAATAAGGTGAAACTAGTTATTTAGAAATAGCAGTATCATTGGTAAAAGCATGCTGACAAAAGGTACACATACGACTTACAGATACACACATTTGTGTTATATTTTTTCATTTTGTTTTTTACCTCATTGTTTATGTTTGCCATAGGGCTAACACATATGTAAAAATGTCTTTTGATTTTGTCTGCTCCCAGCCAGGGGGAGATTTTAAAATGCTCCAGCTGGGTGAGGGTAGACTACTGTTTTCCAGCCCGCACTCCTGTGGGCAGGAAAACAGAACAAACATTGCTCCTGCCTATGGGAGCATGCAGTAAACAGCTGCTCTTTCCAGGTGGGAGCAATGCTAGTTCCTGCACTATGTGAGGAGCAGGCTGGCGCTGCGGGGGCCCTGGACCTTCCTTCGTGGTCCCTAACTTGCTGCTCAGTGGGTTCCGTGGGTGGCAGCCTGATAGATGTCCAGGGTGGGGACTCTGTGAGCTAATACAGTAGTCGCAGCTCCGGTGGAATGTGCCCGCAAGTACTGAGGAACTTTGATTTTCGATCACGATCGAATCGACCCGCCATTTTGTGACCCGCCGCCATTTTGTGTTGCCATCACTCAGGCAGCACGGCGAACAAAGTCTATTCTGCTTTTTCTGTAGCCTGGTGTCGAAATACGCCTTCGGCCTCTATTTGCAAAGCTGGTGTTAGAACTAGCCGAGTACACTAATCCCTGTCTGGCTTTTCTAATCCGCGTCTCAACTATCTGTTGGCTCACACTATTCTTTCCTGACCTTATCTTATCGACTGGCCTTCACTGTCTCCTGCTAGCATTCTCTCGTTTCACAACTGTCTTCCAACACACACAAACGTATCTCGCCACCTGCAAGTTAGTTATGAATCTGTTAATGAATTAGCTTGAGGGAGGGGTGACAAACACAGTTGGAGGAGAGGTCTCTTCGAGTCATCTGACACTTCTGTTTTCAAACCTTTCTTATTGGTTCCGCCTTGTTTTCCAACTTTCCTTATTGGCTCTTTCTTGTATGCTCTGGGAGTGCATTTTATTAATGATTATGAACATTGTATGGTATTTAACCCGGTGCGCCACAGAGTGAAGTGGCAGTCTCCTGAGAACCTACTTTGTGTACTTCTAGGATAACTGTACTAGCTGCAGCTAAATAAATCTGATCTTCTAACGCCGACAGAGTGTCCCGTGTCTCTGTGTAGCGAAGCAGGTGAACTCCGGAGACTTCGGGCGTACCCTGCGCCGCCAGGCCCAAAAGGTTCTGGTTCTTCAACTGGCGCCCAACGTGGGGCGGCTTCAGTGGTACCGGTTCTGCTCGAAGGTCGTGAGGAACCCCGCAAGAAAATTCCGGAGGGTTCGCGAGCCACACTAAGCGACCCCTGTATGTCGAAAGTGGTCCGAAGGTCTTTTTCAGCGCGGTTACTCCTTCCTGACGGCTACTGACGACCGCTGCCCTGACTGCCGCCCTGACTGCCGCCCTGCTTTGGCCCTTCCTTTGATGATGTATGGTAAGGCGAGACGATAGACGGGCCTCTGTTGGTGGAAGAAGACATCCTTAGTTAAGTATTTTCGTGGGTCGCGCCCACAAGTTTTGGTTCTTTGATTGATTTCTTTGGGTTCTTAAATTTATCTGTTGCAAGAGATAAAGCCGAGGGTAAGTGCATTAGTGCTGCGTAAACTGAGTTTTACTCCCTTGAAGTTTGTGAACAGACAGGAAAAATCTCGAGATGCCTGGTCTGACTAAGTTTTGAAGAATTTGTTGTCTTGGTTGTAATAGTGATTCCCGACTTGAGGACTCTTGTCCGATTCCTTCGGTTGGAACTCCCACATATGAGCTCTATTCAAAACATGGTATCGGCCCCATTGCCTTTAACGAGACATGGACCCGATACACGAAGAAAGTTGGTGTTCTCAAATGGCCAGAAAATGGTAGTTTTGATCCTGATGTGCTAGATAATTTAGAAGCAGTTTTATTCAAAAGAAAAGCCCGGCCGGCAATGTTTGACTCTTTCCGCCTTTGGCGTAAGGAAGCCAAACAGAAAGAAATGAAACAAGCAAAATGAGATAGGAAAGCACAGGGTATGACAATTATACAGGCTGCCCAACAGTTCAAAAATGATGAAATTGATAATGCGGCTGAAATTTCAGAAAGACAAAATCGTATGTCGATAGATAAATGCTATCCGGTGTTGCCTGTTTCTCCTTCTGATAATAAGAAAGATATAGAAGAAGATCCCTTAATGTCCCATTTATTAAGGTTGCCTCCGCCCTATGCGCAAAGTGCCAATGTACCTCAGCCGTTACAGCCTGTTCAGCCACCAGTGGTACTTCCGCCTGTTCCGGCTCTTCCGCATTTGCCTCCTCCAGTATTACCGCCCTTGCCGGTTTTACCGTTAGTCTCAACTTCTTTACCTTCATCTCCTGATCTTAGATCTCCTTTGCCTTCTGCTCCTCCTGCAGTTATCTATTCTTCTCCTGTCAGTTCCCCTTATACTCTGTCTCCAATTCTTATGTCTAATTCTCCGTCTGTGCGTAAGCGTCTCACAGACTCTGTCACTAGTATTCTATATCCTTTCTTTGAAGCTTTAAATGAGTCTCCGGCTTTTGTTCGAAGACAATCTCGTAGTCAGTTCCCAGATTTTGAGGAACGAGAGAAGTTAGACTCTCTCGCACGAAAATGGATCAAGAAGGGTCCACAATACAGTGTGCTTGATATTATGCCTACCTTTTTGCAATGGAATGCGCCTACAGAAAGATATGTTTTCAATGTAATGTGCGACACTCTCATTAAAGAATGGGAAGATGTGAGTTCGAGTCCGATCTCACAAGATCTGTTAAATATTCAGACTGATTTTGAAAAAGGACTTATTGTGGGTTCTAAGGTTGAGGAAGCTGTAAGGACGCTTATCTCTTATAGATCCTTATTGTTTTCTCAGATTTTCCTTGATTCCGATCCGTCGGTTAGACTGACGTCGAAAAATTATCCTATGAGAGAGGTTCCTCCAGTATGGAAAGAAGAGGTTGCGGGAGTAGGTGGTAATGCACCTATTCCTGCTCATTTCCAACGTATATGGGTACATGTCCCTTGGAAGAGATCTGAAGTTTTGGCTATTAAGCAGACTCTACCAGATCCTCGTAAGAACCCTGCAGGTTATTACAAAGAGCTATCACAGACAGTTGATGCTTGTATTATGAACCTAGCAGATATTGACATGCTAATGGGAAATGTAGTCCCACAGACAATATGGGCTAAGATTCGTAGAGAGGATCACGCGCAGGAACTTGGTGCTACTTGGGATGTTATAACTAATACAGATAGAGACCAAGTGGATGGCGCAAAGCCTGACGCTCTGATCTCGGAACTCCCTGGTAGAATCATCATGTTAATGAAAACTATGATGCCTGCACTGAAAGTTAACTGCGATAAACTAGCAGCATGCAAACAAAAGAAAGATGAAAGTGTCTCTGACTTCTTTACTCGTTTCGAGGAGACATTTATCGACCACAGTGGTCAAGATATGGCTACAGAAGGTGGACAGCGATTATTCGTGGACAAATTTGTATTCAATTTGCTTCCCGAGCTGTCACACAAATTAAAAGATTCAGAAAGTTCATGGGCTGTTTCTTCTTCTGCTCAGATATTGGCTACTGCACAATATTATGAGAATAGGGAAAAAGAAGAAAAAGAAAAGCAAGAGAAAAAGACGAAAGAATTAAAGACGTAGGTTCTCTTGCAACAAGCCTATCCGCCACGTTATGTTCGGCCTCAAATTCAGCAGCCCCCAAGTTTCAGAGGTGGTATCAAAAACCTGAGCCATACAATCCGCGACCTTTGTTAGGTCCTAATCAATGTGCCTATTGTAGAGAGGAAGGTCATTTTAAGAATAGTTGTCCGGTTTTATTGCAGCGCAATGGAGCATTACCTGCTCCACGAGGTCGTGCTGGCCTCCAGTCAGCAAACAGAGGTAGAGGTCGGGGTATATTGACTCAAGAACAGCGTGCCCTTCCTTCTCCCAATTCCATGAATTACTTTGATCAGCAAAATGTGATGTCTGCACAATATTACAATGAAGACCATTATGTTGAAGGCGAGAATGAGAGTCTTCATGCTAACTAGGGCAGCCATGGACAAAGTAAGGGAGTTGTGCCAATCCCAGTAGATCAAAATGGACCTTATGTTAACGTCACTACAATGGGTGTTTCAGAGCCATTTCTTCTGGATACTGGAGCAATGAGAAGTTCTATCATTCATTCTAAACTCCCTGGGGCACCGTTGTCTGGCTTAACGAATGTTTCCGTAGGATTTTCTGGCGCCCCTGTTCGCAATCCAGTTTCTTGCCCTTTGCCTATTTCAGTTGGTCCTTATGATTTGGAAGCTCCACTACTGTTAACAAATGGTTGCGGTGAGAATCTGTTGGTCTAGACCTATTGAAAAGAATGCATGCTACAATATATTGTTCTCCTTCTGGTGTACATCTTACTTTAGGACAGAAATTGGTCTCCCCAATGTATTTGTCCAAAGATCAGTTTCCACCTGAATTACTTTCTCTTCCAACAGCACTTTGGGCTACGGGTCCGAACGATGTGGGTTGTCTTGAGATTCCGCCTTATGTTGTCACTCTCAAGCCCAATGTTGAATTACCGCGCATCCCACAATATAGAATTTCTGCTGAAGGTGAGAAAGCGCTTTTGGGAATCATTCATGACTTGATTCAGAAGGGTGTGGTTAAAGAAACAAGAGGTAATACATGCAATAATCCTATTCTTCCTGTTCTTAAACGCACTGATCCTTCTCAGCCTCCTGTGTACCGTTTCGTAATTGATCTGCGAGAAGTAAACAAAATTGTGATTCTACAATTTCCTGTTGTTGCAGATATCACTGCTTTGTTGACAATGATACCTTCCACAGCGACTTGGTTTTCTGTTATCGATCTAAAGAATGCCTTCTTTAGTATTCCCATTGCAGAAGAGAGCAGGGACATTTTTGGTTTCTCTCTTGGAGGCCGAAGCTTCCGGTTTAAGCGCGCACCTCAGGGCTATTGTGAAAGTCCCTCTATTTACAGCCAAGCTTTAAAATGTTATCTTGATCCTTTTCATTTGCCGTCTGGTGCTGCTCTTATCCAATATATGGAAGACTTATTAGTCGCCGCTGATTCAAAAGATATCTGCAAAGATGTCACTGTTGCATTGTTACGCCACTTGTTTAAACTGAATCACACGGTTTCACCTTCCAAACTACAATATGTTTGTCGAGAGGTTACCTACTTGGGTCATCTCCTATCAAAGGAGGGACGACAATTGACACCAGAACGAATTCAGGCGATTACGCGAATGTCTGTACGATCCACACAAAGGGAGGTACGTGCCTTTCTGGGTATTACTTCTTATTGCAGACAGTGGATCCCTAACTTCTCTCTAATAGCCAAACCTTTGTTGGCACTCACTTTAAAAGATACGCCTCAGCCCCTTCCATGGACTGATGAGTGCAAAAAGAGTTTCACTGACTTACGTACCGCTCTGTGTTCTGCTCCTGTACTAGGCACTCCAGATTACACTAAGCCTTTTACGCTTTATGTGCATGAGAGAGAAGGTTGTGCATTGTCAGTTTTAGCGCAGCAATTTGGAGACAAACAGCGTCCATGTGCCTATTTTTCGGCTACGTTAGATCCCGTAGCTAAAGCATTGCCCAGTTGTCACAAAGCGGCGGCAGCAGCAGCAATTTCTATCCGACAGTCTGCTGGAGTGGTGTTGGATAACACTCTCATTGTCATGGTGCCACATGCAGTGGATACTTTGCTAAACAGAACGAAAACGCAGCATCTTACGAGCGCTCGTCTAACTGGATACGAGCTGAAGCTGTTGGCTAGTCACATACACATCAAACGATGTAATACCCTAAACCCAGCTACTTTGTTGCCCCTTCCAAATGAGGAAAGTGTTGAACCAGCATGATTGTTTCTTCCGTACTGAGGAAGAGACAAAAGGAAGAATTGACCAGATAGACACACCGCTAGAGAATCTGGATGGAACTCTATGGGTAGATGGTTCTTGTTTTAAAATGCCTAATGGAGATACAGTTTCAGCCTGTGCTGTGACTACTTTACATACGATTGTGGAAACTGCACGTATTAGACACAATTCAGCGCAAGCAGCAGAATTGGTAGCATTAACAAGAGCTTGTGTATTATCGAAAGGGAAAAGAGTGAACGTATACACTGACAGTCAATACGCTTTTGGTGTAGCGTTCAATTTTGGGCGTCTCTGGAAGGAAAGGGGTTTTCTCACTTCACATGGCACCAAAATACAACATGGTCAGTTGGTGACTGATCTCCTTGAATCACTTGCCTTACCCACCCAAATAGCGATAGTAAAATGTAGTGCTCACAAAAAGATTACGGATGATGTTGGTCGAGGAAATGCGTATGCAGACACAATAGCAAAGAAGACAGCGAGAGATTCAACGAGTCGAATGTATGTGGCAGGTCCTGCGAATTGGGTCAGAGAGAGAGGAATGTATGAGAATACAGTGGAAAGTGTAAAAGCGATTCAGAAAGAGGCTTCAGAAAGGGAAATCAGCAAGTGGAAAGAAAGTACGGGAATGTTAGATGAGATGGGTTGTTGGGTGGAATTATCTGAACATCAACGTTGGCTGTTACCAGATGCCTATGTTCTCCCAGTGGTTACTATGGCACATGGTCCAGCCCACTTAAGTGCAAAAGGCATTTGTAAACTTCTGGCTCCAGTGTGGCAGAATGAAAGTATCCCAAAATGTGTAGACAATGTAGTGAAGCACTGTATTGTTTGTTTAATGTACAACCCGGGAAAGGGAACCCCAACTCCAGCAGGTCACTTTGCTCCTCCGACATATCCATTTGAGGTGTTGCAAATCGATTACATTCATATGGAGCGGTGCAACAACCTCAAATATGTTCTGGTGGTAGTATGCGCCTTTTCGAGATGGATAGAAGCATACCCTCTAAAGGATAACACAGCCCTATCCACAGCTAAAATCCTTCTAAAAGAATTCTTCCCCAGGTTTGGTTTGTCGCGCATTGTCTGGAGTGACAATGGGAGCGAATTTATTGGCCAAGTCATGCAAAAAGTTTGTGCAGGTCTTGGTATCAAGCAAAAGTTCCACGCGGCAAATCATCCACAGTCAGCGGGTTTAGTAGAATGTTACAACAGAACCTTGAAGTTAAAGTTAGCAAAGGTTCAAGCAAGTACAGGACTCAATTGGCCCGATGCTTTGCCGTTAGCTCTGCTATCCACCAGAACTGCAGTACACTCTCGTTTGGGAGTTAGCCCATACGAAGTGGTGTTTGGCCGTCCGGCCAACGTATGGGGAATCCCTCGCCCTAAGAAATACTCAGACTTGCCATATCCAATGTTGATTGACTATCTGCATGACCTTACGACTAAATTGCGTGTTCTTCATCAACAGGTTCAGATTGCTCTGCCGGAGGCTTCCACAGACCCAGGTCACTCCATCCGACCAGGTGACTGGGTATGTGTGAAGAATTTCCAGAGGTCCAGCAATTTGGAGCCCAGATGGCGAGAGCCCCGGATGGTCTTGCTGACCACGAGAACAGCAGTTAAAGTCGAAGGAAAGAAAAATTGGATTCACGGTGTGCATTGTAAGAAAGTGCCTTTGCCTTTGCCATACGATCAATGGGTACGCAGAGGTCTTGGTGACTGTGAAAGTGAAAGAGTTCCACGATTCGTACCCTTCAGCGATGCACACCTGAGTGGGACACTGTCTGAGAAAGAGGACAACGACATTTTACAGGAAGCAATTCCATCACATCGTCGCTTGGATACGACTAAACCATGAACATTGTTCCAAGATCAGAATGTTCCGGGGAAGGAACGATATAATTTAAGACCTAGACCAAAGAACATTTAAGACTCTTTTTCTCCCTTGTGTAGTATTCTGTCCCGGTTGCAGGGTCACGGTAGGAGTCTAAGTCACGACCTGAGTAGTGGCAATAGGCCTGCAGGATCTTCAGTGTCATAGGACGGTGGAACATCGTGACTTAAGTGATTGAGGAAGATTGCCGTGAGCATCCATTAGAAAGATGGAAACTACACTAGGTAATGAAGAAAGAAAAGATGAAATGAAGAAAGCATCCTGTAAAATAATGTACAGTCGTTTCAGCATAACTTTATGTGTTATTATATCATTATGTATTGTTTTGGCGTTTATTAGTTGGATAATTTATGCTTTGCAGCCAAAAGATGCCTCCCCTTCTCCCTCTTTGCCTTCTTCTACTATCTCTCCACACTTCTTTCATACTCTTCCTTCACATGAACTCGTCAGAAGAACCGAATACTATAACAATTCCTTTATCCAGCTATTACATCAGCACCAATTAGTGGTTAATACAACTGATTGTTGGGTGTGTGGTCTTATGCCACATACTACAGAGAAAGGAATGCCATATCTAGTTCTCCCTTTTTCTTATGAGGGTTCTGCTTGGGCTTACTTCGTCATCTTCTCCAATGCTTATCAAAGCAAATTCAGACGATCTGTTAGTTCTCATATTAATTATCCGGATTTTAGTCATAGTTCTTTGATTAAGGGTATGGTAGTTATGGCTAAAATCATGGAAAATAGTAAAATCTCCATTGACGAAAGAAAAGCATACACTAATTGGAACGTCACCCAATATATGTCTAGTCTTAGTAGTAAGATTGGAAAAGGAAAGTCCTCGCCGATTTGGACTATACCACATCAGGGTAACTTCTGCTTACAGATAAATGATCGTCCATCTGACACTACACAAAGGAATAACTGCTCCTACACGTACGTTTACTCCTCTCAGAACTCGCCTCCTCTAGTGCCGTCTCAAGGCACCTATTTCATCTGCTATAATAGAGCTTATACTTGGTTACCAACGGGTTTCTCTGGTACTTGTTATATAGCCTTTCTTCTTCCCCCTACTTACACTGCTTCCTCAAATCATCACCGAACCCGATACGGCAGAGGGATTATTGATTCAAAGGACACTGCAGGACAAGAGGGAGGAGATTTTCTTAAAGGTTTTCTTCCCTTCTGGGGTCCAATGGCTAACAGCAGAAATATAAGGCAATTGGTCCGTGTCGTAGAGACTACAATAGACATCACTGTAGGAGCCTTAAGTAACATCACGGCAGAACTACAGGCGGATCGTCTTATGACATTACAAAATCGAGTTGCCTTAGACTTTGTTCTCGCCGATCGTGGTGGAGTATGCAAATTGATCGGGTCAAGTTGCTGTATTTTCATACCTAATGACGCTCCGACAGTATACCAAGCTATCTCCAAATTGCACATAATCTCTGAGTCTATTCATCAGGACGAAGGAGATTGGTCTTTAACGGAATGGTTTTGGGGACTACTGTCTAAATGAGGTTGGAAAGCATTGACGTTTCTTGGTATAATCTTGACCATTATTTTCTCCTGTTGCCTTTGTATACACTGTGGTCCCGCTATCTGTGATCTTTGTGCTACTATGTGCATCCCAAAACCCAAACCACAAGTAACAGAAAACATAAGAATGATGTTACAGCAACAGCTCGATGACCTCATGGCCATTGACGTGGACTCAGATTAACATGGGTCTATCTTGCCTGAGTTCTGGCAAAAGGAGGGTCTGAGGAACTTTGATTTTCGATCACGATCGAATCGACCCGCCATTTTGTGACCCGCCGCCATTTTGTGTTGCCATCACTCAGGCAGCACGGCAAACAAAGTCTATTCTGCTTTTTCTGAAGCCTGGTGTCGAAATACGCCTTCGGCCTCTATTTGCAAAGCTGGTGTTAGAACTAGCCGAGTACACTATCTGTTGGCTCACACTATTCTTTCCTGACCTTATCTTATCGACTGGCCTTCACTGTCTCCTGCTAGCATTCTCTCGTTTCACAACTGTCCTCCAACACACACAAACGTATCTCGCCACCTGCAAGTTAGTTATGAATCTGTTAATGAATTAGCTTGAGGGAGGGGTGACAAACACAGTTGGAGGAGAGGTCTCTTCGAGTCATCTGACACTTCTGTTTTCAAACCTTTCTTATTGGTTCCGCCTTGTTTTCCAACTTTCCTTATTGGCTCTTTCTTGTATGCTCTGGGAGTGCATTTTATTAATGATTATGAACATTGTATGGTATTTAACCCGGTGCGCCACAGAGTGAAGTGGCAGTCTCCTGAGAACCTACTTTGTGTACTTCTAGGATAACTGTACTAGCTGCAGCTAAATAAATCTGATCTTCTAACGCCGACAGAGTGTCCCGTGTCTCTGTGTAGCGAAGCAGGTGAACTCCGGAGACTTTGGGCGTACCCTGCGCCGCCAGGCCCAAAAGGTTCTGGTTCTTCAGTACTCATCTTAATGCAGAGCGCAATCCATTTAGAGATGGTCTGTTTCTGAACTGCTTTTTCTTTTTTCGCTCTGGCGAACTCAACAAAGAGTTGATCAACCACCATGTATTCCCTAGTGTTTTGATGTAAAACGACAATGCTCATTTTTGGGTCCTCGTGATTGAGTCTCTCCTCCTCCTTAAAAGGGTGAGGCAGAGCAAAGAAGGTCGGCAGCGTGATGCTTTGGCTGATGTGGAAAGGTGTCACCACCTTTAGCAGAAAAGAGGCATGTGTACATAGAACCAGTTTGTCTGGGAAGAAGCTGATGTATGGAGGGTGTACAGAGAGCACCTATAACTCTCTAACCCTCCTACCTGAAGTAATGGCCATCTAGAAGACTATTTTTATCGTCAAGAGATGCAGTGCGTCGCTATGCATTGGCTCCAATGGTGAACACATCAAGAAGGTTAAAACCAAATTAAAGTCCTTTTGGGGCCTAATGTAGGGTTTAGGTTGAAATGTGCTAAAGTCCTTTCAGGAAACCCGTCACAACAGGTGACGTGAACTGGGGGGGGTTGATCTGGCAAATGTAAGAAAGACAAAATGGCCGAAAGATAACCTTTAACTGTGCCCGAAGTAAAGCCTTGCCAGGTTGATGTTAAATCAAAGAATACTTCAAAGGTGCAGGGCGAGAATTGATCAACATGTGCACCAATCATTTTGTTGATGGACGCCTTCCCCGCCAGTATGACTTCACAGACTTCTGATTGGAGTTCAAAAAGTGGCAACCACTGCAGCTTAAATCTCCACACATGAAGTTGTAGAGTGTGCACTCAAATCGGATTGCATCTTGTATAATTGATGTGAGACACTCACTCTCGTGTCTGGGGTTTCCACCTGGACATAATCCCACAGTGCTAGTGGCACAGACAGTCCATCAGGTTCCGGCAAACTGTTGTGACTTCTACCTTCCTGTCCAGCATGGTCAGAGCCCACTCCCCGCTCAGAAGCAGTGTCCTCAATATCCATGGCATGCTTTACTTTTATGGCAGCCACCTTTTTCTCTTTGAATTGATGTTCGGACTGTTAAGGTCTATCTTCCTTTTTAGGTCTCGCTTTTATTTGAGTAACATCCTGTAAGAGTCCGTACCAGGTTTTAGTGATCTCTAGCCGAGTCAGCGTTCCGCACGTACTCGGTGATTGTGACTACGTCATGTAGTCAGCTTCACCCCTCCCTCGCTGTCAGTAGCAGCCGAGTCTTGGACGGATATAGACGTCTTGACTGTGCTTATCAAGTACGTTTTCGTTACAGCGTTCGTGTTAGCCTAATTTATGTGATCCGGGTGGCGCTCATGCTTTTTCATTGCTAAAAAGACTTTGGCAATCTGCCAAATCTATTTGTATAACGGATCACTCGTTTAGATTCAAAACGTTTGGGCATTAATTTAAGTTGGCTCTCCTTCTACATACTTTTATCCCCGTGCCTTATATCTTTTTGAGTAACAGATCCACCGACCAGTATTAAAACGTTTGACCGCGGGCCTAATTCTAGTTGGCTCTCCCTTCGTATACCATT
Organism: Triturus cristatus; assembly: GCF_964204655.1. Classification (NCBI taxonomy): domain Eukaryota; kingdom Metazoa; phylum Chordata; class Amphibia; order Caudata; family Salamandridae; genus Triturus; species Triturus cristatus. Next base: position 264,788,184 of record NC_140590.1, read on the forward strand.
ATCCCCGTGTCACTCGGGTTGTATACGTTCTGATCGGACGTTCATTCATTGGTGTGATGAATGAGAATTAGTCCTCAATTGATACATACCTTTGCCACATCGTGGGTGGTATTACATGTACCTTACAGCTTAAATAATTAGGCATTCCCCTGCGATTCTAATTTTGTCCTTTTGCTTTCAGTATGTGGCGATCGCTTTGACGGCACCACTTCTCTCCATTAATTGAACATATTATAATCAAGGTACGTGCTATTCCATCATACCAGTTACACTTTGATCAGTCCAACAGGGAGTCTTTGTGACTATCTCTTCACATTTATTGTTTACAGAATTCATGACCAATTTATATGTCGGCTGACTTTCCCTTTAATGTGATACCAGGAATCCATGTCCTATTAAAACGCAAGTCTGATCTCAGGTGAGCCACCCCGCCGCGAAGCAAAAAATGCTTTATTGTTTCCTTGTAACTTGACACACACATGGCCCTGACGTAAAATCTTTTACGCTTACAGGCCGCCAGCCCTCCTTTTGTCCTGATGAAGACCCACATTTGATGCACGTAATTCGGCACTACTACATAGGGTCGAAATGTCGACGTTGTTTGTCCAATTCTTCCACGCAATTCCACAAACAGAACTAGGAAATCATATCCTGCTGTGGTCTATGCTTTACATGTTGGATCTATTTGTTTATTATTGTGTATTCTTCATTGTACAAATTTGTCATATGTGAACTTTGTGGTCAGTTAATCAGTACATTGAATCACCAATTGTTTTATGTTGTATGTGTTTCTTGGGTGGTCAATCCTGTAAATATTTCGGTGTATATACTTTTGATACACACCGTTGAGTAAAATGAATTCAATTTCTGAATTTCAGGATCCATGTGTGTGCTTCGTTGTCTCTCATTGAATGTGTACCTGCTTATTAGTTAATTGGATTAAGTACATATTGTAATAAGTCTGTGCACTCCCCAACAGAACCATTGTTTTTTGTCTTGATTATAACGCCCAGGTTCTGAGGGTTACTGGGTTACCCCATTATTTCTAATGGGTAGCGAACGCAGCGCAGCTGCTTCGCTTGGTGAGACTCTATTGTTGCCGCTTTCTGTGCCGAAGGGAGACAGGAGATCGCACGCGTGGACAGGAGATGTGCACGCGTACGGACAGAAGATGTGCACTCCGTACATGTGCACATCTCCTGTCCCCGGAGGCTGGCAGCGCGTGCATCACTCGCTTTCAGTTTTCCTCCCCCCGTCGGCTCCACAGAGCCAGCTTGTTTAAGTATTACAAGCACTTCCTGATGGCAGAAACAGCGAAATTGTATTATCTCCCCCCTTCCCTGCCTTCTGCCACCTCCTGGGCACCCGCCTGGTCTGGCGTCATTGCCTAAGTACTGCAACCATTGTTGTGATGTGTGTTACCCGAAGGTCACGGCTCCAGTTTGCAGACGGGGCACTCAGCCTTAGCTCTTTGTGATAATACCTTCTAAAAAGCACATCGTGTTGGGTAATAATTAATTCATGTTATCAGCGCCTCCAGACAAAACAAAGCCTAAAGTTTACACTGTGAGTGTACAAAATATTAACAGAGCCTGTCAGTCACGGGTGGCATTACGTGAACGTGAGAACTGTAAGTATATTAAATAGTCCTCCAGGTCTGCGCGTGATTACGTCAGTTAATCCTGATTTTCAGTTTGCATTCTGGGATTTGTAGTTATGATTATTACATTAAAGAAGACACTCGTACTGGACTGGATGCTTATGCATGGAAACTGAAAACGAGAGCACTTTTTACGGCTACTGCTCACTCTGGTGGTCCGTTTCTTTCCGGTATATTCCTGTATTGGGAGGGAGGGGGAGGGGGGCAGAGGGGGAGTGGCGAGGCACTGGGTGTGTTATGCACAGCTGGGAAGATGCAGGCGACGAGCTTGGAGATCCAGTAACTAACAAGTGGCAGGAATTCGGAGAGCTCACGCGCCTGAACCCTCCCTCATCACAACTGCTCCGCCGAACCTTGCGCGTTCTATTCAGCTAACCTGTGCGCACCTACGTGTACCTCTTTATTGCCCCTTTAGGTGAAAGGAAATACTGTCTGTTCCCCAGACTTATCTATCATGGAGTATAAATGACTACAGTAAACTTATTTTTGCACATTGTTTTGAGCAATCATCTACAATGAGTTTTGCACTTACTACAACACATTGTCTTTTTACAGTGTAGGGACAGGTACTATTTCCTATCGAAAGTAGATGAATCAGATAATCAAAAGCAAGAGCTGTCACAGTAAATAGAATCTCTTTTCATTCACATTATTTTTCTAAGGAAACCTGTCATTCACGTATTAACGGTGGCAAGAGAGTACTGGAGGTACAATGATGATGTAGCGGTAATACCAGAGATGACGGCTTTGGAACTCGGAACCGGGTTCGAATCCGGCACCAGCTCAACATCCTGTGATTCTGGGCGAATCACGTGTTCTCCCCGTGCCTTAAAAAACAAGCATTTGCAATGCAAAATGTCTCGTATTTACAAGAGTTTGAGCTATTGACATTGCAAATAATAATTCCTTTTATTTTTGTTTTCGTTTTTTAAAATATAAAAAAAATGCATTGTCATTTACAATGCCAATAGCTTAAACTCGCGTAAATGCGAGACCTATTGCATTGCAAATGCTTGTTTATTTTGCAGTCAGAGGAGCGTTGTGAGTCCTTCTTCTGTATCTCATACTCCTCTGATCTGTGCTCTGACTGACCATCTGTCTCCGAGCGTTTTTCAGATGAATCCTGAAAGGAAAGAGATGAATGTGTACCAGTAAGCTGATACCTGTCAGGCGTTATAAGATTATCACTCTGTCTCTACAGGCCAGCGGGATTGCGCCGAGCCAATTTAGAAGTTCCCATTGTGCTGGTGATGTCCTGGTGGCCGAGTCCAGACGGAGTGAGGTTCATGGTAGTGTGGAGACAGGTAAGTACTACTCATCATAATGTAATTACACATATTAGTTGTAAGATGACCACACATGCATGACACTTACAAAAATTGCATGCGAGAGCAATGTTAAATACATGAGGCAAAAGCAAATGTTAACACACGATTCATTGTGAGACAAATGACACAGTAGCCTACCTTATATTGCGGCGACTTTGCGGTTGCTGAGCACTGTGGAGCAGTAGCAGCAGCACAGAAGGACCTGGACAATGGGGTTCAAGGCAGAAACTGAAGTATTGAAATGAAAAAATTTATGTTTTCACCTCTTTTCCTTCCATTCTATCAACTCAAGTTTGGAGGTGCTCCCTCCACAGTTATCTCGTGTATAGGTACATCACAATCAGCTCGCAGGCTGTAGCGGCGTTGATGTGGGAGAAGATTCTTGGTGGAGGCGGCAGGAATGTGGCGGTCTTTTACCCATGGCCCTGCTAAAATCTAAATACAGCAGGTGGACCTCCAAATGGACGGGCGGGAAAACCATTGAAAAAGTGACGGTGGGACCAGTTCCCTTAAGATCTAAATCAGGCCTCAGTCTTTTCTTTATATTTCTTACTATTCCACTTCTTTTTAGAAGAGTTGGGCGCTTGCTTTGAGTTATAATTGTCAGAAATACTCTTAATTTGTGGTTGAGTAGGTCTGGCTTCCAAATTATTTCTGTCTATGGATTTATAGGTTTCTTCAATAATTTTAGGTAAGTTGCGCTCCTGTTCTTCTGGAGTCAAGTTTGTGAGTCATTGGCGTACCGCCAGCGCTGCTACTTCCCCTTTAATGTTACTCATTATTATGGTGGATACTGCTGCAAAGTTACCCATCATTCCCAAATCCAGGGCAGGGGCTGCCTTGTGCTCATTTTGAATCTGTTTAAGCACCTCTGGCAAAACAGCTAATGAGGATGTACCATGTGTTCTGGTATTAACTGCAGCAGAGACTGTACCCCAAGTGGTTCACTCCTCTACCGTGGGAGCCCTCTCCATTGGCAAGCATATTGTAAGAATTCTCTGTTGTTCCTGGGATTCCATATGGGGAAACACTGCTTCAAGCTGACTTGTTTTTTGTGCATTCCAGAATGGGACTTCCTACTGCCTAACAGGTATCTTACCCATGACCCCAATTATTGTTGGTGGACTAATTCCAGGAGTACCCAATTGTGGTTGTGCAGCTTAAGCAGCCATCACAGAATTTATTATCTTTATTTGCACTACAAATTGTGTTAAACATCTATATGTTTTAATCAAATCTGCGTATAATGCAGTTAATCCTAGAGCTCTCAGATTATCTGTGTCTGGATATGGTGTGTATCCGGATGAGACTGGCCATTTTACTTCCTCATTGCTAAGGGGACCTAGTATTACATAATTGTATATATGTGGTAGGGTGCTTTCAAACCAATTTTGATGTTCTTGGTAAGTTAATAGTATTTCTAGTGCTTTAAATATTTGGAATCAGAGGGGGTACCTCAATGGGGAGATCCTTTTAAAGGTTCAAGTTTGAACAACCTACAGCCAATACTTACTCAACTGAGGAGGATATTTTCCATTACACCAAGGATTCAATCAATCAATCAATCGGGGGGTTGGTAAAGCGCGTTACTCATCCATGAGGGTCTCAAGGCGCTGGGGGGCGGGGTGCAACGGGGTTCAGTCGAAGAGCCAGGTCTTGAGGTTCTTCCTGAAGGGTTGCAGGGTCGGGGAGAGTCTGATGTTGACAGGGAGCCTGGTCTTGGCTGCGATGTAGGAGAAGGCTCTTCCGCCTGCTCTGTTTCTGCAGATGCGGGGGGGTCTCTGCCAGGGCGAGGTCGGCGGAGCAGAGGTTCCTTTTGACTCTCGTTGAGGTATTTAGGTCCGATGTTGTGTAGGGATTTGTAGGCGTGGGGGAGAAGTTTGAAGGTTACTCTCTTCCCGACGGGGAGCCAGTGGAGGTCTCGTAGATGTTGGGTCATGTGCTCGTGCCGTGCGGTCCCGAGGACGAGTCTGGCTGCGGCATTCTGGATGGTCTGGAGTTTGTGTAGAAGAGTTCTGTTGATTCCCGCGTAGAGGGCGTTGCCGTAGTCCAGTCTGCTAGTTATGAGTGCGTGGGTGACGGTCTTTCTGCATTCAGGGGGTATCCATTTGAAGGTCTTTTGGAGGATGCGATGGCAGTTGAAACTGGTGTAGGCGAATGAGTTGATCTGGCGGGTCATGGTGAGGGCAGAGTCAAGGATGATGCCGAGGTTCCGTGCGTGGTCGGTGGGGGAGAGGGGACTTCTGAGGGCGGAGGGCTGCCAGGTGTTGTCCCAGGTGGAGTTGGAGGGTCCTAGGATGAGGACCTCTGTCTTCTCCGAGTTGAGCTTCAGGCAGCTATCATTCATCCAGGCTGCAACGTCCTTCATTCCTACCTAGAAGCAGAGTCTGGTGTCTTCGGGGTTCTTCGTGAGGGAGAGGATGAGCTGGGTGTCGTCGGCGTATGATACTATGCTGAGCCCATGCTGTCTGACGATGGTGGCGAGAGGGGCCATGTTAATGTTGAAGAGCGTGGGGCTGAGCGATGAACCTTGGGGTACTCCACAGTTGATCTCTGTGGGTTCGGAGAGGAAGGTAGGGAGTCTGATCCTCTGGGTTCTGCCGGAGAGAAATGACCAGATACAGTTGAGGGCCATTCCTCGTATCCCAGTATCATGGAGGTTGGCTGTGAGCATGCAATGTGAGACCGTGTCGAAGCTGCGGAGAGGCCTAGTAGAATGAGGGCCGCGGTGTGTCCCTGGTCGAGTAGCATGCGGATGCCATCCGTGGTGGCGAGGAGGGCGGTCTCAGTGCTTTGGTTGCTGCGGAATCCAAACTGGGAGGAGTCTAAGATGGAGTTCTCTTCGATGACGGCGGTCAGCTGGGCGTTCGAGTCTCTCAGTGATTTTGGCAGCAAAGAGAAGCAGAGAGATAGGCCAGTAGTTTTTCAGGTCCGTCGGGTCGGCTGGGGGCTTCTTAAGGAGGGGCGTGACTTCTGCCCGCTTTCAGTTGTCTGGCAAGATGCCGGATTTGAAGGAGGCGTCGATAGTCCGTCCCAGTTCGGGTGCGATGGCGGCGGCCCTATGGTAGATGTTCAGTGTGCAGGGGTCCGTGGGGGCTCCTGAGTGGGTGTTTTTCATGGTCGCGGTGACGTGTTCGATGGTGGCGGAGTTCCAGGTAGTGACGGTCTGCTCGATGTTGGCCGTGGGGTGTTTGGTGGTGTCCGTCGTCTGTTACCTGAAATTTTCGTAGAGGGCTTTGATTTTCAGATGGTATGAGCTGAGCTTGTTGCAGAGTTCCTGGAATGGGGTGACGTCTGTGGCTTCGCTAGGGGGTTTGGTGAATTGCTGTATGGCGTTGAAAAGGTCTTTGGCATTGGTTGCGTTGGTGTGGATTTTGTTCTTGATGAAAGTCCACTTTGTGTCTCTTATCCGCTGGTAGTATTCCTTCAGTGCGTTCCTGTGGTTGTTTAGGTTTTCTGTGGTTTTCTGGTTTCGCCAGGTCTTCTCGAGACTTCTGCAGGAGTGCCTGGCTTCTTGGAGTTCGGTAGTGAACCAGGTGGTCTTCAGGGGACGTTGTTTGGCGGGGTGGCAGAGAGGTGCGAGCTTGTCGGCGCAGCTGGAGATCCAGCGGCGAAGTTCTATTGCTGCGGAGTTGGCATCAGCCGTGGCACTGGGGGGTCTCAGAGTAGGGTGGTGTTGAGGTGTTCCTCTGTGATCTTGCTCAAGTTCCTTCGTGGTGGGCGCGGGGTGGGTTTGGGTGCGGTGGTGGTGTTGAAGGTGAAGTGTACGCAGTGGTGGTCCGTCCAGAGTGGCTGCGTAGTGTGGCTGAAGCGGATGTTTGTCCTTCCTGCGAAGATGGGGTCGAGGGTGTGTCCTGCTCTGTGCGTGGGGGAGTTGATGCACTGCTTCAGTCCGAGGTTGGAGAGGTTGTCAAAGAGGGTGGTGGAGTCGGGGCCGCTGTGGTTCTCGAGGTGGAAGTTCAGGCCTTCGAGTAGGATGTAGTCGGTGGAGGGGATGGTCTGTAGGCGAGGGTGCAGCGTAGCGTGGTCCTGGGGCTGGTCTGGATCTGGAAGTGGAGGTGTTCTGTGTTGGAACTGGGGTCGCTCGTGCTAAGGGTGGAGGGAGGTCTTGTGTGCGATGGCGAGTCCTCCTCCTGGGCGGTGGGAGCGGTCCTTTCTCTGTATCTTGTAACTTTTGGGGATGGCGGTAGCGATGTCGGGGCCGGAGGTGGCATTTGTCCAGGTTTCCGTGAAGAAGGCAACATCTGGCGAGAGGGTGTCAATCAGGTCCCAGATCTCTACGGCGTATCTGTGCAGGGAGCGCACGTTGAGGAAGATGCAGGTCAGGTATTCGGTGGTGCGGGTGTCTGGTGGACCCTTGGCAGATGTAGGGGCGCTGTTGATGGTAATGGATCGCTGGCAGTATCTGCAGGACAACTGTCCGTGGGTGGTGTTAGGTGCGACTCTTTGGCAGTCTTGTGTCTTCTGGGGTTGAGTGCGTGGAGGGCGGCGGAGTCCTATTGGTGGGGCCTTGGAGATCCAGGGTTCCTGGCGCTGGTCGCAGTCTGGTCGCAGACGGGCGCAGATGGGCTTGCCTTAGGCACGCCTCAGGAGCGCCAGTGGCTCGCTCGCTGCGCGGCCCCGCAGCGCAGCCCCGCAGCGGTTGTCATTAAGGATGGAGGAGGGACGTACAGCTGGGAGGCGGGAGCGGGGGCGGGTTACGGCAGGAACGCCCAGAAAACAGAGTCAAGAGCAGCGCTTACAACGCCAACAACAGAGGGCTAAATAAACTTGGAAAACAGTGTTAACACAGCAATGAGAAGGGCACAGAAACAGAAATAAAAATTAAAGATGCCAAACAGAGTAAAAAGTATTGTACAGTGTTATGTATACAATAGAGCACAATTAGGGGGAAAAGAGAAAGCAACCGGCACAGGCAGCGAGGCGAGGCAGCGGGCACTAGCAAGGTGCGGTCAGGATTTCTCCAGTTAGTAGGTGTATAGGGTTCTTTGGGTACACAAAAGAAAGCTACTCAAGCAATCCATTAAATAAGAACCCAACCTATAACAGTGGCGGCGTATGGCTTGTACTTTCCAAGTAACACTGTGTCTTTGTAGGACTACATAAACATTGGACTGGTGCAAGACTGATTCTGACCACCCCTCAGGATATATTGGCCTATAGTCCTGCTAGCTCACAGTGCACCATCTGCACCCCTAACCTTACAGGGTAACAAATGGATGTGCAACCTCAGAACATGATAACCGTGACTCCCCAAGAAAATCATTCTAACAGATCTAGAATCCTTCCGCTTAGGTACTTATGCGTACCCAAAGTGATACACAAGAAACACACAACCTGCAGTTTACATATTTATTGAAGCATTGTGATCTTGAGCTGAATATGTGTGCTGCAATGATTAATAGAAGGAAACAGAAAACTGTGACCAACATTACAAGAATGGTGAAAAAGAGGAACAATTAAACCATTTGCTGATTACAGAAAAATATATGCTTGCGTACACGTACTGTAATTTAGTGTACTTCCACCTAGCCCATTCTACCCTAGCATGTCTAAGGTGGGTAGATCTGCCAAATACCTGTTGGGTGGTCTAACTCCCCATTATCTTGGGTAAGTGTCAGCAAGCTAAGCTGTCCGTCTTGGTGTAGAATTTGAAAGCATTCCACATATGAGGTGACAGGAATCAGCTAAGCTGGAATTACGGCATAGACTGACCTCTCAGTGCCCAGCGAAATGCTCCTTTGAATAAACAAAGACTTGATGTCATTTATATAATAATATCTTCCATGTTGTCATGCAGAAGCCCCAGTCCGGCCGCTATTATGTATTCTATTGTGATAGCTCTGTCGCCGAGTGGCCCAGAACACATAACAACATCTTGCGTGCTGAACTTCGCCCTAGTACAGAATGTTCAAGATGTTTTGATGGAGTGCCTACGAAGTCGTGTTATAAGCAAACTGAGTTTAAAGAATGTTATCCTGTGTGTGCATGCAAATGAATGTGCCAAATGTCACCATGTTTAGAAAGAGAAGGCAACTTAAGAACGTGTGAATGTAAAATTGCGCTTCTTAACCAGGCTTAGTGTGCCCACGTAACAACGTAATTTAAGATCTGCAAGGCTTTGATGGCTGAATTTGTCCACTCTGGTGGTTAGAGGGCCTGCCAGATGTTTTACAACCAGGAAAATGTCCTGACATTGCAGCCATGTCCAGAGACGCTGAGCCTATTGTCACAAGATTCATGACCCACCCCGCCCTGCTTGTTTCTGTACCACCACATTGCGTTGGTGTTGTCCATGAACAGCTGAACCAGCTTCCCCTTGATGGAAGGTAGGATAGACTTCAATTAATCAAAAAACAAAAGAGGGCCCCTGGGCAAACAAATAACTGGCAGGGAAAACAGGGGAACAAACGCATAGGCAAAAAATAGAAACACTGCCTGATAAATTCAATTAGCATAGTATCACACCCTACTTCAAAAGATGCTTACCAAGTCATCTTGGATTCGTGATATATATACATATATTATCAACAATTATATTCAAACAGCAGATAGAGTATTGAAAAATATCTCATCATTCGGAATTTTATCAAAAATATGTATCGTGTTGGTTTTATGTTTTGTTGATAAACCCAATAAAAATATTTCAAAAAAAAAAAATATGTATCGTTTATTGTAATCATATCGATATAAATGTGCATATATCCATACCTATCACAATACAAGACATTCTACAAAGTCTATAAATATTAAACAAGGGGATAGCTATACCCTCAAAAATGATCATAGAAATGCCCCAAATGACACTGAAGCAGTCACCCATACCGCTCACACCACATTCGTTTAACAAACAACCCTTTCACATACCAAGAAATCACAGACCAACATGACGAAAACAAAAAGGTAGTAAAATAAATACTGGGCAAGGAAGAAATATTTCAATATTCAATAATTATGCATACAACTATGTAATGAGGTTGCTTCTTAAAAATCATCGCCCAATGTATCATCCCTTGGATTTCCTAATGATCGTGTCTTGCTATTTAATATTGTGCCAATACCCGTTTCGGTAGAGACCCACAATCTTGGTCACACCTTCTTCAGGGCACTAAACAACATCAATAGCAGGGCGACAAGTTGTGCATCCTGAGGAAAATCCGGGTATTGGCTTATAGCTATAAACTAAAGCGGAGCTCCTCTATAGAGTTCTGAGAATATAGGTGGATGGCGCTAGTTCCTGGAATTGGTTCAACCCAGCTGAACAATTTGAAGCACCCATTTTCCAAGATTATAGATTATGTTGGGTCAGGCGGTGCTCGATTCTATCACCAACTAGTTGCCCATGATGGTGTGAGGGCATATTAAAGGGGTTTTGGAGGCTGCGGCTGCCAAGGGAGGGTAGCAGATTGGGCAGATCTCTGGCCTTCTGTCCCACGAGGCTTGTGGGAGACACGTACGCAGCCTTGAAAGGACTAGAGAGTCTGCTGGCCATGGTGGCTGGGCGGGGATGGACACAGCTGATAGTCCCTGCTATAGCCACAGAAGGGCAGAAGGCAGAATAGGGCTGATATGGGGCCATGGATAGTCCCAATGACAGGGTGGTGGCCCTGCCGTCCTGTCGAGCACCAAATCTGCCTTGTCGCCAAACAGGCGAGTGCCATCAAAGGGCATGTCGATTGGAATGCCTGGGTGTCCACCGAAAACCCAGAAGATCTCAGTCAGTCATGACATCAAAATTCTTCCGACGAAGCAATCGCTCTACCTAGTGAGTTAGTCGTGTCCAGTCCATGCCTATTGTTAACTTTGTTGCATTCCTGTCACCAGCAATATCCTGGCAGAGGAAGACTCTGGCCTCCTCCAAGACCATGGGCAGCACTTGCCCATTTGAGACCCAAACTGTATGAGAATACTGGCTGAAGAGGCAAGAGTTGTTTTGAAAGATTTGAAAATGGTGACAAACTATATTTCTTCTGTCAAAACTATTCTTAAAGTAGGGGAGCGAGCCTCCCCTTAAAATCTACAGGACAATTCAAGGATCACCATAAAACCCTGTGAGGCATTGTTTTAATGGATACCGATAACTGTGTAGGGAAAGTGAACAAGATGTTGTAGAAAAATGCCCTTTTTTGCATGGTTACCCCCCACTTTTTGCCTGACACATGATGCACTTTGGCTTGGTGTGCCCTGGGCTCCTGCCGATCAGGTTTCCAGGGCCTGTGTTCTTTCCCAAAGCTGTACCTTCGTACCCACAATTGGCACATCTCTGGCCACAGTTAAGCTCCTTGTAAAAGGTACCATGAGTAACAGGGGCATTGTGACCAGGGAAGGACTCTAAGGGCTACCGCACCTGTTGTGCCACCCTTAGAGGCCCTGTACCTTAACTCCCACACACTGCCATTGCAGGCTGCGTGTTTTGGTGCAGAGAAAAGTGAAGAGCCGGCATGGTACACATCCCTTTGTGTCTTGCCTGCAACCCACTGCCTGGTGCCTAGGTGAGTCACACCTCTAGCAGGGTGCACTAGCCCTCAGGTGAGGGCACAGTGGCATGAGACTAGTACCCGTACAGTGTCTAAGTCCATTCTTAGACATTGTAAGTGTAGTAAAGCCATAAAGAGTATATGGTCTGGAAGTTGGTAATTATGAACTCCACAGCTCCCTTATGGCTTTGCTAAAACCTGGGATGTTTGGTAGCAAACTTCTCAGCACATTAAACCCACACTGATGCCAGTGTGGGATTTAATATAAAATGCACTCAGAGGGCATCTTAGACATGCCCCCTGAAAAACAACCAGCCCTGGTGTGGTTTCTGAATAGCTGCCCGCCATTTGCCACCACCAGACATGTTTCTGGACTGCTGGGTAGAGGGCCTCTGCTCTCTGGGTCCAGAAACAAAGCCCATCCTGGGCAGAGGTGTCATGCTTCCTCCCCCAGGATGGGCTGGCTCAACGACCTGCCGACTTTGTAAGCTGTCCCTGCCTTTTGCTGTCCCCAGCAACTGGCTCCCACCGGTTCTGACCCACACTTTGGGCAGGAGACTCGGTGGGAAAACCAAGTTAGGAGGAGAGATGTGCGCACCTTTGCCAACCCCACCCCTCAGGTGGAGCGGCGAGGTGAAGCACACATCTTAGTCCCCTCCATCTTGACGACGGGGGGACTCAGCCAATTAGGAAGAGGCTCATGCCCCCCTCCCTCTGGAGGGTGGCATAATAGGGTGTGTACTCACCCCAATGAAGGGACCCATTGGTTCCAACCTGCACACCCCTGTAAACACCCCTAAGTTTAGTATTTAGGGGTGACCCTGAACTTACCTCCTCAGATTTGAGTAAGAAACTATGAAGAAGAGGACGCCAACTGCTTTGGTCCTAGCCTAAAAGCTTGTCCCGACTCCTACCTGACTACAGAGAAAGCCTGGCGTGTCCAGCAGTCCCCCCAGAGCACAGAGGACCTGCTCTGCACCCATCTTAAAGATTCTGTCTCCCGTGAGCACCGGATTTGCTCAACAAAGTTTCACCCACAGAATCTGGATCCGTGATTTTGCACCACTCTGCACCCGACACCCATGGCCCAAGTTCAAGTGGCCCAACACCATGAGGAGGTCTCCCCAGCGATCCTGACCTGAGATCTGGTGATCCTCAACCTCCCTCATTACCGACACCTGCAGGCTCAACTTGAAGGGTCTTCCCGACCGTGACCGGAGCTGGTAAGAAGAACCGGATGCCAAAAGACACCCCTGCACCAGACTCCCCACGGCCTTGGGTGGCCCAACCGACAGTGTACAGGCATTCCCCAAGATCGCAACTTACCTATCCAGCCGGTAGTTGCCTTCCGGAACACTCCCTGCTCGAGCCCGCGGCATCTTTGCTGAATCGAAGATCTCCTTTCGAATACACAGGTTCCCCGACGTCGCTTTGGCACTCTACACCCAGCCGCTCCTGTGCCGCTGGTGGTGCAGCTCCTGTGCTGATTCTTGGCCCCTGCAGCGCTGATCCTAACCCCAGGAGCTTAGCTCCCCTAGCCAATTGACCTGCTCGGAAGCAGTCCCTGACCAATGGCCCCCTTAGTCCTATTGGCTAACATTGGGCCCCTGCACTGGTGGGGCAACTTGAGTGCCTAGTTGGACCTTGGGGAACCTTGGTCCTAATCCCCAAAACTCCCCCTCGTAAGTCATTTACTTACCTGAGAACCGTTGATCCTTTTTCCCCCATAGGAACCAGTGTTACGAGTTTTGTTCCTAAAAATGTTGTCGAGCTGACATTTGTATGAAAGAAAAGTAACTATATTGCAAACCTGAAAAAGTCTTACTTACTTTGTATTGTAGGATCCACGGTGTGGTATCTAGGCATACCACTCCCAAGTAGTCGATGTAATCCAAAAGTAATGCAAAAGTAATCACCAGTCATTTCTATGTAATTTAAACTGTTTTTAAAGCATATACAAACCTGTAACGATTGGTAATCCATTCCGAATTGCATTACAGTTTTACAATTGCAAGTACATTTTACCTACCTGTACCAAGTCCTGCTTGGTTCTAGAAATAAAGGACAAGTATACCTTTTTTATACTTACCCAGTTGGTTTGGATTTTGTCTCTGAGTGTGTGAAATCAGTCCTTGATTGAGTGAATACAATAAATGCTTAACACACCCTCCTGATAGGCCTAACTGATCGCCCACACTACCTCAAAAAGAGCTGTTAGTACTTATCTAATTTAGTCCCTGCTATACCTCTGGGGACTCCCTAGACTGTGCACACTATACCTTACTTTGGTATATATAGTATATATAGAGCCAGCTTCCTACATATGTTAACTATCTCAGACCAGCATAAAAGGTCGAAGAGGGATGACATGATGGCACTCCAGGCGAAGATTAGCAATGCTACATCTAATGTCTTGAAAGAAGGATGGATATGTAAATAAGAATGTGAATATTTGAATAAGATCGATCAGGTTATACCAGCCTTTTATGGTGTCCCTAAGAGACATAAAAATGAAGAGCATCCCCTACTTCGTCCTATTAACTTTACCATGAATGCAATGATGGAACCACTCTCCAAATATATAGATACCTTTCTCAGCCCTATAATTAAAATGCTTCAATCTTATGTTAAAGACACGAGGGAGATGATAGAGAAAATAGAAAATCTACCTTATAGTATGCAGCAGGAGATACCAGTAACTTTAGATATAGAAGCACTTTATACTAATATACCCCAGAGAGTTATTGAAGTGATTCAGGAAGTATTGGAGAGCACTGCAGAGGAAAGACTTACAATATTCATCCTGTAATGTTTAGAGATCATACTCTTTAATATTATTTTAGAATTTGATTGAGACCTATTTCAACAAGTGAAAGGAACCTGTATGGGGGCATCTTGTGTCCCAAGTATATCAAATAGCAAATGGGTGCATATGAGGAGAAACATATTTTCTATCACACCATAGATTGTAACCACAATCAATCATATCGCACCAATAACTCTGCAACAGTTTTCCCCAGTTCACCCCCAAGGTGAAAGGTTATTCCCCCCACATCGGAGGTTCCGTCACCAATGATATCTCACTGGGAAAACACAAGTCCCCCAACAAGCGAGAATACACCACAGAGGAATACGAGGGCTCATACATATCCTAGCACCAAAGCAGAAATTGGGCACAGGAGAACCCTCAGGATGACTATTCTGCAATGTTTATACTGCTGTAACATGTAATTCATAATAACGTCTGTTTTCTTTTTTACCCTTTAAAGTGATTTCTCGAATGATAATAGATGCACACTAATGTAATTTCCGAATGTAATGATTCTTATTGTTGATATGATCAGTGTCATGAAATACAAAATCCCAATAAGAAAAATTTAAACAAAGAAATGAGGAGAAACATATTTTCAATGAAATCACACAGTTTTTTGAGAATGTGAGGAACTGGGTATGATCAGCTTAAGAAACTTTTGATGTTCCTTAATTCTAGTTATCAAACTCTGAGGTTCACAGACAACATCAACAGGGAAACTATGGAATTCCCGGATATCTGTATTGTAGGCACAACTGATAGCTTGCAGGTAAACGTATATAGAAAAACTACATTAGCAATACTCTCCTCCACTTTCAAACCAGTTGTCAAAAAGAATCAGTACCTTTAGGACAATTCCTCAGAATTAGGAGTAATTACTCCAGAATAGAGAATTATGTAAAGAATGGGGAGGAACTGAAGAAAAAGTTGATCCAGAGGGGTTACCCTCGACGACTGCTGACACTCAAAAGGGCTAACTACTATGTTCAAGAAGGCTTTTTTTAAAAGAAGGAGGGTAGATTGGCATGTATAACAAATCATTCAAACATAAACCACAAAATTAGGAGGATCATTGACTCTAATTGGAAAATCCTCAATATTAATGAGGAGGACTTGAGGCTTGAATGACCTTTATATGTCTACAGGTGGAATGCCATCATTTTTTTTTGTTTAAATCTGTTTTTATTAATTTTTAAAGATTACAGCATCATGAAAGATAACATGTATCACATAAATTTGACCACACAATGAACCATCCGTCCACGTCAAAGATATATTACGGTTGAATAGCGCTTTATGTCAGATATATATTTTGATGTTGTTGTAGGCACAGTGTCAAACCTGTTCACATACAATTGGGAGCATAATGGATATAGAGAGATGCCTATCTGTAGAAGTGAGAACTTTGTGTACCTGCTGGTGTACCCCTGTAGTTAGGATACTTCGGGGAGACCAGTAGGGAATTCAGACTAAAGTGTAGAGATAATAAAGCAGCCATATGCACTAGAAAGACACAAGCTCCATTAGTGTGGCACTGTATAAAGAAATGACACAAAGAGTTTTAACTCAAGTGGTTAATTTTGGAGAAGATAAAAGGGCAACCAAAAAGGTCAGAGACAGTGAGAAGTAAAGAAAGATAAACTTTTTCAGATTTTTTCTCAGTGCCCATGAGAAAAGATTGAATGAGAAAGTTAGTTGGGAAACAGCTTAATGATGACATCATTAACTTGTATCCTGTAAGGGAGTACCAACATGTTTTCTAAATAGGTTATTTGGTTTTTCATCTACAAGGTTAGTGGATTTCAAATGTAGACATATATAAGTCTCTCCTATTAGGTGATGTGTTTTGTTTAATTAGTTATAGTTCCTGTTTTACGAACCCTACATCCATCAAGGCGACTAGATATAATATTCAGTCTCATTGTTTGGGAGGAACCCTTTTTGTCTGCATTCTGGCATTATTTGCAGAGAGGAAAATAAATTAGGGACTATTTGCATAACATATAGAGCAGATTCGGCAGATGTCCACCATGGACTCTGCATCCAATATGGTGAAATTGTAAGCCTCACACTGTTGGTAGGCTTTCTTATAAAGCCTCCCACAGGTTTCTTTCTACCAACTAGGAGCGTAGCGATGAAATGTGTCCCTTTCGATAAGGGTTGCTTCTATCAACATAATGAGTGGTGGCATGTAATTTGGTGGAATGTCAGTGTAATACAGTTATGCAACTCTTGTGGATATGCATGTAAAAAATCATTTTTGTGAAATGTAGAAAACATTGTGATGATTATGACTGACCCTAACACTAAGAATGGGTATATTGCATTGAGAGCAGACTCCATAAACCCTTTCTCGAAAAAAGATAATCTGTACTAAGCCCCAAAGAAAGTAGTTTTAAATTTCTATCACCAACGAAACATGTGTTGTCTGAGATCATATGTGGAGTCCTCGAACCCTGATGCGACAAAGGAAGAAATAATTACCTTGTTGCTAGATCGAAAAGGACTTGTTTTGGTGACAGGAATGTTTGAGGTTGTTTGAGGAATTGAAAGAAATGATGTGTGGCACACTCTGGTTTTTCGGGTATAACTCCGTGTGGTTACGTTAATCCTTTTCTACTTTTGGGTGCTGATGGGTGTCTCCCTCTGACCTTGGGGAGTTGGGTACTATATCAACGAATGATTGGCACTATTAAATTAATAATAGTGTGCCCATTACGCACTCCTGTGAGACGTAGTCTCCTTGCAATTGTAAACTTGTTTCATGAAATGATAACAGTAGACATTCTTCAATCCCAATGTTCTTCTTGATTTTATTGCATCATCATCTTCATAGTTGTGTCATGAATTAATTCATTTAATATATGTCACATCACTATCTGCGTGGTTGTAATTTGTTTCCTGAATTAGCTTGATTCAGTGCTGTAAATCCCTATGCATTTCGGGACTGAGCCCTTCTTCAGGGGTGGTGTAGATAATCTGGAAAAATACATATAGAACTATGCTGTAATCCTTGGATGTCTAATGCCCCACAATCAAACACAAAGTCAAGGGTGACGGACTGTGAATTCGGGGATGTTGGGGTGATGAGGTCAGTGGTTGTTATTGTTAATCCGTGTTTTCACGAAAACGCTGAGTGCGTAGCTTAGTGAATTAAAAAGTATTTGGACCTCGAGAATTAAAGTTCTGAAATCACCGAAAGATAAACCTGCAGTTAATGGAATAGGTGTTCGTTAAGGGTAATGTTCTCAGAGAAGGTATATGAAGGTGATGAAATAGTAACCTCGCGTTGTCGGTAGAACGGATAGTTACCAAAAATAAATACACGTTAGTGCAAGTGGACGTTAAATAACCAATGTATTGCATGCACCGAGGTTACGTTTAAATGAAAAAATCCCCATGTAGTGACCGCGTCCCTGGTACCTTTGGAAAATTAAAAATTAAAAAGTGAATCACGGAAGTCGAACGGATTCAACAAAGTCTTGCCGCGTAATCAAACCCTGAATTATTCATGTGCTCGTAAGCCTCTGTAAAACTGTAAAAAGCGTTGCCGATGTGCGTGTGAATATTAATGACATCACGCGTAAGACGCTAAATGTTAGTTAGTTCCCAACTGGAAACCGACGATGGACTTAAATCTGTCGGCCATCTTGTAATGTGTATGTTAAAACATAATTCTTTTACGTGGAAGTCCATAAGAACGGTGTGTGGTATCTTACAAGTAGTAAAAAAAGAAAATCTTAATCAATGCGGGTAAAAAATTATAAGTGATGTGATATGATAGTGAACACCTGGTAGAGTTTTCTGTCTAAGTGGGATAAAATAGAAAGAATATAGTCAGAATCATCATACTATATTCTTTCTATTTTATCCCACTTAGACAGCAAACTCTACCAGGTGTTCACTATCATATCACATCACTTATAATTTTTTACCCTCATTGATTAAGATTTTCTTTTTTTACTACTTGTTAGATACCACACACCGTTCCTATGGACTTCCACGTAAGAGAATTGTGTTTTAACATACACATTACAAGATGGCCTTTCGGAGCGGTCGACGTTGAAGCAGCTGGTCCCTGTCTGTTCTCCATCGGCGTCGGGCTCGGAGTCGAAGACTGCAGCGGCGGGATCGTCGCTGAGAGGTGAGGAGTCCAGGGGGAGTCATGCTTCCAAACGAAAGTCCACGTCGACGCTCGATCCGGCGGCGAAGCGCATTTGTTCGTCGTCGGCTACTTCGACGTCAAGAAAACATCCTTCAACGTCGAAGGAGGCTCATCGCCGATCAACGTCGAGAAAACACCGTTCGACGTCAAGAAATTGCTCAACGTCAAAATCGACACCAAGAGAGAAGTCGACGTCGCAGGAGGAGCACAGGCGTTCGACGTCGAAATCAATGGTGACGCCGAGGCAAAGATCGGTGTCAAAAGATCCTACAAGATCTTCGACGTCGAGACATGATTCACCGTCAAGAGAAAGACGATCCTCTTTGAAGGTGCTGTCGACGCCGAGGGACAGATCATCGTCACAACAGTCGACGTCGAGGCGGGTGCCTCCGTCGGAGTCGACGTCGAGGCAGGTGCCTCCGTCGGAGTCGACGTCGAGGCAGGAGCCTCCGTCGAGGTCGGCGTCGAGGCAGGAGCCTCCGTCGAGGTCGGCGTCGAGGCAGGAGCCTCCGTCGAAGTTGACGTCGAGGCAGGAGCCTCCGTCGTCTAAGTTCTCCAGATCTCCGGAGAAGATGGTGACGTCGAGGCGAGATTCCCAGTTGGGTTCTAGACCTCCGTCCAGGACAAGCCCTCCGCCGACGACAACGCTCTCGACGTCGAGGCAGGACACATCGCCGGTGATCCAATCGGCGTCCAAGTCCAGGTCTCCGGTGATAGGCCTATCACCGTCGAGACGGTCCCTCGAGGTGGGATACCAGGAGACGTCGCACATTCGTCTGACGCTTAGGAAAGTATCAAGATGCAAGTCTCCTCATAGGGTGATATACACCACATCGGAGCACGATTCATCGCGTCCGATCTCCATTTCCCCTTCAGCCTCTCAAGATTCAAGATCAAGATCCGGATCACCAGAACTGTTGGGTGTCTCTCCAGTTCCTCCGGTGGAGCATACATCTCAAGACGAGGGCCATGCTCTACCTCAGAGCCCCGTCAGGGAAATGCCTCCGAATCCTTCCATGATTCAGGCAGTTAAGGAGTCCTTAACAAGGCTAAGGACTCTGGATCAAACATTACGACCAGCAAGATCCCATTCTCGAGGAAGAGAATTGCGAGGGCGCTCACGCTCGCCCAGAAGGCGATCCAGGTCTACCTCTCAGAGGAGAGAATCAATCAGATCGGGGAGAAGGCGACGGAGGTCTCCTTCATCTTCCTCGTCAAGCCGTTCGTCCGGAAGGGATTACTCACCCACACTCACAGATACTCCACCATCTAGAGTGTCGCCAGTGGACGATATCACCACTTTTCAGGATGTGCTGTGCAGAGGGGCGACTAAGTTGAACATTCCCTTGCCTGTTCAAGAAACCACCTCTTCGGTCATCTTCGAGACCCTTCATGAGAGAGCGGTGTCTCGTCCATTGTTGCCGTTAGTCCCTGGGTTGCCTAAACCAGTAATGGACATCTTCCTAACGCCAGCGTCTATCAAATCCGTGCCGGCGCGGATTCTTAAAAAATACCGTCCAGCACCTTAGGATCCTCTGTTTCTCAAGGCGGACCCTCCACCGGACCCGGTGATTACAGCTGCTGCCAGAAAAACGCATTCAGTGGTATCATCATCCACAGTGCCGCCGAATAAAGACAGTAAATCGCAAGACTCTTGGGGCAGAAGAGTATGTGGCTCGGCGGCCTCGAGTCTGAAAGTGGCTAGTGCCTCAGCGCTTCTGGGGCGCTACGACAGATCACTATGGGATTCCCTGCAGCGATTTATAGAAAAAGTGCCTTCCGAAGACAGAAAGGACTTCGAAGAGATCCTGCACGAGGGCAGTCTAGTTTCAAACCAAGTGATCAGCGCAGCAGCGGATGGAGCAACGATGGCAGCGCACTCATATGCTCACGGGATTTCCGCCAGAAGGTCCTCTTGGCGAGGCTGACAGCTTTGAAACCGGAAGCACAGGCAAGGATTCTAAATCTGCCTTTCTCGGGTAGTTCGCTTTTCGGTTCTCATGCGGACGAAGAGATGGCTCGGATGAAGTCAGAACTCGACACCATGAAAGCCGTGGGCTTAGAGAAACAGAAAGAATTCCGTCGCCGTAGGGGAACCGACAGGCGTAGCTACCAGCAGAGGGTTCAAACCCCTCACTGGCAGAAAAACCAAGATCAACAAGGGCAAAAGAAACAGCAATTTCAGTCCCGTAGATCATCCAGGGGACGTGGAAATAACCGCCAGGCCGGTGGTGGAAACAAGGCTCAAGGAAAGCAATGAGAGCCTGCTTCCTCCAATGCCGTCCACCGCTCTGGTGGGAGGAAGTATTGCACACCATCTCCCAGAGTGGCAATCCCATCACAAAGGACAAGTGGGTTCTGAATATACTGCGACATGGATACTCGCTTAGTTTCCGGAGTCCTCCTCCCTCGATCCACCCGGTACAATTATTTCAACACCTCAAGATGTTAAGAGAAGAAGTAGCGACCCTGCTGCTCAAATCAGCAATAGAAAAAGTCCCCAGGGCGCAGAGAGGAAGAGGAGTCTACTCCAGATATTTTCTGATCCAAAAAAGAAATGCAAAAGCAGAGTTCAGACCCATCTTGGACTTACGGACACTAAACAAGCATATCAAAAAGGAAAAGTTTTGCATGCTTGCGCTTCACCAGATATATACGCATCTCCGGCAAGGAGATTGGATGTGCTCGCTGGATCTGCAAGACGCGTATTTTCATGTTCCCATAGTACAGTCTCATCGGAAATTCCTAAGGTTCATGGTAGGGACCTCTCACTATCAATTCAAAGTCTCACTATCAATTCAAAGTCCTATCATTTGGCCTGAAATCGGCCCCTCGAGTATTTACAAAATGCATGGCAGTAGTAGCGGCTGCACTGAGGCGCGCAGGAGTCTTCGTCTATCCCTATCTCGACGATTGGCTGATAAAAGGACCATCGCCTCAGAGTGTGCACTCACAGCTGGAACGCTGCCTGAACTTGTGTCACAGATTGGGGCTCAGGGTGAACTTCAAGAAATCCAACTTCACACCAACCCAAAGGACCCAAAGGATACACTACCTCGGTGCAACTATAGACTCCGCAGTAGGAAAAGTGTTTCCTTCGGAGGAGAGACGGTCATCCCTGATCTACAAAGGAAAGCAGATTATGACCAACAAGCTCTCTACAGCGCGACAGATTTCGTCTCTGCTGGGGGCCATGGCATCCTGCATATTCCTGGTGCCCAATTCCAGGTTGAGGATGCGTCTTCTCCAACAAGATCTGGAGGACAAATGGGACCAAAGGAATTCACTGTGGGAGGAACCAGTCTGTCTTGGGGTGCGCATCTGGGATCCCTACAGACTCAAGGACGGTGGTCAAGCAGCGAAAGGTTGTACCACATCAACATGCTAGAACTCGGGGCAGTCCACCTAGCCCTCAAAGCATTCCTGCCAGCTATCAGGACGAGTCCCATTCTAGTACAAACGGACAATACCACCACAATGTACTACATGAACAAACAGGGGGGTACTCGATCCAGGACGCTCTCGCTGGAGGCTCAGTCCCTGTGGCACTGGAGCCTAGCACGGAACATTTCAATAAAGGCGGTGCACCTGCCAGGAGAGCTCAACGTAAAAGCGGACTTGCTCAGTCGTCATTTTCAAGATCCAGACGACTGGGTACTCAACGACGAGGTACTAGAGGGCATCTTCAAGGAGTGGGGACGTCCGCAAATAGATCTCTTCACGGACGAACACAACGCCAAATGCCGAGGCTTCGCCTCAAGATACCATCGACCAGGATCCATAGGGAATGCCCTTTTGATCGATTGGTCAATGACATTTGTGTACGCATTTCCGCCGCTCCCGCTGATCCCCAAGGTGGTGACCAAGCTGCAACACTCGTCTGCCAAGATGATCCTCATAGCACCGGACTGGCCGAGGCAGTGGTGGTACACGGATCTCCTCCACATGTCGATCCGACCTCACAAGCGCCTGCCGTGCAGACCGGACTTGTTAACCAAGATGCAGGGGAAGATTTACCATCCCAGTCTTCCCTCGCTGAGCTTAACAACATGGCTCTTGAAGTCCTCCTGTATGGCCATTTAAACCTTCCTCAGGAGTGTATGACCATACTTAAGGAGGCTAGGAGGCCTTCTACAAGACACTCTTATTTCTGTAAGTGGAAGAGGTTTTATGTATGGTGCATGCAACATCAGTATAACCCTACAAAATGTCAGGAGGAAGTGATTTTGCCTTATCTCCTTCACTTAGCCAGACTGGGGTTGAAATTTTCTTCCATTAAGGTTCACCTAGCGGCCATTGCAGCATATAGGCGCTCCCCTTCGCAGCAGTCATTCTTCAAGCTGCAGGTGGTTAAGGATTTTTTGCAAGGGCTCAAAAAGGTTTACCCCCCAGTAAGGCCTCCCTCGCCTTCTTGGGAGCTGAACCTGGTTCTATCACAACTTATGAGTTCACCTTTCGAGCCCATACATAAAGCTACTTTGCAGCACCTTACGTGGAAAACAGCTTTTTTGATAGCTATCACTTCAGCACGTAGGGTGAGCGAAATACAGGCCCTCTGTTCCAAAGAGCCCTACACTATTTTTCATCTGAATAGGGTAGTGATGAGAACTCATCCATCTTTTTTACCAAAGGTGGTGTCAGATTTTCATGTTAACCAGACTATCTCCTTACCTACCTTTTTTCCCAACCCCTCATCGCCAGCTGAGAGGGCGTTGCACTCTTTAGATGTCAAGCGCGTTCTAAAGTTCTACCTAGATAGGACTAAGGCTGTCAGGAAGGCTGACCACTTATTTGTTAACTATGGTGCTGTCCGCACAGGTTTTGCTGCATCTAAGCGTTCCATTGCTAGATGGATTGTGTCAGCCATTAAATTGGCTTATCAGCTGGCGCAGAAGCCACTGGCCGCTCGGCCTAAAGCGCACTCCACAAGAGGGAAGGCGGCTACCTCCGCTTTTCTCAATAATGTCCCACTCTCCGAGATCTGCAAGGCAGCTACTTGGAGATCAGTCCACACGTTTACGAGGCATTATTGTCTGGATTCGGACACCAGAACAGACACTCAAGTAGGATAAGCCTCCTTGAGGAATCTGTTCAATAACTGAATTTGTCAATGGTTTATTTCTCCATGTATAGTGCAGTTCTCAGTTGCCTGCAGGTGGAAGGTGGGCTTGCTATTCTATTCAGTGCTTATGACTATTGATGAGGATCCCCTGGAAGAGAAGGATAAGTTACTTACCTGTAATCCTAGTTCTCTTCCAGGGGTATCCTCATCAAAGTCATAAGCAACCCACCCACCTCCCCAGGCAATTTTGAGTTTTGTATTATTTAACATGGAGGAAATATATATTTGTATGTAGGACGACAGTCCCGCAAAGAACAACTGACCCAACTGTCACCCCTGAGGCATGATGGGATATTGGAGTCAGGGCTGCCTTAAAGGCACGGTGCCAGTTTTTACCTGTACAAGGCTTTTCAGTCTCTATGGTATTGTATTGCAATGCAGCCTGCAGGCTAACAATGTTTGATGGCTCTGTGTTTTGCACAGTGCTCTTTTTTCCTTTGTTATGAGTGTGTTACCTCATTAATAAAAAAATAAATTAAAAAAAAAAGAGATTTAGGAGTATTTTTATACCTATGGTGCATTATTGGATAATTGTATCTACATTGTTTAGCCTTCTATGGGGGCTGCATTTGCTTGGAAAAAATATATGTGTATACATATACAGAGCTGTATATATATGGTCTTCATATATAATTTTTATTATTTCCGGGGTCCCCGCACATGGGCGGGAATATTCAGTGCTTATGACTTTGATGAGGATACCCCTGGAAGAGAACTAGGATTACAGGTAAGTAACTTATCCTTACCCACCAACATGTGTATCACAAGTTATTGAACATACAAAAGTGGACTTAGTTAACTTAGCCTACTGCCTGATCAAAATCTACACCGAGATGCATATAGATATAATGCTATGCATATATAGTGCTGTGTGCTAACGGGTGAGGTGTAGTCAGGACAGGTGTATTCCCCCTGAGGTGCAGTCTCGAATATCATGGATGCCACCAGGGCTGATGTTGCTCACTGAGATTGCCCCTCACAAATCAATAAGTGAAGGTGATATGTGCAGAGAATACTATTACTGAATGGGGATGCAATACAGGCTACCAGATTCTACTAGATCCAAGTGAAAGAGTAACGACTAAGCATGATTGTGCTGCCAATAAAACTACTGTATTATCCTTAAACCATAAAAAACAAAGACAGGAATAGGCATTTGGCACCCCTCTATTGTGCCCACTGGAGCAACAGGACACCTCCTTTCCTGCTCACTTTGACTAAGACTCTGTGATACCACTCATCTGCAGGACAGCACTCATAGGAAATTTGGCTATACTAAGAGCTTCAGAATTATGTACTAGACTTTGACAAATAACCTATTACGAGCATGGTTTCATGAAGGGGATACACATAAGTCTAGCAGAACAATAAGAGAAGTAGTGTCTCATCCTAACTAAAAGGACCAATGCACAAGAACTATCATCAAGTGAAAAATAAGATATACAGTGCTAAACGACCACCAAAAGTGCATATCTTCAATCAATAGCAGTGGCAACCAGACATCCCAAATAAATGGACAAATACACCACACCGACCAATGGTGAAGCATCAACTCTGCAGAGAGCAGAGGGTGTGGCCTGGTCAAGCACCAAGATGGTGGCCTGACTGTGAAGCCTCCGAGCTACCACGCCGACGAAGCTGCTCAGAGCCGCATCAGCGTGGCAAACTGAACCCCCGAGAGTGGCGTCGGCAGGCTGAGGCTCGCAGGCATGTGGGGAGAGCAGCGGGGTGGTGAGAGCACCCCGCAACATCCGAAGCGGCTGCCTGGCGACGGCGGCCTGACGCAGTCCTCGGAGTCCTCACAACGTCAGGGGTTGCTTGCGAGCCTGAGGGCCAGGCTGCTGTCGCTGAGAGCGAGCGCAGGAATCAAATGAGCCCAGGGAGCCGCAGCCTACTCCAGCACTCCCCTGATCCTGCACCGGGAGGTGGCGGTGAGTTTGGAGTGTGGGTGCAGGCCCCCCCTTGCCCATAGATCAAATACGCGCTTTAAATGAGAAGGGCATGGGGCATGAATCACAGCTGGGATCAACTACCTGCATAGCCCTAATGGGGATGTTGGACAATTGCGGAAACCCCCCTGGGGAAATGTTTACCCATGTGAACCCCCATACTGCACTTTACTGCAGGCACAAATCCAGAGCGTAACACCTGGAGGTAGTGCGATAAAGTAGTATGATTATAAATGGAGCAGCTAATGCGGCAATGTGACGGACATATCTGCAGCCCATACCCAGAATCTTGATTGATGGAGCGGTGGAGTTGATGTTGCTCCCCCCCTGTGCATTGCGCTGTGAGAAGTTGGCCTGATATATGCTGTCCCCTAATTATAGTGGGCACCTTGTATCAGTCCAAACAACCCCTTATGGTGAATAGGTTAAAGACAACCTTTATTGAAAGATATCCTAGTGGTAGCTATGGAGAGCAGCCTTCAGGCTAAGTCTTGAAGGAATGTAAAGCAGCTTGTTTTACCAGTTTATAATCTCTTGAATGACCAAATGAAAGGACAACCACAGCAGGTATATATTTAAAATATATGTATTTAAGATAAAACACACCCCTCTAGTCTCTTTCTGAGACTGGAGTTTGAAGTACAAGACTCTGAGAACAATGACAGTAAGGGAACACAATGTGCGCAACTAACACATACAGTACCACCCAATTGAAAAATGTTAGATGCTCAACTTCCTGTGGTTCACTGTCATCAAAACCACAATCAATAAAAGAGTACAGTTAGGAAGGAACATCAAAAAATAGAGTCCATTAAATCTTTCCTTCAGGTTTCAGTAACCTTTTATTTTTTTCTTATTTCAAATTTGCTGATTCTTCAACGAGTTGCTTCAATCGACAATACAAAATCGATTTGTAGATCACAGTTGCATTTTCTATAGATCAACAGCCTTTCTGCCTACGCGTTTCGTCCTTCCCTTAGGACTTCATCAGGGCTGTAATAATAAACAAATAAACATACAATTTACACCTGATTTTCACAATATACCAAAACCCTGTGATGCAACAAACATTTAGTTTAAATGACCTGATTCTAATACAGACACTTCCTATACTAATGATATATAGCACCCCTCACCAAATGAAAAAGGCAACAGTGACTTCTATAAACTTAATAAATTAACAGTTTCCAATAAACTATAGTAATGATTGTTAAACTTCACACACCTTGTATTTTAGAGAGAAGAATTCTCTTCTTTTTCTAAACATCGAATACTTTGTGTCATAAATTTGCGGCGCGCAACCAGATATCTGTAGTCAATGGGAAATGAAACATGTATTGAAAATTCTCTTCTCCATTTAGTTTAAAAGAATTCATCCATCTCCCTTTCTTACATGTTAGAAAATCACATTCCCTAACGTTACTCATTGAACCACTGTGACCTGATATATGAACTTATGTCTACATAAATACATACATAATTATTATGTTCTTATAATAAAGATCCCTCTTCTTGTTCTGAAAATGAAATATTATTGGTCCCTAATTAACAGCTTGCCCCCAAATCTCTGTGATGGATGAGGAATAATACCTGTCTTAAACATTAATATCATTGATAGTTTCCAATGAAGGCTACTCAAGAACTCCTTACTTTTATATTAACAAAGGTCGCACTAACCTAAATTGATCTTTGAAATAGAAACGTATCACACCTAATTCCTTATTAAATCTCTAAAAAATAATAAGAAAACAAAAGGTTCCCATTGAATTAGTACCTAGCAGTATTTACTAAAATCGGGAGCTGAACAATGGGAAAGCTCAAACCTACCTTGAATTCCATCAATGCTTATTTCTCATAATTTCTTCAATACTCCTCTTTTCACTATGTTCAAAAGATAATCACTGTGTAAAAAATCAAAATCCAAGAACCAGATAATTAATCACAATACTGCCACCCAAAAATATTATTCAACTAGACTGGTTTTAGCTAAAGTCATCCATTACCTCAACTACTGTCATTCGAGATTTCAAAACATATCTTAAAAATAATCAATTATTATTTCTCTGGAATGGAATTATCCCCCAACTCGGTCTCGAACACCCAAACTTCCAAATTGTTCACAAGGTGTAAGACAAAATTTTTCCACACCTACCAATTACGCCACTGATCAGACTTATCCACTAGTCAGTTCACGGTTGAAATATCCCATCAACATTTTATTCTCAAACAAATACTCAATCTGTTAACTGACAGTCAAGAGCTCGAAACATACCTTGAAAAAAATAAATTATTATTTTTCTGAAATCCTTCAGTCCTCCTCCTTTCAAAAAGTTCAAAATCTTTCACTCTGTGACAAAAAAAGCACAAAGTACCAAAGAAAGACTATTAGTCCCTTCACTTTTAATAAAGATAATGTTATATTTTACTGTTATGAGTTCAAGATATCCCCTAACAAAAACTACTAGCAGTCGACCTTCCCATAATCTTACTCACCTATCAATCTTATTTCACAGCGATCCTCTCTCCTGCCGCGGGCCCGATAAATCCCAAGCGGTAATCATCTCTGGATGCTACTCCCTATTTAAACCTGTTTACTGACCAATCACATTAAAGCAATGAAATTTGAGCCAATCACACTCTAGAAATACTATCCCACTGATTACCATACTACTGCTTCCATTCTGGTCAGCCATCGTGAACCAGCCTAATAGATACCTTTTACAAACTACATCATTAATATCAATCTACAACATTAAAAAACCTTTAATATATGATGATATAACCTGAAAAACACCTAAAATGTTAAATCTCCATTACTTGAACAAAAATCACAAAGATGGAATTATCCCCAACTCGGTCTCGAACTCACAAATTTCCAAATTTTCACAATGTGTAAAACAAAGTATTCCACACCTACCATTTGCGCCACTAGTCCCACTCAAAAACATGCTAAATCTATTAGCTAAACTCAACTTATGTACTCAATTATTTAAAACATGTATATCGACTGCCCAGTAGCGCCCTAATAACTATACCAGTCTAGAACTCACGACCTCCAAATTTGTGTTAACACCATATTATCTCAAGGAGCCAACACGCACCACATGATCTAAGCCTGCTCTTAAACAATCTATTATAACAAATGCCCGACAACAATATTCCATTTATACTGTGATATCACATAGGCTTCTAATTCTCATGAATAAGATCTAACACATATCTTAACTACATTTTTATCATTAATTACTTTATAAAAAATATATATAGCAACTGAAATAGCACACTAGAAATAATTACTATGTGGAAATATGGATTTTTCTGGTCAGTTATGTCCCCTATCTTGGACCCCAACGGTTCCATGTGCATGTCACAAGTACATGTATGTTCCCTCCAGTTCCAGTTATAAAGACGCAAATACATGTGCGTCCACCGTCAACATGTCCTTTGACAGATCCGCCATGAATAGGCCGGATATTCCATTCCTAAATATGAAAGGCCACCGGCTTTATATGGTTCACTTATGCCACTTTACAGTCCAGGCAAGTAGGCCCTGATTCTGTCATCAAAACTCCTCTTGCCTTCTGCCTCTGAAAGCTCCAATCCGAGCCTGCATCTGTGACCATGAACTTTGTCTCATTCTCTGCGCGGCTCACGAAGCCTGACATCAGCCTACTCTCTGCCAAGAACTGTATTTCACCTTCGAATTATCTGCCTCCCCCTCAGCCGATGCATTCCTGCCTAGTAGTTTAAGTAAACAT
This sequence comes from Triturus cristatus, assembly GCF_964204655.1. Classification (NCBI taxonomy): domain Eukaryota; kingdom Metazoa; phylum Chordata; class Amphibia; order Caudata; family Salamandridae; genus Triturus; species Triturus cristatus. The sequence continues at coordinate 264,817,455 of NC_140590.1, forward strand.
TCTTCCAGTTACCAAGCAAAAAGGCCCATCTTCTCTGTCCTCATGCAAGTAATTCATAGCCCTGTTACCATGGAATATTCCTACCCCCTCGCATTCAGTGTAGACACTTAGACGCTTGTACACGCACGCACAGTCAGTATAGAATAGATTCTGTCCGAGAGTCCCTCTTTTATGGATAACATAGTTCTTTAAACATAGGATGTTAGATATGATTTGGGATTAGGTTGACTTGACCCCCCAGACTTCTCGTCTCCACATATAGAGCTAAATGTCAAGTCCCCGTCACCCCCTAGTTACACGTCAATTACACGTCATACTGCTGCGCGCGCATCTATGCCAAGTATTATCTTATAGATCCACCTATGTATTACATCATAACCAATCATGTTCCTTTTTACTCATTATTACACCCATTTTCGGTTACGCAGACCAAACGTCAATGTCCTTATCAATTGTTACGCCTACTGTATTCACTTCATTATAATGTATGTACTATAAAAGTTACTTCTTGTCAATAAAGTATGTACTTCACTTCCTGAACCCCCGTGGTGATGGAACTTGAAGCATCCGATTATAATCGATCACCGGAATAAAGCCCATTCCGAAACTCTAATATCACGGATTCTGCCTCTCATTTCACTGAGCTATTTTATAATGTTTCTGTATCAAATTCAGTCCCGGTAAAGGAATTTTTATTTACCACATGATGGCGCCCGAACAGGGACACTTTCTCATCTCACGCGCCGGCGGTGAGTAGCAGGCCCGGTCTCCTGCCACAGCTGGACGGACAATAAACGCGTACCAACAGGATTTCCTGTATCTCCCTCCGGTCAAGCGGGGGCGACTGAGACTGCGATCAACACCCAGACGAGGCGGTGAGAAGTGCGAAGTATCCCGACCAGAGCCTAGCTGAGAGAGCAAGATCCGAGGTACACAGAGACCCACCAGTTCGAAGTCAAGCCCAGTTTCCGACGAGGCGAGTCGAGTCCAGTCCGGTTCAAGTTCAAGTTACCGAGGCCTTCCGTTTCCGAAGCTACCCGGTGAGTACCATTACTGGGGAGGCATTTCTGACGTGCACATAGGTTGTGCCGGTCAAGACGGGTTTGGGTACACAAATCCGGTCTGCACTGTTTTAGCAGTGTATCTGTACTGTTTAGCAGTATATCAAGTATTCCGAAGTATCTAGTAAGTGTCAAGAATTAAGCATGGTGATTTAGTTATGCAGACGATCATCATTGTTGTTTCAGTTAAAGGTTTAATGTTTTAATGTTTAATGTGTTAAACGTCCTGCATATTGTGGTATGAATGGTTGTCCATTATTGTGCTTTTGTATTTAGTGTGTTCAAGATTAAGTATCAGATCAGATTGTCAATATGCCGCTCTTCTCGAAATTAAGACAGATCACTACTAGAAAGGGGGTACTTGAAGAAGCCGTCCCTATTCCTCCTAGGGATACTCCAGGGCACTTCATGTATCACAAACATGGCTTAGACGCTATATTATTTCTTGATTTATGGGTAGACTACACCAAGGGATTACCAGAAAGTCAGAGATGGCCCGCAGCGGGAACCTGGGATGCAGAGTGCATCATGAAAGTCGAGGAAGAGTTATGGAAAAGGAAAGTCAGACAGTCACAGAAAGACGCCGTTGAGTTATGGCGTAAAGAATCTCATAGACGTACAGAAAAAGCACGTAGACAGGAAGAGAAGAGTAAAGAGAGTTCAAACAAAATTCAAGAAAATCTATTAATTGAGGAAGGTATCCGAGTGAAATCAGAACAAGTAGACAGACAAAGAAATGCCCTTATGAATGGTATGTATCCCCTTCTGGCCGAAGGATTACCTAAGGCTACTCCAGAGATACCGAAAGACTTGCCACCCCCATTATTCCCAATCAAGGTACATCCTAAGGGGCATCCTAGAACCGCAGAGGATGTTTTTCTTTCCTCATATTTAGATGACGCAGCTCCCGAGTATGCTAATTCCGCCCCACGTAGACCGCATACCAGGGAGGTCCAACGCCAAGATCCAGCACCCGTATCCCTACAGCAACAAATCGAGTCACAAGTTCCGGCAAGCACATCTGTTTCTGCATCTGTTCCTACAGGTACTTCTATAGCTGAGTCCACGCCTATAGTTGCTGTGTCACGTTCGACGAATCCTTTCACACCCGACGCCCCAGACGGGGCCACGGGAGGTGCTACCAATATTTTTTCTACGCCACCTAGAATAAATAAACTTATTTTCCAAGAGTCAGCGCATTCACGTACACCCAAATTCGTAAGTGATCGTACGCTTAAGGAACTTCTTATAGATTGTAGATATGACCCGGTGCTCGGTAAAGAGGACGAAATGATCCTGGCATCATTACGTATTAGACGAGCCGCAGGGTATTTAGCGAAGCTACCAGGAATGACTGCATATCTAGATAAAATATATCATTTTGTTCAAACAGGGCGAGATCCAGAATGTATTAACAGAGCTATGGAATACCAGAAAGTAGAGATACAGGGGGAACTGTTGCGTTTCCTCATAAACTGTGTGATCAGAAATCAAGACCGACCGGGGGTAGATCCGGAAGCAATGAAAATTCTTACAAAATGGAGCCAGAATATATCAGAAGGGAGACACGATAAGCAAAATTGTATAATAGCCATGTGCCGAAAGATCCGTAAAGAAATAGAACGCCTACACGAAGAGAGATTAGAGACAGACGAGTTCGAGCAAAGCGAGGAAGAAGGGTCAGGACTGCCCGCCGGACAGTCAGACACCATAGCCTATGTAGGTAGAGGAAGATCTTGTAATAGGAATCAGACTAGATGGCATACTGACCCAATACGTCCAATATGTCCAGATAATGACAGGAATTTCCAAATACCTATAATTAACATAAGGTCTAACGAGCATTCGTTCCAAACCGCCGACAAACTACTCCGAGAACGAAGGGGTTATCATTTTCTCGATTCTATGGATGAACAAGATTTAGCGAGGGCAGCTGTTCATTGGGTGGACAGTCCCGGAAAATATAGTGATGAGACAGTAGTACGCACATTTTTGAATCTCACCCCAGATGAGCAGAGGTTAGCTGGGATTTATATGATTCAACAACTCATTATACTATATCAGAGTCAGCATTCGGACCCTGGTCCCTTACCTGACATATTGACTGAATTGCTTATGAATAAATGGAGAGGTCCAGGTACCAAATTAATTAAAGAAATTCTAGTATCTAGAAAACAGTATATTCTTTTTGTATGCTCAGAGCATGTCTCATTGCCTGTCAAGGAAAGAACCACGTATCACCTGGATAGACAGAATCCCTTACGAGAAGTACACCCAATAAAAGGCGAGGACAATCAGTTTAAACGTGTATTTGTATATACACCTATATCGAAAATAGAATTGTTAGAAATGAAGAAAGTAGTACCCAGTCATGACAAGGACCCAGCGGGTTTTCACCGAGAAATTAAAGACATGTTACTCATGGGAGAGTATACCTACCCCGACATCATGACAATATTAAAGGTGTTGATGCCTGCTGGCATTTATGAGAAACTCAAGGAAAAAGAGTGGGAGGTAGGTGATCAAAAGATAGAATGGTCAGCATTAGAAGCAGAAGAAAGGGCCCGAGGTCCAGGTTCGGGGCTTGGGGACAAAACTAAAGCACTACCAGGTCTACTAGTACAGGTACTGCCACGTTTATTAACTACGAAAAAGGAAGATTGGGGTACAATTTCAGCCTGTAAACAGAAGCAAGATGAAGACACTAGCGATTACTATGCCCGATTCGAGAAATGTTTTGGTATAAATAGTGGCATAAGAGCAAGTAGCGAATCATACCCGCATCTGTTTGTAACAAAATTAGTGGAAAATGCCCTGCCCCCAGTAAAGAATAGAGTATTAAAATTCGAGAGTACCTGGCAAGGTAACACTCCAACACAAATGTTACAAATGTTACAGTACCACCACAATAGAATTAAAGAGGAACAAGAACATGAACACAGACGCATGAAAGACACGAAAATGAAAATGCTAGTTTCCCAGACAGTTCCAGCTGAAGGACATAAAAAGGGTATGACACATTCCGATTCAGCAGGACCTGTAAAAGGGACATGCAATTATTGTAAAAAGCCAGGTCATTACGTACACGACTGTCCAGTTTTAAAACATAATATCGCCATAGGTAAAACACAAGAAAGATCACGGCCACTAAGACAAGATCAGAATGAACAAGGAGCTACGCAGCATGCCCAGGCCATGCCAGCCGCACAACAGCCAATACAGTTTGTGCCAGCTGCACCACCGTTGCCTGCTGCTGCCACACAGACAACAACACGACAAATGTATCAGACTGCACAGTATGAATATCCGGAGTATCAACGTTACGCATGAACTAGCCTAGAGAGGGAAGTTGACTTACCCCTTATCGAGATTCCTGTAGATCAAGAAGGACCTTATGTACATAGTGAATTATTAGGTCAAGATAGAAAATTTTTACTCGATACAGGGGCAAGTCGAACAACTATAAAACGTAGTGAAGTCCCAGGGGCACCCCTCTCAGGCTCACAGAATATTTCCCTTGGTTTTTCAGGAAAACCTATTGTTAATGAAGTGTCACAGCCTCTTCCACTTACGATAGGACCTCTGACCCGAACTACAGATTTATTGCTTACTAAATCATGTCCAGAAAACTTGTTAGGAATAAAAACGTTGAAAGCCCTAGGAGCCATAATATGTTGTTCTCCGGAAGGAGTAAGGTTGTTTTTACGTGATTTTAAAGGTCACTATGTATCTAGAGACATGGATCCCCGACTGCAGACTTTACCTACACATCTATGGGCACAAGGCCCTACTGATGTTGGTTGCATGAATATTACACCATATCGAGTCACCCTAAAGGCAGGAGTGGTGCTACCACGAATGCGACAATACAAGCTACCACCAGATGCTGTAACGGCTTTACTACAAATCATTGACGAGCTTATTGCCCAAGGAGTAGTTGTAGAAACAGACTCCAATGTATGTAATTCACCGATAATTCCGATTCTTAAACGAACAGATCCTACAGCGCCGCCAGTATATCGATTGGTTATTGATCTGCGCGAGTTAAACAAATGCATTGTGCCACAATTTCCTGTGGTCCCAGATATCTCGTCATTATTGACAGCTATTGATTCCGAAGCAACATTCTTTACTGTAATTGATCTCAAAAATGCCTTTTTCAGCGTCCCAATAGATCCGGAAAGCCAATATTTGTTCGGATTTAGTTTAAATGGGCGTAGCTTTAAATTCACCCGCGCACCTCAAGGATTTACAGAAAGCCCCAGCATCTATAGCCAAGCACTGAAACGAGAACTTGACAGTATCCACATGCCAGTTAACACTGCTCTGCTTCAATACGTCGATGATCTGCTGATCACCGCCCGAAGCGAACTCAAATGTGAAAAAGCATCACTGACAGTTTTACAATTTCTAGCCGAAAAGGGGCACAAGGTGTCCCCTTCTAAGCTGCAATTCTGTGTCCAGCGAGTTGTTTATCTTGGACACTCGCTGGACAAGGAGGGAAGGCAGCTTACACCCGACCGCATTCAGTTGATAGCTAACATGTCAATACCCAAGACACAAAAGGAGGTGCGGGCTTTCATAGGCCTCACTTCATATTGTAGACAGTGGATCCCTCAGTATGCATTTCTAGCAAAACCACTCATTCAATTAACCACACAGGAGGCAGCCACATCGACTGTTCTCCCTTGGACTCAGGAACACACACAAGCTTTTGAAAGCTTAAAGAAAGCTTTATGTCAAGCACCCGTTTTAGCAACGCCATGTTACAGAAAACAGTTTACACTCTTTGTTACAGAACGCGAAGGTACTGCCTTGTCAGTACTCACACAGGAACAAGCAGGAGCACACAAACCATGTGCTTATTTTTCTAGTACATTAGATCCCGTAGCTCAGGCTTTGCCTGCATGCCTAAAATCAGTAGCAGCAACAGCTTTAGCAATCAGACAAAGCGATGCCATAGTGTTAGGACATCCATTGACAGTTCAAGTACCACACGCAGTAGAGGTTCTTGTAAATAGAACGCAAACACAACACTTGACTATAGCGCGACTTACAGGATACGAGCTTACATTGTTTCAGCCACATATAGAAATCAGACGCTGTAACACATTGAATCCTGCCACACTTTTACCAGTAGTCGGAACAGACCCACTAGCCCACGACTGTATTGAAGTTATTACTATAACGACAAAACCCAGACAAGACTTGACAGATGTCCCATTGTCAGATCCAGACCTGACCTTGTATGTAGATGGTTCATGCATGAGAACAAGTACAGGAGAGTTAGTAGCCGCCTACGCAGTCACAACAGATACTGAGGTCATTGAAACTAATCGTATAAATACTTTGTCAGCTCAAGCCGCAGAACTTATCGCTCTGACACAAGCCTGTATTCAAGCCATGAATAAAAAAGTCAACATATACACTGATTCACGTTATGCATTCGGAGTTGTACATGACTTCGGCGTGCTGTGGCGAGAGAGAGGTTATTTAACTTCCCACGGTGCCCACATTCAGCACGGACCCCTCATTCATGCATTATTAGATGCAATACATCTACCCACTGAAATATCAATTATGAAATGTAAGGCCCATACAAAGGTTACTGATATCATTTCCCAAGGCAATGATCTAGCCGACAGAACAGCTAAACTGACTGCTCAAACTCAAACCCCCGATATGACAAAGACAATAGTCCCGACACCGGCACATTGTATGACAGTTAAAGATCCTACTCTTGACGTAATTGACATACAGACACATGCTACACCAGACGAAATAAAGAAATGGACTGAATTAGGAGGGATCCAAACGGACCAAGGATGGATGATGAAGGAAAGGTCTGTATGGTTCCTTCCTGATTCAATGGTCCAAGTCATAATTAACACTATACATAGTCCAGCACATTTAGGAGAAAAAGCTATGCTAGACAGCATTCAACACATTTGGTTCAATAAACATTTACGAGCAGCAGCAAATCAAAAGGTCCGTACCTGTATGATCTGTTGTCAGTTCAACCCAGGAAAAAGCGTTCCCGTAGAACAGGGTGGATTTCATACCCCTAATCATCCTTTTGAAGTACTCCAGATGGATTATATCCAGATGGAACGATGTCGAGGATTCAAATATGTTCTCGTAGTTGTTTGTGCTCTGTCCCGTTGGACGGAGGCATACCCGGTTTCAGATTACACTGCCCCGACTACTGCCAAACAGTTGGTTCGAGAATTCTTCCCACGATACGGTTTACCACGTGCTGTTTACTCAGATAACGGCCAGCCGTTCTCATCCGAATTAATGAAACACGTTTCACTTCTGTTAGGATATCAGTGGAAATTCCACTGTGTCCGACACCCCGAGGCAGCAGGTCTCGTAGAAAGACATAACCAGATACTGAAAATCAGAATGTCCAAAATATGCAGAGAGAAAGGTGTCGACTGGGTAGTAGCGTTACCAGTTGCACTCTTTTACATGAGAATGGTAGCACACTCTCGAACAGGGCTATCCCCGTATGAGGTGATCTTCGGCAGACCACCAAATATGTGGGGGACGCCTATACCACGCAAAATAACTGATGTTGACTGTAATATGCTGACAGATTACTTGGCTTCCTTGATGTCTGCACTACAATCTTCTCGTTCACAGGTAGCTGCAGCCTTTCCGGACAACACTGAGGTGAAATCCCATGACGTTGTTCCGGGTAATCTTGTCTTTGTGAGGAATTTCGACCGAAAGACTCAGCTGGAGCCCAGGTGGAAAGCACCCAAGTTGGTCCTGTTGACCACAAGAACAGCCGTAAAGATCGAGGGCCGCAAGGGCTGGATTCATTCAAGCCATATCAAGAAATTTCATGGACTATCCTCGGATATAGACATTGTGCCCTGCACTCCCTCACAGACTGATACAAAACTCCCTTTTGTTGAACCTAACAAATCTGAAAATTACAAACTAAAGCTTAGGTCCAACCAGTCGAGCAATTTGATTGTTTAAGTCCTCTCCAAGGTGAAGCGGTTGAATTGTTTCTGACATGTATCCCTTGGACCTGAATAGAGAAAATACCCGAAAAATGTTGAAACGACAGGCGTATTGTAAATCACTGCGTAGCCACTGCATAGTGACATTATTAATTTTGTTTTTATTGAGTCTTTTAATAATCATTACAAGTATGTTGTTGCACATATATTACCCTATTTCTAGACATGTTTATAATGTTGCTGCTGAACATTCTTTTAGTGATTTACCTCCGCATGAATTGTCTTATAGACTTGCGCTGCGCAATAACACTTTCATTAGTATGTTACATCATTCCCATCAGACTAGTAATGCCACCAATTGTTGGGTGTGTGGCCGACTCCCTCCCTATCAGAATTATGAAGGAGTCCTGCCTTTCTTTCCACATCCATTTACACATAATGGCTCCTGTGGAGCATGGTTTAGCTTAATTAATTCCATAGACTCAGACACAGCAGTTTACCAAGATCATTGGGTATGGGGAAATCTGAACCTAGCTTTACTCAAGGTCTGTTACCCTGACAAGGAGGGTCGCCCCAAAAGAACAGGAACTGATCTAGAAAATGAAGTATATGGATTAGGTAATTTTACACCTAATCTCATGATTCTAAATGTCGTATCTGAAATTGAACTAGTCTTACCCACCATGTCAGTATTCCCAGCGAGGGGTGAATTATGTGTAAGAAAGGTTGGTTCCATACATATGGGCCATAGTAAATGCACTACTATAGTAGAATTCAGTGATTAAGGAAAATCTTCATTTAGAGCTTCTCGCCACTCCTACTTTATATGTGGTCAGACTGCATATATGCGTCTACCTCTAGATTGGGATGGTACCTGCTACATTGCATTCCTTTTGCCACCTGTTTTCCTAGCTCCTCCTGATTATTACAGAAATATTCATTTAGTACACAACAGAGAACGGAGAGATCTCCCCATTGTCGATTACACTGAGACGGCATGGGACAAGTATGTAGATTTTAATAAAGGCATCTTTCCCTATATAGGTACTGTTACTAATAGTAAGCTGATACGTAGATTAACTAGAACCCTTGAAGCAGTAGTGAATGAGACTATTTCCGCCTTAGGCAATTTAACGGAAGAGCAGTCTGCTATGCGGATTGTTGTGCTTCAAAATCGTCTTGTCCTTGACGTCATCCTGGCTGATAGGGGCGGAGCTTGTAGGGTCATCGGATCAAGCTGCTGCGTATTCATACCAGAAAATTCGCCATCTGTATATAAAGCCATCACTCGCCTTCATAAGATTGTAAGCCAGATACACCAGAACCCAGGCACTTGGACTTGGTCCAGTTGGTTTTGGAATGCGGTATCAGCCTGGGGATGGAGAGTTTTATCCTTCCTAGGTATTGGCCTTCTCATACTATTCAGTTGCTGTCTATGTCTACAATGTGGACCAGCGATTTGTGGTCTGTGTGCCACATCGTGCATTCCACATCAAGATTTTCATTCAAGATCCCGGAAGAAGAAAGAAGAACAAATGATGCTATATGAACAGATCAATGGATTGATGAAGATTGATATCTCTTGAAGGGCAAGTAGGGGACAAGGAGGGAATGTGGAAATATGGATTTTTCTGGTCAGTTATGTCCCCTATCTTGGACCCCAACGGTTCCATGTGCATGTCACAAGTACATGTATGTTCCCTCCAGTTCCAGTTATAAAGACGCAAATACATGTGCGTCCACCGTCAACATGTCCTTTGACAGATCCGCCATGAATAGGCCGGATATTCCATTCCTAAATATGAAAGGCCACCGGCTTTATATGGTTCACTTATGCCACTTTACAGTCCAGGCAAGTAGGCCCTGATTCTGTCATCAAAACTCCTCTTGCCTTCTGCCTCTGAAAGCTCCAGTCCGAGCCTGCATCTGTGACCATGAACTTTGTCTCATTCTCTGCGCGGCTCACGAAGCCTGACATCAGCCTACTCTCTGCCAAGAACTGTATTTCACCTTCGAATTATCTGCCTCCCCCTCAGCCGATGCATTCCTGCCTAGTAGTTTAAGTAAACATTCTTCCAGTTACCAAGCAAAAAGGCCCATCTTCTCTGTCCTCATGCAAGTAATTCATAGCCCTGTTACCATGGAATATTCCTACCCCCTCGCATTCAGTGTAGACACTTAGACGCTTGTACACGCACGCACAGTCAGTATAGAATAGATTCTGTCCGAGAGTCCCTCTTTTATGGATAACATAGTTCTTTAAACATAGGATGTTAGATATGATTTGGGATTAGGTTGACTTGACCCCCCAGACTTCTCGTCTCCACATATAGAGCTAAATGTCAAGTCCCCGTCACCCCCTAGTTACACGTCAATTACACGTCATACTGCTGCGCGCGCATCTATGCCAAGTATTATCTTATAGATCCACCTATGTATTACATCATAACCAATCATGTTCCTTTTTACTCATTATTACACCCATTTTCGGTTACGCAGACCAAACGTCAATGTCCTTATCAATTGTTACGCCTACTGTATTCACTTCATTATAATGTATGTACTATAAAAGTTACTTCTTGTCAATAAAGTATGTACTTCACTTCCTGAACCCCCGTGGTGATGGAACTTGAAGCATCCGATTATAATCGATCACCGGAATAAAGCCCATTCCGAAACTCTAATATCACGGATTCTGCCTCTCATTTTACTGAGCTATTTTATAATGTTTCTGTATCAAATTCAGTCCCGGTAAAGGAATTTTTATTTACCACAACTATTAGCATCTCGCGTTGTATATCGACTGCCCAGTAGCGCCACAATTACTATGCCGGTCTAAACTCGCGACCTCCAAATTTGTATTGACACCATATTATCTCAAGGAGATAACACTCACCACACGATCCAAGACTGCTCCTAAACAGTCTATTATAACAAATGTCCGACAACAATATTCCATTCAGATTTTAATATCACATAGGCTCCTAATTCTCAAAAATAAAATCTAACACATATCTTAACTGCATTATTATCATGAATTACTTATAAAATATATATTTCAACTGAAATATCACACTGGAAATATTTACTATTGGCATCTCACGTTAAACACAAACACTTGATGACCCAATGTTTTACTCTGGCAAGATTATACCAGTCGATATGAATACAGACTTTAAATCTTGTCTAATTAATGTTGCCTAAGACACTGTAACATAAAGCCCGGACTCGTCCCAGTGTTCAACAACATCACATTGTCTGTACACACTCTAAAAGGTGAAAACTATGTGAGGAAATAGTGCAACTCAGAGTCAATGCTCGAAACAAAACACACCGCTCTACATCTACTAATCCATCTGGATTCTTACTGTCTCAGACGTAACACTAAGTCTCCTCCTCTTGGTCCTAATACAATTTTCTGCACACCATGAAATTTAAATGACATATTCACTGTGCTCAGATTTAATATGTTAGTATAAGGGAGACTTCACATCCTCATTCATGATTGCCCGTCTATGCTCTTGTATTCGTAGTTTCAACATCCTCTTAGTACTCCCAAAATACACCTTGGAGCAGTTACAAATGATCACATACACAACACCTGTGCTATTACAATTCATAAATTCATTAATAATATAAGTTTTATCTGTATTATATTTGAATGATTTAGTTCGATTAAGGCCAAGGACACAGATATTGCAATTATTACATGTATAAAAGCCTTTGGGTGGAGATGGCAACCAATTCGTGCCCTCATCCTGTAGCTTCTCTACATAGTTTTTCGAAATCATGCTCCCCAAATTTGGACAGTTTCTATAAGTGATTACCGGTTTTTCCGAAATTACGCCCACTAATCCAGGCACACCTTTTAGTAGACTCCAGTTTTTATTTAAAATTCTGAATATCTGATTAGTCTCTCTACTGTACGTCGATATAAATGCAATCCTGTCCTTAGCTTTAGACTTCTTAATTGTTGTTAAAGTGCTCTCTCTTGTAATTTTCTCTATCTTACTTCTTGCTTGAGAAAGAATTTGTTTGGAGTAGCCTCTATTTAATAAGCGGTTTTGCAATTCATCTAAACCTGATCTAAAATCATTTTCCTGACTAGTTTGAAGTACTTAAGTTACAAGTTAGCAATCAACAGTAATAGCACGAATACACATTTGGGCCCTAGGGGCGTACCAAACCATATACCAATAAAGTGGTATAAGAACCACGACTGAACTAGACACAAGGCCTAGAGCCTGCAGAATCACTGGGACCCCAAGGAACCACCCAAGGTAGTGACACAGGGGACCCACGGGGGTCGTGTGCAGTGTGTGAACACAGCCGCGGGTTCCTGTTAGCTTCTATGGGCAATGTCGCGGTTGGAAATTCAAAGATTAGGGACACTTAGAAATGAGTCAGGACCAAACCCTTTTGGTCTTAGGAAGTTCTAGGGCTAGCACCCACGGAAGCACCGGACTACTAGTGTTACCTCACCCAGGGAAGCCGGGTGCATAGGTGTCTTTTGGTGTCGGGTCGCGTCGTCGATTTCAATGGAAGCTGGCGAAGAAGTGCTGCTGCCGTGAAGAGAAGAAGTGTCCGAAGCGATCCAAGCCTGGACCTAGGATGGCAGGAACTTGAAAGCAGAGGGGACAGAGTCTGGGTCACTTACCAGTGACCAAGGGCCCGATAGACCAATGCCCACAGATGTCGGGTGCTTCAGGTGAGTTGACGGGTGTCTTGACTCTTCAGCCACGAGGTCCAGGAGGCTCCGATGACAACCAGGAGTTGGATTGGAGCTGTCCCACAAAGTCTGTCGAGTGCTGCGGTGTCGGCTACCAGATTGGACCCAACAAGCCTTGGCAACGGCAAGTCACTAGGAATCAGAGAAAGAACGGTGGTGCAGACCAGCAAGGTCTGGGGGACTCACCCAGCGAGGGTACGTCGGGGCACGTCTGGAGCAACCAGGAAAGCCCAATCAGAAGAGGAGTTGCCTTCGTGGGGACCTACTAGCCAAGGGGCTAGCGGTCGCGAAGGGGCCTCGAGCGGTTGCACTGGAAACTGGCCCACTGGTCACTCGTGGTGTGGAGGCCAGAAATCTTCGGTGCAGGAGATGCTCAAGGCTGGGGCTACTCGGAGCTCAAAGCACAACTTCGAGGAAGACCAGGAAGATGATGTTGCTGCAAAAGTTCACGGTGTCCAGGGGTCACGGTTCCACATCACCCGCGATAGCCACGGGCCTCAGCTTTGCTGTGGACTCAGGGTAGCCTTGGGGAAGTCTGGAAATCCACCTCTGGTGATGCGAAGACTTCAGCGTCTGGCGGGAGCTTCAGCGATGCAGACTGGTGAGTTGCTTCTTCGGTGCCTGCCAAGCAGGGGAGTCACTCCTTGACCCCAAGGGAGATTTCTTCAGTCTTCTAAGCAAAGTAGAACGTCGAAGGTCCAGGATATATATTGCAGAGTTTCGTCCAGGGTAATCTAAAGTCGCAAGGACTGGGTTCCCATACTTATACAAAGTTTGGGATGGACATAATCTAGGGACCCACCTATGGGAGGGTTTGGTAAGAGGGGTGGTTACACCCATTTCCTTTGTCCAGTTTCGCGCCAGAGCAGGGGCAGGTAGCCCCTGCAACCGGTTTGAACTGGACTATGCACAGGGACACCAAGTTTGCTCCCAGTGCAGGACTTCAAAGCACCTGAGAGTGCTTCCGCCCAGCCCCAATACACATCTGCCTGTCTGGGGAGGTGGTTACACCTCTCTGGGACAGGAAACCTATTGTTCAGGCCTCCCCTGCCGGAGTTTCGGTAAGCAGCAGGAGGCCAGACCCGTGTCTGTGGCAGAGACATCCATTTTGTGATGCCAGGGCTGTAGAAAGTCCTACCGGGTTAGACCAGTGTGAACATGTCTCTCCCTCTAGAAGGGTGGAATGCTACCCCCGCCGCCAGAACTTGCGGGTTGGGGGAATAGTATTCCAAAGCGTTTGACACCAAACACAACATGTTTCCGTGCAGCCATCCCAAAGTTAGCATTTACCAAGAGGTTATAATGCACTTAAGAGTATATGGTCAGACTGCACCACAAACAGCATCAGAGGAGGTACTCATTCAGGGGCACCCTCTCACATAAAAACCAAGCACTCTGCCTCCAGGATTGTTAAGGCCTGCCATAGGAGTGACTTATAGGTTTTATATGTGTGTGCAATGGTAGTGATATAGGTAGCCTATACCACTGTAAGGGGTGCAAGCACCACCTTACCCAGGCTGCAGTAGCAGGCCTGTGGTGCTATTTTGGAGTGCTTCCCAGGGGTGGCATAATACATGCTTCAGCCCCTGGTAGGCCTCTGAGGTACCTATGCCCTAGGTACATAGTATACCATATACTAGGGGCTTATAAGGCACTCAAGAATCCAATTAGATATGTACCTAATGTACATGGAAACCATTTTAGAGAGGAAGCAGCTAGGCTGGGGTCCTGATTAGCAGGGCCACAGCCAGACTAAGGTCGAAAAACAGTGACACACCAGCAAAAAGTGGGGGTACCCATGTGAAGCAGATCCTACTCTCCTACATGCGCATCATACTGTTGTCTGGTCGGGGTGACCCTAAACAGCGGCAGCTCACCTTTGAGGCTTCCAAGACCCCTAGGAAGGAGGGCGGAGATGAAGTGACCCCCCCACTGCGCCGATCCCCCTGGAGCTGGCGGCACGGTGTTGGAGGGAACCGCCGCCATAACGGCCGAACTGTGTGCTGGTTTTAAGGCCATAGATGCTCGTTTTGATGAACTGGGTGCCCGGATGGATGGCATGCATGGCCGACTGTAGCAGCATGAGGCCCATATAGAAGCTGCTGAGAAACGCATCTCTGACACTGAGGAATTGCAGGCTGCCATGGTTAAGCGCTTAGACCGCACAGAATGCCTTTTGAAAACAACAGCGGCAAAGGCGGAGGATCTTGAAGCGCGATCGCGCAGCAACAATTTGAGAATCGCGGAGATCGCCGAGTCTACCAACACTGGCCCAATAGAGGCATATGAGGAACGGTTATTTTCGGACGTCTTTGGCAGAGACTGTTTTTCTACCACATTTGCGGTTGAGCTGGCTCACCTGTTCCTGGTCCCCAGATCTGCTCCTGGCGCGCCCCCCGTCTTTTCATTGCGCGATTGTTGAATTATCATGATAGAGATGTTGCATTGAGAAAGGCCTGAGAGGTGGAAAATCTGCAGTATCAGGGAATGACTCTCTCCCTCTACCCAAACTTCACGTCAATGGTGCAGGAGGCCCAGCGCAAGTTCCAAGATCTCAAACGGACCTTGAGGAATGAGAACGTCCACTACGCCATGTTGTACCCAGCGCGCCTCCATTTTCAGCTTAATGGTAAAACTATCATTTTTGTCAAGTCTGTGGAGGCAGCGGACTTCTGGAAGCGCCAAAAATCGACCAGAGCTGCCTCTCCCGGAAAGTAGGGCTCCATGGGCTGAGAGCATGGACTTAACATTGGGGCGCGCGCCATACCCTCAGAGAAACACTAGCCTCGACACGAACTCAGGAACATTTAAAGAACATGATGTTGTGTTGCTTTCCCTTTTCCCCCTTTTTTTTTTTACCAGAGACACGCTCATCATACCGTTACTTTATGAGTGCAGCGACATGTAAATGATGTTTTATTGTTACCATAAGTGGTGGTTTGCTCAGGGCTTTTCTGCCCCCTTGGTGATTTCCCACTACTCTCACTTGGTATGGGGTTGTTTTCTTCTTATCTTCCTTCCACTAAGGAAAAATGTGTTGGGATTCACCGGATATAGGTTGGATGGATATCTGATGTGGGCGAGGGCTGGGGGGGTGGGAGTTCCGGTTCAACAATTTAGTTTTTTTTGTTGTTTACAGGCCATGGAAAATAACGGCGGTTGGCTAACCAAATACGACTATAATGTCAAATCAGATTGCATAATATCGCACCTACAGTGGTGGGGGCTGGGGGTGAACCGGGGAACTCGAACTGTGCTTTATAACATGGATTGTTAGAGGGACGGCAGGTGCTTGCATACCCTAGCTAGGCACAAGATACATTTGGCATTCCTGCAGGAGACTCATTACGCCCCGAAATTTGATAACGGATTTGCAGCTACCTGGGAAGGTAATCGATTTTTTGCTGGGTATAGTACTAACTCCAGGGGAGTCTGTATATTGATTCGTAAATTGCTCCCCTTTACAACCCTGACTGTGATTAGGGACACGGAGGGCCGCTATCTACTGGTGGCGGGATCCATAGGTGCGTAGCACCTAGTTTTCATAAATGTCTAAGCTCCTAATGTGGATGCCCAAGGCTTTTTCGCTAACATCTCAAATCACCTTACTGGCATGCCAACAGAATCTATCATATTTCGGGGTGACTACAACCTCACACTACAACCCGAGTCAGAAACCACAGGTACTGGACACACCACTAAGCCCTGCACTACAAGGAAACTTCAGACATTACTACACACACATCTTCTGGCGGATGCCTGGCAGCACCAGCACCTCAGCTCAGGGATATTAATTTTACTCGGCACCACATGGTAGCTGGTCCTGTATAGACCACTGGTATGTTACCCCTGACTTACTCCTCAACATACAGGAGGTGGACCATCTGCCGCGCACTCTTATCGGATCACTCGTTGGTGCTGCTGTCGCTTGCCCTATCCGCAGTTGTGCGCCCATCTGCATCTTGGCGCTTCCCAGCTGAAGCGTTACTAGACACTGTTTTCAGGAGTGAAGTGCAGGATGCGATTGTAGAATACTTTCAGATAAATACTGGCCCTGTGCCTCACTACACTACCCTGTGGGAGGCCTTTAAGGTGTATATCAGGGGCATTTGTATTGCTAAGCAAGCTGGGGTGCTTCGCACAATTTGATGCGAGCTTGATGCTGCTGAGCAGGAACTGCGAGATCTGGATGCCCAGGCATTGACAGGTGTTGCCCCTTCTCCGTTTCATCAATGTGCTAAACTACTGGGAGAATTCCAGGAGCTGGTGCAGCGGGAAACTGCTTACATGGGGAAATACGATCGCTCCCGAGTGTACGGGGAGGAAGAGAGACCAGGACGTACTTTGGCACGCTTACTCACTCCCAGGCACCAAGCTACATATATCACACAGCTCCAGGCTGCAGACGGCACTCATGTCACTGATAGTGCTGATATCCAATCGAGCTTCCTGCCCTTTTACACTCGCCTGTACACAATGCGCGAGGTGATAGTAACCTTACTCCTGAAGCCGGGCAAACCGTCTGACAACTGTGCCTCTTACAGCCACTGTTCCTTTTAAATCAGGATTATAAAATATTAGCTAAAGTATTGGCCACACGTATTTAGCTTATAATTGGGCAGATCATATCCCCTTTCCAGTCGGGCTTCATCCGGAACCAGTCGACTTCAGTAAATTTACTTACACTGTTTGCAGTCATCAATCAGATCCCCTCTGTGCTCCCCGCCGTGGCGATATTATTAGATGCAGAAAAAGCATTTGATTCCCTAGAGTGGGATTTCTTGCGCGCAGCGTTAAGCAGACTTGACTTTTCTCAAAATTTCCAGTCCTTGGTCTGCCTCCTATACACTAACCCTGTCACGCAGCTACGTATAAATGGGGTATTGTCTAAAAGATTTACGTAGTCGAGGGGCACCCGGCAGGGGTGCCCACTTTCGCCCTACTTTTTATTATCGCGATGGACCAACTGGTGCGGCATCTGCAGGAACAGCACCTTCAGCAGGGAATAGGATTTCATCAGGGTCCCTTACTCGCGTCATTATATGCAGACGACATCCTCCTGTTTGTCCGAGAGCAGGCTCTAAATCTTCCTCCTATTATGAGGGAGGTGGTGCGGTTTGGCGTCTTCTCCAGACTGGTCATCAATTGGCAAAAATCTGAAATACTCCCCCTAACAGATGCCACCACAGCATTTACGCTGGAATTCCCGCTGCTTTAGTGCGATGATCCCCCCAGAAACCTCGGGGTAACCATTCACCGCACGGCCTCGGATGTTGTACGGCTTAATTATGGTCCGGCCATTGATTGTCTTTTTGGACAGATAGATCGCTGGATTACATTGCCCTTATCGATAGCGGGTCGCATTGCTATCATCAAGATGGTTGTGCTGCCCACGTTTTTATACTTGTTTTTGAATATTCCTATCCCACTTACAGTTTCCTTTTTTAAAACCCTCAGGGGGATGCTGACACGGCTGATTTGGGCGGGAGGACAGGTGCGGGTGGTTTTGAAAACACTTATTCAACCCTTTGAAATAGGAGGGTTTGGAGTACCCGACTGCTATTTGTACTATCTAGTGGCATGGACACATTATGCTTACTTCTGGTACCATCTGGTTGCGTGCCTACAGATCCTGAAACCTGAGCATACACAGGCCCGTCCCTATCCCCTTTCTACTTTCCTTCCATGCCGACTTAGGAGAACGCCAGCCAAGATTCATACCTTACAAAACACAAGCTGGGCTTGGGAGCGCTTGCGCAGGTACCTGGGGGTTGAACACTTGTACTCTCCACAGTCGCCGGTTCTAAACAATCCGTGGATGGTACCCATAACTGAAACACTGACGCGGCGGACACTCAACCGCTGTCAAAAACAAAACATGGGGGCATGTTCAGAGACGGACACTTACGTATGGTAGCGGACTTGACAGGGGATCGGGATGTAACCATGCTAGACAGTTTTCTTGTGCACAGAACGCTAATGACACTGATCACTGCGCTACCCCCTGAGACAGAGGAGGCTGCAGATCTCCCCCTACTAATATCAATTATTACTGCGCCAGACGGCACACACTTAGTTTCTAGAATATATCGACATGCACAGGAACTCCGACCAATGATGGGTGGTGGAGCACGCGCGTCCTGGGTGAGAGGCATAGCGGAGCCCATGACTGATAAGATGTGGGCCTACTGTTATGAGCAGACACACCTAATGTCAAATAATTATAAGCATAAATTCATGCACTTTACCTATTCAGCATCTATGTCAATCCTGTGCTGCTCGCAAAGATGGACTGTGCGAAGCCGGATTGCTGTCAGAGATGTGCGATGGCGCCTGCTGACTTCATTCACTTGGCATGGAATTGCTCTGCGGTGCTGGCTATTGGGAGGCGGTGTTTGGGCATCTTGAGCAAATGGTTGAGATTGAGCTCCCGCATACACCCTTGCTGGCCCTGCTAGGGTATGTACTCCCGTTGAGTCCAGGGATAAGGAGTTTCACTGCAATTGCCCTAGTGCTGGCTAAAAGACAGGTCTCCCTGAACTGGGGTGGAACCGTGCCGCCTCTAGTGGGGGACTGGAGCAGAGATATGATGTATTGCAACAAGACTAGCAATGTATATGCATCCTTGTTGCCGCTTGCCTCCCACCCTAAAAACATTTGGCAGCCACTCCATGCCTACTGCACCCGAAGCTCACTAACTGAAATGTATCAAATGATGACGTGATTGTTGGATTAGCCGACTGGTCCTGTGGATCGGGATTACCAAAATATTTGTGTTACATGATCCTGTAATGTTGTTTCATAGTTAATGATTACGGAATTATTGCTGCTATGCGTGGCTAATGTTTGTCTTTATCTGTCAATGATTGGTTCATGTAATCCATACTGCGTGTACAGTGTATTTTTTGTATGCAATAAAAACAAGTTTTAAAAAACCTCTGCAGAGAGCAAAGAGAGATTCTAGAACATCTCTGGAAGAAAAATGGAAAAGATCTGAATGGATGTATCATTGATTAGAAAATATCTATGCAAAACCATGGACCATGTCTTAGAGGTGGAAGAATGAATATCGGCTTCAGAGAACGAGGTTCAAAACATTCAAGCCTCCATTTCTTGCAGGAAATCACATAACAATTAGTGGAAACTGCAGAAGACGCGGAGCAGAGAGCCCGCAAGAACAACCTCAGACCTAGGTCATTCCCTGCAGGCGTCAAAGGAGCAAAAATCAAAGGGCCCGATTCACAGAATTAACTTAAGGCAAAATCCTAAACTTACTACCATTTTGGTATTCACAGAAGGCACTTACTCATTTTGGTATTCACAGAAGGCACTTACTCATTTCGGTATTCACAGAAGTTAGGAGTCCTAATTTTAGGACTCCCAAATGCCTTCTGTGAATACCGAAAGTCTTAAAGTTAGGATTTTTCTCAGTTTAGGAGTAGTAAAGTTAGGAGTCCTAACTTTACTACTCCTAAACTGAGAAAAGTCCTAACTTTAAGACTTTCGGTATTCACAGAAGGCATTTAGGAGTCCTAACTTTACTACTCCTCAACTGAGCAAATCCTAACTTTAAGACTTTCGGTATTCACAGAAGCCATTTAGGAGTCCTAAAGTTAGGAGTCCTAACTTTACTACTCCTAAACTGAGAAAAATCCTAACTTTAACCCCTTCGCTGCCAGGCCTTTTCCCCCACCTGTGCCACACCTTTTTTTGGCTATTTGGGGTAGTGCGCGCTGAGGCCCCTGTAACTTTTTGACCACATAAGGTATCCACGCCAAATTTGCGTCCTTTTCTTCCAACATCATGGGGATTCTAAAGGTGTTCAGGGTTTGCGGATTCAGCTGGAGGGGGTCACAGAAATGAGCCAAAATACAGCATAATTATGTGTTTTTTTTAGGAAAATTGGGAAAAACAGGCTGCAAATGAAAGCATCTGGGTTTTTCCCTGCAAATGTTTTGATAAAAAGGGTTTGTGGGGCTGAAATCACCATTTTCCCAGCTTTTAGGGGATACCAGACTTTTGTCAGA
This sequence comes from Triturus cristatus, assembly GCF_964204655.1. NCBI lineage: Eukaryota > Metazoa > Chordata > Amphibia > Caudata > Salamandridae > Triturus > Triturus cristatus. Next base: position 264,838,246 of record NC_140590.1, read on the forward strand.
AACCCAACATTTTTTACACAGTTTGGGCATTTTTCTGGGACATAGCCTATTTTTGCTATTTTTTGTGCTTTCGACCTCCTTCCAGTTAATGGTAGAAATGGGTGTGAAAGCAGTAATGGATCCTGGAAAGCTATACATTTTAGAGAAGTAGACAAAATTCTGAATCCAGCAAGGGGTCATTTGTGTAGATCCATCAAGGTTTCTTTATAGAAACTAACAGTTAAATATAGGATAAATTGAAAATTATGACAGCTCTTTGAAAGCAATATACCGTTACATCCGCTGGACATTACTGGTTGCGGGGATATATAGGACTTGTAGGTTCACCAAGAACCCGACGAACCCAGTGCCAAAAACTGAGCAGCAACTTGCAATGTTTTTTTATTATGTACCTGGTATATAGTAATTATTCTGTAAAAATGTGTACATGGAAAATCAGTATGAAAGACACCTATGTATTTCTGAAATGGGAACAAAATATAGAGTTTAGAAACAGTAGATATTTGCACATTTCCGAAATTGGGAATACTCATACTAGCATGAGAATTATCAGTCATTTTTTTAAATGACTTCTTTTTTACACAATGTCTTTCATTTGGAAGGCAGAAATGCATCGAAAGTCAATAGGTAATAACAGTTCCTTTACAAATCCGAATTACCCTAAGTCTCCCGATAAAAATGGTACCTCTCTTGTATGGGAATGCATAGTTCCCACGACAGGAAATGGCTCAAAACCCAACGTGAACACACCACATTTTCACAATGAAAAATTACCCTTTTTTAGCAAAGTGCCTAGCTGTAGTTTTTTAACCCTAGGTCTGCCGGCACCTAGGGAAACCTAGCAAACCTATACATTTTGGAAAACTAGACACCCAGGGGAATCCAGGATGGGGTGACTTTACTGCCTCTCACCAGGTTCTATTACCCAGAATCCCTTGCAAACCTAAACTTTTGTAAAAAAAAAAAACACATTTTCCTCACATTTCTGTGGTGTAAAGTTCTGGAATTTGTGTAGATCCAGAAATTTCCACCCACCCCGTTTTCCCCAAAGTCTTCCGAGAAAAATGGTACCTCACTTGTGTGGATCGGCCTAGTGTCCGCGAAAGGAAACGGCGCAAAACGCATCGTGGACACACCTCAATTTCGCAGTGAAAAATGAACCTTTTTTGGCAAAGTGGCTAGCTGTAGTTTTTTAACCCTAGCTCTGCCGGCACCTAGGGAAACCCACCAAACCCACACATTTCTGAAATCTAGACACACTGGGGATTCCAGGGAGGTATGGCTTGCGTGGATCCCCCAACGTTTCCTTACCCAGAATGCCCTGCAAACCTCACATTTAGCTGAAAAAATCACTTCTTTCACACGGAAACGTTGTGTGGAAAAGTTGTGGCATCACCGGGCTGACACAAATTTCCTACCACCCAGCGTTCGCCCGGGTCTCCGGATAAAAACGATGCCTCACTCGTGTGGGAGGCCCAAGTACCCGCGACAGGCAAGGGCCCCCAACGTAGTGAGGCGACATGAAAATTGCCTATCTCAAAACGACCTGGTTTTGCAAGGGGGGGTCACTTGGTTTTTGGCCCGGTGCTCGGCGGCCACCTAGGGAAACCTACCATACCCACACATTTCTGAAAGCTAGACACCCGGGGGATTCCAGGGAGGTATGGCTTGCGTGGATCCCTCAACGTTTCCTTACCCAGAATGCCCTGCAAACCTCAAAGTTAGCTGAAAAAATCACTTTTTTGACACATTTTTTGTGTGGGAAAGATGTGGCATCACCGGGCTGACACAAATTTCCTACCACCCAGCATTCCCCCGGGTCTCCCGATAAAAACGGTGCCTCACTCGTGTGGGAGGCCTAAGTACCCGCGACAGGCAAGGGCCCACAATGTAGTGAGGCGACATGAAAATTGCCTATCTCAAAACGACCTGGTTTTGCAAGGGGGGGGGGTCACTTGGTTTATGGCCCGGTGCTCGGCGGCCACCTAGGGAAACCTACCATACCCACACATTTCTGAAAGCTAGACACCCGGGGGATTCCAGGGAGGTATGGCTTGCGTGTATCCCTCAACGTTTCCTTACCCAGAATGCCCTGCAAACCTCAAAGTTAGATGAAAAAATCAATTTTTTGACACATTTTTTGTGTGGGAAAGATGTGGCATCACCGGGCTGACACAAATTTCCTACCACCCACCGTTCTCCCGGGTCTCCCGATAAAAACGGTGCCTCACTCGTGTGGGAGGCCCAAGTACCCGCAACAGGCAAGGACCCAAAACGTATTGAGGCGACATCAATATTGCCTACCTCAAAACGACCTGGTTTTGCAAGGGGGGTCACCTGGGTTTTTGGCCCGGTGCTCGGCGGCCACCTAGGAAAACCTACCAAACCCACACATTTCGGAAAACTAGGCACACGGGGGATTGCAGGGAGGTATGGCTTGCGTGGATGCCCCAAAGTTTCCTTACCCAGAATGCCCTGCCAACCTCAAATATAGCTGAAAAAATCACCTTTTTCACACATTTTTGTATGGGAAAGTTGTGGCATCACCGGGCTGACACAAATTTCCTACCACCCAGCGTTCCCCCGGGTCTCCCGATAAAAACGGTGCCTCACTCGTGTGGGAGGCCCAAGTACCCGCGACAGGCAAGGACCCAAAACGTATTGAGGCGTCATCAAAATTGCCTACCTCAAAACGACCTGGTTTTGCAAGGGGGGGTCACCTGGGTTTTTGGCCCGGTGCTCGGCGGCCACCTAAGGAAACCTACCAAACCCACACATTTCTGAAAACTAGACACCTGGGGGATTCCAGGGAGGTATGGCTTGCGTGGATCCCCCAACGTTTCCTTACCCAGAATGCCCTGCAAACCTCAAATTTAGCTGAAAAAATCACCTTTTTCACACATTTTCGTGTGGGAAAGTTGTGGCATCACTGGGCTGACACAAATTTCCTACCACCCAGCGTCCCCCCGGGTCTCCCGATAAAAATGGTGCCTCACTCATGTGGGAGGTCCAAGTACCCGTGACAGGCAAGGGCCCAAAATGTATTTAGGCGACATCAAAATTGCCTACCTCAAAACGACCTGGTTTTGCAAGGGGAGTCACCTGGGTTTTTGGCCCGGTGCTCGGCGGCCATCTAGGGAAACCTACCAAACCCACACATTTCTGAAAACTAGACAACCGGGGATTCCAGGGAGGTTTGGCTTGCGTGTATCCCCCAACGTTTCCGTGTGAAAGAAGTGATTTTTTTAGCTAAATGTGAGGTTTGCAGCGCATTCTGGGTAAGGCAACGTTATTTATTATTTATTTGTGTATTTTATAAAGCGCACAGCTGCCCCAACGGGGCGTTCCGGCGCTGAGAACTTCTGGAAAAAGAAGAGAGGGCAGGGGACGTTGTGGGATCCAGGCAAGTCATACCTCCCTGGAATCCCCCGGGTGTCTAGTTTTCTGAAATTTGTGGGTTTGGTAGGTTTCCCTTTAAGGCCGCCGAGCACCGGGCCAAAAACTCATGGGACCCCCTTTGCAAAACCAGGTTGTTTTGTGATAGGTAATTTTGATGTCTCCTCAATAGGTTTTGGGCCCTTGCCTGACGCGGGCACTAGGACTACCCACGCAAGTGAGGTACCATTTTTCTCAGAAGACTTTGGGGAACGCGGGGTTACTCACTGCACCTGCCTGCAAGCGGATCTCTCGCCCCACTTTAAAGTGAAGGCAACATGCTGACTGCATACAAAAACACGGAGCAGCTTGGAAGCAGCTGCTCCGTATTTCACTGAATGCGCTGATCACAGGCCAACGCAAGTTCGTAGCTGGCCTGGGGGCAACACATTCATCGAAATAGGGCTACCTATCCGGATCCGCACCAGGCACACCTTTTCGATGGTCCGCCATGGCACAAACAGGGAAAGTGTGACCTATGTGGAATAAGGGCCCAGGCTGCCTTAGCATGTTGGCAATATTATAACTATTTGCAGTTTTAAAAGGGAGAACTCAACAAACTGCAATGGTGTAAGTGGTAAATAAGGTTAGAGCTGCCAAATGTATAAAACAACTGGGAAAAAATACGTTTGTCATTCTGGGGAGGGTCTCAATTAAAGATTTTTAAATGGGTTCAGAAAATCATTAGCATTAATATTTCTGAAGACTGCTGCTCTTGGCTATTTTTTCATTTTTAAAGCCCCCTCACCCTATAAGTGTCATGTGACTAAGTACACATAGACAAAATACTCCACTGGTTAATCCTCGTAAGAATAAATACGACAAAAAAGGGCTAATAATTTGTACATAGTAAAAAAGTTTTTGCATAATAGAAAATTCAATAAATGAGAAGAACAATTATAAAATTCCTGGTTAAATCCTTGGCTTAATGACTGATTTATGACAGAATGCATATAATATATATTTGGTCATTCAAGTGAAATGTTGAGTGAGCATGTCTGTCATATAGTCCAATGTTTTTCCTCATTTAGTTAACCCTGAAAAAAATCCCTGCTGCTGGTTCTAATTGCTTGAGGAGCATATAACACATATATTCGAGTGATTGTGCCTTTAAAACCAAACTGATAAAAAACCATTAGTGATGCGAACCTAGGCGGAAGTTTCTAAACTGAGTATCAACTATTTTTCATTACTTTATCTCACTACCTCTTATGGTTACTTTCTAGAATATGTTTTTTTGTTATTTTTATTTTTATGTTGCCTTCTAATTTTGTATATATATTTCAATTGGTTGTTGTTGCTCACCTTTAATATTTCTTTTTTCTTTTTTCTTTTCAATTTTTCTACATTTTTTCATCACTTAATCAGGATTGTTGGCATTTAGCCTCTAAGAAATATACTAGAATTTGATGGTTGTCTATCAGCTGAAGCATTGATTAATGAATTATACATAGAATGTGAGTAGAACCCGCTAAACATGGTGATAAAACTAGTTGGATAATAAAAACCAGTAGTCAATTGTTCGATATAAAAACAATTAATAGGTTAAAACCAAAGGCTAAAACCAAAAAAGAGTCCTAACAATTATAGATCTTAAAATAATTATAAATATAAATAAATAATTATAAAAAGTTATATAATTCCTCCCCGTTGTTTAATGCATTGGGGGTACGGGTATCTAATTCAAGTATAAATCTGGCCTCCAATTGCCTCAAAGTTCTTTCCCTATTTCCTGCCCTTCTCATAGGTGGCACAGCAGCTATAACATAGTATTTCAGGTCCTCCAATTTGTTATTGTGGGTAGCCTTAAAATGTCTGGCTACTGGGTAAGCCATATCAGAATTGACTATGGCTCTAAGGTGTTGTAAAATACGTGTGTGCACCTGAAGTTTGGTGGTACCTACGTATTGGAGTCCACACGTACAACTTAACACATAAACCGCATATTCAGTACGCCACGTGTACTTAGCCTTAAGATTACTGGTTGTAGGACCATATGTAGTCGTGTACTGTGATTTGTTCACACCAAACTTACATGCCCTGCATGTGTTACATTTAATAAAACCATTGCCGGGAGCTAGCCACATGTTTTTGGATTGGACTGGGTTGTTAATAAGTTCAGGGCTAGATTATACAAGGGCATTGTACATGGATTTGGGTTTCCTAAAATTCAAGGCTGGAGGATTTGGAAACATTTGATTTAAGACTAAATCAGTTTGAATAATAGGCCAGTGTTTATTAATTATGGTCCTTATTTTTTTATGCTGACAACTGTAGGTGGTTACAAATCTCATTATTTGATCTGCCTCTTTCAGATTGTGTTGATTGGTTATATCAGTAGTTATTGTAATCACATTGGTTTTAAAAAACTCGTCTCTGGATTTCATTTGAACTTTGGCCAGGGCTGTTTTGATATCTTTTTCCTTATAGCCTAGTGCTAGGAATCTGAAACTGCTCTCTCATATATATATATATATATATATATATATATATATATATATATATATATATATATATATATATATAGTTATAGTTAGGACCATGTTTCCATAGGAAAACCGCAACATTCTATTTGGAATAACTTTGGCGCCGGTCGACGAATCCTCGCGAAATTTTCAAAACTAATGGGGCGCTACGCTCCGCTCCTACCCTGAAAGTCTCGGGGGGATTCGTCAAGTGGGGGCTGAGAAAAAAGGGGGGTCCCAAAACGCGTTTTTCCCATGCATTTTTCCATAGGACCTTTAGACACAGCTACAGCCCGAACGGCTGAACAGAGTTACTTGAAATTTGGCAGAGAGGTAGTCTACAGGTCAAGGAAGTGCCTTTTGTAGGTCTGGTGTAAATCTGTTCAGTAGTTCCTGAGAAAATAGCATTTAAATCAATATATATATCTGTGGCAGCTTACGGTGCGCTTACCGTGCGCTTACGGTAAGCTTACCGTACGCGTACGGTGCCGTGCGCGAGCGCGATTCTGATTGGCTGTTAGATCTTAGTAAACATTCGAATCGGTCGAAACCAGGAAGCGGCGACCGCCATTTTCTCTCTCAGACTCTGAGGGGGGGAGGAAAAACAAAGGTTGAAAACATGTAAAGGGGCATGTTAGACAGCTCCTAACCACCTAGCCTTGATTAAGGTGTCCCACAAGAACCCCCAAGGCAAAAAATTCATTATTTTTTTTTTTCGCAAAAACGCCGATTACGCTTACCGTACGCGTACGGTAAAAATTAATAAAAAAAAAAAATTATCCACATTATCACCCCCCCGTGTGCAAAAGGTGCCCGCAGGGCACCTTTTGTGCATAGCATATAATTCCAATGAACAAATAATAGATTACCTTTCACAACGAAGCGCATAATATGTCCTCCGTGTGCGGACGGAGCGCGAAGCGCATCGTGCGTACATGGCCCATCCAGCGTAACGTGCACGGCACTAACTGCGTAAAGTGGGCGCGCGGTGCGCTTCGCGCACCGCGTGCTCACTGTGCGCGCACGTTGCGCTTCGCGCACCGTGCGCGCACGGAACGAACTGCGTTAAGTGGGCGCGCACGCCACGAACGGCGTAAAGTAACTTAGCATTTAAAAAACCGTACAAATTCACTGAAAAAACCATAGGTTTCACACACGTTATAGTTAGGAATTAGCATTTAAAAAACCTTGCAAATTCAGTGAAAAAACCATAGGTTTCACACACGTTTTAGTTAGCTGGACATTTTACTCGTAAAAAACCATTGAAATTCCCCCGTTATAGTTAGTGCAGGCAACTATAACTCACGCGACCGCAATCCTCTGCTGATGACATATGTGTCTTTATGAAAAAAAAATATTTGTAATATATGTATAGCTAAAATTTAATGGAAGAAGACATGGGCAAATAAGTGTCTAAATACAGTATTAGCATCAGCAGAGGATTGCGGTCGCGTGAGTTATTCCTAACTATAACGTGTGTGAAACCTATGGTTTTTTCAGTGAATATATATATATTTATATATATATATGTATATATATGTACACGAATTCCCTACCTAGGCTGCTGAACACACGACGGGTGCATCCAATTAGCAGGGGTAGGACCCGCTGTTTATACAACCACTGCAAAGAAAGGCTGGAGCACTCACGGGATATAGGATAAGACATTATTTTGCTGCTCCGTTGAAGGGAGCCTCTGTAAAATGCGGGCCCAGAGGGTCCCGTAATTGCTTCCACAACATAAAAAAGAAGCATTGAAGTACCAGATCCAGAAAGGGTGCTTTATTTGATGTTCTTACTGGCAGCCTGCGCTCTTACTCCGACGTGTTTTGGCTGCTACAATCAGGCTTTATCACAGGTGAGCAGTTCCATCATAAAAGGTGACCATGTGTTTATAAAGTGATATTGCCTAAGTGGCTCCGTAGTCTCTTTGGTCATCAATGTCCCATAATGCACGTAAAGAGATTAAAAATACATTTGTAATCAATTATATCCAGTGCTACAGTTCCCAATTGATGGGATAATACTTTAAAAGCCATAAATAAAATGTCTTACTGTAGACACTTCCTGGATATTGAAAGAGGTAGGGCCTGGTTCACAAAGGTAAACTTAGACCAAAAGTCTAAGTTTAGACCAAAAGTCTAACTTTAGTAGTAGTAAAGTTAGACTTTTGGTCTAAACTTAGACTTCTGGTCTAAGTTTACCTTTGTGAATCAGACCCGTTTTGAATACTCCTTCTTCATTGTATTGTATTGTATTCTACACTTATAGAGCGCACTATCACCCTACGGGTACCCTGGCGCTTGTGATACGTGTGCCCAGCTAGTCAAAGATTAGGCAGTGATCAGTGTATGCAAGGCAGGCTACAGAGCAATATGAATCAAGCTCTAGGATAGAATCATGTCTTTATTCTTTTTCTGAACTGAAGCAAGTCTTCCATCTGTCTAATATCAGTTGGAATTTAGTTCCAAAGTTGCGCTGCTGCAGTACTAAAGGCCTTACCTCCTTATTTGGATCTTCTAAATCTGGGCACTTTCACCAGTTTGGCAAAAGAAGAACGGAGGCTCCGGGTAGGAACATACCATACAAATTTGTTCTGCATTGACTTCGGTCCGGTACCATACAGAGCTTTAAACACAATGCAAAGTAACTTAAATCGGTATCCTTTGTGATACTGGGAGCCAATGCAGCTCCGAGAGAGTCTGAGAGGCGGATGAGCATCGTGGCCTCTTTAAGACTAGCCTAGCCACAATTGTTTGTATTCTCTGAAGTCTCTCAATCAAAAATTTAGGAGATTCCAGCATTACAGTAATCCAGCCGGCTCAAGATAATACTTCTTACTATCAATGCTCTAGCCTGTGTAGGTAGCATTGGGAGAATCTTCTGCAGTACACTAATTGGGGAGAAACAGCTCCCGACAGTTGTGTTTAGATTGGGGCCCACAACTGGCCAAGGCTAAATTAAGACTTGTGCAAACTACAGGTGGTATTCTAAAACTTCATAGAGAATCCTCCTTTAAGCCTGTTGCTCCCATCATAGAAATATATAAAGCCCAAGCACGGGTGCTATTCTATATGGGGCGGAATTGTGGGGTCACTCCATGATACCAGACATCTGCAAGTCTGAAAATTTATTTCTTAGATCGCTGTTGGCTCTACCATCCAGCATCCCCCTCATTCCCATCAGAATGGACATGGGTATTAGACCCATAGAAGAAGTAGTGGCCTTACGGCCTCTACTCTATTGGTGCAGACTTTGGGTTACCCCTGAGGTGACGCACTTCAGAGATGAAACTGCAGAGATAATGGGCCTTTTGGGGTCTCAGAAATTGCCCTGGTTTGCTTTCATAAAAAAAAGAAAGGATGAGATTGGGTATACCAGGCTTCTGGTCTAATCCTGCTGTAGCCTGTGCTGAGCTGTAACGTGCTGACCTGGTTCATTTACATCGTATGTGTAGTACCACGGCCATCTTTAGTAACCCTGGGTTGGGCTCGCTTACCCTCCACTTTTTGAACATAAAAACTGTTTATAGAGTGGAGCCTTTTCTAGATGAGATCTTGCCCAGCACCGCGAGAAAACTCTATCTACAGTTTAGATATGGTACTCTCCCACTCAGGGTCCTTTCTTATAAATGGTCGACAGATAAGTCCGTAGTATGTCCGGCCTGTGGGGCCAAGGAAGAGTCTGTAGCTCATGTTTTTTTTTCTGTATGGGGTATAAATCTATACGACAATGATGGCTTGTTCTACTTTGTAGAAACCTTGGGTTCAGCAACTACAAAGAGGCGCTCAGAATATTCCAATCTAATACTTCCACCCCATTAGTTTTTTCTGTCTCGCGCTTTATTAATGCTATGTGGCGCAGGAGAAGATCTTTTTTATAACTATTTTGACCTATACCTCCCCTCTGATCCCAATAAATCTAGAACTGATAACTTGCGCTTTTTAACTTTTTATATTTTTTATCTTTTAATTGTAAATAATCCCCATAATATGATAATTGCACTGTGTTTTTTTTATCCTAAATGTTCGAACTACTTGATATGTTATTGTCTGTAAGTATGTATCTTTTAGGGTCTATGACCGAAATAAAGATTATTTGACTGACTGACTGACTTGTATTTACTTGAGTTTCTAGGCTTAGTTTGTCATCAAACCTAACTCCCATGTTACGCACCGTCACTGAGGGTATCAATGGTGTGGCCGTAGAAATGGGCCAAAAATTAGTTGGAAGAAGAGAAGGAACTTTCCCGGCTGCACAACAAAGAATTTCTGTCTTATCGGCATTAAATTGTAAGGAGTTCTCTCTCAGCCAGTGTGCAGTGTCCAGCATGCATGCTTGGAAATCTTCCAATGAAATAGATTGGTCTCCCTCTAAAGATAGGATAAGCTGCGTATCGTCTGCGTAGTTCACAAGATTAATATTATGTGCCCTTATGACGGCAATCACAGGGCTCATGTAAACATTAAACAATAGTGGACTGATCGCAGATCTTTGAGGAACACCATGCCAAATGTTGATAAACTCTGATTGATAAGGGGGAAGGGTCACTGCCGGTTGCCTATTAGATAGGTAGGATTGAAATCACTTCAGTGCTGTACCCTCTACCCCAACCTCTTCGAGCCTGGCCAGAAGGAACTCATGGTTAACTGTGTCAAATGCGGCAGACAGGTCAAGCAAAATCTGTGTGGCTGATTGTCCCCTGTCTGCTCGCATTCGAAGATCGTCCAGCACGGTCACCAGGGCGGTATCGGTTCCATGTCCCGGACGAAAGCTAAATTGCACGTCCTCTAGTTTGAGTCCTACTAACCAGGCGCTCTATGATCTTTACCGGGTAGGGTAGCAGGGAAATGGGTCAATACTTTTTCGGGCAAGCTGGATCAAATGTGGCTTTTTTCAAGAGTGGGGTCACCATCAAGCAAGCCGGCACTAACCCACTGGTCAGAGATTGATTACAGACCTTGATTGCCGCTTTTCCCCAGTGGTTGGAGTAAATCCCGGTTCTTTATTGCATGGAAGTGTTGGAGTATTCTCAACCTGAGTTTATTGATCGTTGTTAGAAATGGGGGTCTCTAGTTGGCAGAGGTAGGTACATTCGTCCTAACAAGGACCCTTGCTTCTATTCAGGGTAACGGGGATACACACTTTAGATAACCCCTGCTCACCCCCTCGGTAGCTAGGCACGAGAAGACAGACTTATCTCAAAGGCAATGTGTAAAGTAAATGAACACCACACCTGTTTAGAAAAATAAAGTATCTTTATCTAAACTCAACAAGACCAAAACAACAAAAATCCAACATACATGTAAAAGAATATGACTTTAAAAAGGTTTCAAACAACTTGGCTCCTAGAATACTATGGATGCGTGATTTCTCTCAAAGTACCTGTAGTTGCGACAAAATTCACAAGGCCAAACAGCCGCAGAGATGAGAAGAGTCTAAAAACAAAGAGATGCTTCAGTTTCTGAGACCATGAGGAGGCGATGCACCAGTTCTGCTGTACGCAGGAGAAGTGATGCGTCGAATCCGGTCTGTAGGGGGAAGTGATGCATCGATTCCGAGACGGTTCTGGTCCGCAGGTGATGCATCGACAAAACTTGCCGCACAGGGGCGATGCTAGGAAATCCGGGATGCGTCGGTGATCAATGGGGCATTGGTTTCTTCTGTGCCACGTTCCCGCGATGTGTCGGTTCTTGCAGCGACGACAAGCACTGCGTTGGTTTAGGCAGCGGTGCGGCGATGTGTGGTGATTCTTCTCGTACAGCGGTGCTGCGTCGGAAAAACAGCCGCAAGAAAAGCGATGCGTCGATTTTCTTGTAGTTGCATTGCTTTTCCAGCTCCCACCAGCAGGAACATCCTCCAGAGGCCCAACACAGTCACAGGCACCTCTTGGCAGGTCAGAACTCCCAGCAAGGAAGTTCAGGGGAGCTGGGGGTGAAGTCTTTGTGTTCCTGAGACTTCAGAACAAGAAGAAAGCTCTACTCAAGTCCTTGGGGATCTTCCTCAAGCAGGGGGGCCCAGCACACAGCAAGGTCCTTGTCCTTTCCTTCGCAGAAACAACTACTACATGCCAACCCCAGACAGCACACAGCAAAGGGGCAGTACTCCTCCTCTAGTTTCTCCAGCTCTTCTCCTTGGCAAAGGTTCCTCTTGATTCCAGAAGTAGTCTAAAGTTCAAGGTTTTAGTTTGAATACTTATACCCCAAAATGTCTTTGTTCTCTTTGTGCAAGGGTCACTGAGCCCAGTCCAAACCTGTTCTGTCCTCACTGGTGCAGCATGACCACAGGGGGTGGAGACAGCATTGTGCAAGGGAGACAGGCCCTACTCAGGTGCAAAGAAAATCTCCTCCCACTACTCCAAATACAGCCAAGGTCTATTCAGCTCAGCTCTGAGTCATCCAGGAAGAGTAAGGCACACCTCAACCCCATAGTGGCTGTCTACAGAGAATCCACATCCCCAGACCATGTCACTCCAAAACCAGACAGTCAATATACAAACAGGCAGAGGCACACAGAATGGTTAAACTAGAAAAGGCCTACTTTCTAAAAGTGGCCTTTTCAAGCACATAATTTAAAAACTATCTTTACTAAAAGATGTGTTATTAAATTCTGAGTTCAGAGAGCCAAACTTTATTTCTCTATCTTGTCCCAATGGGAAGTTTTATTCTATCCTATAGAGCAAGATAGTTGTTCGTAGTGAAAAACGAAATTGGCAGTATTTCACTATCAGGACATGTCACACACACCAGTACATGTCCTACCTTTCACATACACTGCACTCTGGCCAGGGGGGTACCATGGGTCTACTATAGGGGTGCCTTACATGTAAAAAAAGGGAAGGTTAGGGCCTGGCAAGTGAGTGCACTTGCAGTCTGTTGAACGGTAAAAAATGTATTCTGTTTAGTTAGCCTCTACTCCTCTTTCATTTTGTCTACCAGCCCCCATTTTTGTGTTTCTGCAGGGACTTTCATAAAGTCAGAAGTTACGTGTTCACTGCAAGCTGGTTGTGCTTATAATACTTACGTGCCAGAATAGAGGCCCTTCCCTGTCGAAAGGCCCCGAGCTCGCAGATGTTCCTATCTACAAGCCCACCAATGCCTGTACCCACTCTTGCATATCTACAAAAATGACGTAGGTAGGGGTTTAGTAGGATTCAACAGTTCAGCATGTAAGCATTATACAAAGGGGTTGTGTAAGGGGTTGTGTAAGCATTATGTAACAATGACAAAGTGGTTTCAATGTGTTTCATGGAGGCACCGAAAAGTATAAATGTCATGTGTGAACTTGTACTTGTTAGCCCCCTCCCTCCGGCACTTGCAGTGTTCCACTCCAGTGTTGATCCTCATTTATTGATCCTGTAGACTAAAGGGTGTCCCTGCACCAGTGAGACTGATAGGAATCTCACTTCTACAATTGGCGCCGGCAACGTGGGGCCCCATTGAAGGACACAGCTGTACCAGAAGGAGGGCATTTAGACAGGACAGAAACACTAAGGGGAGCCCCGTAGACTGAGACTTGCTCTTGCGGACAAGGTGGTTTTCAGCTTATCGACCTGACCTTTGTGGCGGCTGTGTGTCTTAACTGGGGCTCTTCGGTTGGCATTTTGGAGGTGATCTATTGATCAGAGGATCGACAGGTAGGGAGTTGGAGTACTGTGATCAGGTATGATCAAATTGATTGTCTTTTGGGGTTTTTTTGTTAGTAAAAAGTCATTTGCAAATGTCTTTGACACGTTGTGAGAATTTTTTCTCATCTTTTGGTTTTGGTATAAGAGTCTCTTAACGCTATTGTTAAGAAGTATTTGGTAAACATGCCTGTTTTGAGCACACTTTGTGCATTATGATTGTTGTTGCAACACAAATAGTATTCTAGAAGAAAGACAACCAGCACCACTAGAAGGCCCTCTGAATTATGAAATGTACATTAAATACGGTATTTCTTCCATACTGTTTAGCACATTGTGGAACAAATGTATGAAGGTAGATGCCAGTTTACAGTGGCTACTTAAATGGTACCTTTGATTTAAATAAACTGCAATATGTAAAAGAACAGCTCTTTAAGAGAAAATGCAAAAAGTATATATAGCCATACCACTCCCTGGTTGCCTGAAGGCCGCGGCAGCCATTGCCATTGTAATCAGACAATCAGCAGGACTTGTTCTGGATCATAAATTGATAGTTTTTGTTCCCCATTCAGTTGATGTATTATTGAATCAGACTAAGCACTTTGTTAGCACCACACATTACATTTAAGCTCTGCCTGACCTTGAAGCCAGCTACTTTGTTGCCATTGCCCTCTGAGCAGTCCAGTGATATAAATGACTGTATTTTTTCCACTGAAGAATAAACAAAGGGTCGAGTGGACCCGATTGACATACCCCTGCCTGATGTTCAGGGTTAATTGTATGTAGATGGGTCTTATTTTAAGTTACCTGATGGCACCACGACTGCAGCTTATGCTATTACGACACTGCATACAATTGTGGAGACAGTATGGAGAGTTAGTTCAAAGTTTTCTGACTGCATTAACACTACCAAAGCGAGTGACTATTGTCAAGTGTAGCGCGCACCAGAAAGTAGTAGATGATGTTAATTATCAGATTCCTGATGAGGATAAACATTTTAAAATGGCCCAACAAGAGACAGCTATAGCAGAAATGACAGTTGAAATAAATAATAAACACAGAAGTAAGGGAGTTCACAAAGAAAGATGTCAGATTAATATACCATGCAGAACATGTCTTATTCAAATTAGAACCAGATGACATGTGTTCAAGAACACCATCAGTTGCAGAAATTTTACTAATAATTGGAGATAAACTCAGTAAAGGATTGTTGATGGAAGTGATTGGAAGTTTATGTAACTTTCTGGTCACAGGTTCACAGAAACTAAATTAAAAAAATAGAATAATGCAGGAGAGTAGAAGTATAACATTTTTAGGTTGTCCTGAATCCAGTCAATATATTTTTTTCACATTCCATGTGCTGAAGATGGCTTACTGTTATTGATTTTTGTCAAGTTCATGTCACAGTGCTATTGCATGAGAATAGTCAGGAATACTGTAAAAAAGAAGATAAATGTCTGGGACACATAATTAGAAAAGGAGCTAGAAAGGTGTCACCAGAGAGAGAGGAAATAATTTACCATATGAATCCACCTCAAATTCAGAAAGAAGTCAGGATGTTTTTTGCAAATGGTTGGCTGCTGTAGTGAGTTTTTACCAAACCTTTCCCTAGTGGCTAAGCCTTTACTGAGGCTGACACACAAGAATGTGTCTGATCCGCTTCCATTGGACAACAATTGCACAAAAGCATTCCGAGAGTTGAAAGAGAAAAAGTGTCGCGCCCTGGCACTAGGAGTGCAAGTTTATTTAAAAGAAAATACAGCAATTTGCAGTGAGAGGGAGGGCTGCGCTCTCTCAGTGCCTGTTCAGAAACTTGAATGTGTTCTAAGGTCTGTGACGTATTTCCCAATGACCCTTGACCCCAACGTCACAGAAATGCCCAGCTGCCCTAATTTAGTAGCTATGATAAATGTCAGTATGACTAAGAAATGTCTGAATTCACATGTATTGAGCTTACAGCCAACAAATCCTATTGCTTGTAATGAAACTGAATCTGAATGTCTAGGTGTCATGAATCTATGCGTAAAGCCAAGGTTAGACTTTAAGGATGAATGCCTGATTGAGCTCAACAATGTCCATTTTGTAGATTGCCCAGGTTTGAAAGTTAACAATGGCAGATTGGGGCAGCACACGGTGTGCTCCCTATATATTATGTTGTCAAAGCTTCATGGCTTTCAGTAGTTACATCAGCCCAAAATTCGAAATTGATTGCCCTTACCATAACATGAAGTATAACTGCTCAAATTGGAGTCATTATTGTCATGGGAGAAACAAATGCTAATTCAGTTGTGCAATATTGTGTCCTGTTCGAATTTTCACAGATGAATCCGAAAAGGATACTGTTTATTTAATGCTGACACTTATAAAGAAGTAAAAGAGGTACCAGAAAATATTTTATAAGCAGAACAATAAGGTTGTATCAGAACAAAATATGAGAAAAAATGACAACTGTATAGTAGCAAATGTGTTATTGCAAAAACTGATGCCCAGGTATAGATTGCCAGTTTCTCTGGAAATCAGATCATAATGAGGTCTCAAAGATAATGTGTGCAGAACCACAGATTGGACAAAGATTGGATTGTAGCTATCTGCCTGAAGTTTCAAGCACAGTAAAGCAACACAAAGACAGCACAGAGTTACAATCTGCAAAAGACTGTGTTTCACCATCACTGGAGTGGATTGAATTAGTGCCATGCAAATGCACTTGTGAAAAACACTGATGAAAAGACTAGCCATTGCTGTGAAGGTCTGGCTGATGTGGAGCGTGCAGTTTCTCACCAGATTGCAGCGACTGCACAAGATCTGCATAATGGTTGGTGCCAAAACTTTGATCTGGGAGATGCTATGAAATGGAAAGGCCTGTTCTAAATGATCCTGGCAAAGACTGTTGTGAAATGTGGTGGCCTTCTAAATTGAGTGTATGCCTCTCCCCCTGAGAAAACAGCTCCTCCTCAAGAAAAGATCAGTATGAAGCAGCACTAAAGCAAACTGCTCTGGAAAAGCAAAAAGTGAAAACTGACTCAGATGAAAGCAGTGTCAAAGAGGTGAATTAGTCAGGTGCAGCCTCTGAAGGAAAAATTAGTGCTGTGGGCCTACCAGTGGAGGAAGAAAAAGCTGGCTGAAAGGGTATCCAAAATGTCTGCAATGGTCCCTTTGTGCAAATGTGCCTTTTCAGGGGGATACCGGTGCAGGGTTCACCTTTAAGTTTGTCCACGGGTCCTTAGACTAACAAAGAAGAGATTGGCACTGAAGCTGGAATTCAAAATAACAAGGTTATTTACTCATGAGTGAGACCACGTCCATACAACATCCTCAAGTGTTCCAGGAGGTAGTGGCTTGAATACACAGACCATGGCGCTTTTATACAGAGTTTTCTGCACTGGTAAGCATGTAGTTCCAAATAGAAGGTACAGGCCTACTCAGGAATAGCTATCGACTAACATGGGCAGATTAATATCACTTAGTCAGCAAAGTGGGAGGGGAAATAGAACTGCTTACATCAGTTAAGACATGGTGGACAGTTACATTCTCAAACAGGTGCATTCTAGCAGCTACAGGCCTTTCTGAGCTCATACATTGCTCTGGCTCAGTACAGAAGGAGTTAACTAAGGTTGATGACTCAAGCAGAATAGAAAAGCAGGCAACAGTGAAGACGGCAGAATCACATGGCTAACACAATGGATGCTGCAAACAAGATGGCTTCAGCTCATGCTAACAGCAATTATTTTCGATTTCCACAAATGGCCCTTTTAGCATTAGCTGAAGACACCTCTATGATTTAGAAGGAGCATGGAAGATATCGTGGACATCAATCATCATTAACTCACTAATTTCTTGGTCTGTTACTAATCGGGTAATTACATTCTTGACATTTTGCTTAGCTGGTATACATGAGGTACAGGTAGAAGCACAAAGGGAACAGAGCATTGGACCACATTGGATACATAGGCAACAGATAAAAAGAATCGCAACAAATATAAATAGAGCTGTCAATAGTTTCCAGCCCCATACAGTAAACATAGTCCATAGCCATCCAGTCAAAGTCCACATTCCTGAATCCTGATGGATTTCAGTGGCTATCTTGTGCAGCTTAGAAATTGCTTCAAAAAAGGGGCGTGGTCAGGGAAGTAGACACTGCAGCTGCTCCCAATAATGCGGCATGCTCCACCACGGTCTACCAGGATCACATCCAAAACCATCCTGTTTTGGAGTGCCCCAATATTCACAATTTGTAGTTCTTCCATGATGTTTCCAAGTGGCATGGCTGTCTGATTGGTTACAGCCTCTACGGCATGTGTTAAGCGACTTATTTTTCTGCTGTTTAAGGCTGCACCAACAAGGAAGAATAGTCCCAAATTAAAGTTAATATACTGCTCTAATGCAGAATCAGTTCAGGAATAAAAGACATTCCTCCCTTTTTCTGATGAGATAGCATCATTCCACACACCCAACAGTTGGTAATGTTCGTAGTATTATGGGTGTGATGCAACATTTGTAAGAAAGTGTTATTGAGATATGACATTCGGTGCTTCTTTTCATGATAGGTAAGAGTAAAATATCGGTGCTCAATGGGGACAGGAGTAGTAGCAGTCAGTAGTTGTCGAGCAGGAGCTACTCACTCTACAACCCATGTTATTGTAGCAATGATGACAAAAATCAAAGTGAGTCCTATAATGAACATACTCTTTTGATCACAAACTTTTGCAGCAGTTGACTTCTTCTCCGCAGGCATGTTCATCTTGCCGTTGAACAACAGAACAGATGGTGCCCTAATGTCCTGGGCAGACAGTTTCTTCGCTGAGATTGAGACAGGTAGCCACTAAAAGAGTACCCCCCTTTGTAACTCAGTCGTTCACTACCCAGGACAGTGGCTCAAACAGTCTTTTTCAGCAACGAAGTGTCTCTCTTCCGGGGTCGCAGATGATATCGAGATGTACCAGGGATCCTGTGGTCCGGGAAGACTTCCTCAGGTCCTTCAGGTGACTTGGCTTGTCCTTTCTCCGTGTCCAGGATGTCGCGATGATCTTCCAACACAGCTGGGCTCACTAGGTCCTGCAACACCTTCCGACAATGGGTTGAGGACGCACCAACATGTGCCGGCCCATGTGCCATTTGAATCATAGGATGTAAATAGGCTGTGGGTAACTTCCATTTTGTCATTTCTTTATTCCTCCAACAACCCTCATCATCCAATGTTCCCTCCTTAGACCATTGGTCTAATTCCTCAACAGAAGCAGATCGTTGCATATCCAGTACCTCTTGCCTGGCATCATGCCAACGCTCGGCCTGTGACTTAACTACATACATGGGTGTAGTACTTCGCTGCATTGCAGTCTCACAAGCAGTGTGCTCCGCAAAGGCATTGGCTTTTCCTATTTTATCAGTCACTTTCTTGTGTGTGCTACACTTAACAATTGCCACTTTCTTAGGATATGTCAAGGCAGTAAGGAGATTATGTACTAATTCCCCATGCACTATTTAAGTCCCTTGTGAAGTAAGAAAGTCTCTTCCCTTCCAGAGTTGCCCAAAATCATAAGCCACTCCAAAAGCATATCGATATCAGTATAGATGTTAACGAGTAGATCTGTACTAAGCTCACATGCTCTTGTCAGTGCTATCAACTCGGCTGCTTTAGCTGACTTCTGTGGAATGCTAACTGTCTCAACCACTGTCTGAAGTGTTTGGATTGCATAGGCAGCACATGTCGTGCCATCAGTCAACTTCAAGCAGGACCCATCAACCCACAGTTCCCAATCAACACTAGAAAGGGGCGTATCTTGTAGGTCAACACAACCCTTTGTATGTTTTTCCGTAAGGGATATACAATCATGTAACCCCTGTAATTGAGACTGAGTGGCTGGAAATGGCAATAATGCAGCAGGATTCAGAGTCGAGCATCTTTTCAGTGTGATATGAGGAGCCAAAAGTGTCAATTCAGATCCTATCAAGCGGGCACTAGTCATATGTTGTGTTTTTGTTTGATTTAAAAGAGCATCAACTGAATGGGGTACTAGCACAAACAATCTATGTGACAAGACTATTCCCTCAGTCTGACGTATGGACACAGCTGTTGCCGCTCGAAAACAACCAGGCAGCACACGGCGACTCGATCAAGGACAGCTGAGAAATATGCACAAGGACGCTGCTTATCACCGTGTGTCTGTGTTAAAACTGAGAGAGCACAACCATCCCTCTCGTGTACATAGAGCGTGAAAGCCGTAGTGTAGTCTGGAGTTCCTAATACTGGTGCAGAACAAAGAGCTTGACGCAACTGTTGTAAAGCATGCTGGCATTCAGTAGTCCATGGGAGGGGCATCGGAGTGTCTTTAGTCAAAAGGGTCAATAATGTGAGAAAAGCTATGGATCCACTGCCTACAGAAAGAACTAAGGCCAATCAGTGCACGACCATCCTTCTGAGTATGGGGCACAGGCGTGTCTAAAATAGCTTGAATGCGATCTGGTGTAAGTGCACGTCCCTCCTTAGACAGGAGGTGACCTAAATAGGTAACCTGCTGTCTACAATATTGCAATTTCTTCCCAGAGACTTTGTGATGATGAGAGGCAAGGAATGATAGAAATAACAGTGTATCTTCCTCACACTGTTCAGGGGTATCAGCAGCCAACAAGATGTCATTGACATATTGAATAAGAGCCACCCCTTTTGGCACAGGGAAAGAATCAAGCTGCCTTTTCAATGCCTGGCTATAAATGCTAGGACTCTCTGTATACCCTTGTTGAACTCTACAAAATCTGAATGATCGATTATTCAAAGTGAAGCCGAACAAATAACAGCTGTCAGGATGAATAGGTATTGAGAAGAATGCATTCTTCAAATCGATCACACTGAATGAAGTTGCAGTAGGAGGAACCATAGTAAGAAGTATCGTGATGTCAGAGACTACCGGATATTGGGGCACTACGATCTTGTTAACCTCTCGCAAGTCAATGATGAATCTATAAATTTTAGAATCAATGTCTTTTTTCAAAATAGGAAGAATAGGGCTATTACAGGTATCTTAAGGGACTTCTTTCACCACCCCCACCGTAATCAAATCCTGAACAATGCGTATCAAGGCTTCTTCACCTTCCCGAGATATTTTATATTGGGGCAGTTGAGGCAAAGAAGCACCTTCCTTCACTTGTATATGCACTGGTGGAATAACCATTTGTCCCACATCAGTATCTGATGTAACTCACAAGGTACTAGGTAACGATGCCAAAGCAATATCCTCTTTAATAAGACAAGACCTCTAAACCGTTGGATAGTTATCGTTTAAAATAACACGCACACCCTCTGGGAAACAACATATTGTAGCAAGAAAATTTGTAAGCATATCGATACCTACAATGTTATCCGGTGTGTTAGTGGAAAGCAGAAATGGACATGTTGCAGTGAATTTATCAAGACTAAATGCAAGTGGCTGTGACAGTGGGCTAAGTGTAGGTGCCCCGTCGAACCCTATCGATGTTATCATTGTGCCAGATAGGGGAGCCCTAGGAACCAATTGTTTAGACAGAGCAGTACGAGTAGCTCCTGTATCAACCAGAAAATGATCAGTAGAACCCAAGACGTTGCATCGACATAGGGACCCCTCTGGTCTACTGGGACCTCAACCGGTTCCTTACCCCATCCTAGACATTCCTATGCATAATCAGAATCCTTAGGACCATCAGCCGAATAATCAGACATTTGGTATTGGTTTCATCTGTCAAAGGTAGTAAAAGAATTTGGATTGTGTTCAACTGCCTCAATTCTGGTATGATTATCCATGCCTCCCCTATTCCCTGTGTTCCCTGGGCGGCTTCTCATACTTCCTCCACCCCGCTGATACAGCTGACCTTGCAAAAGGAGGCACGCAGCACGCCAATGTCCAATTTCTTTATAATAAGCACACTGATCAGAAGACAAAGTTGCTCGAGGGAAAGGGGGTACACCTGGGCGATACATCCCACATCCACCTCTACCACCACCTCTAAATAAGGGACCATAGACTTCAGCCAACATAACTTTCGTTTTTAGATCCTTAACCTTTTATCCTCCTTGCCTTTTGCTTCCAATTCCTGTTGCTCATAAAACCGAGCCATAGTCAAAAGGGAGACGGGGGAAGACATAGTCCATGAACTCTCGCTGGCCTTTGGGCGACTAGCTATTTCTGGCAACATGTTAGCGACAAATTTGTCGACAAACAGATGCTCCCCCTTGTCATCTGCCAATGACTGCCTACTAAAATCATGGAATGTCTCTTCAAATCGTGTAAGAAGTCAGAAACTGACTCATCCGCATTTTGTTTACAAGACGCTAACGTTGTCCAATCTATTTTCTTAGGGGGTATGAGTGTTTTCAATTTAGTCACAATGGCTTTGGGAAGATCTAATATCTCCTGTTGTGGATTCTACCGGGTTCCCTAGCTGCATCTATTTCTTCTAAATGCACCCAAGTATCACCATATGCTACATTATCATCTATTTTCCTAATTGTTCTCCACATATCAGGGGGGCAAAATAAGTCCAAAAAACATATCAATATCTGGCAAGGTCATAGTGCAGCACATACTGATTTTTTTTTTTTAAATCCAATGACCCATTCACTGGCCATCGTAGATCAGGATCCTTTTTCGTATATTTGTTTCACAGTGTACTATATATTATGGAAGAAATACCGTATTTAATGTACATATGCCTATTAGGTGTCCCCTCTGGGGGAGCCAGTTGACTTCTTTCTAAATCCGTTTTGGTACCACCAAGACAGCAACACAGCCTACGGAGTGTGCTGGCAACAGGCATGCTACCAATTTTTGTAAAATATTACGTTTCCAAGATATTTCAAAGTAGAGAAAAATCTCCACATTACCTGCCTTTATCCTTTGCGAAGGATAAAAAAACAAACAAAACCAGAATCTTGGCCAAGCAAATCCAAATCAAGAGTGCTGCTTCAGCGACCTTACCAAACAAGAGTCTCCAACTTCCAACTGCCAATCTCTTGGTCGACCTAATGGTCACTGAAAAAATAACTCCAAAGTATACCTCAGTCGGGACCAGCCATTACCTGGAGGGTCAAGTCAAGAAAACCGGAAAAATCACTTCGGCTGCAAAGACAAGCGTCCCCTCATGCAGGACGTCTCCTCAGCAAAATTCCACTCTCTGGACAAGACCACTCCTTTGGACGACCGCGTCTCCGATGAGGACCCACGTGTCGGGCGCCAACTGTGGAAATGTGCTTTTCAATGAGCACACCGGTGCAGGGGTCACCCTTCTCTGTCCACGGGTCCTTAGACCAACAAAATAGAGATTGGCACTGAAGCTGGAATTCAAATAACAAATGTATTAATCACTCATGAGTGGGGCTACGTCCACACAGCACTCTCAAGTGCTGCCTGAGGTAGTACATTGAAGTCTCAGAACACAGGCCTTATATACAGATTTTTCTGCACTGGTACGCATTTGGATACAAATAGAAGGTACAGGCCTACACAGGAATAGTTACCGACAAACAAGGGCAGATGGGAAATCACTTAGTCAGCAAAGTGGGAGGGGGAGCAGGAGTGCTTATAGCAGCACTAAGAGATTGACAGTTGAGTCTGAGACCAGGTGTTCTGGCAGCTACAAACTCTTTAGCATGCATATTGCTTTTAGCTGAGTCAGGAAGTCAACTAAAATAGACAGCACAGGCAGGGAAAAAGACGAGCAGCAGAGGTTGGGAGAATTACAAAGCCAACAAAATGGATGCCATAACCAAGATGGTTTCAGCTTATGCTAACAGAAATTAATTCAGATTTCCACACATGGAGGAAGAACGCCCAGATATTCAACACCCTACGTCTATAGAGACTAAACATAAATGGACATTAATTTATGTAGCAGCAAGTTTATCTAGTGTTATGAGTATTTGTGTAATAGCTTGGTTCTTACATGTGAAATTTCCTATGCATACACCTCTATTCCCAATACCTACACCTGAACATTATTATTTTACTCTTTCACTGTTAGATGAGAAACAGTGCAGAGGCACCTTGTGAATATCTTCAATCCCCAAGGTGGTAAAGGGTCCCAAATGGAAAGGAAAACCTTCTTGAAATCTTTCAGAAAAACCTTTATTAATTGTCTTTTAAAGAAAGAGGTTTGTGAAGGAGATTTCCTATATGAAGTAATAGCTGTATGGTGTTCTTTCATAGATGTAAAGAAAAGGCTGATCTTGCTAGATGCAAAACATATGGAATAACCACCTCTTCTTGCATCTAATAGGATTAGAGTAATTCTGTATATACCTGATGAATAATCTCCTCCACTTAAATGCATAAAATGCTCTATTGAAAGATCACCTCTTTCAAAATGTCCATACAGTCTTGTAGGAGATCTTAATGTCCATACTGCAGGAATTCAGGAGCCATGGCCATTCCGGGTCTACAAGAATCTTTCTTGCTCTGGAAAACCATAGCTTGATCAACACTGTTAGAATCAGTGGGGTGGAAGGAAAAGCTTACAGAAATGTCCCAGTCGATCAAAGGGGCATTCCTCATTTACCCTGGCTAGTAATATCTTGAGTGGAAGTTGAAGAATTATTTGTTGTTTGCATCTGCAAACAGATCTATTTTTTGATAGCCTCATTCTTTAAAGACGATTTGTACTACTTATTCGTTGAGGCTCCAGTCATGATTTTCTGGTATCATTCGACATAGGAAATCCACTTATGCATTTTGAATCCCCGGTAGGTGGATCGCCTTAATCGTAACCCCACGCCAAGAGTAATTTCCAAATGGTTGGGGATTCCAAGGAAAATGGTATTGAGTGAGATCCCCTTGCTTTTTCAGATAATCCATTGTGGATGTATTCTCCGTCTGAACAAGAAAGGTGCTCGTCCTGAACAACGAGAAGAATTATTTTAGAGCTGGGTTGACAGCTCTTGACACTAATAAGTTGAAGTGGTATGATTTCTCTCTCTCTGACCATGTTCCCTGTATCTGTAGGTGGTCCATGTGTGCTCCACCACCTTGTAGTGATTCATCTGGCATTATGGGTTTGACGGAATGTACTTATGGGAGGATACTCCCGTCAGGAGGTTGGTCTCTTTTCACTACCAGAGGAATGACTGGATTGCTTCTTGGGATGATGTTAACCTGTTCTCCCAGCTTCCCGATTTCTGGTTGCATTGGTAATCTAAGCACTGCTGTAACAGTTTCATATGCTGTCTGTCATTTAGAATTAGGAAGATGCATGAAGTCGTCACCTCTACTAATAATGATGAAACATGTCAAGCAGTTGGACGGTGTGTTCTGTTGGATAGATTTGATTCTCTCCTCCGAAGAATACACTTTTTCGACAACGGTGGCTAATGTCACCCCAAATAGTGAGTCATTTGCACTGGAGTAATCGGGAACTTTTGAAACTTGATTCTTAACCCCAGGCTTTGTAAGGAGTTCACTGCTAGTTGGAAGTGTTTCATTACTATGTGTAGAAATGATGCCTTTATTAAACAATCATCCAGATAAGCATAGACAAAGATCTTTAACTTTCTGTAAGCAGCTTATTCTGCCATGTACTTTTAAAAAGTGCAAGGTGCTGATTTCAAGCCAAAGAATAGGACTTTGAATTGCCAAAGATCTTTTCCTACCATGAATCTCAGAAACTTTCTGTGTTTCTTTATGATCAGAATGTGGAAATAAATATCTTGAAGACCTATTGTGCACATCCAGTGTTCCTGATGTACCTGAGGATAGATCAGGTGTAAGGTATTCCGAATCTTTCTTTATTTGTTTGTGAGTCTCTCATCAAGAATGGGTCAGAATTCTCTCTTTAGCCTTTTTGCTTTGTACCAGAAAGAAACGGGAATAAATTCCTACCTTTTCTTGGTAAGAAGGCACTTCCTAGACCACATTTACTTAAAGTAAGATGTTAACTTCCCCTCGAAGCAAGTCCTGATCATGTTGGAAAGAATACCTATTCTGAACAACATTCAAAACACATTTATCCTTTGTTATATTTTGCCTCTCTTGTAGATAGATGGCTTAAGCTACTGTCTGCACCACAGTGAATTAAAGAGAGGAAGTAAGTAAGGCCTCATTACTTCTGTGGAGCTTTTCCTGCGGCATCAATGTATTTGTTGGCCTCAACTGCCTTTTGAGGCACAGCAATCCAATGAAGCCGCCACTCCACTGCAGTTCTACACTGTGAATGTATTCGGTGCAATAAACACAATGCGTGTCGGCTTTACTGAAGCCTTTTTTCGAGTGAATGTGTGTGCACCTTCCGTAGATACAAACAGACAACCATGATAGTCATAAATGACTAGGCTATCCTGTTTTCAGTTTCTATTTTTGGTAAATTCTGGTGGGGTTTTTTCAGTGTTTTCAAGTGATTTCAATACCTTTAAAAAACAGTGGTTATCAGTGGTTACACATTTTCGCGCCATTAAAAACTACAGAAACAGTGTTTTTCCGGTGTTTATGGAACGTTTTGCTTTTATTATTGCTTGCTTTCAGCACTGATAGCGCATGGTATATAGACAGTATTAGCATAGTGTATATGAGGTCCAAATATATTTTTGCAAATTAAACTTATTGTAGTACACTATACAATACTTTTTCAGTGAGTCTTTGGTCATGTACGCTCACTCTTTCCTTCCCATGTAAACTTCTGTGAAAAGGCCCTCTCAACATTGGCACTGGAGATGGGCAACGCCATAACAGCCAGTATTCAATTTGGTAACTCTGTATACTAACAAATATGCTGAACACTTGGTAACCAAGGTTGTTTTGAGACTCTTGTTTTTTTTATTATGTCCATTTCAGCAGTTATGTTTTCCTGTAAAAATCTAAGAATGCAGTAGAGTGTACTTTTTTGAAAGCACTATCAATATGTGACCAAAGATCCTCACATTTCTTGTCTTTGGCATCATCACTCAGCAAATATTCTGTAAATGGTTGCCACATGGATAATATAGCATTCATAGCCTTTTGGACTGAGAACCATCAGCTAAGGGACACAGTTGGGATGACTCTTTCTTTGATGCCACACAAAGCACGAAATTATAAATATTTGTGTTTTAGTTCCTGTGCATGGGAAAACATTGCAACAGAATGGACTAAAAAGTCAATAGCATTCCTCATTAACTCCGAAGATTGTAAAGATGCTTTCAGCATACCATCTTACAAGTGGCAAGGATTTCTTAGAGGGAAGCACTTCAGCTCAGGTATCAATTTTGAAAGGTCATCACACAACTTTTTCATATACGTAGATGCAAATACAAACTATATCACTCTAATCTTTGTTGAACTTGGAAAGAACCTTTTGCGCAGAACATTCCAAGTGACACTGTGTTCCTTGTGTTCCAAAAGTCTGGTGTCATGTTTTAACCTCTATCCCAGATGCTTGGTGATAGCGCTCTTTTCACATATACTTGTCACTATACCTTGCATTGAACTTTTTAAAGCCTGATGTGTTGGCAATTCGCCTACTATCAATACTGACTCACTAGAAACTGGGGATTGATGTATTAAGGGTTTTTACCCATTCTATGTGGGTAAATGTGATGACACATATTAGGAAAGATTATTATGAAACCAGCCATTTTACCTATCAGTGAAAGAATCGAACGCAGCCAAAATATCAAATATGATTTTGATATTTCCTGATTCTATACAGTTTATAAAATAATTAAATACGACCTAAAACATGCTTCTAAACCCAGCATCTTTAGACCAAAGACCACAAAACTGAAAAAAACAAAAGGAAGAAGAAACAATATTATAGGGACATCCCTAAACAACAAAACTCAAGCAGAATAATGTTAGCCCAGACATTCTGACTGCTAGCATGTACAACAAGGTTACATTGTATTGGCCACTTCAGGAAGAAAAAAAAGGACTCTTTTACTCTCTTTTTCCTTTCTTTGAATGGCATTTAATTTGTGGTTGTGCAGGTGTTTTTTCAGTGTTTATATGTTTTCACTGGTGAGGACTATTTCTCTTTCAGTGGGGTTTTATCAGTTATTATAGGTTTAAACCTAAAACCGGACAGCCTATAAATGACATACTTCCTGGATTCTTGACATTTACAACATGGTTAATATTAACAGTTAAAAACATCTGATGTATCATTGTACATTCTATTTACTGTCATCATCTACCTGACTACTTGATGAACTAGCAGAAAGCACATATAAAAAGGCAAGATAATTGACTAGGCTGATTTTCACTGCCAAACAGAAATCACCACAACCACTCTTGCTTGTTATGTTACGTCTATTTTTATAGCGTGCTAATCACCCAAGAGGGTATCCAGGTGCAAGTTAAAGAAAAAAGGAGCATTATCAGTCTCTGCTATTACGAATTCCGTCAGCAGCCTCAGAGTGGAATGGAATGGTGCAAAGTAAACTCATTCAAACAAAAAGAATTTACATAATGCGGGCCTGTGTATGTTTAACATAGCTTTGCATTTGCAGTTGGATAATGCAGCATAGCTCTTCTCCTCTAAAGAAACTCTGAGACACATCAGCCCAACAATATAAGGTACAATTTGTGTGCCCTTGAGATCTATCACAAGAGGTCCTGCCTACATTATACCCCATCCAAATGTCAAATTCTACCAGACAACTACCATTCTTTGACGCGTTTAGAGGTACAAATGCAAAAGTAGCAACACCATTTGACACCATGTTATAGTTAGCTCTCTGATTTCAGTGAATTTCAGTGTTTTTTTTGTTTTTAAGCACTTGTTTTTTAACTCATTTCAATACCTAAGTATAACGTCAGTTTAACCTTTGTTTTTTCAGTGAATTTCTAGGGTTTTCTAATGTAAGGCAAGATATTATTATCATGGCTCACTGTAACATTATTGTCAGAACCCCATTCAGAGGGCCACGGGGAAAACAGTAGGTACCAACTGTTGGGGTTGAGGCCTTTAATGCTCGATGTGCCGGCCCAACCTTCTATGGGTCCTGGTCAACCGGGCCAAGTACTCCTTCAGCACTTGAATAAAAATTGTTCCAAAAAAAAAGTACTCCTTCAGCCCTTGGCTCTTAGTATTAAAGTTGGCCGGGCAGTGCAGTGCTTCCCTGGGGGGCAGGGGAAAGGTAGATGCAGGGGTTGAACACAGGCTTACATCTCAAGATATGTTAAATAGCAGTAATAAATGATTGCCCAGTCAAATACTTGCTTTTATGGAAAACCAAGAAAAATACTTTGTATTCAAATAATAAAAACAACCCTTCTGAGTGTTACATAGGCAGGTCCCCGAGTCCCACGCCCCCCTCTCTAATGGTAGTAGTTATTCCCCATTTACAATAGGTGATGTTCAGGTTAGGCCCCACTTCAAATCCGAGTATTAAGAGATCCACTCCGACTCTTTCAAAGTCAAAAGTGGTCCGATGCCTACGGTATTACGAGGCAGCAAAAGTTCCTCTGGCCCTTCGGCCTTGTGATCAGTCTTACCCGCCACGCCTGCTAGGATTGCTCTACTAGATTCCAGTGGAGCATTCCACTCTCAGATGTCCCAGAGGTCTGCAGTGGCAGTGGCATTCCACTCTCGACTTTGCTGGTGTAGCAGTTGGTCTTCCGTGTTGCTCCCTCCCATGAAACAGTACGTTTCTCTGATTCTCCCACAGGTAGCTTGCTTTGGTGACCCAGTTGCCAGGATCCCCCACATCTTCCTGACAGGGCACATTAGTCTTGGCAAGCCAGGAGGCACTGGTACTCCAGGCTCCAGGGCAGGTGGTCTTGGTTTTCTCTGGGTGATGTCCCTTCACCCATCTAGGAGACTGGCAGACCTTAGCACCCAGTCCTGATCACAAGTAGAAGGGTTGTAGTGCTTGTCCTCCTCAACCTACAGTCCGACTGGCCGCTTGACAGTTGAGAATTTTGGGGGCCTCAAGCTACCCTTCTTGTAGTTCATTTCAAAACACAAAATGGGATTTAATGTCTGAGGGCCCGATTCACAAAAGTAAACTTAGACTTAAGTGTACTACTGCTAAAACTGGGGGTCTCTAGTTGGCTGAGGTAGGTATCTTAGTCCAAATAGAGATTCTTGCTTCTAAGTCAGGAAAAGGAAGGACACCTTCTCAGATAGCCCCTGCTCACCCCCTCCGTAGCTTGGCACGAGCTGCCAGGCCTATTTCAAAGGCAAATGTGTAAAATATTTGCAACCACGCTCTCAGTAACCCAATGATGACACCACAAATGGACTCCACACGAGTTTCATTAAAAAAAATGGTAAGTTTATTAAAAAAAAGATGTACGATGAGACCGCACGATAGGAATCCAACATATTCGTATTTGTAATATTTCACCTGGCCGGTTATTAGGCCAACAGGCCTTGTAGGTTATTGCAGTATTAATGAGCAATTCTAGATGATCCAATGCAGTCCTAATGCAATGTTATGCAGTTCGTAATGCAAGAATCAGGCACTTTGTGATGTAAAAATAATGCAGTCCGTTATGCAAAAATTAGGCAGTTCGTAATGCCAAAATAATGCAATTCGTAATGCAACAATCAGGCAGTTCGTTATGCAAAAATAATGAAATCCGTAATGCAACAATCAGGCAGTTCGTAATGCAAAAATAATGCAATGCGTAATGCAACAATCAGGCAGTTCGTAATGGAAAAATAATGCAATGCATAATGCAACAATCAGGCAGTCTGAAATGCAGAAATAATGCAATGCTTAATGCAACAATCAGGCAGTTCGTAATGCCAACAATAATGTACTCCGGCACCGATCACAGTGCTCTGGACGGTCTCTATGCCACTCTTACTGACCTGCGGTCAGCTACTGCCGAAATATACTCCCAACACGGGGATGGTGGAAAACAAAGTGAAGCTCCACACTCCGGCCCCGGAACTGCCACTCCTCGGCAAGTATGGGCCGCGATACGAGATTGAGCGGAGGCTCGCGCTGCGAGAATGGGAAAGGCTGAGAGCGTTTCTCTCGGAGCCTGCACCCCTCCCCAAGCAGTGACACACGCACGCTCGCTGAGCGTTACCTTGGGGGTGCGACCTCACTCTCCTCTCCTCGCGACTTGGGTATCTGATGCGACTTCGTTGATTTTGGGCAGTGGAACTCGGGCCCCCACCCCCCGACGGGGATGGTTCGAGGTCCCTCCTTGCCAACGGCAGGCTCGGGCCGGCGGCACAGCTCCTCTGGCGATGTGAGTCCAGTCCGATGGAAATGACAAAATTCTCAGGCTGCAACAGGGCACACGCGCACAGCGTCGCTGAGACTCACTTGAGCTCCGGGTGCACACGATCACAGGGCAATCCTCAGGAAGGTCTCTAGCTGCAGGAAGCACACGCACCCAGCATCGCTGAGACTCACTTGAGTTCCGGGTGCACACGATCACAGGGCAATCCTCACGAAGGTCTCGGGCTGCACGAAGCACACGCACCCAGCGTTGCTGAGACTCACTTGGATTCCGGGTGCGCACTATCACAGGACAATCCTCACGAAGGGCTGAGGCTGCACAAAGCACACGCACACAGCGTTGCTGATACTCACTTGGATTCCGGGTGCACATGATCACCGGACAATCCTCACAAAGGTCTCAGGCTGCACAAAGCACACGCACAGAGCGTCGCTGAGACTCACTTGGACTCTGGGTGCACATAATCACAAGACAATCCTTGCGAAGGTCTCAGGCTGCACAAAGCACACACATACAGCGTCGCTGAGACACACCTGGGAGCCAGCTCTCCTCGGGCCCTTGGGGATAAGTTACTTCAGGACACAGCACACAGCAAAGTCCTTTCAAGCAGGGGGACACAGCACACAGCAAAGTCTATTTAGCCTCTCCTTGGTTAAATCAGCAAACTGCAGGCCAGCCCCAGAACACACAGTAAGGGTCAGTTCTTTACTTAAGTCTCTTGAGCTGTTTCTTCCTTGGCAGAGGTTCCTCTTGACCACGAAGTAGTTTCAATCCTTTACAGTCTTGAACATTTCCATTCCAACGTTCAGGGATTTCAGCTCTCCTAGTTATACCCCGAAATGTCTTTGAAGTCTGGGGGGCACTGATCCCTGTCCAAACCAGTTCTCGGTGTCTCCGTGCCAGTGATACCTTCTTCCTTTGATAGTGGGGGTCTGGATCCTCAATCACCAGGCCTCTTCACCTCCAGGGACTACTCCTTCCCCCTACACTCCAGATGCAGGTCAGCCTGTTGCTGTCTCACCTCCTCCCCTGGGCCCAGACATTTCCCAGAGTCTAGCACATTCAAATCCAGACAGTCAATCCACAACCAGACAGAGACACACAGAAATGTTAGAACACAAAAACCCAGCCACTTCTAAAAGAGTGGTTTCTAAACACACAATGCAAAAACCACTGTCACAAAAAGATGTGTTATTAAATTGTGAGTTCAGGCACACTAAACTTCACCTCTCCATCTTAAGCCTATGGGAGGTTAGGCTGGACACATATTACACAACCTCCCCATTCTGTCCTATGGGCAAGATAGCCTTGCAATAGTGAAAAACTAAATGGAGAGTATTTCACTGTCAGGACATGGTACACACCTCAGTACATGTCCTCCCTTTCACATACACTGCACCCTGCCTAGGGGGGTACCTTGGGCCTACCATAGAGGTGTCTGATGTGCATATAAAGGGAAGGGTAAGGCCTAGCAAGTGGGTGCACTTGTCAGGACAACATGGCAGTTTAACAAACTGCACGCAGGCACTGCAGTGTCAGGCCTGAGTTCTCTCTTTAGGGCTACTTGTGTGGGTGGCACAATTAGTGCTGCAGGCCCACTAGTAGCATTTGCATTACTAGTCTTGGCAAACATAGTGCACTTTACTAGTAAGGGAAACATAACAATCATGGACAACCAATTACCATTACACTTTACACAGAGAGCACTTGCACTTTGACACTGATCAGCAGTGGCAAAGTGCCCAAAGCATCTACACCAGTAAAACGAAATCCATCACAGCATCAAAAATAGAAGAGGTAGAGGCAAAAAGTCAGGGGTAATCATGCCAAGAAATGCCAGGTCTAACAACTGCTTTAGAGAGGTAAGTTACTGCTAGTAATGTCCCTACTTGTAATCTTACTAGTAGTAACTTAGCTTTGTGAATACCAAAAAGTAGGAAACTTAGACTAAAGTGTAAAGTTAGACTTAGGTCTAAGTTTACTACTTTTTGGTATTCAGAAAGGTACGTTACTACTAGTAACTTTACTACTAGTATGCTTACTAGTAGTAAAGTTACTAGTAGTAATGTATCTTGGTGAATAAAAAAAGTAGTGAAATTGCATTTAAATCTAAGTTTAACTTTGTGAATTGGGCCCCGAGTCTTTAAAGTTTGTGTTGGGTGTCTACCTCCTTTTGAATTACCCACTCCTCTGTCCTGCCCTTCCTTCAGAGTAGTCTGTCACAACAAGAGTACCTCTGAACCCCTCTGCACCCCATATCCCCAAACTGATGCCATTGGAGTTACTAGAGGTTCACACCTGGATATTAGCCACTGTAATATGTGCACCAAAGGGCTGTAGCCCTACAGTTTATTATTCTCTCATCAGCCCCAACTCCTTCCTGAGATGTATCCAGGTCCCTTTCCAGTGACCTCTTTCAGAATCAAAGAGCACTCTTTAAAGTGCATTGAAGAGCCTGGCCCAGCCTTCCTCCAGTGTGTGTCCCACCCAGCTCTCAGGAATGATGTCCACAAATCTGTCTGGGGAGAATCCTTTACCTCCCCATGCTCCCTCAGTCAGCCTTGGGTCTCCCAGAATTTTCCAGGTATTGTTCTACTCACAGGCACACATACACCCAGCACATGCATAGAACCACAAGCGTGCTACGCACCACAGCATACTAACTTGATATAGGCCAAGGATGAGTTAAGCACACAGCACTAAACCTTTACATGAGTGGGCCTTTATGTCTCAGTCCAAGGTAAAAAGGCCTGTTCACTCCAACTGATTACTACACGGTACCCTGCCATCAACACACTCGTTCTAATTTACGCCTGGTAAAGGCAGTAGCCTTTCACCACCATGAGGGTATCCCTTTGTGTGCTCCTCCTGGTGTCTAAAGACTGCAATCAGTGAGACTGCCTTTACCATAGCGCACATTCATGATCTGTGTTTTTCCATGACGAAAGACTACAAGCAGGGATCGAGATATTGTTGCTGCCGGGCACTCATGGCAGAGGTGAACGTACGTCACCATGCAAGGGACTTTTCTGCCCCCATCAGTCACTTTAACCATTGTCTTTTTCAGTGAATTTCAGTTTTGTTTTTAATGTTACGTGAGATCACATTACCTTACCTGAGTATATTGTCTATTTAAGCTTTTTTTCATGTATTTCTAGTTTTTTTAAATGCATATTCAGCCTGCATGGCAGCAGGCTGCCCCTGCCTCCCTCTCCCTGCCCTCCATTGTCCGTGTGCCTGTCCATGCCACCTCCCTCCTGTCCTCTCCCTTCTGCCCTCCTTGGTCCATTGAACTGCACTGCCCCCCAATGGCCCTGCACATTCCAGTGTGCTGCCACTGCCCCTCTTGCCTGCCCAGAATGGCCAGCTTGCTGCCCCCTGTTCCTGCACCCTACTCACTGTCTTCCGTCGCCCAAGTCCATGCCTTTATTCCCTTGCTCTGGCCCTCCTTGGTCCATTGTTCTGTCCCTCCCTCCTGATGAGTACAGACCCCAGCTAGGCCCGCAGAATACAAGGGTTCGCTCTCCTGTAACAAAAGCTAGAAGGAAGTTGGCACGGAAGCTGCAAATACAAAGACAGAGTTTATTAACCCTTAAGGGTGGTCCTACAACCTACACAACACTCTTCAGTATTGCGTAGAGTAGCACACAGAACTTACGTACACGGTCCCCTTTTATACACAACAGAGGGGCTCATAAGTGGGTGGATACAACATGGAGCAAAATTCATTACCATTTATGGACATTTTCGATACAGGATCAATATGTGGGCGGAGTTAACAATTTCCTGAGCCCGCGAAAACATGGTCAAACAAGGACTAACTGATAACAGATGTGGTCAAGTCTGGGCATGCGCCAGACGGACAAAGGAGCTATTTATAGACTGTTACTGGGCAGATTACAAGAGCAACTAGCGAAAAGGTAGGACTCTTCTCGTGCAAAGCACGTGGAGACATGACAATACAAAATGTAGTCCAGACATTAGTCAACATAAGACAAGAAACATGCTTTTAATAGAAGAGAATTCATGTCTTTAGTGAATGCTTAATCATATCGCTGTCTTAGTTTTCAACAGACGACCCTTTCAGCATTTACTGAAGACATTCAGCTTATTAGGATAATCATCATATATGTCAATTTTCATCATCTCTTCCACCTCCTTGTTTAAATGTTTCTGATAGGTGACATTGGCAATAGCTTTCTTATCAGGAATGCAGAATGACACACATAAGGAACAGAGTAAAGGACCACACTGAACACAGATGCAACAGGAAAACAGAACTGCTACAATAATACAGAGACCAGTTAAAACCTTCCATCCCCATGTAGTGATCAATGCCCAGAACCATCCAGAAAAGGTCCAAGTGCCATTTTCTGTATGAATCTCAGCTGCGATTTTATGCAATTTATTAATAGCGTTATAAACTGATGGCGTGTGGTCAGGAATGAACACACAACAACTACTTCCAATAATTTTACATGCTCCACCTCGGTCAGCTAACATAACATCTAATACCATACGATTCTGTAATGCAACAATTCTAGTAATTTGTAATTCTTCCGTAAGATTCCCAAGAGCAGCAGCGGTTTGATTCGTCACAGCCTCTACAACTCTTGTTAACCTTCGAACCTTCCTACTATTTAGGGCAGCTCCAACAAAGAAGAACAATCCTAAGTTAAAATCAACATACTGCTGTAAGCTAGTATCAGTTTGATCAACATCATCAATAGATAGAGTGCGTTTATACCTATTTACAGTCACATTGTTCAACAACCTCAAATCTTTATGATAGGATGCAGGTGCTAAGAATATAGGAGGTAATAAGAACGATACATAACATACTCCGGACCAGCCGGGTGGTAAGCGATAATAACCCTTATTCCCACATACGAAGTATGTATTATGGGAAGCTAGGAAAGTACTATTATTTAATCCATCTATATTCAAAACAATAATACAGTCACTAACACCAACAGGAATATGGCCCACACTCTGAACACACAGGTTCGCTTGAGCTTGTGCCACTTGAATCACAAATTGTTCATTCCCAGCAGTGTCTCTGGTGTTCGTGAAGATGTAGGGGATCGATTCATTGTCTGGTCGATATTCTTCCCACTCCCATATTGTCCCATTCGCTTGTGGATAGCCTTCTTTATCTTGATGACATTCCCTATTAAGTCTAAAAAGTAGTCGTCCCACTGTAGGTTTCCGTGTGGCAAAAAGCAAAGTGTACCATGCTCTACAAGAACCATTATGAGAGAAAGGAAGAGGTATAAACGGCGTTCCTCCTTTCTTCTGATGAGCTGGCATCATACCACATATCCAACAGTTCGTAGCATTTGTAGCAACATGGGTATGATGCAACATCTGGATGAAAGTATTATTCAAATAAGACTGACGATGCTTTAATTCTTGATACGGAAGGGTGTAAAAGTAGTGCTCCTCAGGCACTGGAGTAGTCAAGACAAGTAACTCACGAGCAGGAGTCACATCCTCAACAAACCACGTGGTTATACCAACAATAGCTACAATGATAATAAAGCTTGTCGCACAAAGAATCTTCTTTTTCTCCATCTTGTAGTAAATGTCAATATCTTCCTGAAACTAAAAGGTTGTCAGAACTCTTCCCCTTAGGCAGCCGTTGATTTCTTCACCAGCGGGCCAAGACGGGTGTCGCTACACTAATGCAGGGCTGATCCCCCCCCCTTGCCTCATTGGCTCTCCGTTTCACTAACCTAAGGGCCGTTCTGACAACGTATCTGGATACAGGAAAAAAATCACTTCCTCGGTCTAAGATGATATCTCCCTCCTCCAGGAATCGCTTGGTCCGGGATGAGCTCCTCAGTATCGTTCGGTTCCACAGCACGGCCTTTCTCTGCGGTCAGGACTTCTCGATGGTCGGTCAACACAGCAGGCTCCACTAATCCAGGCGGCACTCTACGACAGTGCAAGGAGTGGATCCAGTTCTTCCGATTGGAAACTCGCACAGCTGTCCTCGTTGCGAGCAAGACTTGCTCAGGACCAACCCATCTCGGCTCCAGACTGTTCGTCCTTTCGAACACCTTAATCATGACATGATCCCCGGGTCGGAGGTTATGTCCTTCACCTGTGGACCGATCAGGGAGCGCTTCTCGAACCTGTTGATGAATAGAAACCAAATTATCCGTTAACTGTGCCAGATAATCATTCATCATTACACAAGGTACATCATACACTTACTTCGGTTTCGGTGGACCCCAAATATTCATTGGGCGTCCGAACACGATCTCGTAGGGTGTGAGACTGGTCCGAGAATGCGGTATCGATCTAATTGACAATAATGCCAGCGGTAAAGCATCTGGCCAAGTCAAAGAAGTCGAAGCTTGGATCTTAGCGATCTTAAGCTTCAAAGTTCTGTTTTATTTCTCAACCAATCCCGCAGACTGAGGGTGAAACACTGCATGAAACTTCTGGGTAATTCCTAGTCCTTTCAGGACATACTTGATAACGTCTGCTATAAAATGAGGTCCGTTATCACTCCACAACAATCTACAAACACCATATCGAGGGAAGAACTCCTTCAATAGCATCTTGGCTGTAGTCATTGCAGTATTGTCTTTCGTAGGGTATGCCTCAACCTATTTACTGAAGGCACAAACCACTACTAGGACATACTTCAGATTGTTACAGCGCTCAAGCTGAATGTAATCCATGTGCAAAACCTCAAAGGGTGCAGTAGGTGTTGCAAATCCTCCTGCTGGAGTTTGTGTACCCTTTCCTGGGTTATACCTCAGGCAAATCATGCAAGTCTGCACTACCCTCTTTGCCGTACTAGCGATCTCCGGATGCTCCCAAACTCGTGTGAGTAATTTGACAATTGCGGAAGCTCCGACATGCGCTAGTCCATGTGCCATCTGAACCATAGGTTGTACGAAAGCTGTGGGTAACTTCCATTTATCCATCTGCTTATTTCTCCAACACCCTTCGTCATCTAATTCTCCATCATTAGACCACTGTTCCCGTTCCTTATCGGAAGCGGTTCTCTGTATCTCCAGCACTTCTCTCCTAGCATCGTGCCATCTTTCTGCCTGTGACTTTACAACATACATTGCAGTAGCGCCAGGCTGCATCGCAGTCTCTCGTGCCACCCGGTCTGCTAAAGCATTCCCCTCTCCAACTTTATCAACCACCTTTTTATGGGCACTACATTTAACTATAGCAATCTTCTTTGGATATGTTAATGCAGTCAAAAGGTTGTGAACTAACTCCCCATACATTATCTGTGCTCCATGTGACGTTAGAAACCCTCTCTCCTTCCAGAGTAGGCCGAAGTCGTGCGCTACTCCGAAGGCATAGCGGCTATCTGTAGAAACATTCACACACAATCCTGCACTGAGCTCACATGCTCGTGTTAATGCTATCAGTTCCGCTGCTTGAGCTGATTTCTGTGGTATGCGTGCTGTCTCCACTATTGTTTGTAATGTGGTAATTGCATACGCTGCTGAAGTCGTACCATCTGGTAGCTTCAGGCATGATCCGTCCACCCACAGTTCTCCATCTACATCTGTAAAGGGCGTATCCTGGAGATCAATACGACCCTTTGTCTGTTCCTCAGTCACAAGAATACAATCATGTGCTTTCCGTGCTTCAGACTGAGGTTCCGGGAACGGCAACAATGTGGCTGGATTTAACGTTGCACACCTCTTTAACGTAATATGAGGAGCCAAAAGCGTCAACTCGTATCCCGTTAAACGAGCACTGGTCAAATGCTGCGTCTTTGTCTGATTAAGCAGAGCATCAACAGCATGGGGAACTAATACCAACAGTTTGTGAGATAACACAATTCCCTCGCTTTGGCGTATTGACACAGCTGTCGCCGCAACTGAGCGAAAACAACCAGGCAATGCTCGGGCAACAGGATCAAGTACAGCCGAAAAATATGCACAAGGGCGCTGCTTGTCGCCGTGCATCTGCACTAAAACTGATAATGCACATCCATCTTTCTCATGCACATACAGTGAAAAGGGCTTCGTATAATCAGGGGTACCTAACACTGGTGCTAAACAAAGGGCTTGTCGTAATTGCTGAAAGGCAATTCCACACTCATTTGACCAAGGAAGAGGCATTGGTGTGTCTTTTGTCAAAAGTGCTAACAATGGCTTAGCTATGTGTGAAAACCCCAATATCCATTGCCTACAGAAAGAAGCAAGGCCCAAAAATGCACGCACATCCTTCTGTGTGGAAGGTACTGGCGTGTCCAAAATTGCTTGAATACGATCTGGTGTGAGTGCACGCCCCTCCTTAGACAAAAGGTGACCCAAATAAGTCACCTTTGGTCTACAGAATTGCAATTTCTTCCTCGACACTTTGTGATTGTGCGATGCCAAAAAGGAAAGCAAGGATAACGTACACTTCTCACACAGCTCAGGAGTGTCGGCCGCCAACAAGATGTCATCGACATATTGTATAAGGGCGACACCATCAGGCAGAACAAAGGAATCCAATTGTCTTTTCAATGCTTGACTGTAAATACTAGGACTCTCTGTATAACCCTGAGGGACTCTACAAAATCTATAAGACCTATTATTCAAAGTAAAGCCGAAAAAGTATCGGCTATCGGGATGAATAGGAATCGAAAAGAAGGCATTTTTCAAATCAATAACTGAAAATGTGGTCGCCGTTGGCGGGACCAAAGTGAGTAACGTCGTGATATCAGAAACCACTGGATACTGAGGTATCACTATCTTATTCACTTCCCTTAAGTCAATGATAAAACGATAAACCCTAGTATCAGTATCTTTCTTCAAAATGGGTAAAATAGGGCTGTTGCAGACATTGTAGGGAACTTCCTCCACTACTCCCACCTTAATCAAATCCTGTACAATCTGTATGAGTGCCTCCTCCCCCTCCTGGGAAATACGATACTGAGGGAGGTGTGGTAACACCGCACCCTCCTGGACGCTAATGTGGACAGGCGGGATCACCATTTGTCCCACATCAGTATCCGAAGTGGCCCACAAAGTACGAGGGAGAGAAGCTAATACAGTATCCTCTGCAACCACACACATCCATTCCGTCATGGGGTGATTATCGTTTAATATCACACGTACTCCAGTAGGGGAGCAGCGGATCGTTGCTCTGAAGTACTTAAGCATATCAAGACCCATAATGTTGTCGGGCGTGTTCGGGGCAAGCAAAAACGGACAGGGTGCAGAAAAGTGGTCAACATGAAATGCAAGGGGTCGGGAAAGAGGGCTTCAAGAGAGTGTACCATCAAACCCTACCGATGTAACCATTAAGCCAGATGGGGGAGCCCTCGGAACCAATTGTTTGGACAGCGCACTGCGGGTAGCTCCTGTATCAACTAGGAACCGATCAGTAGAACCCAAAACATTTGCTGAAACATAAGGACCCCTCTGATCAACCGGCACTTCAACTGATTCCAACCCCCATCCAACGCAATCCTACGCATGCTGCGGATCATGGTACCCAGAACGGTCGTTCCCAGACATTTGATACTGATGTTGCCGATCAAATACATTAGGTCTATCCCGTTGCTGTACGTTAGGCTCAAATCGAGCACGATCATTAGAGTTCCCTCTAAAATTCGAAAAGCCCCCTCTACCTCTCGGTGGTCCCTGACCACGTCCCTGACGAGATGCATATAATACCGGACAATCTCTGGCCCAATGACCCAACTGTTTACAATACGCACATTGATTTCTATTAACATCTGACCGACCCGAAGGGGGACCATAGAATCCTCCTCTACCTCTTTCGACACCCCGACGAGGCGGACCATACACTTGTGCTAGCATCACCTTAGTTTTCAAATCTTTCGATTTCTTCTCCTCATTCCCCTTTACTTCTTGTTCCTGACGCTCATAATACTGAGCCATAGTCAGGAGGGATGCCGAAGACGAGGTGGACCAAGAACTTTCACTCGCTTTCAATCGAGCTGCTATTCCCGGTAATAAATTCGCCACATATTTATCAACAAAAAGATGTCGACCCGTATCATCCGTAAGTGACTGACCACTGCTGATCCGTACACCGACACTGGAAGGCGTGAGGTCGTGAGGCGCCCTGGTGGACTGAATTGCAGCGCTCGGTGCGGCGAGCATCGAGGGGCCAGAACTACACTACCCAGAAGCCCGCGAGGGGCACTTCCGCCCACAGCGCGCCCGGAGGCGCTCAAAAGCCGCGAGGACTCCCCTGTGGAGCGGGGGCTGATCCGTACACCGACACTGGAAGGCGTGAGGTCGTGAGGCGCCCTGGTGGACCTGAATTGCAGCGCTCGGTGCGGCGAGCATCGTGGGGCCAGAACTACACTACCCAGAAGCCCGCGAGGGGCACTTCCGCCCACAGCGCGCCCGGATGCGCTCAAAAGCCGCGAGGACTCCCCGCATCGCGGGACGCGCGCGGGCAGCGCCGGGCTGAGCCCGGGCAGAGGGCGGGCCGTCTGTGGCCGTCCGGGGCCGGAGGAGGCAGGCCCGGGCCATATCCCTTATCGCGCTCCCTTCCTCTACCAGGCACTATCCTACAAGGCAAGTACACAATCATTGCTACGGGACCCAGGACATTGAGACTGTCGCAGCGGTCGCTGCCATATTGGTTGCATCAATTGCCTATTGTTGACTGTTTCCTCCTGTTGTGAAAGTTCTGCATCCACCTTGCCCCATACACTGGTCTGAGGTAGTGGTGGGAAATCTCGGCCGCGTGCAGTACCGCCCCTTTGGTCCTCATTAAATCAATAGTTGGCCCACTCATTACATTAATATCATGGTAAAGAGTAAGAACCTTCAGCCCAGGGTGGAGGGAGGGGTAAAGGGGACCCTGGACGCCTTTATTGTAAGAGCGGAGTCCCTACTAGCTCACGAAATTTTACTGACGGAAAAGCGGCTTTCCCTGGACTCTTTAATAGCCAAGAAGCGGTCCTCCTTGGGCAACTTAACCCTCAGTGTAACGCCGGGTGGGGTTCCCCCCAGTTCCCTGCTGGTGGCAGACTCTAGCCCACGAGGGATTCTAGATCTAGCAAGCCCGTCTGCTATAGTTATCTCCCCCACTCTCAGGGCGCCGCAAGTAGCTGGCGTGCTACACTCTGACACTGTGTTAGGAGAAGCAGAAAGGGGGGGAACCAGTGCACTTTTAACAGCACCAGACACTGAATCTAAGCAATCGCCCACCAGGGAAGTGGTAACCCGATCGAAAAGATCTCAATTGCAGGCAGACCCATTAACCATAGGAGGGACGCACACCTCTAAC
Source organism: Triturus cristatus (assembly GCF_964204655.1). Classification (NCBI taxonomy): domain Eukaryota; kingdom Metazoa; phylum Chordata; class Amphibia; order Caudata; family Salamandridae; genus Triturus; species Triturus cristatus. Next base: position 264,880,146 of record NC_140590.1, read on the forward strand.
CCCTCTAGTAGGTCTAGCCGCAGAGGACCAACTAAGGCCGCCAAGAACCCCGAGTGCTCTAAATGTCCAACTTGCAAAACTACAAATGGGTCAACAGGGCTGCATGAAATCATTACAATACTGGAAGGGAAATTGGAACAGCTCCTAGTTCAACATTTAGGCCCAGTATTAGCAGCAATTTCTAGTTTGGAATGCACATTAAAGAGGTTGGCAGATCCAGTCCCTGAAAAGCCAGGTGGGATCATTCCACAGAGGAGGCAAGAGGGTGGTGGGAGCGAAGAGGAGTCACATAGGGTTGCCAGTGATAAAACGGTCACCATTAATACAGAACTTGAGCCCGGAAATTGCAGGGAAGCCGTTTTAGAACAAACAAACACTGGTAATAGGCACTCTGGACAAAAAACCAAGGGTAATATGCGGACTCCCCCTCATCCAAAAACCGCTCCCTGTGGCCCAAAAGAGAACGCAGTTTGGCCCAATATTAGTAACAACACTGTCTGCGCTCAGAACACCCCAGGCCTCCCGACTCTAGATTTACCCCCCGCATCCAGTCCTTACACGTTAGTGTTAGTAGGCGTCCCAGGCCTTAATAAAGATGTCGAGGAATCAACTAGCACGCTGATAAATAAGACCTTACACTGGGTGCGAAATAAACCACATGGGATGAGGCTCCAACACAGGCACATCTTAATGGCCAGGAGGGTGGCCTGGATTGGGAATAGCGCAAAAAGATTTACAGGTGACCGTATTATAGTTAATCTCAAATATCCCGAGATGGTGAGAGACCTACTTGATAACCGACACATGGATGGGGGTTTTGGGTCAAGTATAACGATGTTACCCCTGCATTTCTTCTATAGGAACAGTGCACTTGAAACTGGGCAGGGATGGCGGGGGCCCTGGGATCCCAAAAATCGGAGGGAGGTGGCACCTGTTCACGACACAAATAGATTTGCCCTGCTTTCTTGTCCCTCCGTATTGGATGAACAGGACTGACTGATGGAAATAGGGAATATGGAGTCTGAGTTCGCAAATCCTACCCCGGGTAATACCGTAGATTTCAAGGGGATCCCAGAGCAAGCGGCAGCATCCGTCCCCGTGGTAGAGCAAGGGACGGAAATGGAAGCCAGGCCGAATACTCCACACGGTCTGGACAAGAGTCCCTCCCCAAGAATTATGCCTAGCATGATTAGGGGTATAGCTCCAAACCTTAGGGATCTGGGGATTATTTCCTGGAATATTTCAGGACTTGCAACCAAGATCCAAAATATTGAATGGTTAGCCTTTATAACAAAATTCCAAATCATTTGCCTACAGGAAACATGGGAAACCAACAAAACTGTCCCATTCCTGGAAGGATATAAATTGTTTTTTGTGCCAGCCCGGAAATCTAATATGGGAAGAGCCAAAGGCGGACTAGTAATGTATGTAGCGTTTTCATTGCAGGGTAAATGGCAAGATCTGGGGTGGGGCTGCCTTCAGGGTGTAAAACACTCATCGGTGGGCCTAAAGCTCATTTTTATAAACTTTTATAACGCGGGACAATCCTTAACAAACTTGATGGAGTTAGAGGAAAGATTGGTTACCCTTCAGAACTCAGGGGATGAGGGCTCTCAGTTAATTCTCATGGGCGATTTTAATTGCCACCAGTGCCCACATCTGAAATGGGAAGGTGGCTCTTGGGATAATTGCCCCTCTATTAAAGGTTGGCACCTGGAGCACACCAGAGAGGGTCTGTCCCTGAGTACAATACTGAGCAGGTTCGCCCTAACCCAGACAATGGATCTGATTGATCGGGGGAAGTTTGATAACATAGCCCCTTCCTTTAAGGGAAGAGGCTGTAACTCAATAATAGACTATATTTTCATTTCCACTGTCCTAATAACTAGAATAGGCCAGTTTACAATAGTACCCAGCGCGTTTAGCGATCACAACCCCTTGGTCATGTCACTAGTGGACATTTTTCCAGGTGCTAAAACAGACAGAAGGACCACCACGGGTGAATTTAAGGCAAAGGATCAAGGAAGAAGAATTAAATGGGAAAATATTGATGGGGAACAACTCCTAGATGGTTCGACAAGAACTGCTCCAGAGCCCATAGGGACCTAAAATTGGCACTATCAACTGCCCCTAGAAACAGAGGAGTGATTGCTGACTGTAGGGCCCGGTACAAAAAGGCAATTAAGGCGCGAAAAATACTCCTACAAACAGAGGCCTGGGAATCCTTGAGAGAGGCCGCGGAGCTCCATGATATGACCAGCTTTTGGAGGATTATAAATGCGCCTTGCTTTCAACCCCCGAATAAGCCTCAGGTCGCTTCCCACATCTTGCCAGATGAATGGATGGCGCACTTCAGTGGCCTATACAATCGTGGCGATCCTGAGGAGCTGCCAACTATCGGCACAGAATCCCTTGGTGGTGATTGGTCACACTTTACGGTCCAGGAGGTTAAACTGGGAATCGAGGGCTTGGTGGTGAGGAAGGCCCCAGGGCCAGATGGGATACCCCCCGACCTCTTCAAAATCCAGGTAGACCTCTGGGCCCCGATACTGACCAGGGTGCTGAACACAGCTATTGAAGCAGGCATGCCCAGATCCTGGTCCACGGCCACTATCGTACCTATATTTAAAAAGGGCAATAGAAACGACCCGCAGTGTTATCGCCCAATCTCCCTCATCGATGTCTCGGCAAAAATTCTGGGGAGAGTTGTTTTAAATCGTCTGTTGACTTGGGCCGATGATAATAACATCATCACGGACGTGCAGTACGGGTTTAGAAATGGGCGTTCTACCACTGATCAGTGCCTCAATCTGTACCTCCTGGTAGCAAAGTACACTGTGGCCAGAGAAGGCACTGTTTACCTGGCTTTTATGGATCTCTCAGCAGCATTCGACTGTGTGAACAGAAGAAGGCTGTGGGAGATCCTGGATGTGCTGGGCGTTGATCCGGGCCTGATCCATATCTTACGAACACTCCACTTAAACACCACGGCACGGGTCAGATTTGGCGAGAGGGGGGAAGTCACAGAGGACTTTGGGTGCAGTGGAGGGGTGAGACAAGGGTGTATCCTTGCCCCTTTTTTGTTCTCGCTCTATATTAATGGGCTTGATAAGGCACTTAGAGAGCTGGAGGCCGACTGTCCCTGCATCGGGAGGAGAAGTATACCAGTCCTCCTTTATGCAGATGACGCGGTACTCCTGGCGCACACAGGAAGGAGCTTGCAGACTCTCATCAGCGGCTTTGTACGCTTTATGGCAGATTTAGACTTAGTTCCCAACCTTTCAAAGTCTTATGTCATGGAAGCAGGCAAAACCCCTTCAAGGAATTGTACCTTCTCTATAGGCACCCATAAACTTGAGAAGGTAAAAACCTTTAACTATCTGGGGATTATGTTTGACAAGGACCTCTCCTTTAAACCCCTTGTAAAGCATAAATGTAGTCAATACCCGAGAGCAGTAGGGTCAATCATGAACTATGCAAGTAGACTTGGACGGTGGTCGCCTAATGAAATAGTAAAGTTATATAGGTCAGTTTGCTGTGCTAAGACTCTATATGGAAGTGAGTTATGGGGTTTCATAGATGTAAGTAAAATCCAAGTGGAAGAAAATAAGTTCCTAAGGAGACTCCTGCAAGTGCCCCAATGTATCCCCTCATATATCGCCCATGAGGAACTGGGCATTCCCCACCTCAGCGACAGGATTCAGCTCAACCCCATAATTTGCTGGATCAAGATCTGGATAAATCCCGAGGCATTGTTAACTAGACAAATCTTGGAGGATTGTATGAGGGGGGACAAGGGCCTGCTAATACCCTGGCTTAAATACGTCAGGGATGCACTAGATTTATTGGGCCACGTACCCTTTTTTAATAACCTATCCACACTGGCCAAAAAGGACCTGGCCCTTGCAAAGGCTGACCACCTCCGATATATAGCCAGGGCCAGAGAAGAAATAGAAGGGCGAAAACGTAGTGTCTGTGACTATCAGCTCACAAAAACCTCTGTGGGGATGGAATTCTACTTGTCTAACACATATAACAAACAGGATAGATTCCTGATGACTAGATTTAGGTTAAATCTCCTGCACCACATTCTGTCAGTCCCCGCCGGTTTTGTAAGCGATGCTAGGACAAAAGGGTGCTGCGGCTGCGATCTACGATCTCCGCAAGACACCCTACACTTCGTCCTACTCTGTCCCTTTTACGCACTCCCAAGGTCTCAGTTTCTAAAAACTGTCTTAAAACGAGCTAAAATTAGACAGGCAAAAGTGTCCCTCTTGTTTCTGAAAATGTCGATCGATCCTTTTGTCTTATTTAGCACTGTGCACTTTTTGCGACTTGCAGTTAAATTAAGATTGACCAAAGGAGAGGCACACTGAAGTAGACAGTGGAAAATCGTTTGGGATTGATTGGACGCATATAGATACATTTTACTTTTTTTTATATAAATGACTGTCGTACACAAAGGCTTACTGTATTCGATTGCCTTGTTTTTACTCTTAACTTGTTTGTATATAGGGATTTTATATCATTGATTTTACAGGGAATGTGTATAAATGATTTATATAACTCTTAATGGATTGTACGATTGTAGCATGAATTGCATCTTTTATGGATATCTTTTATTATCCGAATAAAGGTTATTGACTTGACTGACCACTGAAATCATGAAATGTCTCCTCAAAGCGCGTAAAGAAGTCTGAAACTGATTCATCAACCTTCTGTTTACATGAGGCTAACATGTTCCAGTCAATCTTTTTAGGGGGGATTATTGTTTTCAACTTAGTCAAGATAGCGGCAGGGAGATCTAAAATGAGCTGGGGTGGTTTTTGCGCGGGTTTTCTCTCCCTATCCTCATCCTCAATCTCAGACCACCTAGCCTTAAAAGCGGTAGCATCATCCACCTTCCGCACAGATCGCCACATATCCGGTGGTAAAATGAGCCCAAAGAACAAATCTATATCCGCTAAAGTCATAGTACAAGAATTCAAGGCCCCTTCGACCTCTTCGTAAAAGGCCGCTGGATACTTGCGGGGGTCAGGCAACGCATTCTTTAATGCCATAACATCAGCCCTATGCCAGGGAGTATAAACCCAATTATACACAAAATATCCCCTAGCATCGGGGGAAGACATGTCTGAACTATTTCCTGCTCCTTTAGGAGGAACATACAAAGGTGCCGCCTCTCGCATCGGTTTAGCATGCACTAGTTCGCTCTTATCTGAATGGGAAGTAGATGATTGTTCGCCGCCGATGTGTGAATCTGATTGCTCCTTCTCCCCTGCCTTTAGGCGCGCTCTCTCTTTAAGTTCAAACGCCGCATCCCGCAATGCAAACAGCCGTCGGACCGCATCGGGTACCTTAGAGGGAGAAAAAACACCGTTACGTAATGCTTTAGCTTCCGATACTACAGCATCAGGCTCGAAAACATCTGAATATTTCCGAAAGGCAGTAATCACTTCATCAGAAAAAGTTTCAACAAAATACAGCTTCTCTCTATCCTGCCAATTTTCCAAAGATTCCAATAATTCAGTAAGAGATAGCTTGCCCTTAAGCGCACGAAGAGAAATTTTCCGAAGCTCACCCATACGCTCAGTTGATAACATGGACCGCGTGTCTACCTTATCCGAAACCGATCCAGAATCCTGTGACCTCGGCGCAGACGCGCCAACATAAGGGGGCGGAGAGCGATCTAATAAATGAAAATCATCTTCAAGATTAGTAAGGACAGGATAGAGTGGCTGGCGGACAGCATATTGACCCGACACTTGCAACCTACGCTCTTTCTCTTGTCTCTCCGCCAGTTCTCTTTCCTCCCGAAGCTTTGCTTCCTGTGATCTCACATGATCATTTTTCCGTTGCTCTTTATCAATCAGCGCTTTCTCACTTTTCTCTCGCTCACGCACTTCCTTCACCCATAACCGAACACATTCAAACATGTCTTGCCGAGCACGCCGTTTACACATACACTGTTCCACATACTCAATCTTACGCATATCAAATGATCCATACAAAGGCCATCGTAACTCAGGATCCTTTTTGGTGTATTTCCTCCACACTGTGCTGTACATTATAGAGGAAAGACCATGCTTCACATACATATCCCTATTAGGAGTCCCCTCTGGGGGAGCTGGAGCAGATTCCTCGAGATTTAACCGGTTTCCAAAGCAGCAGCACCACTTACGGAGTGCGCTAAAAGCAGGCATGCTCAAAAATAATGCAAAATATGCAGTATTATCAAAAATGGCACTTAAACTTTGCGCCGTTCAGATTTAAACAACTCCGGAGAAATATCTCCACATTACCTGCCTATATGTGTTGCAACGCATATATTCTCACAGTAATCAATACAAAATATGACCGGTCATCACAAATCAAACTCAAATAGCCAACCCAGGCTTCAAAACTCGGAGCAAGTACCGTACAACGGTTCTTACCAATCAAGAGTGTCCAGATTCCAACTGCCAAGTTCCAAAATTCGCCCAAACGGCTGTCACGGCAGACCGACAGAAGAGGTCTCAGTCGAGGACCGGCGCCACCCAGATGGTCAGTTCGGAAGGGAAGGAAGAAACCTCGGGATGCCAGGACTAAAAACGCCGCTGGCAGTGATCACATCCCCGGCCAAATTGAGGAAATATGAATTTTTATGATCGATTGTGTCCCCTATCTTAGACCCCAACGGCTCAATGTACATGCTACAAGTACATGTATGTTCCCTCTACTTCCAGCTATGAAGACGCAAATACATATGCGTCCAACGTTAACATGTCCTCTTTCAGATCCACCATGAATGGGTCGAATATTCCGTTCCTAAGTATGCCTTGCCACCGTCTTTATATGGTGTACCTTTCACGTTTTTCAGCTCTGGCAAGTTAGGCCCTGAATTCTGCCATCGAGCTTTTCCTGCCTTCTGCCTCTGAAATGCTCCAGCCTGGACCTGTATCTGCATCCATGACCTTTGTCTTACTTCCTGCGCGGCTAACGGTGCCTGGCCCGGCCTGTTGCCTGCCAAGACTGTATTCAGCCTTCAAGTTATCTGCTCCGCTCCTCGAGAAATACATTCCTGTCTAGTAGTTTAGGTAAACATCCTTCCAGCTACAGAGCAAAGGGCCCGGCCTTACTGTCTCCGTGCAAGTAACTCATAGCTCCTGTTGCCATGGTAGGCCCATGCCCCCTCGCATCTCATGTAGACACGTAGACGCTTATACACGCACTAGTAGTTAGTATAGGATAGCCTCTGCCTGAGAGACCTTTCCTTCCAGATAATACAGTTCCTAAAACACAAGATATTAGATATGATTTGGGATTAGGTTGTTCTGACATCCCAGACTTCTGTCTCCTCATGTAGGGCTAAATGTCAAGTCCCCTTCACCCTCCAGTTACACGTCAATCACACGTCATGCTGCCGTGCGCGCACCTCTGCCATGTATTTCTGCTGACATTGCAGGATTCTCTTATAGATCCACCCACCTGTGACATCCTCATAATGACGTTTCTAAGTACACGCCTATTGTAACGCCTTGATTCATTACGTATGTGTATTCTTATCTCTCTTCTCAACTGTCACGCCTTCTGCATATGTCTTTACTGTAATGCATTGACCATATATATGACAACCTGTCAATAAAGTATTGCTCTATCCCTTCCCGAACCTTCGTGGTGACGGAATCCGATTGCCTGGTTCGAACCAATTCCTTTGTAAGGAATAAATCCCCTTTTAAAACCTCAAATACCACGGATTCTGCCTCTTATTTTTACTGAGTTATTCTTATTGAATTTTACCGCATAAATTAAGTCTAGGTAATTTAAATTTACCACATAATTGGCGCCCGAACAGGGACACCTCCCCCACCCCACGCGCCGGAGGTGCATTGCAGACCTGGTCTCCTGCCACAGCCGGACGGACAACTACGCGTACCTGCAGGATTTCCTGTACCTCCCTCAGGCCAACGGAGGTGACTGAGGCTGCGATCAACACCCAGACGAGGCGGTGAGGAGTGCGGAGGATCCCGACCAGAGCCTAGCTGAGAGAGCAAGATCCGAGGTATACAGAGGCCCACCAGGTTCCGAAGTTCCGAAGTAACTAAGTCACGAGTCGAGTCGAGTCCAGTTTGGTCTAGTCCAGACCAGACTTTCCGAGGCCTTCTGTTCCGTTCCGTGCTTCCCGGTGAGTACCGTTGCTGGGGACGCATCTAGACGTGCGCATTGGTTTGTGCCGGTCAAGACGGGTTTGGGTACACAGACCTGGTCTGCACTGTTTCAGCAGTGTATCTGTACTGTTTAGCAGTATATCTAGTATTATGCAGTTAACTAGTTTTATTCTAATTATTATTGTTCGTTTTAAAATGTTTTAAATATGTTTTAAATGTCGTGGTATGAGTGATTGTTCGATCTTCATTACTGTGTTTATTGTATTAATTGTGTTCAAGTCCGAGAAAGAATCAAGTAGCAAGGTTTAAGATGCCGTTATTCTCAAAATTAAGACAGATTAGAACTAGAAAAGGGATACTCGAGGAAGCCGTTCCCGTTCCACCTAGGGACACTCCAGGGTACTTTATGTACCATAAACATGGCCTAGACGCCGTATTATATCTCAAATTGTGGGTAGACTACACCAAGGATTTAGCGGAGAATCAGAGATGGCCCGTTGTTGGGACATGGGATGCAGATTGCATCATGAGAGTAGAAGAAGCATTATGGAGAAAGAAAGCCAGACAGTCACAGAAAGATGCCATTGAATTATGGCGTAAAGAATCGCATAGACGCACAGAGAAAGCGCTCAGAAAATAAGAGAAAAGTAGGGAGGATTCAGACAAAGCCCGAGAAAACGTATTGGTTGAGGAAGGTATCCGAGTAAAAGCAGAACAAGTAGACAGGCAACGAAACACTCTTATGAATGGTATGTATCCTCTTCTGGCCGAGGGTTTACCTAAGGCCACCCTGGAAGTACCGAAAGATCTGCCACCTCCATTGCTTCCGACTAAATTGCACCCCAAGACTGCAAAGGACATTTTCCTTTCTTCCTATTTAGATGACGTAGCCCCCGAATATGTTAACCCTCCGCCGCCACGCACACCGCCTGCTAATGGCGCTCGACCCCGAGAAAATCTGTCCCCACTCCCGCAGCAACATACTCCTCCGTCCGTTCAAAACTTTCCGCCCGTTCCTTCACTTCTCCCTGCATCTATTCTTCCTACCTTACACCCAACGAATCCTTTTGGACCTAGCACCTCAGGAGGTGCGACAGGAAGTTTTCATACGCCGCCATCAGTGCGTCGATTGACTTATAGGGATTTAGCACACCAACGTACACCGCAAACAGCGAATTATGACATACTTAAAGAGCCTCTTACAGATTGTAGATATGATCCAGTACCAGGTAAAGACGACAGAATGATGCTATCATCAGTACGTCTACGACGAGTTGCGAACTATTTAATGATACTACCAGGAATGATTGATCATCTAGACAAAATATATCACTTTGTCCAAACAGGGCAAGGTCCTGAAAGTATTGGCGAGGCCATGGCATACCAGAAAGTGGACACGCAGAAACTGTTGTTACGCTTCTTTATAAACTGCCTGATAAGACACAGAGATAGGCCAGGTGTAGACGCGGAAGAAATGAGAGCCCTTAACAAATGGGGCCAGAATATAGCAGACGGAAAACATGATAAACAGAATAGTATAGAAAGTATGTACCGAAGGATCCGAAAAACAATAGAACAAATATGTGAGAGAGAACGACCTGAACGAGAAACAGATGCAGATAAGACTGAGTCCTCGGGGGAGGAGGAACAACTAGAAATGACAACAGGACAATTACAATTACCAGCTAGAGAAATGATAGCGTATGTAGGTAAGGGAAGATCCTTTAATAATCCAATACGTCCGATACGTCCAGAAAGTAAGAGAATGTTTCAAGCAGCCATGTCAAATCCAAAGACCCCTGAATACTTATTTCAGGCTACTGATAAAATACTTCAAGAACGAATGGGGTACCATGTACTCGATTCTATGGACGAACAAGAATTAGCCAGGTCAGCAGTACAATGGGCTGACAGTTCTGATAAATATAGTGATGATGCGCTAGTACATACTTTTTTGAATCTTTCACCAGACGAACAGCGTTTAGCTGGTATATACATGATACAACATCTCCTTATATTATATAAAGGCCAACACTCCGATCCTGGTCCCCTACCTGATATACTGATAGAACTACTCATGAATAAATGGAGAGGTCTAGGTACAGATCTAATTAAAGTAATTCTAGAACATCGACACAGATATAGTGCCTTTCTGTGTCCAGAGCACGATCCAGCTCCCTCCATGGAAAGAAAGACGTATCACATAGACAGACAGAATCCCTTACGCGAAGTGCACCCAGTTAGAAACGATGATAATACTTTTAGACGCGTGTTCGTGTACACGCCTATAACTAAAATAGAACTATTGGAAATGAAAAAAGTAGTGCCCAGCCATGACAGAGATCCAGCAGGTTTTCACCGTGAAATAAAAGACATGTTACTCATGGGTGATTATACCTATCCTGACATTATGAAAATATTGAAAGTATTATTGCCTGCCGGTATTTACGAGAAACTCAAAGAAAAAGAGTGGGAGGTGGGAGAACAAAAGATTGATTGGACAGCATTAGAAAACGAAGAAAATACCCGAACTGCAGGCCTAGGGCTTGGAGACAAAACTAAAGCATTACCAGGATTATTAGTACAAGTATTACCACGTTTATTAACTACGAAAAAGGAAGACTGGGGAGCAATATCAGCTTGCAAACAGAAACCCGATGAAGACACTAGTGATTTTTATTCCCGATTTGAAAAATGTTTTGGTATTAATAGTGGCCTGAAAGCAAGTAGCGATTCATATCCACATCTTTTTGTAACAAAATTAGTCGAGAATTCCTTGCCCCAGGTTAAGAACAGAGTATTAAAGGTAGAGAGCTCTTGGCAAGCTAACACCCCGTCACAAATGTTACAAATGTTACAGTACCATCAGAATAGAATTAGAGAAGAACAAGAACACGAACAAAGACGTATGAAAGACACGAAAATGAAAATGCTCGTCGCCCAGTCAGTTCCAGCTGACAGTCATAAAAAGGGTGCGACACAGTCCAGTAATTCAGCAGTTCCTGTTAAAGGGACATGCAACTATTGTAAACAGCCAGGTCATTATATAAACGATTGTGCAGTTCTAAAACATAATATCTCTACGGGTAAAACCAAGGAGAGACCACGTCCACCCAGACAGGATCAGATCCAACAACAAGTACCTCAGAATGTACAGCCTATGCAAGCTGCACAACAGACCGTAGCGGTACCACAACCACAGCCTAGTGTCGCAATACAAAACACAACACAACAGATGTACCAGTATGCACAAAATGACTATCCCGATTATCAGCGATACACATGAAACAGCCTAGAGAGGGAGGTTGGCTTACCCCTTATTGAGGTTCCTGTAGATCAAGAGGGTCCTTATGTACATAGTCAAGTATTAGGGAAGGACAGAAGGTTTTTAATTGATACAGGGGCAAGCAGAACAACTATAAGTCACGACGAGGTTCCAGGGGCACCCCTCTCAGGCTCACAGAATGTTTCCCTTGGATTTTCAGGAAAATCTATTGTTAATGAAGTATCGCAACCTCTTCCTCTTGCAGTTGGTCCATTGACACGGACTACAGATCTATTGCTTACAAAATCATGCCCAGAAAACTTGTTAGGTATAAAGACACTGAAAGCTCTAGGAGCTGTAATATGTTGTTCCCCGGAGGGGGTACGACTATTTTTGCGTGACTTCAAAGGTCACTATGTATTTAGAGACATGGATCACCGGTTACAGAATGTCCCTGCACATTTATGGGCACAAGGCCCCACTGATGTAGGTTGTATGCACATTACACCATATCGAGTCACGCTCAAAGCAGGAGTGGTATTACCACGAATCCGACAATACAAGTTACCTCCAGATGCTGTAGTGGCTTTGCTGCAAATCATTGACGAGCTCATTGCACAAGGAGTGGTTGTGGAAACCGACTCCAATGTGTGTAATTCTCCTATTATTCCAATTCTTAAACGAACTGATCCAGAAGCACCCCCCGTTTATCGATTAATTATTGATCTGCGCGAATTGAATAAATGCATTGTACCACAATATCCCGTGGTTCCAGATATCTCTTCACTATTGACAGCTATTGATTCAGAAGCAACGTTCTTTACTGTAATTGACCTCAAGAACGCCTTCTTTAGCGTCCCAATCGATCCGGAAAGCCAATATTTGTTCGGATTCTGTTTAAATGGACGAAGCTTCAAATTTGCACGCGCACCTCAAGGATTCACAGAAAGCCCCAGCATCTACAGCCAAGCACTGAAAAGACAACTTGACAGTATCCACATGCCTGTTAACACTGCCCTGCTTCAGTATGTCGATGATCTGCTGATCACCGCCCGAAGCGAACCCGAATGTGAAAAAGCATCACTGACGGTTTTACATTTTCTGGCCGACAAGGGGCACAAGGTGTCCCCTTCGAAGCTGCAATTTTGTGTTCAGCAAGTTGTGTACCTTGGGCACTTGCTGTCCAAAGGGGGAAGACAGCTCACACCTGATCGCATCCAGTTAATTGTAAACATGCCACCACCCAAGACACAAAAGGAGGTGCGGGCCTTCATAGGTCTCACTTCGTACTGTAGACAATGGATTCCCCAATATGCATTTCTAGTAAAACCACTCATTCAGTTGACAACCCAGGAGGCAGCGACTTCGACTGTCCTCCCTTGGACTCAGGCACATACACAAGCTTTTGAAGACTTAAAGAAAGCCTTATGTCAAGCACCTGTTTTAGCGACACCATGTTACAGTAAGCCTTTTACACTTTTTGTTACAGAACGCGAAGGTACTGCCTTGTCAGTACTCACTCAGGAACAAGCAAGTTCACACAAGCCGTGTGCTTACTTTTCTAGCACATTAGATCCAGTAGCTCAGGCTCTGCCTACATGCCTGAAATCAGTCGCAGCGACAGCTTTAGCAATCAGACAAAGCGATTCCATAGTATTAGGACATCAATTGACAGTGCAAGTTCCACATTCCGTGGAAGTTCTTTTAAACAGAACTCAGACTCAGCACTTGACTATAGCACGACTGACAGGTTACGAATTAACATTGTTTCAGCCACACATAGAAATCAGACGCTGTAGTACATTAAATCCTGCCACACTTTTGCCATTAAGTGGAACAGACCCATTGGCACATGATTGTATTGAAGTCATTACTATTACGACGAAACCCAGACAAGACTTGACTGACATTCCATTACCAGATCCAGACCTGACACTTTATGTGGATGGTTCATGCATGAGAACAAGTACAGGAGAATTAGTGGCCGCTTACGCAGTCACGACAGACACCGAAGTTATTGAAACAAATTGTATTGACACATTGTCAGCTCAAGCAGCAGAGCTCATCGCTCTGACACAAGCCTGTATTCAAGCCAAAAATAAAAGAGTCAACATATACACAGATTCCCGTTATGCATTCGGAGTTGTACACGACTTCGGAGTCCTTTGGCGAGAGAGAGGTTATTTGACTTCTCACGGTGCCAACATTCAACACGGTCCCCTTATTCAAGCTCTGTTAGATGCAATACATCTGCCTACTTCGATATCTATCATGAAGTGCAAGGCTCATACAAAAGTCACCGATATCATTTCCCAGGGTAACGACCTAGCAGACCGAACAGCTAAGCAAACAGCACAGAATCGGACTCATGCAACTGACTTGACAAAGACAATAGTTCCGACACCGACACACTGCATGACAGTTAAGGATCCCGCCCTTGATGTAATCGACATACAGACACATGCTACACCAGAGGAAATCAAGAAATGGACTGAACTAGGAGGGATCCAAACAGATCAGGGATGGATGACGAAGGGAAAATCTACATGGTTTCTCCCCGACTCCATGGTTCAAGTTATCATTAACACAATACATAGTCCAGCACATCTAGGAGAGAAAGCTATGTTAGACAGTATTCAAAACATTTGGTTTAATAAAGACTTACGAGCTGCAGCCAAGCAGAAAGTCCATACTTGCATGATTTGTTGTCAGTTCAACCCAGGTAAAGGCGTACCTGTAGAGCAAGGTGGATTTCAACCTCCCGATCACCCTTTTGAAGTCCTCCAGATGGATTATATCCAGATGGAACGATGTCGAGGAATCAAATATGTCCTCGTAGTTGTATGCGCTCTTTCCCGTTGGACAGAAGCATATCCAGTCTCAGATTACACTGCCCCGACCACTGCCAAGCAGCTGGTTCGTGAATTCTTCCCACGGTATGGTTTGCCCCGTATCGTGTACTCAGATAATGGCCAACCGTTCTCATCCGAGCTAATGAAACATATTTCACTCCTGTTAGGCTATCAATCGAAATTCCACTGTGTCCGGCATCCCGAGGCAGCAGGTCTCGTGGAGCGTCATAATCAGACTCTGAAAATACGACTTTCTAAAATCTGTAGAGAGAAAGGTGTCGACTGGATAGTAGCTTTACCAGTTGCGCTCTTTTACATGAGAATGATAGCACATTCTCGAACAGGGCTATCCCCGTACGAGGTGGTCTTCGGTAGGCCACCAAATATGTGGGGGACGCCTATACCTCGTAAAATCACTGATGTTGATTGTAATATGCTGACAGATTACCTTGCTTCCTTGATGTCTGCACTACAATCTTGCCGTTCACAGGTAGCTGCAGCCTTTCCCGACAATACCGAGGTGAAGCCCCATGAAGTGGTTCCCGGAGACTTTGTTTTCATAAGAAATTTCGACAGGAGGAGCCCGCTGGAGCCTCGCTGGCAAACGCCGAAATTAGTACTCCTGACCACGAGGACAGCAGTGAAGATTGAGGGTCGCAAGGGTTGGCTACATTCGAGCCATATCAAGAAATTTCATGGACTGCCTTCTGATTTGAACTCTCAGCCCTACCCTCCTCCACAGACTGACTCAAAACTCCCCCTGGTCGAGAAAACTGCTGCCCAAGACTATAAACTGAAATTAAGGTCTAGCAAGTCAGACAATTTGACTGTTTAAGTCCTCTCCTAGGTGAATCGGTTAAATTAGTTTCTGACATGTATCCTCTAGACCGAAATAGAGAGAGAGATAGACAGCAACAGCTCAAGAAACGTGCATATTGTAAATTACTTCATAGTCACTGTATAGTGACATTATTGATTATGTTTTTTCTAAATCTTCTGATTATTGCTGCAAGTATACTGTTGCACATATACTACCCTATTTTCAAGCGTGCACATTCTGCTTCCGATGTTACTGCCGAACACTCTTTTAGCGAATTACCTCCACATGAGTTGCCCTACAGACTTGCGCTGCGCAACAACACATTCATTAGTATGTTACATCACTCCCATCAGGCCAACAACGCTACAAATTGTTGGATATGTGGCCGACTCCCTCCCTACCAGAAATACAAGGGAGTTCTGCCCCTCTTTCCGTATCCATTCACACACAATGGTTCCTGTGGTGCATGGTTTAGTTTGATAAATTCTTTAGATTCAAATACCGTAGTTTACCAGAGCAACTGGGTATGGGGAAACCTGAACTTAGTGTTGCTTAAAGCCTGCTACCCTAACAAGGAGGGACTTCCCAAAAGGACAGGAACTGATCTAGAAAATGAAGTATATGGATTAGGTAATTTTACACTTAACCTCATGATTCTGAATGTTGAATCCGAAGCTGCACCAGTCTTGCCTGCTATGTCCGTATTACCAGTCAAAGGTGAATTATGTGTAAGAAAGAATGGTTCAGTACACTTGGGTCATAGTAAATGTACTACTGTGATCGAATTCAGTGATCAAGGCAAGTCTACATTTAGAGCTTCCCGTCATTCCTACTTCGTTTGTGGTCATACCGCATATATACGTTTACCTCTAGATTGGGATGGTACCTGTTACATTGCATTCCTTCTGCCACCTGTTTTCCTAGCCCCTCCTGATTATCATAGAAACACCCATCTAGTACACAATAGACCCCAGAGAAATCTCCCGATTGTCGACTACACTGAAACGGCATGGGAACAATATACAGACTTCAATAAAGGTCTCTTTCCCTACATAGGTGTTGTCTCTAATAGTAAACTGATACGCAGATTAACGAGAACCCTTGAAGCAGTAGTGAATGAAACTACCTCTGCCCTAGGCAACTTAACAGAGGAGCAGTCTGCGATGCGGATTGTTGTTCTCCAAAATCGTCTTGTCCTTGACGTCATCCTGGCCGATAGGGGCGGAGCCTGTAGAGTCATCGGATCGAGTTGCTGTGTTTTCATTCCAGAAAACGCGCCATCCGTATATAAAGCCATAACTCGTCTTCATAAGATTGCAAGCCAGATACATCAGAATCCAGGCACCTGGACATGGTCCGGTTGGTTCTGGAGCATGTTGTCAGCCTGGGGATGGAAAGTCCTATCCTTCCTAGGTATTGGCCTTCTCATAGTATTCAGTTGCTGCCTGTGTCTACAATGTGGACCAGCGATTTGCGGCCTGTGTGCCACATCATGTATTCCACGTTCAAGTTTTCGTTCAAAATACCGGAAGAAGAAAGAAGAGCAAATGATGTTACATGAACAGATTGATGGATTCCTGAGGATCGATATCTCATGAAGGGTCTGTAGGGGACAAGGAGGGAATGAGGAAATATGAATTTTTATGATCGATTGTGTCCCCTATCTTAGACCCCAACGGCTCCATGTACATGCTACAAGTACATGTATGTTCCCTCCACTTCCAGCTATGAAGACGCAAATACATATGCGTCCAACGTTAACATGTCCTCTTTCAGATCTACCATGAATGGGTCGAATATTCCGTTCCTAAGTATGCCTTGCCACCGTCTTTATATGGTGTACCTTTCACGTTTTTCAGCTCTGGCAAGTTAGGCCCTGAATTCTGCCATCGAGCTTTTCCTGCCTTCTGCCTCTGAAATGCTCCAGCCTGGACCTGTATCTGCATCCATGACCTTTGTCTTACTTCCTGCGCGGCTAACGGTGCCTGGCCCGGCCTGTTGCCTGCCAAGACTGTATTCAGCCTTCAAGTTATCTGCTCCGCTCCTCGAGAAATACATTCCTGTCTAGTAGTTTAGGTAAACATCCTTCCAGCTACAGAGCAAAGGGCCCGGCCTTACTGTCTCCGTGCAAGTAACTCATAGCTCCTGTTGCCATGGTAGGCCCATGCCCCCTCGCATCTCATGTAGACACGTAGACGCTTATACACGCACTAGTAGTTAGTATAGGATAGCCTCTGCCTGAGAGACCTTTCCTTCCAGATAATACAGTTCCTAAAACACAAGATATTAGATATGATTTGGGATTAGGTTGTTCTGACATCCCAGACTTCTGTCTCCTCATGTAGGGCTAAATGTCAAGTCCCCTTCACCCTCCAGTTACACGTCAATCACACGTCATGCTGCCGTGCGCGCACCTCTGCCATGTATTTCTGCTGACATTGCAGGATTCTCTTATGGATCCACCCACCTGTGACATCCTCATAATGACGTTTCTAAGTACACGCCTATTGTAACGCCTTGATTCATTACGTATGTGTATTCTTATCTCTCTTCTCAACTGTCACGCCTTCTGCATATGTCTTTACTGTAATGCATTGACCATATATATGACAACCTGTCAATAAAGTATTGCTCTATCCCTTCCCGAACCTTCGTGGTGACGGAATCCGATTGCCTGGTTCGAACCAATTCCTTTGTAAGGAATAAATCCCCTTTTAAAACCTCAAATACCACGGATTCTGCCTCTTATTTTTACTGAGTTATTCTTATTGAATTTTACCGCATAAATTAAGTCTAGGTAATTTAAATTTACCACATAATTCCTCACCTTCGTCACGACCAGTCCCTCGAGCATCCGAGTCGCCGATGAGCCCCACGTTGGGCGCCAATTGATGAGTACAGGCCCCAGCTAGGCCCGCAGAATACAAGGGTTCGCTCTCCTGTAACAAAAGATAGAAGGAAGTTGGCACGGAAACTGCAAATACAAAGACAGAGTTTATTAACCCTTAAGGGTGGTCCTATAACCTACACAACACTCTTCAGTATTGCGTAGAGTAGCACACAGAACTTACGTACACGGTCCCCTTTTATACACAACAGAGGGGCTCATAAGTGGGTGGATACAACATGGAGCAAAATTCATTACCATTTATGGACATTTTCGATACAGGATCAATATGTGGGCGGAGTTAACAATTTCCTGAGCCCGCAAAAACATGGTCAGACAAGGACTAACTGATAACAGATGTGGTCAAGTCTGGGCATGCGCCAGACGGACAAAGGAGCTATTTATAGACTGTTACTGGGCAGATTACAAGAGCAACTAGCGAAAAGGTAGGACTCTTCTCGTGCAAAGCACGTGGAGACATGACAATACAAAATGGAGTCCAGACATTAGTCAACATAAGACAAGAAACATGCTTTTAATAGAAGAGAATTCATGTCTTTAGTGAATGCTTAATCATATCGCTGTTTTAGTTTTCAACACTCCTGCCCTTCAAGGTCCATTATGTTATAATTACCCCTCTTGCCTGCCCTATGTGGTCTATTGTGCTGCCAATGCCCCCCTTCCGTTCCTATGTGGTAAGCTTTTTGCCCATGCTCTTGTCTCCTTCCCCCTGCCCTCTGTTGTCTGAGTTCAGCTCCTGCCCCTCCAGATTAGCCCTCCAAGGTTCTTTGTGTATGCCCCTGCCCCCTCCATCTTGCCCACAGTGGTCCATTGTGCTTCTACTAACCCTCCTATCTGCCATATGTGGTCCTTTGTGCTGCAACTACTCCTCTTGCCTGCCGTATGTATCAGCTTGCTGCCCCTGATCCTCCTGCCCCTGTCCTTTGTTGTCCGTGTGTGGGTCCATTCCCCTCCCTCTTTCTGCTGCCACTACCCCTCCTGCCTGCCCTGCATTGTGAGAAAGCTGCCCATGCCCCTGACCCTACCCCCTGGCCTCTGCCCTTAGTCGTCCGAGTTTGTGCTCCTATCTCATCCCTCCTGCCTTCCCCTGATTTTTTCCCCCCTGATTTGTTGGCATGACCATGCCCCCTCCTTCCTACCCTCCATGGTCCGTTGTGCTGCCGCCGGCCCTCCTGCTTGACTTTAGTGGTCAGCTTGCTGCCTCTACTGATCAGTGTGCCTCCCCTATTCCCTCCCTTCACTCTACTTGGTCTATTTTGTTTCCACTCACCCGTCCACCTGCTCTGCATGGCCAGCTTGCTGCCCCTGCCCTCTTAGCCCTGCCCTCCATGCGTGCTCTTGCCCCCTCTTTCTTGCCCTCCATGGTCCATTATGCTACCACTGCCCTCCTGCCTGCCCTGTATGGTCTATTGTGCTGCTACTATCCCTTCCATCTGCCCTTTGTGGTCAACTTTCTACTTTCTACCCTGCCACCTACCTCCTGCCTTCTGTTCTCCGAGTCCGTGAATCAGCCCAAACCCTCCTGCCCGCCATGGTCCATTGTGCTGCCAATGGCCCTCCCTCTTGCCTTCCATGGTTTGTTGTGCTGCCACAGCCTCTCTCACTTGTCCTGCATGGTTGGCTTGCTGCCCCTGCCCCCCTCTCACCTGCTCTCCATGGTGTGATCTGCGAGTGCCCCTCCCACTGTACTCTGTGTGGTCCACTGTGTTCCCACTGCCCTCACATCTACTCTGTGTGGTCAGTTTGCTACCTCTACCCCTACTCTGTCTCACCTGCCCTCTGTTTTCTGAGTCGGTGCCGCTGGCCCCTCCCCACTCCCCACAGTGTTCTAATGACCAACTAGAGTGCTAGTATTGTGTACTTAAGCTAAAAGTGTGGCACACTTGAAGTCATCTTGATGAAATCAAAATTGTAAAACCTAAAGCATTTCCTTTAGAAACGACAAAATAAGGGTGTTATTTTTCTCATAGGAATTATGGTTAACGCTCTAAAGCCAAAATGAAGACACTTTTTTGAGATCTCAAATAGCTCCAATTGATCACTTGATTATTTGTTGCACAAATTACTTAAACGTCAATAATACCTTCCATTTTGATTGTTATAAGTTAATAAAAACTGTCACAATTAATACAGGGTAATAAAACATTTTGCAATAAAATACATCGCTTTTCTTATTAATCAGTTTCTTTGATGTGCATGTTGATATTTTAAGGATACGAGATATTAAAACCTTTGGCATCTTAAACAAATTATTATTTCATTTCCTTTCGATTGTGGCCCATAGCTTTCAGCTATGTTGTTATAAAGTGGCATGTGCATTAGAATAAGATATTAAGTTCTAATTTTCAATTGTGCTAGGTACTATACTAGTCCCATAGTTTTATAAATGTCAAATTGTTCTCTTTTACTCACAATCATCTGTTTATTTAGACCTTAGGCTGACCCGGTTTCTCATACTGGAGCTACGCCCTCGGAATTCTGTTTGAGTGATTTATCATGTGATTGTAAAAATGTCAAACGTTTGAAATTTTGCTGAGGGTCTGTAGAATCAAGGGTCCTCATGATTGCCGTTCTGCAGGTACAGATCCCCCTCTCGTTGAATAGCCGTTTTAAGAATATGAGGCTTGCTTTCGTTAATGTCGGACATATGCAGACCAAATGCAAAAAATCTTCTTTGGGAGTGCCACATACCCTGCGGACTAGTAATGTATGTAGCGTTGTCATTGCAGGGGAAATGGCAAGATCTGGGGTGGGACTCTGGCTGCCTTCAGGGCGTAAAACACTCATCGGTGGGCCTAAAGCTCATTTTTATAAACTTTTATAACGCGGGACAATCCTTAACAAACTTGATGGAGTTAGAGGAAAGATTGGTTACCCTTCAGAACTCAGGGGATGAGGGCTATCAGTTAATTCTCATGGGCGATTTTAATTGCCACCAGTGCCCACATCTGAAATGGGAAGGTGGCTCTTGGGATAATTGCCCCTCTATTAAAGGTTGGCACCTGGAGCACACCAGAGAGGGTCTGTCCCTGAGTACAATACTGAGCGAGTTCGCCCTAACCCAGACAATGGATCTGATTGATCGGGGGAAGTTTGATAACATAGCCCCTTCCTTTAAGGGAAGAGGCTGTAACTCAATAATAGACTATATTTTCATTTCCACTGTCCTAATAACTAGAATAGGCCAGTTTACGATAGTACCCAGCGCGTTTAGCGATCACAACCCCTTGGTCATGTCACTAGTGGACATTTTTCCAGGTGCTAAAACAGACAGAAGGACCACCACGGGTGAATTTAAGGCAAAGGATCAAGGAAGAAGAATTAAATGGGAAAATATTGATGGGGAACAACTCCATAGAGCACTCCTTGCCAACGCTGAGAATCACTTTTGGAGATGGTTAGACCTCACTGTTGAGGGGACGGACCTGATTGCAGCGTTTGAGGGCACCGCACAGCATATAGACAATCTCTTAAGAAGCAAACCAAGGCCCCAGGTAGATTTCTGCCCTAGATGGTTCGACAAGAACTGCTCCAGAGCCCATAGGGACCTAAAATTGGCACTATCAACTGCCCCTAGAAACAGAGGAGTGATTGCTGACTGTAGGGCCCGGTACAAAAAGGCAATTAAGGCGCGAAAAATACTCCTACAAACAGAGGCCTGGGAATCCTTGAGAGAGGCCGCGGAGCTCCATGATATGACCAGCTTTTGGAGGATTATAAATGCGCCTTGCTTTCAACCCCCGAATAAGCCTCAGGTCGCTTCCCACATCTTGCCAGATGAATGGATGGCGCACTTCAGTGGCCTATACAATCGTGGCGAGCCTGAGGAGCTGCCAACTATCGGCACAGAATCCCTTGGTGGTGATTGGTCACACTTTACGGTCCAGGAGGTTAAACTGGGAATCGAGGGCTTGGTGGTGAGGAAGGCCCCAGGGCCAGATGGGATACCCCCCGACCTCTTCAAAATCCAGGTAGACCTCTGGGCCCCGATACTGACCAGGGTGCTGAACACAGCTATTGAAGCAGGCATGCCCAGATCCTGGTCCACGGCCACTATCGTACCTATATTTAAAAAGGGCAATAGAAACGACCCGCAGTGTTATCGCCCAATCTCCCTCATCGATGTCTCGGCAAAAATTCTGGGGAGAGTTGTTTTAAATCGTCTGTTGACTTGGGCCGATGATAATAACATCATCACGGACGTGCAGTACGGGTTTAGAAATGGGCGTTCTACCACTGATCAGTGCCTCAATCTGTACCCCCTGGTAGCAAAGTACACTGTGGCCAGGGAAGGCACTGTTTACCTGGCTTTTATGGATCTCTCAGCAGCATTCGACTGTGTGAACAGAAGAAGGCTGTGGGAGATCCTGGATGTGCTGGGCGTTGATCCGGGCCTGATCCATATCTTACGAACACTCCACTTAAACACCACGGCACGGGTCAGATTTGGCGAGAGGGGGGAAGTCACAGAGGACTTTGGGTGCAGTGGAGGGGTGAGACAAGGGTGTATCCTTGCCCCTTTTTTGTTCTCGCTCTATATTAATGGGCTTGATAAGGCACTTAGAGAGCTGGAGGCCGACTGTCCCTGCATCGGGAGGAGAAGTATACCAGTCCTCCTTTATGCAGATGACGCGGTACTCCTGGCGCGCACAGGAAGGAGCTTGCAGACTCTCATCAGCGGCTTTGTACGCTTTATGGCAGATTTAGACTTAGTTCCCAACCTTTCAAAGTCTTATGTCATGGAAGCAGGCAAAACCCCTTCAAGGAATTGTACCTTCTCTATAGGCACCCATAAACTTGAGAAGGTAAAAACCTTTAACTATCTGGGGATTATGTTTGACAAGGACCTCTCCTTTAAACTCCTTGTAAAGCATAAATGTAGTCAATACCCGAGAGCAGTAGGGTCAATCATGAACTATGCAAGTAGACTTGGACGGTGGTCGCCTAATGAAATAGTAAAGTTATATAGGTCAGTTTGCTGTGCTAAGACTCTATATGGAAGTGAGTTATGGGGTTTCATAGATGTAAGTAAAATCCAAGTGGAAGAAAATAAGTTCCTAAGGAGACTCCTGCAAGTGCCCCAATGTATCCCCTCATATATCGCCCATGAGGAACTGGGAATTCCCCACCTCAGCGACAGGATTCAGCTCAACCCCATAATTTGCTGGATCAAGATCTGGATAAATCCCGAGGCATTGTTAACTAGACAAATCTTGGAGGATTGTATGAGGGGGGACAAGGGCCTGCTAATACCCTGGCTTAAATACGTCAGGGATGCACTAGATTTATTGGGCCACGTACCCTTTTTTAATAACCCATCCACACTGGCCAAAAAGGACCTGGCCCTTGCAAAGGCTGACCACCTCCGATATATAGCCAGGGCCAGAGAAGAAATAGAAGGGCGAAAACGTAGTGTCTGTGACTATCAGCTCACAAAAACCTCTTTGGGGATGGAATTCTACTTGTCTAACACATATAACAAACAGGATAGATTCCTGATGACTAGATTTAGGTTAAATCTCCTGCACCACATTCTGTCAGTCCCCGCCGGTTTTGTAAGCGATGCTAGGACAAAAGGGTGCTGCGGCTGCGATCTACGATCTCCGCAAGACACCCTACACTTCGTCCTACTCTGTCCCTTTTACGCACTCCCAAGGTCTCGGTTTCTAAAAACTGTCTTAAAACGAGCTAAAATTAGACAGGCAAAAGTGGCCCTCTTGTTTCTGAAAATGTCGATCGATCCTTTTGTCTTATTTAGCACTGTGCACTTTTTGCGACTTGCAGTTAAATTAAGATTGACCAAAGGAGAGGCACACTGAAGTAGACAGTGGAAAATCGTTTGGGATTGATTGGACGCATATAGATACATTTTACTTTTTTTTATATAAATGACTGTCATACACAAAGGCTTACTGTATTCGATTGCCTTGTTTTTACTCTTAACTTGTTTGTATATAGGGATTTTATATCATTGATTTTACAGGGAATGTGTATAAATGATTTATATAACTCTTAATGGATTGTACGATTGTAGCATGAATTGCATCTTTTATGGATATCTTTTTTTATCCGAATAAAGGTTATTGACTTGACTGACCACTGAAATCATGAAATGTCTCCTCAAAGCGCGTAAAGAAGTCTGAAACTGATTCATCAACCTTCTGTTTACATGAGGCTAACATGTTCCAGTCAATCTTTTTAGGGGGGATAATTGTTTTCAACTTAGTCAAGATAGCAGCAGGGAGATCTAAAATGAGCTGGGGTGGTTTTTACGCGGGTTTTCTCTCCCTATCCTCATCCTCAATCTCAGACCACCTAGCCTTAAAAGCGGTAGCATCATCCACCTTCCGCACAGATCGCCACATATCCGGTGGTAAAATGAGCCCAAAGAACAAATCTATATCCGCTAAAGTCATAGTACAAGAATTCAAGGCCCCTTCGACCTCTTCGTAAAAGGCCGCTGGATTCTTGCGGGGGTCAGGCAATGCATTCTTTAATGCCATAACATCAGCCCTATGCCAGGGAGTATAAACCCAATTATACACAAAATATCCCCTAGCATCGGGGGAAGACATGTCTGAACTATTTCCTGCTCCTTTAGGAGGAACATACAAAGGTGCCGCCTCTCGCATCGGTTTAGCATGCACTAGTTCGCTCTTATCTGAATGGGAAGTAGATGATTGTTCGCCGCCGATGTGTGAATCTGATTGCTCCTTCTCCCCTGCCTTTAGGCGCGCTCTCTCTTTAAGTTCAAACGCCGCGTCCCGCAATGCAAACAGCCGTCGGACCGCATCGGGTACCTTAGAGGGAGAAAAAACACCGTTACGTAATGCTTTAGCTTCCGATACTACAGCATCAGGCTCGAAAACATCTGAATATTTCTGAAAGGCAGTAATCACTTCATCAGAAAAAGTTTCAACAAAATACAGCTTCTCTCTATCCTGCCAATTTTCCAAAGTTTCCAATAATTCAGTAAGAGATAGCTTGCCCTTAAGCGCACAAAGAGAAATTTTCCGAAGCTCACCCATACGCTCAGTTGATAACATGGACCGCGTGTCTACCTTATCCGAAACCGATCCAGAATCCTGTGACCTCGGGGCAGACGCGCCAACATAAGGGGGCGGAGAGCGATCTAATAAATGAAAATCATCTTCAAGATTAGTAAGGACAGGATAGAGTGGCTGGCGGACAGCATATTGACTCGACACTTGCAACCTACGCTCTTTCTCTTGTCTCTCCGCCAGTTCTCTTTCCTCCCGACGCTTCGCTTCCTGTGCTCTCACATGATCATTTTTCCGTTGCTCTTTATCAATCAGCGCTTTCTCACGTTTCTCTCGCTCACGCACTTCCTTCACCCATAACCGAACACATTCAAACATGTCTTGCCGAGCACGCCGTTTACACATACACTGTTCCACATACTCAATCTTACGCATATCAAATGATCCATACAAAGGCCATCGTAACTCAGGATCCTTTTTGGTGTATTTCCTCCACACTGTGCTGTACATTATAGAGGAAAGACCATGCTTCACATACATATCCCTATTAGGAGTCCCCTCTGGGGGGGCTGGAGCAGATTCCTCGAGATTTAACCGGTTTCCAAAGCAGCAGCACCACTTACGGAGTGCGCTAAAAGCAGGCATGCTCAAAAATAATGCAAAATATGCAGTATTATCAAAAATGGCACTTAAACTTTGCGCCGTTCAGATTTAAACAACTCCGGAGAAATATCTCCACATTACCTGCCTATATGTGTTGCAACGCATATATTCTCACAGTAATCAATACAAAATATGACCGGTCATCACAAATCAAACTCAAATAGCCAACCCAGGCTTCAAAACTCGGAGCAAGTACCGTACAACGGTTCTTACCAATCAAGAGTGTCCAGATTCCAACTGCCAAGTTCCAAAATTCGCCCAAACGGCTGTCACGGCAGACCGACAGAAGAGGTCTCAGTCGAGGACCGGCGCCACCCAGATGGTCAGTTCGGAAGGGAAGGAAGAAACCTCGGGATGCCAGGACTAAAAACGCCGCTGGCAGTGATCACATCCCCGGCCAAATTCCTCACCTTCGTCACGACCAGTCCCTCGAGCATCCGAGTCGCCGATGAGCCCCACGTTGGGCGCCAATTGATGAGTACAGGCCCCAGCTAGGCCCGCAGAATACAAGGGTTCGCTCTCCTGTAACAAAAGCTAGAAGGAAGTTGGCACGGAAACTGCAAATACAAAGACAGAGTTTATTAACCCTTAAGGGTGGTCCTACAACCTACACAACACTCTTCAGTATTGCGTAGAGTAGCACACAGAACTTACGTACACGGTCCCCTTTTATACACAACAGAGGGGCTCATAAGTGGGTGGATACAACATGGAGCAAAATTCATTACCATTTATGGACATTTTCGATACAGGATCAATATGTGGGCGGAGTTAACAATTTCCTGAGCCCGCGAAAACATGGTCAAACAAGGACTAACTGATAACAGATGTGGTCAAGTCTGGGCATGCGCCAGACGGACAAAGGAGCTATTTATAGACTGTTACATGGCAGATTACAAGAGCAACTAGCGAAAAGGTAGGACTCTTCTCGTGTAAAGCACGTGGAGACATGACAATACAAAATGGAGTCCAGACATTAGTCAACATAAGACAAGAAACATGCTTTTAATAGAAGAGAATTCATGTCTTTAGTGAATGCTTAATCATATCGCTGTTTTAGTTTTCAACACTCCTGCCCTTCAAGGTCCATTATGTTATAATTACCCCTCTTGCCTGCCCTATGTGGTCTATTGTGCTGCCAATGCCCCCCTTCCGTTCCTATGTGGTAAGCTTTTTGCCCATGCTCTTGTCTCCTTCCCCCTGCCCTCTGTTGTCTGAGTTCAGCTCCTGCCCCTCCAGATTAGCCCTCCAAGGTTCTTTGTGTATGCCCCTGCCCCCTCCATCTTGCCCACAGTGGTCCATTGTGCTTCTACTAACCCTCCTATCTGCCATATGTGGTCCTTTGTGCTGCAACTACTCCTCTTGCCTGCCGTATGTATCAGCTTGCTGCCCCTGATCCTCCTGCCCCTGTCCTTTGTTGTCCGTGTGTGGGTCCATTCCCCTCCCTCTTTCTGCTGCCACTACCCCTCCTGCCTGCCCTGCATTGTGAGAAAGCTGCCCATGCCCCTGACCCTGCCCCCTGGCCTCTGCCCTTAGTTGTCCGAGTTTGTGCTCCTATCTCATCCCTCCTGCCTTCCCCTGATTTTTTCCCCCCTGATTTGTTGGCATGACCATGCCCCCTCCTTCCTACCCTCCATGGTCCGTTGTGCTGCCGCCGGCCCTCCTGCTTGACTTTAGTGGTCAGCTTGCTGCCTCTACTGATCAGTGTGCCTCCCCTATTCCCTCCCTTCACTCTACTTGGTCTATTTTGTTTCCACTCACCCGTCCACCTGCTCTGCATGGCCAGCTTGCTGCCCCTGCCCTCTTAGCCCTGCCCTCCATGCGTGCTCTTGCCCCCTCTTTCTTGCCCTCCATGGTCCATTATGCTACCACTGCCCTCCTGCCTGCCCTGTATGGTCTATTGTGCTGCTACTATCCCTTCCATCTGCCCTTTGTGGTCAACTTTCTACTTTCTACCCTGCCACCTACCTCCTGCCCTCTGTTCTCCGAGTCCGTGAATCAGCCCAAACCCTCCTGCCCGCCATGGTCCATTGTGCTGCCACTGGCCCTCCCTCTTGCCTTCCATGGTTTGTTGTGCTGCCACAGCCTCTCTCACTTGTCCTGCATGGTTGGCTTGCTGCCCCTGCCCCCCTCTCACCTGCTCTCCATGGTGTGATCTGCGAGTGCCCCTCCCACTGTACTCTGTGTGGTCCACTGTGTTCCCACTGCCCTCACATCTACTCTGTGTGGTCAGTTTGCTACCTCTACCCCTACTCTGTCTCACCTGCCCTCTGTTTTCTGAGTCGGTGCCGCTGGCCCCTCCCCACTCCCCACAGTGTTCTAATGACCAACTAGAGTGCTAGTATTGTGTACTTAAGCTAAAAGTGTGGCACACTTGAAGTCATCTTGATGAAATCAAAATTGTAAAACCTAAAGCATTTCCTTTAGAAACGACAAAATAAGGGTGTTATTTTTCTCATAGGAATTATGGTTAACGCTCTAAAGCCAAAATGAAGACACTTTTTTGAGATCTCAAATAGCTCCAATTGATCACTTGATTATTTGTTGCACAAATTACTTAAACGTCAATAATACCTTTCATTTTGATTGTTATAAGTTAATAAAAACTGTCACAATTAATACAGGGTAATAAAACATTTTGCAATAAAATACATCGCTTTTCTTATTAATCAGTTTCTTTGATGTGCATGTTGATATTTCAAGGATACGAGATATTAAAACCTTTGGCATCTTAAACAAATTATTATTTCATTTCCTTTCGATTGTGGCCCATAGCTTTCAGCTATGTTGTTATAAAGTGGCATGTGCATTAGAATAAGATATTAAGTTCTAATTTTCAATTGTGCTAGGTACTATAGTCCCATAGTTTTATAAATGTCAATTTGTTCTCTTTTACTCACAATCATCTGTTTATTTAGACCTTAGGCTGACCTGGTTTCTCATACTGGAGCTACGCCCTCGGAATTCTGTTTGAGTGATCTATCATGTGATTGTAAAAATGTCAAACATTTGAAATTTTGCTGAGGGTCTGTAGAATCAAGGGTCCTCATGATTGCCGTTCTGCAGGTACAGATCCCCCTCTCGTTGAATAGCCGTTTTAAGAATATGAGGCTTGCTTTCGTTAATGTCAGACATATGCAGACCAAATGCAAAAAATCTTCTTTGGGAGTGCCACATACCCTGCATGTTGTTGGGCCTTTGCATCTCCATGAGGGTTTGTCTGCTAAGGAGGGCAGGTCTCCTAAGAGTATAGCTAATAACATTTTCTTAAAATGCACAGGAGAAGTTAAAAAAAGGTATGCTTATGGTTGCAAGGTGACGTATGTTTGAATTGTCATCCATGCATGTGATCGCCAGGAAAATGCATTTTTATCCTCCAATAGTGAGTGAGTTTTTCCTGCTTTGTTGATTGCATGGCAGAAAGTGGAGTGCGACAGATTTAGATCCCATAAGCCCAATGTATCAGTTATTTCTAATGAAGATAGCAAATTTTTTTTGTAGCTCAAATTTGTATCATTAATCAGTGACTGCCTTAATGTGCTGACTAGAGGGCTAGACCGGTTGTTTCGTATTTTATGCCACGATTTAATTGTGTGGTATCTTCTTGCTATCTCTTGTTGCATCAATCCAAATTCTAAGCAGATTTGTGCCGGTGAAGCCATACAAAAAAAGACCAAAAACACGTTTGTATGTGT
Organism: Triturus cristatus; assembly: GCF_964204655.1. Lineage (NCBI taxonomy): Eukaryota > Metazoa > Chordata > Amphibia > Caudata > Salamandridae > Triturus > Triturus cristatus. The sequence continues at coordinate 264,909,497 of NC_140590.1, forward strand.
TTATTCTGTCCAACATTTTAGCATGATTACCAAGCATCACCATTTTTTTACAAGTGCGCAAAAGACGTATTAAAGTACTGTTTTTTTCTAACCATATACCGCTGGTGTGTCTGAAAATTAATGTTCTTATCAGAGTAGAAGTCTAGATATTTGTAGGTGTTGACGTCTTCTATAGTTGCGTTTCCTAGCTTAATTTTCAATGGAATATTGGAATTATTTCCTATTAACATGGTTTTTGTCTTTGTGATATTAATTTCCAGTTTGTTGACTTTAGTGAATGCTGCAGTTTCCTCAATTAATCTTTGAAGTCCCACCTCTGTGTGACTCAGCAGCACAATATCATCAGCATATGACAGATGAGATATGGATAGTGGACCTAGGGGCATATGTATCAAACGATTTTGTTTCCGCAAATGCTGCGAATCGCTAAAAAACAGCGTTTGCAAATACAAAATCGGAAAACGCGATGTATGAGCCATTTTCGCATCGCATAATTAAGGAATCGCTAATTTTGCGATTCTTTAATTTTGCGTAAGCATTTAAGGAATCGCAAATTGCGATTCCTTAAATGCTATGTAACAAGCACCCAAGTTGTGCGATTTCACTTTAAGAAATCGCAAATTACCACCAACTTCAAGTTGGTGGTAATTTGCGATTTCTTTGAAAAATGCACTTTTTGGCATTTTTCAAAGTGCCATGTGGCGCACATACATGCCCTTATGGCATGTATGTGCGCCATATGCGCACACATGCTCATTTCAGGGGTGCATCAGGGTGTCATCATGACACCCTTGCACTTTTGAAATTATTCTCAATTTGCGATTAGCAAATTGCGAATCGCAATTGGAGAATGACTTCCCATTCATTCCTATGGGCCTCCTGGCCCATAGGAATGAATGGGAAGGTATTCCTTAATTGCAATTTCGCAATTTGCTACTCGCAATTAAGGAATATTAAGAATTCGCAAAATATGTGCAAATTTTTAAATACATCCCGTTTTGCAATTCTCAAATAGCGATTCTCAAAAAATCGCTATTTGAGAATTGCAAATACGGTTTTTGATACATATGCCCCCTAGTCTCAGAGTGTGTAAATTTACTCGATCAAAATGGGTGGCTAAATCGGCCATAAAGAGATTGAACAGATGTGGTGCAAGCACACACCCTTAAGCTTAAGACCCTTTGCCATTGGTATTCTTCTAGATATTCTTGTGCCATCTGCCACCTTGATTGGAATCCATGTGTTAGTGTATAACATTTCAATCACTCTCAAAATTTTCTCTTGAATGCCCCACCATCTTCGTTTTGCCCAGAAGAGGTGTCGGTCCACTTGATCGAAAGCTGGCTTCGGATCGATAAAGCAGATTTATAGTTTTTTCTTTAAACGTTTGCACTTCTCCGCATTAATGTTACAGTTAACATGTTAATTGTGGTTCCGTACCCTTTCCGGAAGCCCGTCTGTTGAGCTGGAATCAGATTCTTGGTGTTTGACAATTCAATTAAATCTTCCAATATTGGTGAAGCTTAGTATTTAGCCTCCGAGTCAATAAGCGCTATTAGTCTGTATTTCACAGACTTTGTTCTGTGACCCCCCCTTAAAAATTGGGTTTATTATTGATCCCCTCCAGTTGTCTGGAACCATTCCCGTATTTTTCACCTCTTTGAACAGTGCCGTTATCGGGTTAGCTCAATATTTTGGATCCCATTTGTATTTTGCCTGCGGAATACAGTTCGGACTGGGGCACTGTCACTTCTGCCAGCTGTGATCACTTTTTCCACTTTTAATTGGGTACAAGGTGCATGATCTAAAATAGTTAGGTACTCAGGATGGGACGGTGTTTCAGTTCTATTTGTTACATTCGACTCGATAACTTAGTTATTTATTGTTAGTTTTGTAGGGTTGATGCTGCTCTTCATTAGAAAAGATAAGCTGCCCAATCTTTCTCAGTGACGTTTGATGAGTTTGTTACTTGTGCTTCCCTGCCTATGCCCTTTATTATTTTCCAGAAGGCTTTGGTATTTGATCGTTTGCAGTTGTAGAGTAGCTAAATTAAAAACTCTTTTCCTGACAGACATGTTTCTTATATTCCTTTCTCAATTGTTTTATTTTTTCCCATGGAGCCGTTTGCATTGCGATTTTTTGGGCCTTCCTCATCTCTCTTCTCAGTTCTTTCTTTAATTCTCTAGTTGTCCATGTTAATGGACGTGCGTAGTTTTTGAACATCCTTGATGTTAAATTGGGTGTTGGTTTTGTCAACTGTGTCACAAAATCAATCTGTCCGGGTTTATGTTTATGGCTCATTGCTGGATTGAGTGGTCACTGTCAATGGAACATTTGATTTTAAACATTCTTAGTTGTACTAATGGTAGACAGAGAATCGTGTAGTCAATTATTGACCCTGATGTCAGTCCGTAATAGGTCAAATTTGGAGGATTATCGCCCCGCGTTCTTCCTTTGACTACTCTCAATCCAAAATGTTCAAGTGTGGTTACCTGTTCTTCACCCATTTTATTGGCTTTCTTCCAAAGATGGCTTACTTGGTGATTTACTGACCAGATTTCATTTTTAGCTGTTAGCTGGTCATCATCGTCTGGTGTGTGTATAAGATGTGTGTTAAAGTCGCCTGTTATCAATATTTCCCAAGTCGGTGTATTGCATCTTACTTTGGCTATCTCATATATTAGTTTTTTTTATGTTGCGGATTTGTCTTGGGCGTTTTGATGGGCCTAGATATTAAACAGGATTATCGACCTTGTCCAATGATCTCGGCCAAAGTTAAGTTTAATTATCTGTATGTTGTTCTGGCTCTACCGTAAGGACATTTGATATGTAGACCAATAGTCCCCCTTCATCCCTTCCAAATCGGTGCATTTTTTTGGCATCCACCTGATGTAACGTGTAACCTGGCAGTTGGAGTGGACCTGACAGCCAGGTCTCTTGCACTGCTATGATGTCATATATCGCCCAAGTTTCTAGTAGTGCACTGTCTATAAGTTTAGATTTTGCACCTGCAATATTCCAGGAAAAAATGTTTAGCAGAGCATCTTTCAAAGAAATTGTTTTTGATTGATTGGTCATTGTGTTTTTGAATTATTTGATGCTGATGCTAACCAGTGCCATTGGCTTTTTTGCGTAGCTGGTGCTATATACTTGGTATCTGTGCCCGTTGGTCCTCGGGCACTCTGCAAAATTGAGTATACAGCGATGTGAGTGCTCTGCCTATGTTCCCAGTACGCCAGAGGAGCTCGGTATTGCTGTGGTATAGGTTTTATAATCGATATACACCATGATTCAAATCGCTCTTTAACACAAAAAAGGTGGTTGATTTTTTTCTCCGACTTCCATGATGTTAAGGTTATCTCCAGGTGGTCGTTATATTCATTAGGCAAAAACCTTACTGATAAAAGATCTGTCGATTTAATATGACTTAATGTTCGGATTTCGGCCAGCAGTCTCAGGATATTTTCTCTGTTTAGTATATCCTGCTGGCCTTTTGACTTGTATTGAAGTATTAGGGAGATTTCCCACAAATTGCTATTCATAGCTGGTGTGGAAATGTGTAATATTTTACTTAGCATAAGCGACAGCCATTTTGGCTGTGGTGTCCATTTCGTTTCCTTCGTAATTCTCCCGTCCTCTGCTGCTCGTCTTTTCACTCTGCTTGTGTTATCTATTTTAGTTGACTTCCTGACTCAGCTAAAAGCAATGAACGTGCTGAGGGTTTGTAGCTGCCAGTGCACCTGGCCTCAGATGTTAATTGTCGACCATTTACTGCTGCCATAAGCATTCCTGCTCCACTCCCACATAGCTGACCACGTAGTTATTCATCTGCCCTTGTTTGCTGATAACAATTTCTAAAACTTGTTCTTCCTATTTCTGTTCACATGCTTACATTGCAGAAAACCGGTATAAAAGGGACGACGGTTTGTGAATTCAGTGTACTACCTCCTGCAGCACTTGAGAGTGTTGTGTGCATGTGGTCCCACTCATGCGTGATTAATAAACTTGTTATTTATTCCAACTCCAGTGCCGATCTCTAGTTTGTTAGTCTTTGGACCCATGGACAAGAGGGTGACCCTGCACCAGTGTGCTCACTTTTAGGCACATTTCCACACTGGCAGACATGAAGAGTGTCCAGACAGTTCATGCGATGTTTTCCTTGGGTAATCCTGCATTTCCCTTCTATGTTTCATTCAATCTACATTGTTCGCACTGTCTCTTCTCAATTTATTGTCATTGGTGGAAGCTGGGACAATGTCACTTTCACGGTGTTGCTTGTTCGTTGAATTGTTTCCTGATAAGGGGCATGTGATCACAATGGTCCTGTCTGCTGGCGATGTTATTAAACATTCATGTTTTTTTGCTTTATTATAGTTTGCGGCGACCATTGTTGCTGTTAAAACAGCTGCTGAATTGTTACTGAGGGGTATGACCCTTTCTGGGTTGTTCCTTTCTGAGCGGTTTCTAGATGGTGTACTTGGTTTCTCAAGTTGGTTAATTTGATCTTGTTCTTCTGTACTCCTTGGTGAAGATTCTTCTTCTGAATCTTGATTGTCAGATATTGATGTCTCAAGTTGTAGATTATCTGTCTGATCCCATATGGTCAGTTTTTTGGGGGGATCTGATTTCTTTGGGAGTAGAGGTTGTTTGGCTATATTTTGCTTGCTTATATCTTTCTGGCTTTTCTTCTCCTTGTCTGAGTTAGCTATACTTTTGGACACGTTGGTAAGTACCTGCACTAATCAATCCAATGGCACAGAGTCTATGGCGTTTGCCTCTGCTGGCCTTATTACTGGAAGAAATTGATTTTTTGGTGTGATATTAAACACTGAGTAACACTTTTTGCCGTATTTTTCCTTTTGCTTTGGACAATTGATATTTCTTCTACCCTTCCTGGACAGTTTTGTTTGTCATTTTGTTAATGGTTGAATATTAAAGCCATCTGTGTCTGACAACGATGCCTGGGGGCCATATAGTAATAATTTTATCATCAATACCACCGTTTGGTCTCTATTAGGGCTATTGTGTTGATTGTTTTCCTTTGCCACATTTTGTTGCTCTGCTTTTTGCTGTTGTATTTCCGTTGCCATTGAGTTTACTATTGAAAGGGCTTGCTGTTGAATCTTTTCCTCTTGAGTGCTTTTTTTTAGAACATTTTGGGACCTCCTGGTTTCTCATCTCATTTACTATGTCTGATAGTATGACTGGCAGGGTACATCATTTATCTATTATTTGATCACATTTACAGTTGCCTTGTAGCTCTGGAGCCCTAACTGCTTGTACTATTTCAAGCTGTTGAGTTACTACTCCTATATTGGTATTAATACTGGAGATCTGAGTTGCTATTATGTTCATGTGATCAATCCGAAGGTCAAGTTTGTCAGACTGCATGTTTAATACGGAGATAGACGATTGTAGAATAGTTAGTAATGAGGAGTGTAAAGATGATATGTTCTCTGTATTAATTTGAGTCTTGTGCTTCTTTGGTTTGTGGGTTTCGTCTCCTACGTTATTGTTGTTCTGTTGTGCTAGTAATCTACTATGAATCTTGTATGAATGCCAAATTGATCCCTCTTTGGACTAAACGTTGTTTCAATAATTGAACTGTATTTTGAATCAATCTGAATGTGTGTTGAAGAATGGCTAGGAATTTCTATGATCGAAGAAATATCCTGAATTTTGATGTGTCGATCGAGTTTACTACGGTAACTTGATTCAATTTATATGAATGCTTTGTAGTTTCTGCTTGCAGTGCAAAGGGAACAGTTTCAAAGTTTGTCTGAGTCTCAAGAGCTAGTTCTGCGCTATCCATTATTAATGTAGAATGTAGCCTAGAGACTCGCGAATTATCTTTTTCCGATCCCTTGTTATTATTAGGTGTTACGTCATGTTCAGGCAGTTGGTTTAGGTGGCTTGCTTATCTTTATTTGGAGTTGAGTGTTGGTGGTTTAGTGTTTTAGTCTTTACCGACCGTTTCAATCCGGTAATGATATGGATTTTTTTCTGCAGATTCTGTGAATATTTGCTTGCCAAGTTCCAAGTCGTTATTGCAGTTGTTTGTGGAGTGCATCACCGCCTGGACGGTAATTTTTTTATTTCTTAACAGGTGAGTTTTTGTTTGGTTTTCATTGTCTGTTGACTCTTTTGCACTGTTTAGTTGCTCATTTTCATGCGATTTTGATAAAGTTGCTTTTTGCGGCCCAAGGGGGGGTGGGCAAACACTTTATATTTTCCGTTTGGGAGAAGATTGCTGCCATTGGGTCCTTTAAAAAAGAAAATGTATCTATGTTTTCAAATTTGGCTAATTTATCAAAATATGCTTCTAGTGGTGAAATTATTGGGCTGGACTGGCCTACAACCCCCTGCGATCTATTGAGTGCTGCCATCAACTGTGTGTCTTTTGCCATCCCTGTTGTAGTCAAATTCTTTTGGGACTTTTTATGTTGGCGTATTTTTTGGGGGGGTGTGCTTGCCTGACCCGGCCCGATATCATCTTGCCTTTATTCCCCCTTATTGATGATGCGCCAGTGCAAAAGACACGTCCACCTGAATCACAGTGCCTGTTATTTTCTCTACTTACCTCATCTTCTTGCTTGAAGAGTCTCCTGCCGGTACTGCTATTGCTACAATCCCGTCACTCCTGATTCAGCGAGAGAGGTCTGATTACTTCATGATCCCGGTCCACTGCAGTTTCGCACCAGGCATCCCACACTGGAACATGCAAACTTTCAAAACCTGTAGGAAAAAAAATCAAAGAACAACTTACCAACAGATGTCTGTCTGGATAAAAATGGAAATGAGTGCATGTGCTGAGTCCTGGTCTACTTGGATGCCTCCTGGCTCTCTGCTTCTTGACGACCTAAAACTTCTCAACTCCTAGAAGACAAAAGAAAAGTCAATCAGTGGGAAGCCAGAACATGTTATTATTTTTCAAAAAACTTTTTAAAGAAACTTTGGAACTGTCTAACAAAGAGTTATTTGCTGGATTTCTCAGCACTTGGCCACTAGAACTATTGGGACGTTCAAATTTATTTAACTGTCTTGTGAAGGTTAGTCTTCTGAATGCTTTCAAATAAATGCCATTAATTACTGAATGAAATAACCAGTACAGTCATTGTGAGGTTGAAATCAGGTAATACGGGGGGCAGTAAGTTTAAGCAGTGTTGGGAATGGCCTGGATCCTTTCAGTACTTAAGAGGTAACCATGTCGCTTCATCCCCCCTTCTTTAGAAAGATTTCCAAATAAAACTCAGTCTTGAAACTAATAATTACCTCCCTGGTGGGAAAAATAGATTACTTAGGTAAGACTTGGGTAACACTTTACAAGGAGAATATAAACTAAGTAAACACAGCTTAACTTGAAGTAGTTTGTATCTGTTTCTTGCATTCAATTAGTATACACACAAACACATACCAAACACCGATGAGGGGACACCCAAACAGAAGATACAAAAGGAACGTCCACACAGATAAGTGGCCAGGCTGACTGGAGGGTGCTTCTCTCTTTCTTTCTCGCAATACCATTCCTCTTTCCCCTGGGAATTGGCCGGGTCTGAAGTGCATAACTGCATTTTGGATGCAACAGTCTTTTGGAGAAGTTGAGTATCATCGTGTTTGACATCACCTTGATCCTACAGGATTGTACAAACCATCAGATCAGTGCTCATTTGTTACAACGGGTGTGTCCACCCTGCCTTCTTCTATATTCTTTTTAATTAATTTTCATGACACAGGGATCATGTCTTTGATTCCTATACTGCCTCCCACAATATATTGCTCAGGTTGTACACAACCAGTTAGGATTGATTAGTCCTCTTTAAAATGCCCATTCACAGCATTTATTGACATCTTGCGCCCAGATATCACTAACTTTTGAACTTCATTTTTCAAAAACAACTGAATGGATTTACACTAGATTACAAAAATCACGCTTTCTGAGTCTAGATTTCTGTCAAAATTATTGTAATTCTGCTTTTTTTTGATAATGCTTTGTAAATTCCTACGGTATTTTGCATTGGGAAAATGCTGTTTGGGACCCTCTGGTTTTCTCAGGCCCCCCCTGATGAATCACCCTTAAACTTTCTAGGAGGGCGCTGAGGTGGGTGAAACTTATTTTGGTAAGTTTCATGAAGACTCACCAAATGACGCCACTGTTATCATCGAAACAATAAACACTCTTCTAATGGAAACTCTGACATAACCACAACTAAAACTTCACAGTGGCGACCTCCACTGTGTAATATATATATATATATATATATATAGCAAAAACAAGGAGTAATTGGTAATCCCGAGGTCCGGTGCACTCACGGGGTATGTGTTGGCTATAAAACATCCGCAGACGCGTTTCTGGCTCTTGCCGTCATCAGTGCGGAAAAGCCGTCAATAAAAACATCCCCTCGCCCATCCCATCCCCTCGCCTGCCGCTGTTAGAACTATATATATCATCTATATATGAGTTTGCCAGCAGTAGGTAGATATAGTTAGGACCTATTTTCCATAGGAAATCCGTAACATTCTATTTGGAAGAACTTTAGCACCAATTGACGAATCTTCGCGAAATTTTCTAAACTTTTGGCCAGCTCCGGTCCGCTCCTATCCTGAAATTTTCACGGTGATTCCACAAGCGGGGGCCGAGAAAAGAGGAGGGTCCCAAAACGCATTTTCCCCATGCATTTTCCCATAGGACCTTTAGCCGCAGCTACAGCCCAAATTGCTGAACGGAATTACACCAAATTTGGCAAAGAGGTAGTCCTCAGTTCAGACTCGTGCCTTTTGCCTAAATGGTGTAAATCCGTTCAGTAGTTCCTGAGAAAATTAGAGTTAAAAGTACATATATATCTATGGCCTCGGAGGATCCGCGCACCCTCCCGATCACGAGCTGAATCAGGAAGTGTTGGCAGCCATCTTGTGCCTCGGTAGAACCGAGGCACAAGAAAACCAACAAAAAAAGCGCAAAACGCGAAAAGGGGGCAGGGTAGAATCACCCTGACCCCCTAGGCCTGCTCAGGGGGTCCCACAAGGACTCCCAAGGCCCAAAACAATAATTAAAAAAAATAAAAAACGGGAGGATGCGCGCTGGATACGCGCATCCTGCCGATACAAAAAAAAATCAGTTCGGGCTCCCATGCTACATATGGTAATTTGCCCCCGGGGGGGCCAAATCCTGGGGGCATATTTAAAAATTACGTGTGGGGGGGTCCCAATCCACCCCACACTGCCCCGGGAACCGCCACCCCCCGGGGCAACTTTAAAATAGGTGTTAGCTGCTCCCCATGTGGAAAAGCAATGCCGGCTCCCGCAGGAGGCGGGAAGCCGGCTGGGACCATGGGGGGATTAGGACCCCCCACCGTCCCCAATGAGAGCCAGGCCCCGGGGGATGGGGACCCGGGGCCATATGTGGCCTGGGAGGGGGGCCGTGCGGCACCCCCTCCACCATTAGGAGAAAAAAAAATTAAAAAATCAATGGCTGGCTCCGGGGGATGGGGGCCTTAAAGTGGCCAGAGGAGGGGGGCTACGCAGCCCCCTCCATAAAAAGATTTTAAAAGTTGGCCATGCCCCTGGCGATGGGGTCCCCGGGGCAAATTATGGCCTCGGGAGGGGTGCCACGCGGCCCCCTTCCCGATTAAAAAAATAAATAAAAGAAATTGGGGGCAGGCCCTGGGGGATGGGGTCCCCAGGGCCAATACATTAGAAAAAGAAGGGGGTCTACATAGCCCCCCTTCTGAAAAAAAAATCGGGCCGGAGGCCACGCCCCCTCCTTACACCACTCTGCAAATGCGCCCCCTGGCGCGTTTGCAGAGGGGGAACTAATTCCCCTTGAATGCTTGGGGTCCCTGGGGGCCAACTAGCCCACCCTGAACCTCCAGTATGCGCCAGGGGGCTGCGTTGCAGAGAGGTGTAATGAGGCCACGCCCCTTTTTACACCTCTCTGCAACGCAGCTCCGTGGCGCTTACTGGAGGTACCTGGTGGCCTAGTTGGCCGCCAGGGGACCTCAGGATTCAAGGGGACTTAATCCCCCAACTTAAAACGTGCCACGGGGCGCGTTTGCGCAGTGGTGAAGGTAGGGGGCAGGGCCTCAGGTGACATGTGTGCAAACACGCCCTGTGGCGCGTTTTAAGTTGGAGAATTCATTCCTGTTCAATCCAGAGGTCCCCTAGAGGCTAACTAGCCCACCAGGTACCTCCACTAAGCGCCACGGAACTGCGTTGCAGAGTGTTGTAAAAAGGGGTGTGGCCTCTGAACACCTCTCTGCAACGTAGCTCCCTGGCGCATACTGGAGGTACCTGGTGGGCTAGTTTTCATTTGAGATGTCATCAGTGATGTCACTGACCATGTCATGAAAGATGTAATATGTGACATCATCAGCAGTGGATTGCGGGCGCGCGAGATGTAGTTAGTACAACTAACTATATCAGAGGAATTTCAATGGTTTTGTTCGAGTGAAATGTCCAGCTATCTATAACACCCCTAAAACCTATTGCTTTTTCAGTGAATTTCTAAGGTTTTTTAAATGCTAATTCCTAACTATATCAGGCCTGAAACTTATGGTTTTTTCAGTGAATTTCAAAAGTTTTTTAAATGCTAATTCCTAATATATATATATATTCACTGAAAAAACAACTTTTAGACGTTTAGGTAGGTATGGTAATTAGATATTAACTTATGTTAAAAGACAGAAATTGACTGGAAAAAAACTAGGACTTTTACCAGTTATAGTTTAGTTAACTAACTATAACTTTCGTCCCCGTCAGGCACTCCTTGATGACCTCACATACTACTTTACTCAAGACATGTTAATAATGTGCTAAAAAAAGTTAAATATATATCATGCTCGTTATTTGCCATGTCTGATTATATTCAAATGATGATGTTTCATTGTGGGATTATGGGACCAGTAGTCCTTTGAGATTTCTCTACAGTGATGTGACAGCGTTACGGCTTTAAGTGACGTTAATTAGACGCAGGTGGTGTGGGCAGCACTGTTTATATCTTGGAAGCATGTGTATAATTATTTAAACTTTGTTTCTAAAGCAGACAGAATTTAACAGATTTCGATACCATGTTATCAGAACTATTTTTCCAGCACATGCAAGGCAAGCAGAATTCACAATTAGACTAGGCATTCCGTGTCTACACTATGATACAAATTCAAACAGCCCATGTGACATGTCAGTGCTACGTGAGGTGGTTGACGCCTCTCACTTTGGTTAATGAACAAAAGTGGATTTAGTACACCGAACATGTTATATTTTTTATTTATTATTTTTTATTTCATGTTTATGCACATTTTGCAATGTATTTTCATGTATTAGGCAGTGTATATCATTTGAGATTTAACATGAAGTATTTTTATATTTTTACAATGTCGATGAACTTGTCACTTCATATTAAATGAAAAAACATGGCGTTCACCAGATTGACAAAGGCTGTTGTTAAAGCTGAAACGCGTCTCTCTTGGCTGCCCGGTCGTGTGATGTCCATTATATTAAAGAAGCCGTATTCATGCAATCCTCGTGTGCGTGTTCTTTTCCTTTGGGAGCAGGGGTTGTGTGTGTGTGAGTAGGTGTGTGTGTGTGTGTGTATATATATATATATATATATATATATTCACTGAAAAAAAACATAGGTTTCAGGCCTGATATAGTTAGGAATTAGCATTTAAAAAACCTTAGAAATTCACTGAAATCAATAGGTTTTAGGGGTGTTATAGTTAGCTGGACATTTCACTCGAGCAAAACCATTGAAATTCCTCCGCTATAGTTAGTTGTACTAACTACATCTCGCGCGCCCGCAATCCACTGCTGATGATGTCACATCTATATTGATCCCCCGGGACATGGCCCTATTTTTTTTTGTTTTTGTTTTTTGGAGGGGGACTGCCTTGCCCCCCTCCTGTGGCCCCTTTTGGCCCCGGGGAACCCATCCCCCGGGGCCGTTTTTTATTTTTATTTTTTTATTATTTTTAGGAGGGAGGCCTCGTGGCCCCCCTCCCGGGCCAATACTGCTGCCATTTACTGCTGCCATAAGCATTCCTGCTCCCCTCCCACTTTGCTGACCACGTAGTTATTCGTCTGCCCTTGTTTGCTGATAACAATTTCTAAAACTTGTTCTTCCTATTTCTGTTCACATGCTTACATTGCAGAAAACCGGTATAAAAGGGACGACGGTTTGTGAATTCAGTGTACTACCTCCTGCAGCACTTGAGAGTGTTGTGTGGATGTGGTCCCACTCATGCGTGATTAATAAACTTGTTATTTATTCCAACTCCAGTGCCGATCTCTATTTTGTTAGTCTTTGGACCCATGGACAAGAGGGTGACCCTGCACCAGTGTGCTCACTTTTAGGCACATTTCCACACTGGCAGACATGAAGAGTGTCCAGACAGTTCATGCGATGTTTTCCTTGGGTAATCCTGCATTTCCCTTCTATGTTTCATTCAATCTACATTGTTCGCACTGTCTCTTCTCAATTTATTGTCATTGGTGGAAGCAGGGACAATGTCACTTTCACGGTGTTGCTTGTTCGTTGAATTGTTTCCTGATAAGGGGCATGTGATCACAATGGTCCTGTCTGCTGGCGATGTTATTAAACATTCATGTTTTTTTGCTTTATTATAGTTTGCGGCGACCATTGTTGCTGTTAAAACAGCTGCTGAATTGTTACTGAGGGGTATGACCCTTTCTGGGTTGTTCCTTTCTGAGCGGTTTCTAGATGGTGTACTTGGTTTCTCAAGTTGGTTAATTTGATCTTGTTCTTCTGTACTCCTTAGTGAAGATTCTTCTTCTGAATCTTGATTGTCAGATATTGATGTCTCCAGTTGTAGATTATCTGTCTGATCCCATATGGTCAGTTTTTTGGGGGGATCTGATTTCTTTGGGAGTAGAGGTTGTTTGGCTATATTTTGCTTGCTTATATCTTTCTGGCTTTTCTTCTCCTTGTCTGAGTTAGCTATACTTTTGGACACGTTGGTTAGTACCTGCACTAATCATCATCATCAATGTTTCTTTATTTCGATTGAATTTACAATCATAAAAAGTACATTTAAAACAGTACAACATTATAAACATCGGTTTGCTCATTGACTGCTATGAAAGGCAGGCATTTTATATATAAGCACTAACACTCTAAGTACAAAGATAATAATACAGTAGTCAGTAAAAATGTAGAAATTCGGTTTGCTTAGTGGCTGTTAAGGAAAGCAGGCATTTAGAAGTAAACGCTAACACTCTATATACAAGAATAATAACAGAATAGTCAATAAAATCTTAGGGAACAGTTGCCAATAGTAGGGAATGAATTTTCAAGCAGGCTTTGAGAAAGCAGGCTACGGTTTTGGCAACGTACGGGGTATCTAGATATTGAAGTGCCAAAAGAGCCGGTCTGCATCTTCTCAGTCCTAAGTGTCGGAGCAATGGAACCAGCCATCGTTTCCGCGGGGACTTATAGAAACCGCAGAAAAAGGTTACATGCAGAGTTGACTGGCGAGTAAGACCGTCACAGGGACAGTTTGTTGGTTCCCGTGACCAGTCTAAGGGTACAGGCAATAAGACAAGGCGATAAAACACATCAAACCGAAATCTGGATAAAACATACCTCTCATAGTTTGACAGAAAAAATGACAAATAAAGTTGAATGCCATGCGGAAATTGGACCATCGTTAAATGAGCATTTGACTTTTTGACAAGTTCAGAACACAAACGAAGATTGTTTAAGTGGTCAGCACATAGCTTTTTCAAGGATTTTCTAGATATATCCGATAAGGATTCAGGGTCAGTAAAATAAGCAGGGTGATTCAAATCTGTCAAAAATCTTGAAACATATAGCAGCCAAGGAATCTTTTTCCAATGGGACAAAGTGAGACAGTCAGATATTAATGACCTAGTTAGATGACATTGCTCCTGAGTCCATATACGGTGCCATAGTAGAATCGGCTGGTAGCTAATGATATCAGTCAGATACTCCCGACCGAGTTCCACATGTGTGCCGAATGTAGGAGCACTACGGGGGAGGGCTAATATGTATTTCAGAAAGTAGTTTTCTATAATTTGTAACTCATCTGTAGACACATAGCCCCAGACTCCGGCACCATATGTAGCCACACTCATGCATTTAGCTTGGTAGATCTGCAAAAGCACAGTAGGAGCGGGCTTACCCAGTTTCCTAGAGAAGGAAGTCAGTGCAGAAGTGGTGCGTTGAAACTGCAGTTTTTTGCTGGATATAGCAGATTTCCAGGACAGATGGTTATCAATAAGAATACCTAGATAGGGGTAGGTAGTGGCAGTTTCTAGTCTGGTCTTCTCAATAAAGAGTGATTTACATTTTTGGGCTCTCTTCCCGATATTCATTACAAAAGTCTTAGATTTATTGACTTTGAGACCAAGAGAAGACATAAATTCGCAATATTTTTCTAGTTGGATCTGAAGTTGATTGGGTGTCCTTGCTAGGATAACTGAATCGTCTGCATACAATAATGCAGGGATAGGGCGGGAGCTTATGCAGGGTAGATCTTTACTATCAACCAACATCGCTTGCTCCAGTCCATTAGTATAGATGTTGAATAGGAATGGAGCAAGGACGCATCCCTGCCTTACACCTTTTTCGATATTAAAGGGTTCGGTAAGCTCCCCTTTGGTACCGTATCTCACACAAGCTTTTGCATCCGAGTATAGCTCTCGGAGAAAATTCAGAAGTGCGAGATCTATGCCCAGATTTTTCAAAATCGCCCATAGCTTGGAATGGATTACGCAATCGAATGCGGAACTCAAATCCACATAGACTAGATGAAGTTTACCGCCTTTGGCCCCAACGTATTTGCCTATGAGTAAAGTCAGGTTTAAGGCCTGTTCCACAGTGCCCAGGCCCTCCTGAAACCCAAACTGTAAGTCAGTTAAGATCTTATTCTCTGTAGCCCAGTCCCTTAATCGCTCCAGAATTAGTCTGCCAGCTACCTTGCCTAGGGAATCCAAAAGGGAGATGGGCCTGTAACAGGCTGGATTGTTCCGATCTCCCTTTTTGAAAATGGGCAGGAGCACAGAGGTAGACCAAGAATCAATAAGGCCGATCTGGGTAACTGCAGACATGACCTGTGTGACAATTGGAGACCAAAGATCTATATTGCTCACAAATATGTCTAAAGGGACCCCGTCTGGACCGGGCGCCTTACCGGTCTTTGAAGCAGTCAGTGCTGCGATTATCTCCTCTAGATCGAAGTGGAGATCAATGGGGAAGATGTTATTACTAGTAGGAGCTTCCACATCTGGTCTGGGAACCTCCGTTGTCAAAGAGTTATCCGCAAAGATCTGCGAGTAGTGTGCTACCCATTTATCAGCAGGTACTGCCACATCTAGATGCTGTATCGCAGTTTCATCAGCTAGAAAAGGGGCCTTAACTGTTCTCCAGAACATAGTGGAGTCCTTGGTTAGAGTACTCTGGTGTAGTTGGGCCCAGAGATTCTTTTTTATTTCCCGTTTACGGGATTGCTGTGCCATCTTATAGTGTTTCCTCAAGGAGGCAATTTGGGGCTGGTCCCTAGTCTGTTTGCGTAGAGCATTTTTCAATGCACGCTGCGCTTTACGGCAGCGGAAATCAAACCACCCTCTTGAATCCTTATCGTTGTCACGGGTCCTGTGGGGACGGGTGAGCTCTTGTCTGATAACTTCTAATATCTTAATGAAGCTGGAGAGGATCAGTTTGGGGGAAGATGACGTCTCCAAACAATGGTGGATAAAAGGAAGAGTTTTTTGGATGATCTTACTAGTGATCTCTGTGGGATTGGTCATCGTCCACTTGACAGTATAACCATTGATTTTATTCATCTCCAGAGAGTGCTGCGCTAAGAGGCTTGTTTTTGGGCAGGCTGAGGATGGAGTATTTAATACTATTGTTATGCTATTTGAGTAGTGGTCGCTTGAGGGGTCGGTGCCAGTTATAAATTGCTTCAATCGGTTTTTTAAGGGTTGAGAGCATAAGATAAAATCGATGGTTGTAGTAGCACCTCTACCATGAAAAGTCGTCTTGAACTCTACAGCAGGACATACTAAAATGTTCGCAAATTCAAGTTCTAGTGCGAAGATACAGGTGTTTAGTGCATGACCCACTGCACTGTGGGTGAAGTGGGCCAGGGGGACATCATGCTCGTCTAAAAGCCCACAAATACCTTTGCCATGATTGTTACACAGATACACATTGAAATCCCCACCCCATACAATATGACAATTTAACTCTTGACTCATAGCTTTTTGGTCTTGTAAATACGAAGTAATTTCCGAGAGAGATTTTACACAGTCGTTGGGTGGAGAGTTATTATACATATTGATGAGATAATAACAGGAGTTATTGTCTGGAACTATTTTAAGGATTTGAAAAATTGACGAAACTGACTGAACTTCCGTGATCGTAAAAGGAATTAAATTGGAAACATAGATGGCTAAGCCGCCCTTAGGTCTCCCATGAGTGGACGGTAACGAAGGAAGGTGAAATGTTTTAAAACCCTGAATATGAATAGGGTCAATTGCCCAAGTTTCTTCTATGCAGATTAACTTAAATTTGTTAGTTACTTCCACCCAGGACTGAAGATGGATTTTCGATCTTAGGCCAGCTACATTCCAGAATATAATTGGAAGGTCCTGGGTTGATAGTAAAGTAGAATTTAGAGGCTGAGGTTCAGCAGAGGGATCTGGGAGTTGGGACAGGGGCTGGGTGGTTTTAGCAGAAAGAGGAGGGTTGGGTTTAAACTCACTGGGTTGGGGGGAAGTAGATTGTAGATTTGGGAGCGGGTCTGCGGGGGTAGCTGACATGGTGTAACACGTGACCTGGTGAGGAGAAGATGACTGCTGGTGGATCGGGGTATACTGGGGAGGGGAAGAGTCAGACTGGGTACCATACGAAGATGACGAGAAGGAGCCGGCCGCCCGAATGATCTTACAGGGGTCTTTTGGGTTAGGAAAGACGCTGTTGTAGCTGCTGTCTATCATGGGTAGAGATGGTAGTCAATCCACCATATCCAGGCAATCATATCGATTGGATAGTAGTGGACCTCTCCAGTTACTAAAGTGGCCTGGTGGTGGGTTGCTAAAGCCATACCCCGACCACTGGTTTCGGTCTCTGATTCCGCCCCAGTTTCCTACCCTCGTCCAGGACCACGGAGGGCCTGCGTTACGTCGTGTGTTAGGGGGATAGAAGTACGACAAATTATGGGTAGCTCATAATCAATCCAATGGCACAGAGTCTATGGCGTTTGCCTCTGCTGGCCTTATTACTGGAAGAAATTGATTTTTTGGTGTGATATTAAACACTGAGTAACACTTTTTGCCGTATTTTTCCTTTTGCTTTGGACAATTGATATTTCTTCTACCCTTCCTGGACAGTTTTGTTTGTCATTTTGTTAATGGTTGAATATTAAAGCCATCTGTGTCTGACAACGATGCCTGGGAGCCATATAGTAATAATGTTATCATCAATACCACCGTTTGGTCTCTATTAGGGCTATTGTGTTGATTGTTTTCCTTTGCCACATTTTGTTGCTCTGCTTTTTGCTGTTGTATTTCCGTTGCCATTGAGTTTACTATTGAAAGGGCTTGCTGTTGAATCTTTTCCTCTTGAGTGCTTTTTTTTAGAACATTTTGGGACCTCCTGGTTTCTCATCTCATTTACTATGTCTGATAGTATGACTGGCAGGGTACATCATTTATCTATTATTTGATCACATTTACAGTTGCCTTGTAGCTTTGGAGCCCTAACTGCTTGTACTATTGCAAGCTGTTGAGTTACTACTCCTATTAATACTGGAGATCTGAGTTGCTATTATGTTCATGTGATCAATCCGAAGGTCAAGTTTGTCAGACTGCATGTTTAATACGGAGATAGACGATTGTAGAATAGTTAGTAATGAGGAGTGTAAAGATGATATGTTCTCTGTATTAATTTGAGTCTTGTGCTTCTTTGGTTTGTGGGTTTCGTCTCCTACGTTATTGTTGTTCTGTTGTGCTAGTAATCTACTATGAATCTTGTATGAATGCCAAATTGATCCCTCTTTGGACTAAACGTTGTTTCAATAATTGAACTGTATTTTGAATCAATCTGAATGTGTGTTGAAGAATGGCTAGGAATTTCTATGATCGAAGAAATATCCTGAATTTTGATGTGTCGATCGAGTTTACTACGGTAACTTGATTCAATTTATATGATTGGTTTGTAGTTTCTGCTTGCAGTGCAAAGGGAACAGTTTCAAAGTTTGTCTGAGTCTCAAGAGCTAGTTCTGCGCTATCCATTATTAATGTAGAATGTAGCCTAGAGACTCGCGAATTATCTTTTTCCGATCCCTTGTTATTATTAGGTGTTACGTCATGTTCAGGCAGTTGGTTTAGGTGGCTTGCTTATCTTTATTTGGAGTTGAGTGTTGGTGGTTTAGTGTTTTAGTCTTTACCGACCGTTTCAATCCGGTAATGATATGGATTTTTTTCTGCAGATTCTGTGAATATTTGCTTGCCAAGTTCCAAGTCGTTATTGCAGTTGTTTGTGGAGTGCATCACCGCCTGGACGGTAATTTTTTTATTTCTTAACAGGTGAGTTTTTGTTTGGTTTTCATTGTCTGTTGACTCTTTTGCACTGTTTAGTTGCTCATTTTCATGCGATTTTGATAAAGTTGCTTTTTGCGGCCCAAGGGGGGGTGGGCAAACACTTTATATTTTCCGTTTGGGAGAAGATTGCTGCCATTGGGTCCTTTAAAAAAGAAAATGTATCTATGTTTTCAAATTTGGCTAATTTATCAAAATATGCTTCTAGTGGTGAAATTATTGGGCTGGACTGGCCTACAACCCCCTGCAATCTATTGAGTGCTGCCATCAACTGTGTGTCTTTTGCCATCCCTGTTGTAGTCAAATTCTTTTGGGACTTTTTATGTTGGCGTATTTTTTGGGGGGGGGGTGCTTGCCTGACCCGGCCCGATATCATCTTGCCTTTATTCCCCCTTATTGATGATGCGCCAGTGCAAAAGACACGTCCACCTGAATCACAGTGCCTGTTATTTTCTCTACTTACCTCATCTTCTTGCTTGAGGAGTCTCCTGCCGGTACTGCTATTGCTACAATCCCGTCACTCCTGATTCAGCGAGAGAGGTCTGATTACTTCATGATCCCGGTCCACTGCAGTTTCGCACCAGGCATCCCACACTGGAACATGCAAAATTTCAAAACCTGTAGGAAAAATAATCAAAGAACAACTTACCAACAGATGTCTGTCTGGATAAAAATGGAAATGAGTGCATGTGCTGAGTCCTGGTCTACTTGGATGCCTCCTGGCTCTCTGCTTCTTGACGACCTAAAACTTCTCAACTCCTAGAAGACAAAAGAAAAGTCAATCAGTGGGAAGCCAGAACATGTTATTATTTTTCAAAAAACTTTTTAAAGAAACTTTGGAACTGTCTAACAAAGAGTTATTTGCTGGATTTCTCAGCACTTGGCCACTAGAACTATTGGGACGTTCACATTTATTTAACTGTCTTGTGAAGGTTAGTCTTCTGAATGCTTTCAAATAAATGCCATTAATTACTGAATGAAATAACCAGTACAGTCATTGTGAGGTTGAAATCAGGTAATACGGGGGGCAGTAAGTTTAAGCAGTGTTGGGAATGGCCTGGATCCTTTTAGTACTTAAGAGGTAACCATGTCGCTTCATCCCCCCTTCTTTAGAAAGATTTCCAAATAAAACTCAGTCTTGAAACTAATAATTACCTCCCTGGTGGGAAAAATAGATTACTTAGGTAAGACTTGGGTAACACTTTACAAGGAGAATATAAACTAAGTAAACACAGCTTAACTTGAAGTAGTTTGTATCTGTTTCTTGCATTCAATTAGTATACACACAAACACATACCAAACACCGATGAGGGGACACCCAAACAGAAGATACAAAAGGAACGTCCACACAGATAAGTGGCCAGGCTGACTGGAGGGTGCTTCTCTCTTTCTTTCCCGCAATACCATTCCTCTTTCCCCTGGGAATTGGCCGGGTCTGAAGTGCATAACTGCATTTTGGATGCAACAGTCTTTTGGAGAAGTTGAGTATCATCGTGTTTGACATCACCTTGATCCTACAGGATTGTACAAACCATCAGATCAGTGCTCATTTGTTACAACGGGTGTGTCCACCCTGCCTTCTTCTATATTTTTTTTAATTAATTTTCATGACACAGGGATCAAGTCTTTGATTCCTATACTGCCTCCCACAATATATTGCTCAGGTTCTACACAACCAGTTAGGATTGATTAGTCCTCTTTAAAATGCCCATTCACAGCATTTATTGACATCTTGCGCCCAGATATCACTAACTTTTGAACTTCATTTTTCAAAAACAACTGAATGGATTTACACTAGATTACAAAAATCACGCTTTCTGAGTCTAGATTTCTGTCAAAATTATTGTAATTCTGCTTTGTTTTGATAATGCTTTGTAAATTCCTACGGTATTTTGCATTGGGAAAATGCTGTTTGGGACCCTCTGGTTTTCTCAGGCCCCCCCTGATGAATCACCCTTAAACTTTCTAGGAGGGCGCTGAGGTGGGTGAAACTTATTTTGGTAAGTTTCATGAAGACTCACCAAATGACGCCACTGTTATCATCGAAACAATAAACACTCTTCTAATGGAAACTCTGAAATAACCACAACTAAAACTTCACAGTGGCGACCTCCACTGTGTAATATATATATATATATATATATATATATATAGCAAAAACAAGGAGTAATTGGTAATCCCGAGGTCCGGTGCACTCACGGGGTATGTGTTGGCTATAAAACATCCGCAGACGCGTTTCTGGCTCTTGCCGTCATCAGTGCGGAAAAGCCGTCAATAAAAACATCCCCTCGCCCATCCCATCCCCTCGCCTGCCGCTGTTAGAACTATATATATCATCTATATATATATATGTATGACCTACTGGCGGTCGCCAGCAGTAGGTAGATATAGTTAGGACCTATTTTCCATAGGAAATCCGTAACATTCTATTTGGAAGAACTTTAGCACAAATAGACGAATCTTCGCGAATTTTTCTAAACTTTTGGCCGGCTGCGGTCCGCTCCTATCCTGAAAGTTTCACGGTGATTCCACAAGCGGGGGCCGAGAAAAGAGGGGGGTCCCAAAACGCATTTTCCCCATGCATTTTCCCTTAGGACCTTTAGCCGCAGCTACAGCCCAAATTGCTGAACGGAATTACACCAAATTTGGCAAAGAGGTAGTCCTCAGTTCAGACTCGTGCCTTTTGCCTAAATGGTGTGAATCCGTTCAGTAGTTCCTGAGAAAATTAGAGTTAAAAGTACATATATATCTATGGCCTCGGAGGATCCGCGCACCCTCCCGATCACGAGCTGAATCAGGAAGTGTTGGCAGCCATCTTGTGCCTCGGTAGAACCGAGGCACAAGAAAACCAACAAAAAAAAGCGCAAAACGCGCAAAACGCGAAAAGGGGGCAGGGTAGAATCACCCTGACCCCCTAGGCCTGCTCAGGGGGTCCCACAAGGACTCCCAAGGCCCAAAACAATAATTAAAAAAAATTAAAAACAGGAGGATGCGCGCTGGATACGCGCATCCTGCCGATACAACAAAAAAATCAGTTCGGGCTCCCGTGCTACATATGGTAATTTGCCCCCGGGGTGGCCAAATCCTGGGGGCATATTTAAAAATTACGTGTGGGGGGGTCCCAATCCACCCCACACTGCCCCGGGAACCGCCACCCCCCGGGGCAACTTTAAAATAGGTGTTAGCTGCTCCCCATGTGGAAAAGCAATGCCGGCTCCCGCAGGAGGCGGGAAGCCGGCTGGGACCATGGGGGGATTAGGACCCCCCACCGTCCCCAATGAGAGCCAGGCCCCGGGGATGGGGTCCCTGGGGCCATAAGTGGCCTGGGAGGGGGGCCGTGCGGCACCCCCTCCAACATTAGGAGAAAAAAAAATTAAAAAATCAATGGCTGGCCCCGGGGGATGGGGGCCTTAAAGTGACCAAAGGAGGGGGGCTACGCAGCCCCCTCCATAAAAAGATTTTAAAAGTTGGCCATGCCCCTGGCGATGGGGTCCCCGGGGCAAATTATGGCCTCGGGAGGGGTGCCACGTGGCCCCCTTCCCGATTAAAAAAATAAATAAAAGAAATTGGGGGCAGGCCCTGGGGGATGGGGTCCCCAGGGCCAATACATTAGAAAAAGAAGGGGGGCTACATAGCCCCCCTTCTGAAAAAAAAATCGGGCCGGAGGCCACGCCCCCTCCTTACCCCACTCTGCAAATACGCCCCCTGGCGCGTTTGCAGAGGGGGAACTAATTCCCCTGGAATGCTTGGGGTCCCTGGGGGCCAACTAGCCCACCCTGAACCTCCAGTATGCGCCAGGGGGCTGCGTTGCAGAGAGGTGTCATGAGGCCACGCCCCTTTTAACACCTCTCTGCAACGCAGCTCCGTGGCGCTTACTGGAGGTACCTGGTGGCCTAGTTGGCCGCCAGGGGACCTCAGGATTCAAGGGGACTTAATCTCCCAACTTAAAACGTGCCACGGGGCGCGTTTGCGCAGTGGTGAAGGTAGGGGGCAGGGCCTCAGGTGATATGTGTGCAAACACGCCCTGTGGCGCGTTTTAAGTTGGAGAATTCATTCCTGTTCAATCCAGAGGTCCCCTGGAGGCTAACTAGCCCACCAGGTACCTCCACTAAGCGCCACGGAACTGCGTTGCAGAGTGTTGTAAAAAGGGGTGTGGCCTCTGAACACCTCTCTGCAACGTAGCTCCCTGGCGCATACTGGAGGTACCTGGTGGGCTAGTTGTCATTTGAGATGTCATCAGTGATGCCACTGACCATGTCATGAAAGATGTAATATGTGACATCATCAGCAGTGGATTGCGGGCGCGCGAGATGTAGTTAGTACAACTAACTATATCAGAGGAATTTCAATGGTTTTGTTCGAGTGAAATGTCCAGCTATCTATAACACCCCTAAAACCTATTGCTTTTTCAGTGAATTTCTAAGGTTTTTTAAATGCTAATTCCTAACTATATCAGGCCTGAAACTTATGGTTTTTTCAGTGAATTTCAAAAGTTTTTTAAATGCTAATTCCTAATATATATATATATTCACTGAAAAAACAACTTTTAGACGTTTAGGTAGGTATGGTAATTAGATATTAACTTATGTTAAAAGACAGAAATTGACTGGAAAAAAACTAGGACTTTTACCAGTTATAGTTTAGTTAACTAACTATAACTTTCGTCCCCGTCAGGCACTCCTTGATGACCTCACATACTACTTTACTCAAGACATGTTAATAATGTGCTAAAAAAAGTTAAATATATATCATGCTCGTTATTTGCCATGTCTGATTATATTCAAATGATGATGTTTCATTGTGGGATTATGGGACCAGTAGTCCTTTGAGATTTCTCTACAGTGATGTGACAGCGTTACGGCTTTAAGTGACGTTAATTAGACG
Source organism: Triturus cristatus (assembly GCF_964204655.1). Lineage (NCBI taxonomy): Eukaryota > Metazoa > Chordata > Amphibia > Caudata > Salamandridae > Triturus > Triturus cristatus. The sequence continues at coordinate 264,932,960 of NC_140590.1, forward strand.
CAGGTGGTGTGGGCAGCACTGTTTATATCTTGGAAGCATGTGTATAATTATTTAAACTTTGTTTCTAAAGCAGACAGAATTTAACAGATTTCGATACCATGTTATCAGAACTATTTTTCCAGCACATGCAAGACAAGCAGAATTCACAATTAGACTAGGCATTCCGTGTCTACACTATGATACAAATTCAAACAGCCCATGTGACATGTCAGTGCTACGTGAGGTGGTTGACGCCTCTCACTTTGGTTAATGAACAAAAGTGGATTTAGTACACCGAACATGTTATATTTTTTATTTATTATTTTTTATTTCATGTTTATGCACATTTTGCAATGTATTTTCATGTATTAGGCAGTGTATATCATTTGAGATTTAACATGAAGTATTTTTATATTTTTACAATGTCGATGAACTTGTCACTTCATATTATATGAAAAAACATGGCGTTCACCAGATTGACAAAGGCTGTTGTTAAAGCTGAAACGCGTCTCTCTTGGCTGCCCGGTCGTGTGATGTCCATTATATTAAAGAAGCCGTATTCATGCAATCCTCGTGTGCGTGTTCTTTTTCTTTGGGAGCAGGGGTTGTGTGTGTGTGTGTGTGTGTAGGTGTGTGTGTGTGTGTATATATATATATATATATATATATTCACTGAAAAAAAACATAGGTTTCAGGCCTGATATAGTTAGGAATTAGCATTTAAAAAACCTTAGAAATTCACTGAAATCAATAGGTTTTAGGGGTGTTATAGTTAGCTGGACATTTCACTCGAGCAAAACCATTGAAATTCCTCCGCTATAGTTAGTTGTACTAACTACATCTCGCGCGCCCACAATCCACTGCTGATGATGTCACATCTATATTGATCCCCCGGGACATGGCCCTATTTTTTTTTGTTTTTGTTTTTTGGAGGGGGACTGCCTTGCCCCCCTCCTGTGGCCCCTTTTGGCCCCGGGGAACCCATCCCCCGGGGCCGTTTTTTATTTTTATTTTTTTATTATTTTTAGGAGGGAGGCCGCGTGGCCCCCCTCCCGGGCAAATACTGCTGCCATTTACTGCTGCCATAAGCATTCCTGCTCCCCTCCCACTTTGCTGACCACGTAGTTATTCATCTGCCCTTGTTTGCTGATAACAATTTCTAAAACTTGTTCTTCCTATTTCTGTTCACATGCTTACATTGCAGAAAACCGGTATAAAAGGGACGACGGTTTGTGAATTCAGTGTACTACCTCCTGCAGCACTTGAGAGTGTTGTGTGGATGTGGTCCCACTCATGCGTGATTAATAAACTTGTTATTTATTCCAACTCCAGTGCCGATCTCTATTTTGTTAGTCTTTGGACCCATGGACAAGAGGGTGACCCTGCACCAGTGTGCTCACTTTTAGGCACATTTCCACACTGGCAGACATGAAGAGTGTCCAGACAGTTCATGCGATGTTTTCCTTGGGTAATCCTGCATTTCCCTTCTATGTTTCATTCAATCTACATTGTTCGCACTGTCTCTTCTCAATTTATTGTCATTGGTGGAAGCAGGGACAATGTCACTTTCACGGTGTTGCTTGTTCGTTGAATTGTTTCCTGATAAGGGGCATGTGATCACAATGGTCCTGTCTGCTGGCGATGTTATTAAACATTCATGTTTTTTTGCTTTATTATAGTTTGCGGCGACCATTGTTGCTGTTAAAACAGCTGCTGAATTGTTACTGAGGGGTATGACCCTTTCTGGGTTGTTCCTTTCTGAGCGGTTTCTAGATGGTGTACTTGGTTTCTCAAGTTGGTTAATTTGATCTTGTTCTTCTGTACTCCTTGGTGAAGATTCTTCTTCTGAATCTTGATTGTCAGATATTGATGTCTCCAGTTGTAGATTATCTGTCTGATCCCATATGGTCAGTTTTTTGGGGGGATCTGATTTCTTTGGGAGTAGAGGTTGTTTGGCTATATTTTGCTTGCTTATATCTTTCTGGCTTTTCTTCTCCTTGTCTGAGTTAGCTATACTTTTGGACACGTTGGTTAGTACCTGCACTAATCAATCCAATGGCACAGAGTCTATGGCGTTTGCCTCTGCTGGCCTTATTACTGGAAGAAATTGATTTTTTGGTGTGATATTAAACACTGAGTAACACTTTTTGCCGTATTTTTCCTTTTGCTTTGGACAATTGATATTTCTTCTACCCTTCCTGGACAGTTTTGTTTGTCATTTTGTCAATGGTTGAATATTAAAGCCATCTGTGTCTGACAACGATGCCTGGGGGCCATATAGTAATAATTTTATCATCAATACCACCGTTTGGTCTCTATTAGGGCTATTGTGTTGATTGTTTTCCTTTGCCACATTTTGTTGCTCTGCTTTTTGCTGTTGTATTTCCGTTGCCATTGAGTTTACTATTGAAAGGGCTTGCTGTTGAATCTTTTCCTCTTGAGTGCTTTTTTTTAGAACATTTTGGGACCTCCTGGTTTCTCATCTCATTTACTATGTCTGATAGTATGACTGGCAGGGTACATCATTTATCTATTATTTGATCACATTTACAGTTGCCTTGTAGCTCTGGAGCCCTAACTGCTTGTACTATTGCAAGCTGTTGAGTTACTACTCCTATATTGGTATTAATACTGGAGATCTGAGTTGCTATTATGTTCATGTGATCAATCCGAAGGTCAAGTTTGTCAGACTGCATGTTTAATACGGAGATAGACGATTGTAGAATAGTTAGTAATGAGGAGTGTAAAGATGATATGTTCTCTGTATTAATTTGAGTCTTGTGCTTCTTTGGTTTGTGGGTTTCGTCTCCTACGTTATTGTTGTTCTGTTGTGCTAGTAATCTACTATGAATCTTGTATGAATACCAAATTGATCCCTCTTTGGACTAAACGTTGTTTCAATAATTGAACTGTATTTTGAATCAATCTGAATGTGTGTTGAAGAATGGCTAGGAATTTCTATGATCGAAGAAATATCCTGAATTTTGATGTGTCGATCGAGTTTACTACGGTAACTTGATTCAATTTATATGATTGGTTTGTAGTTTCTGCTTGCAGTGCAAAGGGAACAGTTTCAAAGTTTGTCTGAGTCTCAAGAGCTAGTTCTGCGCTATCCATTATTAATGTAGAATGTAGCCTAGAGACTCTCTAATTATCTTTTTCCGATCCCTTGTTATTATTAGGTGTTACGTCATGTTCAGGCAGTTGGTTTAGGTGGCTTGCTTATCTTTATTTGGAGTTGAGTGTTGGTGGTTTAGTGTTTTAGTCTTTACCGACCGTTTCAATCCGGTAATGATATGGATTTTTTTCTGCAGATTCTGTGAATATTTGCTTGCCAAGTTCCAAGTCGTTATTGCAGTTGTTTGCGGAGTGCATCACCGCCTGGACGGTAATTTTTTTATTTCTTAACAGGTGAGTTTTTGTTTGGTTTTCATTGTCTGTTGACTCTTTTGCACTGTTTAGTTGCTCATTTTCATGCGATTTTGATAAAGTTGCTTTTTGCGGCCCAAGGGGGGGTGGGCAAACACTTTATATTTTCCGTTTGGGAGAAGATTGCTGCCATTGGGTCCTTTAAAAAAGAAAATGTATCTATGTTTTCAAATTTGGCTAATTTATCAAAATATGCTTCTAGTGGTGAAATTATTGGGCTGGACTGGCCTACAACCCCCTGCGATCTATTGAGTGCTGCCATCAACTGTGTGTCTTTTGCCATCCCTGTTGTAGTCAAATTCTTTTGGGACTATTTATGTTGGCGTATTTTTGGGGGGGGGTGTGCTTGCCTGACCCGGCCCGATTTCATCTTGCCCTTATTCCCCCTTATTGATGATGCGCCAGTGCAAAAGACACGTCCACCTGAATCACAGTGCCTGTTATTTTCTCTACTTACCTCATCTTCTTGCTTGAGGAGTCTCCTGCCGGTACTGCTATTGCTACAATCCCGTCACTCCTGATTCAGCGAGAGAGGTCTGATTACTTCATGATCCCGGTCCACTGCAGTTTCGCACCAGGCATCCCACACTGGAACATGCAAACTTTCAAAACCTGTAGGAAAAATAATCAAAGAACAACTTACCAACAGATGTCTGTCTGGATAAAAATGGAAATGAGTGCATGTGCTGAGTCCTGGTCTACTTGGATGCCTCCTGGCTCTCTGCTTCTTGACGACCTAAAACTTCTCAACTCCTAGAAGACAAAAGAAAAGTCAATCAGTGGGAAGCCAGAACATGTTATTATTTTTCAAAAAACTTTTTAAAGAAACTTTGGAACTGTCTAACAAAAAGTTATTTGCTGGATTTCTCAGCACTTGGCCACTAGAACTATTGGGACGTTCACATTTATTTAACTGTCTTGTGAAGGTTAGTCTTCTGAATGCTTTCAAATAAATGCCATTAATTACTGAATGAAATAACCAGTACAGTAATTGTGAGGTTGAAATCAGGTAATACGGGGGGCAGTAAGTTTAAGCAGTGTTGGGAATGGCCTGGATCCTTTTAGTACTTAAGAGGTAACCATGTCGCTTCATCCCCCCTTCTTTAGAAAGATTTCCAAATAAAACTCAGTCTTGAAACTAATAATTACCTCCCTGGTGGGAAAAATAGATTACTTAGGTAAGACTTGGGTAACACTTTACAAGGAGAATATAAACTAAGTTGTTGTTGTAGTACTTTATTCGACATATAAAAATATCATAAAAGTGCAGTGCAATGTGTGATAAAAACAGTTTAAAAATATACTACAACAAGTGGCTTCAATCCATGCATAGTTAAAAACACTAAAAAACAGCATTTATATACACGTATCAATTTCACATATCCCCTGTAATTAATAGAGTGAACAATAATGGTCACAGGGTCAGGGGAGTGGGTGGTTAGCTTGACGGTGGTGCGCCTTGAGCAACCTACGTCTTAATCTCCAGGCCCATCCCAGGTATTTGGCAGTCCCACAGATTACACTAGGGACAGTAGTGTCGTAGGTCAAGATACGCAGTGCCACCCTAGCGGACCTTACACCCAGATTATTGCAAACAGGTTTAAGCCACCTTAGTCTTGGTTGCCTGTACGCCTGGCAGGCAAACATGAAGTGGCCAATAGACTCTGTGGGCGAGGCACACCCTGGGCAGCCTTTTGGGTGTGTGATGACCTTACTCCAGCGGGTTTGAAAATCATAGAGTGGGAGCGTGCCATATCTCAATTTGAGATATAGGGATCTGTCTTCAGGTGATTCAATGAGGTCCATAAAGGATTCCAGGCTGGGAGCTGGTTTTGTATCCAGGAAGTTTACAGTAAGCACACCCTCCTGATTTCTTAGGGTATCGGCCGTAACCCAATCCCAATAGATTTTTTTTTATCGTAAGTTTGGGAGGGGGAACCTGGCTCGCCCAGGCTTCTTCCAGACCAATCTTCTGCAGATGTTTTTTCAAGTTTGATACCCATGGAATCTTATGATCTGCTCCCAGATTTAGTAACTCGTCCAGGGCAGAAGCAAAGTGGTGGAGTTCAGGGGATCTTCTAATCCTTGCCCAGTATAGTATAGGGCGCAACCTTGCCATGTTACTGATGTTTTGTCTGCCGAGGTCATTACGGAGTGGAACCAGCGGGGTGGACAGGGGAAGCGAGACTAAGTCCCTAAAGAACTTGTTCTCGGATCTAAGTAGCTCTGACAGATTTTCGAAACCCCACAATTCCTCCCCGTAGAGCGCTGCAGACAGTGCCTTCCCCTCATAGACTTTAACAGCCGCCGCTATCGGCCTGCTATATGAGAGCCTCTGATGTCTCGATATTGCACCTGCAGCTCTTTTGTGGGCAAGGAGCATTTTTGAGAGGTGCGGGGCCCATTTAAGCTTGTTATTTACCCTCACTCCGAGATAATCAAAAGCGTCCACTAGCTCAAGAGATGTACCATTGAGCTTGATGTTGTTCTTGAAGTTTTTAGAGGGAGATAGCGCCATCAGTTTAGTTTTCAGCGTGTTTATTTGCAGCCCCCTGGAGTCGCAGAACTCTGAAAAGCGGGACAGCAGTCTTTGTAAGCCCATAGGGCTTTTCGAGATCAAGAGAGTGTCGTCAGCAAAGAGTAGGGTAGATATTTTTTCCCCGCACAGGGTTGGGGCATCGACCCTGTCGTCTCTCAAATAGTCTGCCACACCATTTATGTAGAGAGAAAACAGGGTCGGGGCCAAGACACAGCCCTGGCGCACACCTTTCTCGACGGAGATCCTCTCTGTGAGCTGCCCCTGTTGTCCCCACCTGACTTTAGCAAAATTGCCTACGTGGAGACGTTTCAGGAGGTCCAGAGTTAGGGGAGGGATGCCCAGGTCATGCAGTACCTGCCACAGCTGTGAGCGTGGCACCAGGTCAAAGGCTGTTTTTAAATCAATAAATGCCAAGTATAGGCTGCCTTTTTCGATGACCACGGATTTCCAGTATATAATACAGAATCTAAAGACCTGGTCAATGGTACCTACTCCCTCCCTAAAGCCTGCTTGTAGATGGCTCAGAATGCCCTCCTCGTCTATCCACTCCTTAATCCTGGTCAAGAGGACTCTGCCAACCACTTTTTGAATTACGTCGATTAAACTAATCGGTCTGTAGTTGGCAGGGTCCCCTCTATCCCCTTTCTTATAAATGGCCACCACCTCCGCCCCCTTCCAGGAGTCCGGAATTGGGCAGCCTAGAGCTAGATTTTTTAGGATCCGAAGGATGAATTCTGCCCAGAGATCTTTTTCATGGAGCAGTAGATCGCCTGGGAGACCATCGGGGCCAGCTGCCTTTCCCGGGGCAATTGTATTAATTGCAGAAAGGACCTCATTTAGGCCAAAGACGGGCTCTAATTCCAGATGTTCCGAATGCTCCCATGCCGGCAACTGCTCCTCATGGCCCTCTCTTTCCCTGGATGAATAAAGGTTAGAGAAATGTGAATGCCACTGGGACCCCGTTATATGATTCGGGATTGGATCTGCCCCGCCCCTGGTACTGATGTTTATAAGATTCCAGAAGGAGGATGAATCTTTTAGTAGGGCTGCGACCTTTAAATCCTGCCAGAGGGATTCGTCCCACAGACGCTTTGCCTTTCTTATGGTGGTATAATACATTTCCCGGGCATTGGTGATAGCTAGCTGATCCTTGGATTTAATGGCTCTAGATAGAGTCTGTCTCATAGCCCTACAATCTTGTGAGAACCAGGGGTTTTCTGTTTTTGGGGGATGCCGCTTTTGATCCCCCTTTTCCTGAGTCACAAAGAAATTCCCAACCTGTGCTACCGTCCGATGATAGACTTCTAAGAAGTCATTATGGGGGAGAGTCTTCGAGAGACAGCCTGTGGGCAAGTCCTGAGCTACAATGCCTTCTTCGACTATGCTTCTGATTTTACACAGGTCCCTCTCTCGCTTTACCACCTTAGGCCACTTCAGGCGTCTGTTACAATTGGTGGGGGCAACCTCTCTAGCCCCGGGCCTCTGAATAGTTGAGAGTTCAATAGAAGTAGTAACCAGCCCTCGCCTCAATTGCATAAATAAGGGATTGTGATCGCTCTCGGACCTATCAACCACTTCCATATCACTGAGGTCTGGCCAAAGCTCTGTGCTCAACAAGATATAATCAATGCGTGAGGGGGCGCCAGTTCTTGTGAATGTGGGGGCACCCGAGCCATCAGAAAGGGTTCGTCCATTTGTGGCCCTCAAGTTGAACTCCAGAGCGAGAGCATTAATTTGTACAGCTCTCTTTGACCATTTTTTCAGTGGTGGAAGAGTTAGTTTGGGGATACCCTGCTTGGAGTCTATATCGCCAATACCCAGAATGTCATCGCTGCTCAGGGGCTCAAAAGTGCAGTTTAGATCCCCGGCGACTATGACACCCGCCTTGGGGGAGATTGCTGAGAGTTCAAACTAAGTAAACACAGCTTAACTTGAAGTAGTTTGTATCTGTTTCTTGCATTCAATTAGTATACACACAAACACATACAAAACACCGATGAGGGGACACCCAAACAGAAGATACAAAAGGAACGTCCACACAGATAAGTGGCCAGGCTGACTGGAGGGTGCTTCTCTCTTTCTTTCCCGCAATACCATTCCTCTTTCCCCTGGGAATTGGCCGGGTCTGAAGTGCATAACTGCATTTTGGATGCAACAGTCTTTTGGAGAAGTTGAGTATCATCGTGTTTGACATCACCTTGATCCTACAGGATTGTACAAACCATCAGATCAGTGCTCATTTGTTACAACGGGTGTGTCCACCCTGCCTTCTTCTATATTTTTTTTAATTAATTTTCATGACACAGGGATCATGTCTTTGATTCCTATACTGCCTCCCACAATATATTGCTCAGGTTGTACACAACCAGTTAGGATTGATTAGTCCTCTTTAAAATGCCCATTCACAGCATTTATTGACATCTTGCGCCCAGATATCACTAACTTTTGAACTTCATTTTTCAAAAACAACTGAATGGATTTACACTAGATTACAAAAATCACGCTTTCTGAGTCTAGATTTCTGTCAAAATTATTGTAATTCTGCTTTGTTTTGATAATGCTTTGTAAATTCCTACGGTATTTTGCATTGGGAAAATGCTGTTTGGGACCCTCTGGTTTTCTCAGGCCCCCCCTGATGAATCACCCGTAAACTTTCTAGGAGGGCGCTGAGGTGGGTGAAACTTATTTTGGTAAGTTTCATGAAGACTCACCAAATGACGCCACTGTTATCATCGAAACAATAAACACTCTTCTAATGGAAACTCTGACATAACCACAACTAAAACTTCACAGTGGCGACCTCCACTGTGTAATATATATATATATATATATATATATATATATATATATATATATATATATATATAGCAAAAACAAGGAGTAATTGGTAATCCCGAGGTCCGGTGCACTCACGGGGTATGTGTTGGCTATAAAACATCCGCAGACGCGTTTCTGGCTCTTGCCGTCATCAGTGCGGAAAAGCCGTCAATAAAAACATCCCCTCGCCCATCCCATCCCCTCGCCTGCCGCTGTTAGAACTATATATATCATCTATATATATATATGTATGACCTACTGGCGGTCGCCAGCAGTAGGTAGATATAGTTAGGACCTATTTTCCATAGGAAATCCGTAACATTCTATTTGGAAGAACTTTAGCCCTGTGGCGCGTTTTAAGTTGGAGAATTCATTCCTGTTCAATCCAGAGGTCCCCTGGAGGCTAACTAGCCCACCAGGTACCTCCACTAAGCGCCACGGAACTGCGTTGCAGAGTGTTGTAAAAAGGGGTGTGGCCTCTGAACACCTCTCTGCAACGTAGCTCCCTGGCGCATACTGGAGGTACCTGGTGGGCTAGTTGTCATTTGAGATGTCATCAGTGATGTCACTGACCATGTAATATGTGACATCATCAGCAGTGGATTGCGGGCGCGCGAGATGTAGTTAGCACAACTAACTATATCAGAGGAATTTCAATGGTTTTGTTCGAGTGATATGTCCAGCTATCTATAACACCCCTAAAACCTATTGCTTTTTCAGTGAATTTCTAAGGTTTTTTAAATGCTAATTCCTAACTATATCAGGCCTGAAACTTATGGTTTTTTCAGTGAATTTCAAAAGTTTTTTAAATGCTAATTCCTAATATATATATATATTCACTGAAAAAACAACTTTTAGACGTTTAGGTAGGTATGGTAATTAGATATTAACTTATGTTAAAAGACAGAAATTGACTGGAAAAAAACTAGGACTTTTACCAGTTATAGTTTAGTTAACTAACTATAACTTTCGTCCCCGTCAGGCACTCCTTGATGACCTCACATACTACTTTACTCAAGACATGTTAATAATGTGCTAAAAAAAGTTAAATATATATCATGCTCGTTATTTGCCATGTCTGATTATATTCAAATGATGATGTTTCATTGTGGGATTATGGGACCAGTAGTCCTTTGAGATTTCTCTACAGTGATGTGACAGCGTTACGGCTTTAAGTGACGTTAACTAGACGCAGGTGGTGTGGGCAGCACTGTTTATATCTTGGAAGCATGTGTATAATTATTTAAACTTTGTTTCTAAAGCAGACAGAATTTAACAGATTTCGATACCATGTTATCAGAACTATTTTTCCAGCACATGCAAGGCAAGCAGAATTCACAATTAGACTAGGCATTCCGTGTCTACACTATGATACAAATTCAAACAGCCCATGTGACATGTCAGTGCTACGTGAGGTGGTTGACGCCTCTCACTTTGGTTAATGAACAAAAGTGGATTTAGTCACCGAACATGTTATATTTTTTATTTATTATTTTTTATTTCATGTTTATGCACATTTTGCAATGTATTTTCATGTATTAGGCAGTGTATATCATTTGAGATTTAACATGAAGTATTTTTATATTTTTACAATGTCGATGAACTTGTCACTTCATATTAAATGAAAAAACATGGCGTTCACCAGATTGACAAAGGCTGTTGTTAAAGCTGAAACGCGTCTCTCTTGGCTGCCCGGTCGTGTGATGTCCATTATATTAAAGAAGCCGTATTCATGCAATCCTCGTGTGCGTGTTCTTTTCCTTTGGGAGCAGGGGTTGTGTGTGTGTGTGTAGGTGTGTGTGTGTGTGTGTATATATATATATATATATATTCACTGAAAAAAAACATAGGTTTCAGGCCTGATATAGTTAGGAATTAGCATTTAAAAAACTTTAGAAATTCACTGAAATCAATAGGTTTTAGGGGTGTTATAGTTAGCTGGACATTTCACTCGAGCAAAACCATTGAAATTCCTCCGCTATAGTTAGTTGTACTAACTACATCTCGCGCGCCCGCAGTCCACTGCTGATGATGTCACATATTACATCATTCATGACATGGTCAGTGACATCACTGATGACATCTCAAATGACATTACTGATGACATCACTGATGACATCATCCAGTGAATGTGGTTTGGTTCGTTATTTAAATATGTATTATATATATATAGCAATTTGCATTGAAGAATGAGTGGATATATAAACATAAATATCTGGATGAAGGATTTAGTAGCAATGTGATTGACTGTTTACTTGACTAATTTATAGTGTCTCACTAAATATATTGGATAGTGACTAAACTATGTGAATATCTGTATCACTTTGTCAGTTGTTGTGTAAACTGCTGCACTAGTTGGTTACTAGCTACGTGAAAGTCTATATTATTTATTGATTAGTTAACTGAGTATTTGTATGTGAGAGTGAATGTGTGTGTGGTTCAGTGGGGGGGTGTGACTGCCCAAAGATGTGTGAATAGTTGATTCAGTAGGTATCTGAAGTTAAAACTGCATGTTATAACAGTTGTTTGGGTGAGTGAATATCTTTATGGGTGTGGCGATGAGCCAATATATGTCTCAATGGTACATGTCCAACAAACTAGGAAAATAAAAGCCAGTGTATGCGTCAGTTGTTGTATATAAATAAGTATACATAAGACTCAGTTATTGTATGAGTGACTGTATGGATAAATGTATACTTGTAATAGTGTTTTTATAACACACTAAGTATGAGTTATTATCTATATGAATAGATGAAGTGGTTTTTTTATAAGTGTATAGCTAAGTAAAAGTAAGTATGATCCATTGTTTGCATAAGTGAGTAGGATGACTTCATAAGTGATTAGGATGTGTGCTGGTGTGTATTGTCGATATAGGTGTATAAGTATATTTGATAGTGTTCTATTGATCATTGACAGCATGTATGAGTGAATCTATAGGTAAGTGATTAGATGTGTGTATAGATCTAGGAATCACTGAGTGGGTGTTTAGAAACTCGGATTGGTGTGTCAATGGTTTTAAATCTGAAACTCTGTATTTTACAGTGAGTGATGAAAGGTTATACTAGTGTATGATGAGGTGTATCTGATTGTCACGTGGATGATGTCATCAGTGATGTCATCAGTGATGTCACTGACCATGTCATGAATGATGTAATATGTGACATCATCAGCAGTGGATTGCGGGCGCGTGAGATGTAGTTAGTACAACTAACTATATCGGAGGAATTTCAATGGTTTTGCTCGAGTGATATGTCCAGCTAACTAGGAAAATAAAAATCTATGAGGCCTATATGTCCCCATGTGCCCCCCCCAACGCTTATGTGCACATGCATGTAACCTATGCATTTCCCCTCCATGGCCTTTCCTATCATGAGACTTATGCTATAACGTGGCCTGCCATCATTCAGTCCCCCATGAGAGAAACGACAAATCTGTATTGAGGCCTACACGTTTTGCATCATGTTTTCCTGCACCACATAAAAACCCGTGTTTGTGGCTCAGCTAGACCCGAACAGAGGTTTCAGGCCTCAGACGTTCAGAAAGCTGCAGCTGCGTATCCTTGGCCTTACACACTTGGGCCTCAGCCAAAGGGGCCCTGTCACAAGGTGCCGAGACAGTATTGAGCACGGTTATCTGCTTACTCCTACAGAGCCGCATTCCTGCCTGGAGAAGGAGGGATCAACATAGCCCATCAGCACAGGAGAAAGCACAGCCTTTCTGTCTCTGTTTGTGAGATTGCAAAGCTCACGTCAGTGAAAAGCCCATAGCCCCCATGTAAGGCCTCTGCAGTAAATGAAGTAAATGAAGAAATAGATGCCACATCGGCTCTTGGTGATGAGCAACCTATGTCACAAATCAGTCCCTGCTCCAGACATCAGATATCAGATAAAACAAGATGTGCTGGTCGTCCTGACACTGAAGGCCTCACTCACTGAAGGCCTCACTTCCAGACTTTCCGGTTGCATAGCAACCCTTCCCCACGTCAGTTACACGTCATGCTCGAGTTGAGCACAAGTAAGGCAAAGTTCCAGTACAATTCCAGCAGATCACGCAACCCCCTCCAGGTATCCACCCACCTATGACAAATTACCCATTATCATCAAGTGGACGCCCACATGGACGCCCACCTTCACACCTACTTACACGCCCACATGCTCTTATCTCACTCTCTTTTGCTCTTTTCGTTTCCGATGTATATATACTGTACTCTGTGAATAATGTTTTGAGAATACTTTTGAGTCCCTTCCAGATCCCTTGTGGTGATGGTAATATTCTCCCTTTGACTCGAGTTATTGGAATAAAGCCCTTTTTGAACCTGATACCACAGACTCAGCCTCTTGCTTTATGCATGATCCTATTGATATTCTGAAATACATAGAGCGTAATATTTTATTTACGACATAATGGCGCCCGAACAGGGACTATTCTCTTTCCCCACACGCCGGAGATGAGGGTCCAGTTTTGCCCCCTTCCACAGCCGTGACGGACTTCAAGTGCGCACGTCGCAGGTTTTCCCGCCAACTCCCTCAGGCCAACGAAGGAGACAGACTGCGACCAGGCATCCATACGAGGCGGTGAGGAACGCAGATTGTCCTACCCAGAGCCCACCTGCGAGAGAGGTGTGTCCGAGGTTTCTGGAGATCCACCTAGGTTACGCCATTCCCCGCGCAGCGTCAAGTTTCGGAGGCCTTCGACTTCAAGTTCAAGTTCAAGTTCAAGTTCCGCTTCCCGGTGAGTTTTCTCATGGGGGTTGCAATCAAGTGCATGCAGTCAGAGTTATAGGAAATAGAGATCTCAAAGTATTCAAGGTGCACCGATATACCTGTATGAATGTTATTGTCCTAGTCAGGTTCAGTTAGGTTTGAATGTGTCAGGTTTTATGTAAGTTTGTTTTATTATAGTTTTGTTTTTACAGCGCTATTGTGATTTTTGATTTTGGCTACATTCCAACATGCCGTTATTTTCGAAACTACGTAAAATATGTACCAGAAAAGGTGTACTAGAGGAACCAGTTAACATTCCTCCTAGGGACACACCTGGACATTTCATGTACTGTAAGCATGGTTTAGATGCCGTGTTGTTCTTGGAACTATGGGTAGATTACACGAAGGATTTAGAGACAAAATATAGATGGCCTATCACGGGAACGTGGGATGCGGAAAGCATTATGAAAGTAGAGGAAGAAATATGGAAGAGAAAATCTAGACCTGCTCAGAAAGATGCCATTGAGTTGTGGCGCAAGGAGTCACATAGAAGAACAGAAAAAGAGTTCCACAAAATAGAGAGAAGTAAGCAAGAATCAGAAAAAGCCAAAGAACAGAACTTACGAGAGGAAGGGGAACGAGTAAAAAGAGAGCAGACTGAAAGAAAAATGAATACTGTCGTTGCTGGTATTTACCCCGTCCTTTCAGAGGAACTAGCAAAAGTGACTCCAGTAGAAAGACCCATTAGAGTGCCTCCGCCAGTACCCCGAAAATTAAAAACAGCATCCGACAGGTTTATTGACACCTATCTAGAGGAATCCCCACCAGCCTACGTGGACGGATCTTTCCCTGCACCACCAACGCCAGAACAGCTCCAGGAGCTCGATGACGGCGAGGAGGGGGGATCCGGGACAGCGTCAGGAGGGGTGTCGACAGTAAAAGTAGACATCCCCGAATGTATATATGATCCAGACCCAGGAAAGGGCAGGATGCTTGTGTTTTCACTACGGCTTAGAAGAGCAGTCACAGATCTGGAAAAACTACCAGATATGGATAAACATCTAAAGAAAATGTACACATTCATAAGAACAGGGGAAGGTCCTGAGAGCATAGCAGATGCTATACAAAATAGAAAAGTGGTTGTTAAGAATTACATCCTTCGCTTCCTAATTAATTGTCTGATCAGAGAAAAAGACGAAGGAAACGGGGATGTAGACCATCGTTATACTGGTTGGAGTGATCGCATAGATGCCGGTCAGCATGATAAATCAGGACAGACAGACCACATGTTGACCAAAATCCGAAAAGCAATAATAGCATCACACGAAGCAGGACCGCACGATAAAGCTGCTTTATCGTCTGATGATGAAGCAGGGGACCAAGATAAAATACAATACGTGGGCCATGACCGACGATTCGAGAAACCCAAAGGCCTGAATTACCGTAAACAGGGTACGGCTATAAAAAAGAGATTTTCCCTTGAAAATTTGTTCCAAATCACCGACAAAGCGGTGAACGAATGGTTAGGTAATGAACAGCCCTTAACCCCGACCGAACTCGAATTAGCACGATCAGCCACCCTGTGGGTATCCCAATACGATTTATATAATAACGATGTCGTAGCACAGACGTTTTTGAGCCTTCCACCGAATGAACAGCGCTTAGCTGGTGTTTACATGGTCCAACATTTAATAACGTTGTATGAAAGTCAGTACTCTGGTCCAGGTATATTGTATAGGTTGCTGGACGACATAATACTAGACAGATGGATGAACTTGGGTACTGAACTGATTAATGTCATCTTGGATCAGCGACACAAATATATAGTATATGTAACTAGATCCCTGCTTCCCGTTCCACCGCAGGTTAAAGGACAGACATACGACAAACTGAACCCCCTACGTGAGGTACATCCTGTAAAGGATGCAAACAATGAACTACAACGGGTGTATGTCTACACCCCTCTGTCCAAATTAGAGATACTGGAAATGAAAAAAATGTTGCCCTCCCATGACAAAGACCCGGGGGGTTTTCACAGGGAATTAAAAGACATTCTCCGCTTAGGGGAATATACATATGCGGACGTTCTAAAGTTATTAAAAGTACTATTGCCTGCTGGTATTTACGAGAAACTTAAAGAAAAAGACTGGGAGGTGGGAGAGAGCAAGATTAGCTGGGATGTGTTACAAAGAGAAGAAAATGCAAGAGGCCCGGGGGTTGGTCTGGGTCCCCGAGCTAAAGAATTACCTGAACTCCTTGTACAAGTTTTGCCAAGATTATTAATTACCAAGAAAGAAGACTGGGATGCTATTTCAGCTTGTAAACAGAAGCCAGACGAGGACACTAGTGATTTTTATTCTAGGTTTGAGAAATGTTTTACTATCAACAGTGGGCTTAAGCCCGGTAGTGATTCATATCCCCATCCTTCGTAAATGAGTGTGCAGTGCTGAAAAACAATATAGCGCTAGGTAAAACAAAGCCTCGTCAATATCCTCCCAAGGACAGTAACACACATCAGACATCAGATACGTTTCCACCGCCGCCACCGCCTGTCCATGCACCTGCACCAGCCCGAGCTACAACACAAATGTATGAACACGCTCAAAATAACTATCCAGAATACCAGGCATATTCATGAAGTTGCCCAGAGAGGGAATTCGACCTGCCCCTCATTCCAGTTCCTGTGGACCAAGCGGGTCCCTATGTGCATGCACGGTTACTGGGACAAAATAAAAGGTTTTTGATTGACACTGGGGCTAGTAGAACTACCATTAGTCATTCCGAGGTGCCCGGGGCACCCCTCTCGGGCTCAAAGAGTGTATCCCTGGGATTTTCGGGTAGACCTATCGTTAATGAGGTTTCAGAACCAGTCTCCTTAGGAGTTGGTCCACTGATACACACTACGGACTTACTACTTACTAAATCATGTCCGGAAAACTTGCTCGGTATAAAGACATTGAAAGAACTAGGAGCAGTAATCTGTTGCTCACCAGAAGGAGTGCGACTGTATTTACGTGATTTTAAAGGACATTTTGTAATGAAAGAAATTGACATCAGGCTCCGAGATGTACCACAGCACCTATGGGCACAAGGCCCAACTGACGTAGGTTACATGAACATTACGCCACACCAGGTCACCCTCAAGGAAGGTGTAGTGCTACCACGGATCAGACAATACAAAATACCACCTGAGGCTGAAGTAGGTTTACTAAAAATAATAGACGACCTGATTGCACAAGGGGTGGTGCTTGAGACTGATTCAAACATATGTAATTCACCGGTCCTTCCTATTCTTAAAAGAACTGACCCCAATATACCACCTGTATATAGATTAGTTGTGGACCTGCGAGAATTAAACAAATGTGTGGTACCACAGTACCCTGTGGTCCCGGACATCTCTTCGATATTGACTGCCATTGATGCGAATGCTACGTTCTTTACAGTAATAGATCTGAAGAACGCATTTTTCAGTATTCCAATACATCCGGACAGCCAATATCTTTTCGGTTTCAGTTTAAAAGGTCGCAGCTTCAGATTCACAAGAGCACCACAGGGCTTCACGGAAAGTCCTAGCATTTATAGTCAGACTCTGAAACGACAACTTGATAGTATTCATATGCCTAGCTCTACAGCACTGATACAGTATGTCGATGACATTCTCATCACTGCACGATCGGACCATGATTGTGAAGATGCTTCCCTGATGGTTTTACATTTCCTGGCTGACAAGGGGCACAAAGTGTCCCCTTCGAAGTTGCAATTCTGTGAACAGCAAGTGGCGTACCTTGGGCACTTGCTATCCAAGGAGGGTAGGAGACTGACACCTGAGCGTATACAATTAATTTCAGGTCTTTCACAGCCCACGACACAAAAGGAGGTACGTGCATTCATTGGCCTCACTTCATATTGCAGGCAGTGGATTCCCCAGTATGCTTACATAGCCAAGCCCCTAATACAGTTGACGACACAGGAGGCAGCCTCTACTAAAGTCCTCCCTTGGACACAAGAACACACTGTGGCATTTGAAGAATTAAAGAGAGCTTTATGTCAAGCACCAGTTTTAGCAATCCCTGATTACAACAAATCGTTTATGCTTTTTGTGACAGAGCGGGATGGAACAGCACTATCTGTCCTCACACAAGATCATGCAGGAAAACACAAGCCCTGTGCTTATTTTTCTAGTACATTGGACCCAGTAGCACAGGCTTTGCCTGCGTGCCTAAAATCTGTTGCAGCAACGGCCTTAGCCATAAGACAAAGTGACTCGATAGTGCTGGGCAACCCTCTGACAGTACAAGTACCGCATGCAGTAGAGGTTCTCTTGAACCGGACACAAACCCAACACCTGACGGTAGCTAGACTGACAGGCTATGAGCTGACGTTATTTCAACCACACATAGAGATCAGACGATGCAACATACTAAATCCCGCTACCCTATTGCCCTCCAATACAGAAAGCCTTTCACTACACGACTGTGTTGAAGTAATACATACCGTGACTAAACCAAGACAAGACTTGACAGATGTTGCACTTCCAGACCCCGACCTAACACTATATGTTGACGGCTCATGCATGAGGACAGGGGCGGGAGAATTAGTGGCAGCATATGCAGTGACTACTGATACTGAAATAATAGAGACTAAAAGAATAGACATATTGTCAGCACAAGCAGCAGAGCTCATCGCCCTAACACAAGCATGCATAAGAGCTGAGCACCTGAAAGTAAACATTTACACCGACTCCCAATATGCATATGGGGTAGTTCATGATTTCGGGGTGCTCTGGCGAGAAAGAGGTTTCTTGACCTCTCATGGGGCCAAGATACAGCATGGCCCCCTTATTCACGCCCTACTGGAAGCAATACATTTACCAACAGCCATAGCTATCCTAAAATGCAAAGCACATACCAGAGCCACAGATACCATTTCCCAAGGCAATGATCTGGCAGACCGAACTGCTAAACAGACAGCTCAGACCCCACTAGACATGACAAAGTCACAGGTACCATCAGTGTCCAAAGCCATGACAGTTAGGGATCCTTCCAAGGATGTACAAGACATACAGACACATGCTACTATAGACGAATTAAAGAAATGGTCGGAACAAGGAGGGGTACTGACTGATCAGGGTTGGATGACTAAGGGCAAATCCACATGGTTTCTTCCTGATTCGATGGTACAAGTAATCATAAATACCGCACATAGTCCTGCACACTTAGGAGAGAAAGCAATGCTAGACAGCTTACAGAATATATGGTTCAACAAGCACCTGCGTGCAGCAGCGAAACAAAAGGTTAGAACATGTATGATCTGTTGCCAATTCAATCCAGGTAAAGGCATTCCGATGGAACAAGGTGGATTCCATCCACCTGACCATCCTTTTGAGGTCCTCCAAATGGATTATATCCAAATGGATAGATGTAGAGGTTACAAATATGTCCTGGTAGTAGTATGTTCATTATCCAGGTGGACCGAAGCCTATCCAGTCCCTGATTATACTGCTGTAACTACCGCCAGACAATTGGTACGAGAGTTTTTCCCACGTTATGGATTACCGCGTGTCGTATATTCCGACAACGGTCAGCCTTTCTCCTCTGAACTCATGAAACAAGTGTCCCTTCTGTTAGGGTATACCTGGAAGTTCCATTGTGTGCGACATCCTGAAGCAGCAGGCCTTGTAGAAAGACACAATCAGACATTAAAAATAAAACTAGCAAAGATTTGCGCAGACAAAGGTGTAGATTGGATGGTAGCCCTGCCGGTTGCCCTCTTTTACATGCGAATGGTAGCCCATTCTAGAACAGGCTTATCTCCCTATGAAGTGGTCTTCGGTAGACCACCGAATATGTGGGGCACTCCAATACCGAAAAAGATTACTGATGTTGATAGTAACATGCTGACAGATTACCTGGCTTCCTTGATGTCTGCACTACTCTCTTGTCGTTCGCAGGTTGCCGCTGCTTTCCCTGACAACACCCAGGTCAAAGAATACTCAATCGCTCCTGGCGACTATGTCCTAATCCGGAACTTTGATAGATCAAGTCCTCTTGAGCCGAGGTGGAAAACGCCGAAACTGGTGTTGCTAACAACAAGGACCGCCGTGAAAGTCGAGGGACGGAAAGGTTGGATACACCTTCACCACTGTAAACGCTACTTCGGGAATGACTGTACTTTTAAAAAGAACACTGACTGCTCGGACTTTGAGCCCCCTTTACTAGAGGAGACTCCGCAGCAGAAATATAAAGCGAAACTTAGATCTCATAAGTCAGAACCCGTTTGATCGATTAAGTCCACTAGGTGGTGAAGCGGTTGAACATGTATTCTGGCTTGCATGAGATCTCGAACAAAGCGAACGAGAGAAAGAGCAGGATGAAAAGCAAATACTGTAAACTATTACATGGTAGATGTATAGGTACTTTGATTTTTCTATCTCTCCTATGTATCACGATAATATGTATCAGCTTAATACTACATGCTATTTTTCCTCCTATTGCTTCACCTTTACACTCCTCCACTAATGATACCACAAAACACACATTTAGTGATCTGCCATCCCATGAGTTATCGTATCGACTTGCTCTGCGCAACAATACCTTTATTCAGATGCTGCACCATTCACATCAGACTAGCAATGCTACAGACTGCTGGGTCTGTGGCCGACTTCCCCCGTATCAGAAGGTGAAGGGAGTGTTGCCTCTTTTCCCTTTTCCGTTCTCCCATAATGGTTCTTGCGGAGCATGGTTTGCCATCAACAGTGATGCCAAAGAATGTCAAGAGGAGGATTGTAGGGGCGAGTGGGTATGGGGTAACTTGAATAAAGTCATGAACAAAGCATGTTTCCCAGATGAAGAGGGTCTTCCCCAAATGAAAGGTACAGATCTAGAAAATGAAGAGTATCTGCAAGGAAATGCGACCCTCGATTTCATAGTATTGAACGTAAAGCCCCAACACATGTCAGGTCCGCCTTCAATTACTGTTCTGCCAGTGAAAGGGAACTTGTGTGTCAGAAAAGAAGGCTCAGTACATTTGGGGCACAGTGAGTGTGATACTATAATAGTATTCAAAGACAAAGGAAAGTCCTATTTCAGAGCATCACGACACACCTACTTTATTTGTGGCCAGACCACCTATGTACAGCTGCCCTTGGACTGGGGTGGGACGTGCTATATATCATTTCTCCTACCACCCGTTTTCTTGGCCCCATCGAGCTATCATCAAGATCTTCGACTCACACTTGTCAGACACAGACGAGGGCTCGATGCCTCTGGCATTGACCAGACTGAGACAGCTTGGGAGCAATATACAGATTTCAATAAAGGATTTTTTTTCTTCATAGGTCCCGTCCAGAATAGTAAACTTATCCGAAGGCTAACAAGGATTCTAGAAACAGTTGCTAATGTGACTGCATCGGCCCTGGGGAATCTGACCCAGGAACAGTATGCTATGAGACTGGTCGTTCTTCAGAATCGTCTTGTTCTTGACGTCATCCTGGCGGATAGGGGCGGGGCTTGTAGGGTCATCGGTTCTAGCTGTTGCGTTTTCATACCTAATAACGCACCGTCTGTATACAAAGCAATAACAAGGCTCCACAAGATTGCCCATATCATACATCAAGACCCAGGCACGTGGACATGGTCCGGTTGGCTCTGGGGATTAATATCGGCTGAGGGATGGAAAGTGTTGATCGTCTGTGGGTTGATACTATTAATGATATTCAGTTGTTGCCTATGTCTGCAGTGTGGCCCGGCCATTTGTGGCCTGTGTGCTACTGCATGTGTTTCACATCCCCCTTTACAGAGCATTGAAAATGCAAGAACAGATCGACTGTCTCATGAGAATAGACGTTACATAGGGGGTTCACTAGGGTACAAGGAGGGAATGAGGAAAATAAAAATCTATGAGGCCTATATGTCCCCATGTGCCCCCCCCAACGCTTATGTGCACATGCATGTAACCTATGCATTTCCCCTCCATGGCCTTTCCTATCATGAGACTTATGCTATAACGTGGCCTGCCATCATTCAGTCCCCCATGAGAGAAACGACAAATCTGTATTGAGGCCTACACGTTTTGCATCATGTTTTCCTGCACCACATAAAAACCCGTGTTTGTGGCTCAGCTAGACCCGAACAGAGGTTTCAGGCCTCAGACGTTCAGAAAGCTGCAGCTGCGTATCCTTGGCCTTACACACTTGGGCCTCAGCCAAAGGGGCCCTGTCACAAGGTGCCGAGACAGTATTGAGCACGGTTATCTGCTTACTCCTACAGAGCCGCATTCCTGCCTGGAGAAGGAGGGATCAACATAGCCCATCAGCACAGGAGAAAGCACAGCCTTTCTGTCTCTGTTTGTGAGATCGCAAAGCTCACGTCAGTGAAAAGCCCATAGCCCCCATGTAAGGCCTCTGCAGTAAATGAAGTAAATGAAGAAATAGATGCCACATCGGCTCTTGGTGATGAGCAACCTATGTCACAAATCAGTCCCTGCTCCAGACATCAGATATCAGATAAAACAAGATGTGCTGGTCGTCCTGACACTGAAGGCCTCACTCACTGAAGGCCTCACTTCCAGACTTTCCGGTTGCATAGCAACCCTTCCCCACGTCAGTTACACGTCATGCTCGAGTTGAGCACAAGTAAGGCAAAGTTCCAGTACAATTCCAGCAGATCACGCAACCCCCTCCAGGTATCCACCCACCTATGACAAATTACCCATTATCATCAAGTGGACGCCCACATGGACGCCCACCTTCACACCTACTTACACGCCCACATGCTCTTATCTCACTCTCTTTTGCTCTTTTCGTTTCCGATGTATATATACTGTACTCTGTGAATAATGTTTTGAGAATACTTTTGTGTCCCTTCCAGATCCCTTGTGGTGAGGGTAATATTCTCCCTTTGACTCGAGTTATTGGAATAAAGCCCTTTTTGAACCTGATACCACAGACTCAGCCTCTTGCTTTATGCATGATCCTATTGATATTCTGAAATACATAGAGCGTAATATTTTATTTACCACATAATGGCGCCCGAACAGGGACTATTCTCTTTCCCCACACGCCGGAGATGAGGGTCCAGTTTTGCCCCCTTCCACAGCCGTGACGGACTTCAAGTGCGCACGTCGCGGGTTTTCCCGCCAACTCCCTCAGGCCAACGAAGGAGACGGACTGCGACCAGGCATCCATACGAGGCGGTGAGGAACGCAGATTGTCCTACCCAGAGCCCACCTGCGAGAGAGGTGTGTCCGAGGTTTCTGGAGATCCACCTAGGTTACGCCATTCCCCGCGCAGCGTCAAGTTTCGGAGGCCTTCGACTTCAAGTTCAAGTTCAAGTTCAAGTTCCGCTTCCCGGTGTGTTTTCTCATGGGGGTTGCAATCAAGTGCATGCAGTCAGAGTTATAGGAAATAGAGATCTCAAAATATTCAAGGTGCACCGATATACCTGTATGAATGTTATTGTCCTAGTCAGGTTCAGTTAGGTTTGAATGTGTCAGGTTTTATGTAAGTTTGTTTTATTATAGTTTTGTTTTTACAGCGCTATTGTGATTTTTGATTTTGGCTACATTCCAACATGCCGTTATTTTCGAAACTACGTAAAATATGTACCAGAAAAGGTGTACTAGAGGAACCAGTTAACATTCCTCCTAGGGACACACCTAGACATTTCATGTACTGTAAGCATGGTTTAGATGCCGTGTTGTTCTTGGAACTATGGGTAGATTACACGAAGGATTTAGAGACAAAATATAGATGGCCTATCACGGGAACGTGGGATGCGTAAAAGCATTATGAAAGTAGAGGAAGAAATATGGAAGAGAAAATCTAGACCTGCTCAGAAAGATGCCATTGAGTTGTGGCGCAAGGAGTCACATAGAAGAACAGAAAAAGAGTTCCACAAAATAGAGAGAAGTAAGCAAGAATCAGAAAAAGCCAAAGAACAGAACTTACGAGAGGAAGGGGAACGAGTAAAAAGAGAGCAGACTGAAAGAAAAATGAATACTGTCGTTGCTGGTATTTACCCCGTCCTTTCAGAGGAACTAGCAAAAGTGACTCCAGTAGAAAGACCCATTAGAGTGCCTCCGCCAGTACCCCGAAAATTAAAAACAGCATCCGACAGGTTTATTGACACCTATCTAGAGGAATCCCCACCAGCCTACGTGGACGGATCTTTCCCTGCACCACCAACGCCAGAACAGCTCCAGGAGCTCGATGACGGCGAGGAGGGGGGATCCGGGACAGCGTCAGGAGGGGTGTCGACAGTAAAAGTAGACATCCCCGAATGTATATATGATCCAGACCCAGGAAAGGGCAGGATGCTTGTGTTTTCACTACGGCTTAGAAGAGCAGTCACAGATCTGGAAAAACTACCAGATATGGATAAACATCTAAAGAAAATGTACACATTCATAAGAACAGGGGAAGGTCCTGAGAGCATAGCAGATGCTATACAAAATAGAAAAGTGGTTGTTAAGAATTACATCCTTCGCTTCCTAATTAATTGTCTGATCAGAGAAAAAGACGAAGGAAACGGGGATGTAGACCATCGTTATACTGGTTGGAGTGATCGCATAGATGCCGGTCAGCATGATAAATCAGGACAGACAGACCACATGTTGACCAAAATCCGAAAAGCAATAATAGCATCACACGAAGCAGGACCGCACGATAAAGCTGCTTTATCGTCTGATGATGAAGCAGGGGACCAAGATAAAATACAATACGTGGGCCATGCCCGACGATTCGAGAAACCCAAAGGCCTGAATTACCGTAAACAGGGTACGGCTATAAAAAAGAGATTTTCCCTTGAAAATTTGTTCCAAATCACCGACAAAGCGGTAAACGAATGGTTAGGTAATGAACAGCCCTTAACCCCGACCGAACTCGAATTAGCACGATCAGCCACCCTGTGGGTATCCCAATACGATTTATATAATAACGATGTCGTAGCACAGACGTTTTTGAGCCTTCCACCGAATGAACAGCGCTTAGCTGGTGTTTACATGGTCCAACATTTAATAACGTTGTATGAAAGTCAGTACTCTGGTCCTGGTATATTGTATAGGTTGCTGGACGACATAATACTAGACAGATGGATGAACTTGGGTACTGAACTGATTAATGTCATCTTGGATCAGCGACACAAATATATAGTATATGTAACTAGATCCCTGCTTCCCGTTCCACAGCAGGTTAAAGGACAGACATACGACAAACTGAACCCCCTACGTGAGGTACATCCTGTAAAGGATGCAAACAATGAACTACAACGGGTGTATGTCTACACCCCTCTGTCCAAATTAGAGATACTGGAAATGAAAAAAATGTTGCCCTCCCATGACAAAGACCCGGGGGGTTTTCACAGGGAATTAAAAGACATTCTCCGCTTAGGGGAATATACATATGCGGACGTTCTAAAGTTATTAAAAGTACTATTGCCTGCTGGTATTTACGAGAAACTTAAAGAAAAAGACTGGGAGGTGGGAGAGAGCAAGATTAGCTGGGATGTGTTACAAAGAGAAGAAAATGCAAGAGGCCCGGGGGTTGGTCTGGGTCCCCGAGCTAAAGAATTACCTGAACTCCTTGTACAAGTTTTGCCAAGATTATTAATTATCAAGAAAGAAGACTGGGATGCTATTTCAGCTTGTAAACAGAAGCCAGACGAGGACACTAGTGATTTTTATTCTAGGTTTGAGAAATGTTTTACTATCAACAGTGGGCTTAAGCCCGGTAGTGATTCATATCCCCATCTATTTGTGAGCAAATTAGTGGAAAATTCCATACCAGAGGTAAAGTATAGAGTACTGAAGGTTGAGAGTACTTGGCAAGCAAACAGCCCTTCCCAAATGTTACAGATGTTTCAGTACCACCAGAACAGAATTAGAGAGGAACATGACCAAGAAAAGAGACGCATGAAAGACACAAAGATGAAGATGCTGGTTGCCCAATCGACACCGGCAAACACAAATACCAACACGAACAAGAATAGCACAAAACAAAATGGTGGGACTTGTAATTATTGCAAGAAGCCAGGCCACTTCGTAAATGAGTGTGCAGTGCTGAAAAACAATATAGCGCTAGGTAAAACAAAGCCTCGTCAATATCCTCCCAAGGACAGTAACACACATCAGACATCAGATACGTTTCCACCGCCGCCACCGCCTGTCCATGCACCTGCACCAGCCCGAGCTACAACACAAATGTATGAACACGCTCAAAATAACTATCCAGAATACCAGGCATATTCATGAAGTTGCCCAGAGAGGGAATTCGACCTGCCCCTCATTCCAGTTCCTGTGGACCAAGCGGGTCCCTATGTGCATGCACGGTTACTGGGACAAAATAAAAGGTTTTTGATTGACACTGGGGCTAGTAGAGCTACCATTAGTCATTCCGAGGTGCCCGGGGCACCCCTCTCGGGCTCAAAGAGTGTATCCCTGGGATTTTCGGGTAGACCTACCGTTAATGAGGTTTCAGAACCAGTCTCCTTAGGAGTTGGTCCACTGATACACACTACGGACTTACTACTTACTAAATCATGTCCGGAAAACTTGCTCGGTATAAAGACATTGAAAGAACTAGGAGCAGTAATCTGTTGCTCACCAGAAGGAGTGCGACTGTATTTACGTGATTTTAAAGGACATTTTGTAATGAAAGAAATTGACATCAGGCTCCGAGATGTACCACAGCACCTATGGGCACAAGGCCCAACTGACGTAGGTTCCATGAACATTACGCCACACCAGGTCACCCTCAAGGAAGGTGTAGTGCTACCACGGATCAGACAATACAAAATACCACCTGAGGCTGAAGTAGGTTTACTAAAAATAATAGACGACCTGATTGCACAAGGGGTGGTGCTTGAGACTGATTCAAACATATGTAATTCACCGGTCCTTCCTATTCTTAAAAGAACTGACCCCAATATACCACCTGTATATAGATTAGTTGTGGACCTGCGAGAATTAAACAAATGTGTGGTACCACAGTACCCTGTGGTCCCGGACATCTCTTCGATATTGACTGCCATTGATGCGAATGCTACGTTCTTTACAGTAATAGATCTGAAGAACGCATTTTTCAGTATTCCAATACATCCGGACAGCCAATATCTTTTCGGTTTCAGTTTAAAAGGTCGCAGCTTCAGATTCACAAGAGCACCACAGGGCTTCACGGAAAGTCCTAGCATTTATAGTCAGGCTCTGAAACGACAACTTGATAGTATTCATATGCCTAGCTCTACAGCACTGATACAGTATGTCGATGACATTCTCATCACTGCACGATCGGACCATGATTGTGAAGATGCTTCCCTGATGGTTTTACATTTCCTGGCTGACAAGGGGCACAAAGTGTCCCCTTCGAAGTTGCAATTCTGTGAACAGCAAGTGGCGTACCTTGGGCACTTGCTATCCAAGGAGGGTAGGAGACTGACACCTGAGCGTATACAATTAATTTCAGGTCTTTCACAGCCCACGACACAGAAGGAGGTACGTGCATTCATTGGCCTCACTTCATATTGCAGGCAGTGGATTCCCCAGTATGCTTACATAGCCAAGCCCCTAATACAGTTGACGACACAGGAGGCAGCCTCTACTAAAGTCCTCCCTTGGACACAAGAACACACTGTGGCATTTGAAGAATTAAAGAGAGCTTTATGTCAAGCACCAGTTTTAGTAATCCCTGATTACAACAAATCGTTTATGCTTTTTGTGACAGAGCGGGATGGAACAGCACTATCTGTCCTCACACAAGATCATGCAGGAAAACACAAGCCCTGTGCTTATTTTTCTAGTACATTGGACCCAGTAGCACAGGCTTTGCCTGCGTGCCTAAAATCTGTTGCAGCAACGGCCTTAGCCATAAGACAAAGTGACTCGATAGTGCTGGGCAACCCTCTGACAGTACAAGTACCGCATGCAGTAGAGGTTCTCTTGAACCGGACACAAACCCAACACCTGACGGTAGCTAGACTGACAGGCTATGAGCTGACGTTATTTCAACCACACATAGAGATCAGACGATGCAACATACTAAATCCCGCTACCCTATTGCCCTCCAATACAGAAAGCCTTTCACTACACGACTGTGTTGAAGTAATACATACCGTGACTAAACCAAGACAAGACTTGACAGATGTTGCACTTCCAGACCCCGACCTAACACTATATGTTGACGGCTCATGCATGAGGACAGGGGCGGGAGAATTAGTGGCAGCATATGCAGTGACTACTGATACTGAAATAATAGAGACTAAAAGAATAGACATATTGTCAGCACAAGCAGCAGAGCTCATCGCCCTAACACAAGCATGCATAAGAGCTGAGCACCTGAAAGTAAACATTTACACCGACTCCCAATATGCATATGGGGTAGTTCATGATTTCGGGGTGCTCTGGTGAGAAAGAGGTTTCTTGACCTCTCATGGGGCCAAGATACAGCATGGCCCCCTTATTCACGCCCTACTGGAAGCAATACATTTACCAACAGCCATAGCTATCCTAAAATGCAAAGCACATACCAGAGCCACAGATACCATTTCCCAAGGCAATGATCTGGCAGACCGAACTGCTAAAGAGACAGCTCAGACCCCACTAGACATGACAAAGTCACAGGTACCATCAGTGTCCAAAGCCATGACAGTTAGGGATCCTTCCAAGGATGTACAAGACATACAGACACATGCTACTATAGACGAATTAAAGAAATGGTCGGAACAAGGAGGGGTACTGACTGATCAGGGTTGGATGACTAAGGGCAAATCCACATGGTTTCTTCCTGATTCGATGGTACAAGTAATCATAAATACCGCACATAGTCCTGCACACTTAGGAGAGAAAGCAATGCTAGACAGCTTACAGAATATATGGTTCAACAAGCACCTGCGTGCAGCAGCGAAACAAAAGGTTAGAACATGTATGATCTGTTGCCAATTCAATCCAGGTAAAGGCATTCCGATGGAACAAGGTGGATTCCATCCACCTGACCATCCTTTTGAGGTCCTCCAAATGGATTATATCCAAATGGATAGATGTAGAGGTTACAAATATGTCCTGGTAGTAGTATGTTCATTATCCAGGTGGACCGAAGCCTATCCAGTCCCTGATTATACTGCTGTAACTACCGCCAGACAATTGGTACGAGAGTTTTTCCCACGTTATGGATTACCGCGTGTCGTATATTCCGACAACGGTCAGCCTTTCTCCTCTGAACTCATGAAACAAGTGTCCCTTCTGTTAGGGTATACCTGGAAGTTCCATTGTGTGCGACATCCTGAAGCAGCAGGCCTTGTAGAAAGACACAATCAGACATTAAAAATAAAACTAGCAAAGATTTGCGCAGACAAAGGTGTAGATTGGATGGTAGCCCTGCCGGTTGCCCTCTTTTACATGCGAATGGTAGCCCATTCTAGAACAGGCTTATCTCCCTATGAAGTGGTCTTCGGTAGACCACCGAATATGTGGGGCACTCCAATACCGAAAAAGATTACTGATGTTGATAGTAACATGCTGACAGATTACCTGGCTTCCTTGATGTCTGCACTACTCTCTTGTCGTTCGCAGGTTGCCGCTGCTTTCCCTGACAACACCCAGGTCAAAGAATACTCAATCGCTCCTGGCGACTATGTCCTAATCCGGAACTTTGATAGATCAAGTCCTCTTGAGCCGAGGTGGAAAACGCCGAAACTGGTGTTGCTAACAACAAGGACCGCCGTGAAAGTCGAGGGACGGAAAGGTTGGATACACCTTCACCACTGTAAACGCTACTTCGGGAATGACTGTACTTTTAAAAAGAACACTGACTGCTGGGACTTTGAGCCCCCTTTACTAGAGGAGACTCCGCAGCAGAAATATAATGCGAAACTTAGATCTCATAAGTCAGAACCCGTTTGATCGATTAAGTCCACTAGGTGGTGAAGCGGTTGAACATGTATTCTGGCTTGCATGAGATCTCGAACAAAGCGAACGAGAGAAAGAGCAGGATGAAAAGCAAATACTGTAAACTATTACGTGGTAGATGTATAGGTACTTTGATTTTTCTATCTCTCCTATGTATCACGATAATATGTATCAGCTTAATACTACATGCTATTTTTCCTCCTATTGCTTCACCTTTACACTCCTCCACTAATGATACCACAAAACACACATTTAGTGATCTGCCATCCCATGAGTTATCGTATCGACTTGCTCTGCGCAACAATACCTTTATTCAGATGCTGCACCATTCACATCAGACTAGCAATGCTACAGACTGCTGGGTCTGTGGCCGACTTCCCCCGTATCAGAAGGTGAAGGGAGTGTTGCCTCTTTTCCCTTTTCCGTTCTCCCATAATGGTTCTTGCGGAGCATGGTTTGCCTTAATGACATCCATCAACAGTGATGCCAAAGAATGTCAAGAGGAGGATTGTAGGGGCGAGTGGGTATGGGGTAACTTGAATAAAGTCATGAACAAAGCATGTTTCCCAGATGAAGAGGGTCTTCCCCAAATGAAAGGTACAGATCTAGAAAATGAAGAGTATCTGCAAGGAAATGCGACCCTCGATTTCATAGTATTGAACGTAAAGCCCCAACACATGTCAGGTCCGCCTTCAATTACTGTTCTGCCAGTGAAAGGGAACTTGTGTGTCAGAAAAGAAGGCTCAGTACATTTGGGGCACAGTGAGTGTGATACTATAATAGTATTCAAAGACAAAGGAAAGTCCTATTTCAGAGCATCACGACACACCTACTTTATTTGTGGCCAGACAGCCTATGTACAGCTGCCCTTGGACTGGGGTGGGACGTGCTATATAGCATTTCTCCTACCACCCGTTTTCTTGGCCCCATCGAGCTATCATCAAGATCTTCGACTCACACTTGTCAGACACAGACGAGGGCTCGATGCCTCTGGCATTGACCAGACTGAGACAGCTTGGGAGCAATATACAGATTTCAATAAAGGATTTTTTTTCTTCATAGGTCCCGTCCAGAATAGTAAACCTATCCGAAGGCTAACAAGGATTCTAGAAACAGTTGCTAATGTGACTGCATCGGCCCTGGGGAATCTGACCCAGGAACAGTATGCTATGAGACTGGTCGTTCTTCAGAATCGTCTTGTTCTTGACGTCATCCTGGCGGATAGGGGCGGGGCTTGTAGGGTCGTCGGTTCTAGCTGTTGCGTTTTCATACCTAATAACGCACCGTCTGTATACAAAGCAATAACAAGGCTCCACAAGATTGCCCATATCATACATCAAGACCCAGGCACGTGGACATGGTCCGGTTGGCTCTGGGGATTAATATCGGCTGAGGGATGGAAAGTGTTGATCGTCTGTGGGTTGATACTATTAATGATATTCAGTTGTTGCCTATGTCTGCAGTGTGGCCCGGCCATTTGTGGCCTGTGTGCTACTGCATGTGTTTCACATCCCCCTTTACAGAGCATTGAAAATGCAAGAACAGATCGACTGTCTCATGAGAATAGACGTTACATAGGGGGTTCACTAGGGTACAAGGAGGGAATGAGGAAAATAAAAATCTATGAGGCCTATATGTCCCCATGTGCCCCCCCAACGCTTATGTGCACATGCATGTAACCTATGCATTTCCCCTCCATGGCCTTTCCTATCATGAGACTTATGCTATAACGTGGCCTGCCATCATTCAGTCCCCCATGAGAGAAACGACAAATCTGTATTGAGGCCTACACGTTTTGCATCATGTTTTCCTGCACCACATAAAAACCCGTGTTTGTGGCTCAGCTAGACCCGAACAGAGGTTTCAGGCCTCAGACGTTCAGAAAGCTGCAGCTGCGTATCCTTGGCCTTACACACTTGGGCCTCAGCCAAAGGGGCCCTGTCACAAGGTGCCGAGACAGTATTGAGCACGGTTATCTGCTTACTCCTACAGAGCCGCATTCCTGCCTGGAGAAGGAGGGATCAACATAGCCCATCAGCACAGGAGAAAGCACAGCCTTTCTGTCTCTGTTTGTGAGATTGCAAAGCTCACGTCAGTGAAAAGCCCATAGCCCCCATGTAAGGCCTCTGCAGTAAATGAAGTAAATGAAGAAATAGATGCCACATCGGCTCTTGGTGATGAGCAACCTATGTCACAAATCAGTCCCTGCTCCAGACATCAGATATCCGATAAAACAAGATGTGCTGGTCGTCCTGACACTGAAGGCCTCACTCACTGAAGGCCTCACTTCCAGACTTTCCGGTTGCATAGCAACCCTTCCCCACGTCAGTTACACGTCATGCTCGAGTTGAGCACAAGTAAGGCAAAGTTCCAGTACAATTCCAGCAGATCACGCAACCCCCTCCAGGTATCCACCCACCTATGACAAATTACCCATTATCATCAAGTGGACGCCCACATGGACGCCCACCTTCACACCTACTTACACGCCCACATGCTCTTATCTCACTCTCTTTTGCTCTTTTCGTTTCCGATGTATATATACTGTACTCTGTGAATAATGTTTTGAGAATACTTTTGAGTCCCTTCCAGATCCCTTGTGGTGATGGTAATATTCTCCCTTTGACTCGAGTTATTGGAATAAAGCCCTTTTTGAACCTGATACCACAGACTCAGCCTCTTGCTTTATGCATGATCCTATTGATATTCTGAAATACATAGAGCGTAATATTTTATTTACGACAATAACACCCCTAAAACCTATTGTTTTTTCAGTGAATTTCTAAGGTTTTTTAAATGCTAATTCCTAACTATATCAGGCCTGAAACCTATGGTTTTTTCAGTGAATTTCAAAGGTTTTGTAAATGACAATTTTTAACGTATTAATTGTTATACTGATTTTTTTTATACTGATTTACTACATTTTTTAAACTATTTATTTTTAGATATATTTTTTTTAATTACATTATACATTACATTACAAAATATACTTTCTCAGAATGAATTACTTTAGTTTAAATACTTGGCAAATAGGCAACAGACATTTAAGTACAGTAGTTACAGTTGTTGCAATGGGCAACACAATTTCAAACACAGAGCAACATTGAGCTCAATGTGAATTTTTAGTTACTTTATGGATTACTTTTCTAACCACAGGACTGGATCCTAGATACAGTCCTTGGACAATTCCTGTAAACAGTTGAGTAAAAGCGTTTTGGTCACAGTAGTTATTTTTAAGAAATATTATTGTATTTTAAAAGTTGACACTTGGAAAAATTTTCACATAGAATCACCAATGTTATCCTATGGCAGAAAATTCACTTAGCAGGTAAGTAGTGTTATCGTAACTTTTTCTTACTCAGTGGTGGATCCTGGATCCAGCACTGGCCAACATCCTGTAAACAGTTGAAAGAATGTGTTTAAGTCATACAGACGATTTTTTAGGAATATTTTTAGTTTGTGAAAATAGACACTTGAAAATTTTTCTGGTGAAAACCACACAATGGATTCCTATGGAAGGAAATACAAGTTACTGGTAAGTACGCTTAGACTTACTTTTCAGAGTCAGTGCTGGGTTAAAAGATGCAGCACTGGGTTCTCTCCTGATAACATGTGAGTAAATCGGAATTCGGAGTTCGGCTGATTTTATAGGAATATTTGTACGTTTAAAAAATGGACACTTAGAAACTTTTCTGCTAAAAACCACACAATGGATTCCTATGGAAGGAAATACAAGTTACTGGTAAGTACGCTTAGAATTACTTTTCAGAGTCAGTGCTGGTCTAAAAGATGCAGCCCTGGGTTCTCTCCTGCTAACAGGTGAGTAAATCCGAATTCATAGTTCGGCTGATTTTAGAGGAATATTTGTACAGTGGTAAAGGAAGGGGGCTGGGTCTGAGGTGACCTGTGCAAACACGCCCTGTGGCGCGTTTTAAGTTGGGGAATTAATTCCTCTTCAATCCTGAGGTCCCCTGGGGGCCATCTAGCCCACCAGGTACCTCCAGTATGCGCCAGGGGGCTGCATTGCAGAGAGGTGTTCAGAGGCCACGCCCCTTTTTACAACACTCTGCAACGCAGCTCCGTGGCGCTTACTGGAGGTACCTGGTGGGCTAGTTGGCCCCTAGGGGACCTCTGGATTGAAGAGGAATTAATTCCCCAACTTAAAATGCGCCACAGGGCGTGTTTGCACACATATCACCTCAGGCCCCGGCCCCTACCTTCACCACTGTGCAAACGCGCCCTGTGGGGTGTTTTAAGTTGGGGGATTAAGTCCCCTTGAATCCTGAGGTCCCCTGGCGGCCAACCAGCCCACCAGGTACCTCCAGTATGCGCCAGGGAGCTGCGTTGCAGAGAGGCGTTCAGAGGCCACGCCCCTTTTTACGTTACACAGAGGTGTAAAAAGGGGGTGGCCTCATTACACCTCTCTGCAACGCAGCCCCCTGGTACATCCTGGAGGTTCCTGGTGGGCTAGTTGGCCCCTAGGGACCCCCAGTATTCAAGGGGAATTAGATCCCCCTCTGCAAACACGCCAGGGGGCGCGTTTGCAGAGTGGTGCAAGGAGGGGGCGTGTCCTCCGGCCCGATCCCTTCTTTTTTTTCTTCTTTTTTAGAAGGGGGGCTGTGTAGCCCCCCTTCTTTTTCTAATTTCTTGGCCCTGGGGACCCCATCCCCCAGGGCCTGCCCCCAATCTTTTTTTTTTTTTTTAACAAAATCCGGGAAGGGGTCCGCGTGGACCCCCTCCCGAGGCCTTAATTTGCCCCGGGGACCCCATCCCCCGGGACATGGCCCTATTTTTTTTTGTTTTTGTTTTATGGAGGGGGACTGCCTTGCCCCCCTCCTGTGGCCCCTTTTGGCCCGGGGAACCCATCCCCCGAGGCCGTTTTTTATTTTTATTTTTTTATTATTTTTAGGAGGGAGGCCGCGTGGCCCCCCTCCCGGGCCAATACTGGCCCCGGGGACCCCATCCCCCGGGGTCTGGCCACCTCGTTGGGGACCATCATTTACATATTGCCCCCGGGGGCTAAATAAAAACAAAGCGCGGGAGCCCACGCTTCGTTTTTTTTTCGTCAGCGACCCTAAGCGCATCCCACGATTTTTAAAGAAGTTTTTTTTTTTTGGCCTTGGGGGTCCTTGTGGGACCCCCTGATCAGGCCTAGGGGGTCAGGGTACTTCTACCCTGCCCCCTTGTCACGTTTTGCGCCTTTTTTTCAGTTTTCTTGTGCCTCGGTTCTACCGAGGCACCAGATGGCTGCCAACACTTCCTGATTAAGAGTGTTGGCAGCCAATTAGCATTCAGCTCGTGCTCAAGAGGGTGCGGGGAGGGTGCGCGGATCCTCCGAGGCCATAGATATATCTATCTTTTTAACTCTAATTTTCTCAGGAACTACTGAACGGATTTACACCATTTAAGCAAAAGGCACGAGCCTGAACTGAGGACTACCTCTTTGCCAAATTTGATGTAATTCCGTTCAGCAGTTCGGGCTGTAGCTGCGTCAACAGGTCCTATGGGAAAATGCATGGGGAAAACGCGTTTTGGGACCCCCCTTTTATCTCAGCCCCCGCTCGACGAATCACCGTGAAATTATCAGGATAGGAGCGGACCGGAGCTGGCCAAAAGTAGGGAAAATTTCGCGAAGATTCTTCAATCGGTGCCAAAGTTATTCCAAATAGAATGTTGCGGAGTTCCTATGGAAAATAGGTCGTAAGTATTTCTACCTACTGGCAACCGCCAGTAGGTAATATATAGATGTATAGATTTATAGATATATATATATTGATATATTGCACACTCGCTGCTTGCTTTTCCCCGTCGCTGCTCCAAACCAGAGGGCGCGTCGTCGAAGTCTGACCATCCAAGCCAGGTCCGGTTAAATTACGCAAAATCTAGTAACCCAGGGATGACGACACCTTGTTCTGACAAAGTATACGCTTTATTGTCGGCTGATCGGATGGGTTTCGCATGGTGAGCAAGCCTCCTGGGCAGGCGAAATGCGTCCTATCAGCCGACAATAAAGCGTATACTTTGTCAGAACACGGCGTCGTCATCCCTGGTTTACTAGGTTTTGCGTTTATATATATATATATATATATATATATATATATATATATATATATATATATATATATATTCACTGAAAAAACCATAGGTTTCACACATGTTATAGTTAGCTGGACATTTTACTGATAAAAAACCAATGAAATTCCCCCGTTATAGTTACTGTAGGCAACTATAACTCACGCGACCGTAATCCTCTGCTGATGCTAATACTGTATTTAGACACTTATTTGCCCATATCTTCTTCCATTAAATTTTAGCTATACGTATATTACAAATATTTTTTTTTCATAAAGACACATATGTCATCAGCAGAGGATTACGGTCGCGTGAGTTATAGTTGCCTACAGTAACTATAACGGGGGAATTTCATTGGTTTTTTATCAGTAAAATGTCCAGCTAACTATAACATGTGTGAAACCTATGGTTTTTTCAGTGAATTAGCAAGGTTTTTTAAATGCTATTTCCTAACTATAACGTGTGTGAAACCTATGGTTTTTTCAGTGAATTTGTACGGTTTTTTAAATGCTAAGTTACTTTACGCCATTTGTGGCGTGCGCGCCCACTTAACGCAGTTCGTTCCGTGCACGGTTTTTATCAACTTTAATAAGCCCTGTACATTTGGTGGCCTTCGGCCACCAAAAGCACAGGGGGTGAGGTCAATGTGGATAGTGTTTTTTTTATTTCGATTTTATAATTTCATGTTGCCAAAATTACGTTTTTTTTCTCTATTAATAAGCCCTGCACATTTGGTGGCCTGCGGCCACCAAAAGCACAGGGGGTGGGGTAAGTGTGGATAGTGTTTTTTTTATTTTTATTTTTTTACCGTAAGCGTACGGTAAGCTTACGGTAAGCGTACGGTAAGCGTACGGTAAGCGTACCCCGCGAAATTGCCGAAAAAAAAATAAAACCGTTTTTGCTCTTGGGGGATGTTTGGGGACTCCCTCAACATGACTATGTGGGAGGGAGTTGTCAAAACAGCCCCGTAACATGTTTTTGGCCATCATGTTTGATAAACAACACTCAGTGCGAGAGACAAAATGGCGGACGCCGCTTCCTGGTTTCGGCCGATTCGAATGTTTACTAAGATCTAAGAGCCAATCAGAATCGCGCTCGCGCACGCCACCGTAAGCTTACGGTAAGCGTACGGTAAGCGTACGGTAAGCGTACGGTAAGCGGGCTCAGATATATATATTGATTTAAAGGCTATTTTCTCAGAATCTACTGAACAGATTTACACCAAACCTACAAAAGGCACTTCCTTGACCTGAGGACTACCTCTCTGCCAAATTTTGGTGGTCGCCAGTAGGTAGTTATAGTTAGGACCTATTATCCATAGGAAATCCGCAACATTCTATTTTGAATAACTTTGGCGCCGGTCGATGAATCCTCGCGAATTTCTCAAAATAGGTGGGGCGCTACGCTCCGCTCCTACCCTGAAAGTCTCGGGGGGATTCGTCAAGCGGGGGCTGAGATAAAAGGGGGGTCCCAAAACGCGTTTTTCCCATGCATTTTTCCATAGGACCTTTAGACAGAGCTACAGCCCGAACGGCTGAACAGAATTACTAGAAATTTGGCAGAGAGGTAGTCCCTATGTCAAGGAAGTGCCTTTTGTAGGTTTGGTGTAAATCTGTTCAGTAGATTCTGAGAAAATAGCCTTTAAATCAATATATATATCTGAGCCCGCTTACGGTACGCTTACCGTACGCTTACCGTACGCGTACGGTGGCGTGCGCGAGCGCGATTCTGATTGGCTCTTAGATCTTAGTAAACATTCGAATCGGCCGAAACCAGGAAGCGGCGTCCGCCATTTTGTCTCTCGCACTGAGTGTTATTTATCAAACATGATGCCCAAAAACATGTTACGGGGCTGTTTTGACAACTCCCTCCCACATAGTCATGTTGAGGGAGTCCCCAAACATCCCCCAAGAGCAAAAACGGTTTTATTTTTTTTTCGGCAATTTCGCCGAGTACGCTTACCGTACGCTTACCGTAAGCGTACGGTAAAAAATAGAAATAAAAAAAACACTTACCACACTTACCCCACCCCCTGTGCTTTTGGTTGCCGTAGGCCACCAAATGTACAGGGCTTATTACATCAGTAAAAAAACTATATTTTGGCAACATGAAATTATAAAATCGAAATAAAAAAAACACTATCCACATTGACCCCACCCCCTGTGCTTTTGGTGGCCGAAGGCCACCAAATGTACAGGGCTTATTAAAGTTGATAAAAACCGTGCACGGAACGCACTGCGTTAAGTGGGCGCGCACGCCTCGAATGGCGTAAAGTAACTTAGCATTTAAAAAACCGTACAAATTCACTGAAAAAACCATAGGTTTCACACACGTTATAGTTAGGAATTAGCATTTAAAAAACCTTGCAAATTCACTGAAAAAACCATAGGTTTCACACATGTTATAGTTAGCGGAAATTTTACTGATAAAAAACCAATGAAATTGCCCCGTTATAGTTAGTGCTGGCAACTATAACTCACGCGACCGCAATCTTCTGCTGATGACATATGTGTCTTTATAAAAAAAAATATTTGTAATATATGTATAGCTAAAAATGTATGGAAGAAGACATGGGCAAATAAGTGTCTAAATACAGTATTAGCATCAGCAGAGGATTGCGGTCGCGTGAGTTATAGTTGCCAGCACTAACTATAACGGGGCAATTTCATTGGTTTTTTATCAGTAAAATTTCCGCTAACTATAACATGTGTGAAACCTATGGTTTTTTCAGTGAATATATATATACATATATATATATTCACTGAAAAAACCATAGGTTTCACACACGTTATAGTTAGGAATTAGCATTTAAAAAACCTTGCAAATTCACTTAAAAAACTATAGGTTTCACACATTTTATAGTTAGCTGGACATTTCACTCGTGAAAAACCATTGAAATTCCCCCGTTATAGTTAGTGCAGGCAACTATAACTCACGCGACCGCAATCCTCTGCTGATGACGCCAGATATTACATCACTGTATTTAGACACTTATTTACCCATGTCTTCTTCCATTAATTTTTAGCTATACATATATTACAAATATTTTTTTTTCAGAAAGACACATATGTCATCAGTGATGTAATATCTAATATATATATATATATACATATATTATCTACTGGCGGTCACCAGTAGATAGTTATAGTTAGGATCGTGTTTCCATAGGAAATCCGCAACATTCTATTTGGGATAACTTTGGCGCCGATTGACGAATCCTCGCGAAATTTTCAAAATAGGTGGGGCGCTCCGCTCCGCTCCTTCCCTGAAAGTCTCGGGGGGATTCGTCAAGCGGGGGCTGAGAAAAAGGGGGGGTCCCAAAACGCGTTTTCCCCATGCATTTTTCCATAGGACCTTTAGTCCAAGCTACAGCCCGAACGGCTGAACAGAATTACTTGAAATTTGGCAGAGAGGTAGTCCTCAGGTCAGGGATGTGCCTTTTGCAGGTCTGGTGTAAATCTGTTCAGTATTTCCTGAGAAAATAGCATTTAAAAGCATATATATCTATAAGTGCGCACCGTGCGCGTAAGGTAAAATTTACCGTGCACGCACCGTGAGCGTACGGTAAAACTTACCGTACGCGCACGCTGCCGTGCGTGAGCGCGATTCTGATTGGTTGTTAGATCTTAGTAAACATTCGAATCGGTCGAAACCAGGAAGTGTCGGCCGCCATTTTGTCTCTCGCAGTCTGAGAGGGTGAAAAACAAAGGTGGAGAACGTGAAAAGGGGGCAGGGTGGACAGTTCCTGACCCCCTAGCCTTTGTCAGGGGGTCCCAGAAGGACCCCCAAGGGCCAATATTTCCTTTAATTTTTTTGCGTAAAATCGCGGAGTACGCGTAGCGTGCGCGTACGGTAGAAACGGAAAAATTCCACGAACTGCGTAATGTGGGCGCACGGTGCGCAAAGCGCACCGTGCGCTTACGGTACGCGCACGGTGAAAAACCTTAACATTTTAAAAAAAAAATACATAACTTAGCATTTAAAAAACCGTACAAATTCACTGAAAAAAACCATAGGTTTCACACACGTTATAGTTAGGAATTAGCATTTAAAAAACCTTGCAAATTCACTTAAAAAACCATAGGTTTCACACATGTTAAAGTTAGCTGGACATTTCACTCGTGAAAAACCATTGAAATTCCCCCGTTATAGTTAGTGCAGGCAACTATAACTCACGCGACCGCAATCCTCTGCTGATGACGTCAGATATTACATCACTGATGACATATGTGTCTATCTGGAAAAAAAATATTTGTAATATATGTATAGCTAAAAATTAATGGAAGAAGACATGGGTAAATAAGTGTCTAAATACAGTGATGTAATATCTGACGTCATCAGCAGAGGATTGCGGTCACGTGAGTTATAGTTGCCTGCACTAACTATAACGGGGGAATTTCAATGGTTTTTCACGAGTGAAATGTCCAGCTAACTATAACATGTGTGAAACCTATGGTTTTTTAAGTGAATATATATATATATAGATATATCCTGCGTTTCTCCACTCCCTTCTGCCGCTTTGTCGTCAAAGACTGGAGCACGGACACCAAGTAAGTGCTAAGGATTATTTAATTTTTCTCTAGCAGCAAGTCGCCATTACGTGTTTCAGCCCCAGAGTGGCCTCCTCTGACCAAACACGGACCCCCTCTCACCGTTGGGCTCAAGCGGTTGGAAAGGAGCCAAAGTCTGGGACTAGACGTCAAAAACCAAGATATATATATATATATATATATCTATATATATATAGATATATATATATATATATATATATATATATATATATATATATATATATATATATATATATATATATATATATATATATATATATATATATATATATATATATATTACCTACTGGCGGTCGCCAGTAGGTAGTTAAAGTTAGGACCGTGTTTCCATAGGAAATCCGCAACATTCTATTTTGAATAACTTTGGCGCAGATTGACGAATCCTGGCGAAATTTTCAAAATAGGTGGGGCGCTCCGCTCCGCTCCTACCCTGAAAGTCTCGGGGGGATTCGTCAAGCGGGGGCCGAGAAAAAGGGGGGGTCCCAAAACGCATTTTCCCCATGCATTTTTCCATAGGACCTTTAGTCCA
Organism: Triturus cristatus; assembly: GCF_964204655.1. Lineage (NCBI taxonomy): Eukaryota > Metazoa > Chordata > Amphibia > Caudata > Salamandridae > Triturus > Triturus cristatus. The sequence continues at coordinate 264,973,493 of NC_140590.1, forward strand.
AGCTACAGCCCGAACGGCTGAACAGAATTACTTGAAATTTGGCAAAGAGGTAGTCCTCAGGTCAGGGATGTGCCTTTTGTAGGTCTGGTGTAAATGTGTTCAGTATTTGCTGAGAAAATAGCTTTTAAATCAATATATATATCTATAGGCGCGCTCCGAGCGCGTACCGTAAGCTTACCGTACGCGCACGCTGCCATGCGCGAGGTCAATTCTGATTGGTGGTTACATGACTGTAAACATTCGAATCGGTCGAAATCAGGAAGTGTCGGCCTCCATTTTGTGTGTCTCACACTGATAAAAAAAGGAGGAGAACGTGGAAAGGGGGCAACGAAGAGAGTTGCAGACCCCCTAGCGTTTGTCAGGGGGTCCAAGAAGGCCATAAAAGTATGAAAAATACATTTAATTTTTTTTTTTTTAAATCGCGGGGTGAGCGTACGGTAAGCTTACCGTACGCGTACGGTAGAAAATAAAAAAAAAAGAAGTAAAAAACAAATTTAAGTGTTAAGATATTAGGGGGCTCTAAAAAGAGCCGTTGTGTTCATTGAGTGTTTTTTGGTACCTACAAGTAAGTACCGATGCAGAGTCTAAAGTTCAAGTGGAAGACTCTGTTCCCTTCATCATTGAAATGTACACCGTCTCCTCTATAAATGTCTTGCATGTTGTAACGCAAGTTGTTGTGGTATATAGAACCCATACCATAGTCTCTGAGGAAAGCAGAAACAGATTTGTTGACATGCTTTCTTGCTTTGTCAATCTGCGGACAAAATTGGTTGGACCAGTTCCACTTTTGCCTTTGGCATATGTTAGAATATACAAAGGCAGATTGAGGAAAAAGCGACATCAATTGCACAAAGGTGTCCTTAATAAGCATTTTCAGACCTACACCAGTTAAAGTGCCTAGGTCATTTCCACCACAGTGCACAATAATAAGGTTAGGCTGTGGGAGATGTTGAAAGGTTTTCACCAAAGGCAATAATTGGTGCCACTTTAAACCTCTCTGACCAATCCATTTAATGTCTACATTTGGCAAAGCAAGGTCTCTCACCATACCTCTTTTTTCTGCATACTTTTCACTCCAGAAGACATAGCTGTGACCTACAATCCACAATGTGAACATCTTTCAAGGAGATCTGGATGCACTCTGAAGGTGTCTTTCAGTAGAATGGCAATATGAAATGAAAGACAGTTTGAAAATGGAGGCATACATATTTTTTTAAAATAAAAAGAACTCATTGGCTGTTTCACACCATTCTACACTTAAAACTAGGCTGTATGTGTACATTTTTAGAAGCATGTTTTGTATTGGTTCAGAAAATTGTGTTCTCACAGAAGAATAGTTTGGATTTGCTGTTAGGTTGGACAGGTGAAGCACTCTTGGTCTTTCGATTTGAAACATTGTGTGGTGAACTTCTGACCTCTCTCCTCACAGCAGTGTTCCATGAGCTGTTGCTATGGTAGCAGGCAGAAGTCAAGTTGGGGGAAGGGTACATTTGGAAAAGTGTTGAAGTTTTCAACCAATAGAAATGTATGATTTCATTTGAAAAAAAGTTGGAAGCACAGAGATTTGTAATTAACATGTATATGTGTGAAAAAAGAGAGGGAAACATTGCCATTAATTGGTTCTGCTCAGAGGAGAGAGGTGTACAGCTCTGATATTCTGACTCTGATAGTCTGCTGTTTGAGTGCCACATTTCTTTCTCAACTAACTAATTTTAAAGGTGAGTTATGAGTTTGAGAGGGGATGTATGTGGTGATTTTTGCATGAGTCTGTGAGCACAGAGGAATTGCTGTCAGAGATGTATTTCGTGTCTCTCTGGTTCTTTTTGGAAGTAACCATGTATATGTCTCTTGCAACTGAGAATACACAGTCTGCATAAGCAGACTGTTAGCACACACCCAGCAGTTTATCCTGTAGAATCATGCTGAGTATTCACAAGTGAGTGGTGTTTCAGGTAGCAGTGAGTAACACTAATACATTCAACATCACTAAGGCTGATTTATTTTGCTGGAGTGTAGTCAGTCATCAAGGTCACACATGTTCATGGTCTGAAAAAGCTGTTTGCACATGTGCTGTTTTCTGTATCTGAAAACTGTAATGAAAATGTATGCGACTGTTAGAGTACTTAACACTTGGAGGAAAAAACAGTAGTAAGTGTGCTTTGAATTTGGCAAGCAAATTTCATTTTCTGACTAAAATCACAGAAAACAGTAGTAAGTGTGCTTTGAAATTGGCAAGCAAATTTCATTTTCTGCGTAAAATCACAGCATGAGTCTGAGAGCACAGAGGAATTGCTGTCAGAGATGTATTTCGTGTCTCTCTGGTTCTTTTTGGATGTAACCATGCATATGTCTCTTGCAAATGAAAATACACAGTCTGCATAAGCAGACTGTTAGCACACACCCAGCAGTTTATCCTGTAGAATCATGCTGAATATTCACAAGTGAGTGGTGTTTCAGGTAGCAGTGAGTAACGCTAATACATTCAACATCACTAAGGCTGATTTCTTTTGTTGGAGTGTAGTCAGTCACCAAGGTCACACATGTTCATGGTCTGAAAAAGCTGTTTGCACATGTGCTGTTTTCTGTATCTGAAAACTGTAATGAAAATGTATGCGACTGTTAGAGTACTTAACACTTGGAGGAAAAAACAGTAGTAAGTGTGCTTTGAAATTGGCAAGCAAATTTCATTTTCTGCCTAAAAACACAGAAAACAGTAGTAAGTGTGCTTTGAAATTGGCAAGCAAATTTCATTTTCTGCATAAAATCACAGCATGAGTCTGAGAGCACAGAGGAATTGCTGTCAGAGATGTATTTCGTGTCTCTCTGGTTCTTTTGGGAAGTAACCATGCATATGTCTCTTGCAACTAAAAATACACAGTCTGAATAAGCAGACTGTTAGCACACACCCAGCAGTTTATCCTGTAGAATCATGCTGAGTATTCACAAGTGAGTGGTGTTTCAGGTAGCAGTGAGTAACGCTAATACATTCAACCTCACTAAGGCTGATTTCTTTTGCTGGAGTGTAGTCAGTCATCAAGGTCACACATGTTCATGGTCTGAAAAAGCTGTTTGCACATGTGCTGTTTTCTGTATCTGAAAACTGTAATGAAAATGTATGCGACTGTTAGAGTAATTAACACTTGCAGGAAAAAACAGTAGTAAGTGTGCTTAGAAATTGGCAAGCAAATTTCATTTTCTGCCTAAAAACACAGAAAACAGTAGTAAGTGTGCTTTGAAATTGGCAAGCAAATTTCATTTTCTGCGTAAAATCACAGCATGAGTCTGTGAGCACAGAGGAATTGCTGTCAGAGATGTATTTCGTGTCTCTCTGGTTCTTTTGGGAAGTAACCATGCATATGTCTCTTGCAACTGAAAATACACAGTCTGCATAAGCAGACTGTTAGCACACACCCAGCAGTTTATCCTGTAGAATCATGCTGAGTATTCACAAGTGAGTGGTGTTTCAGGTAGCAGTGAGTAACGCTAATACATTCAACATCACTAAGGCTGATTTCTTTTGCTGGAGTGTAGTCAGTCATCAAGGTCACACATGTTCATGGTCTGAAAAAGCTGTTTGCACATGTGCTGTTTTCTGTATCTGAAAACTGTAAGGAAAATGTATGCGACTGTTAGAGTTCTTAACACTTGCAGGAAAAAACAGTAGTAAGTGTGCTTTGAAATTGGCAAGCAAATTTCATTTTCTGCCTAAAAACACAGAAAACAGTAATAAGTGTGCTTTGAAATTGGCAAGCAAATTTCATTTTCTGCGTAAAATCACAGCATGAGTCTGTGAGCACAGAGGAATTGCTGTCAGAGATGTATTTCGTGACTCTCTGGTTCTTTTTGGAAGTAACCATGCATATGTCTCTTGCAACTGAAAATACACAGTCTGCATAAGCAGACTGTTAGCACACACCCAGCAGTTTATCCTGTAGAATCATACTGAATATTCACAAGTGAGTGGTGTTTCAGGTAGCAGTGAGTAACGCTAATACATTCAACATCACTAAGGCTGATTTCTTTTGCTGGAGTGTACTCAGTCACCAAGGTCACACATGTCCATGGTCTGAAAAAGCTGTTTGCACATGTGCTGTTTTCTGTATCTGAAAACTGTAATGAAAATGTATGCGACTGTTAGAGTAATTAACACTTGCAGGAAAAAACAGTAGTAAGTGTGCTTAGAAATTGGCAAGCAAATTTCATTTTCTGCTTAAAAACACAGAAAACAGTAGTAAGTGTGCTTTGAAATTGGCAAGCAAATTTCATTTTCTGCGTAAAATCACAGCATGAGTCTGTGAGCACAGAGGAATTGCTGTCAGAGATATATTTCGTGTCTCTCTGGTTCTTTGTGGAAGTAACCATGCATATGTCTCTTGCAACTGAAAATACACAGTCTGCATAAGCAGACTGTTAGCACACACCCAGCAGTTTATCCTGTAGAATCATGCTGAGTATTCACAAGTGAGTGGTGTTTCAGGTAGCAGTGAGTAACGCTAATACATTCAACATCACTAAGGCTGATTTCTTTTGCTGGAGTGTAGTCAGTCACCAAGGTCACACATGTTCATAGTCTCAAAAAGCTGTTTGCACATGTGCTGTTTTCTGTATCTGAAAACTGTAATGAAAATGTATGCGACTGTTAGAGTAATTAACACTTGCAGGAAAAAACAGTAGTAAGTGTGCTTAGAAATTGGCAAGCAAATTTCATTTTCTGCCTAAAAACATAGAAAACAGTAGTAAGTGTGCTTTGAAATTGGCAAGCAAATTTCATTTTCTGCGTAAAATCACAGCATGAGTCTGTGAGCACAGAGGAATTGCTGTCAGAGATGTATTTCGTGTCTCTCTGGTTCTTTTGGGAAGTAACCATGCATATGTCTCTTGCAGCTGAAAATACACAGTCTGCATAAGCAGAGTGTTAGCACACACCCAGCAGTTTATCCTGTAGAATCATGCTTGTATTCACAAGTGAGTGGTGTTTCAGGTAGCAGTGAGTAACGCAAATACATTCAACATCACTAAGGCTGATTTCTTTTGCTGGGGTGTAGTCAGTCACCAAGGTCACACATGTTCATGGTCTCAAAAAGCTGTTTGCACATGTGCTGTTTTCTGTTTCTGAAAACTGTAATGAAAAATGTATCAGACTGTTAGAGTACTTATCACTTGCAGGAAAAAACAGTAGTAAGTGTGCTTTCAAATTGACAAGCAAATTTCGTGTTCTGCCTAGAATTACACCAAGAGTCTGTGTGCACACAGGAATTGTTCTTAGAGATTAAATTCGTGTTGGTTTTCTTGTGTTTTTCACTTGTAGGAAAGGGGTAGATAGTGTTATAAGAAAAGAAAAGATCATAACAAATATAGTAATATATTTAAATTACAAAAAGGTATTTTTCTTTAGTTTCTTTCAGGTATTGCTCCAGAGCAGTGAAGGAAATATAAGATGCCTATAAAATCAAGACAGCAAAAACAACAGGAAAAAAATGTATATTTGAAGACAACTGGAGGACCCAAGTTAGTTGAAGATGCTCATGTTGGGAAAAATAAAAAGTCTTCTGGTAAGCAGACAAAGGAATTCTTTAAAAATATTTTCAAAAAAAGGAAAAATTTAAAAAATGCCCCCATTGGAAAAACTGTTTCAAGTAGAAAACAACAGGAGAATAGTGAGAATTTACTAAATGCTAATGTATAAGCAGAAGCTATAAAAATTAACTTGAAAAGAAAATCAGCATTTAAAGAGATCCGTAGGAAAATGTTTCAGAGAAGAGTGATGTCCAATTTGCTAAAGGATGTGAAAAAATATAAGAAAAGAGCTAAATTTTACAAGAGAAAAAAAGATATTGAAGCCATTGTAGCTAAGGCTTTAGATTTAAAAAGAAAACTATTCATTTTAATTTTGAACAGGATGCGTACATTAGAAAAAATAGTTAATGTAATGAAGTCACAAAGCAAAAAGAAAAGAGTAGTAAAAAGAAATAACTTTTGTAAAGTGTTTTTAGGAGAATGGATGCATAGTTCAAGTACTGAACCATTTTTTAATGAAGAGAGTTATCTTCAAAGTAATAGTTTGCTGCATGCAGTTGACACCAGTGGTCGAGCATATGAAGTTAAGGATGGTTGTGTAATGGAAAAGGAGAAAATGGTTCCAAGAAATGAGGAAGAAGTGATTGCAGATGAGGTTATGGGGAGACGTCCTAAAGCCCCAGTGTATACTTGGAATTGTAGTAGTATTTGTACTTTGCGACAGGAATCTATTGATAAATTACGTGAGTTTTTAAGAGAATATAGTAAAAAGAGTGTTAAACAGAAGATTAAGGTGCTTCAAGGACTAGATCCATGCAGAGTGAGAGAGAATACTGGTTTGCAAGGACACTCTCTGGCTTGTCTATCTAGGAAAGTTTGTCAAAGTGTTTTTCACCATTTTAGGATGCTGGCAGTTCATCATACTGAAATTAGGAAATTTGTGAGAAGATTGTATTTTGCTAAAAGTCCAGCACTAAAGTTAAATGAGTTGAATAAGGCTCTGTTTCGTGGATCTGTATCAGATGTTGAGAAGGTTACTGATGAGATTCAGTTTTGTTACTTTGGTCCAGAACAAGAAAGTGCAGGGAATGACACAGTTATTGAGGAAAATGTGGAAGAGAATGTAGAACCCTCCGTAAATAAGAAATTTGAAGATCAAATTACAAAATTTGCTATCATCTCTAATGAAAGACCAAATATTATTTGTATTTGTTGCCGGAGAAGCCATTACAAAATCCAAACAAGGAATGTTGACCTCTACAAAAAAAGTGAAGAAGAAGATAATTATAAGTGGAAGGATTTTGCAACATATATATTTCTTGAAAATTGTTTTGATTTGGGTGAAGATCATCGTATTTGTAAATACTGTTATAACAAGTTAGAAGAAAATAAAATGCCAGCTAGAGCTGTACATAATAATTTAGAATTGGTTGAAGTTCCTGCAGAACTTTCTGATTTAAATACATATGAGTCTATACTCATTCAATGTGTTCATCCGTTCCAGACCATAGTACGTATGGAGCCAAAAACAGGCAAATTACCTCCTTCAGATTTACAGAGAGGTTTAAAAGGAAGAGTTGTCTATTTGCCGTTGGATTTGAAAAAAAATATGGAAACTATTGATACAGATACTTTGGAAACTGAACCATTAGTTATTCTGGTTAATGGTGTACCTACAAAGAGTAAGAAAATTTGGCAGGAGCTGGTAGATGTACGGAAAGTAGAAAGAGCAAATTTATATTTGAAAAGGAATAATAAATGGTATGAATCAATTTATATAGATGAAGAAGATTTAGTAGGAGACACAGACACACCAACTGAGCAAATTGAAAAAGTAGACAAGTCAAAAGAAGAAGAAATTTATGAACATTTCAGCATACATCCTCTTCATTCAAAAGAAGTAATGGCAAACACCATTGATCTGTTTCAAATGAAAAAAGCACAAGGAACTCCCGTGAGTGTATGGGAGGAGAGTTTGGAAGCTCGTTGTTTTCCCCAGCTGTTTCCTACAGGAGAAGGTGGACGATATGATGAACGTCCAGTCCAGATTCCTGCTTCTGAGTATCGGACTACAAGATTATATGCAGAAGATCCCAGATTTCGTCAAAGTATTCCTTATTTGTTCCATCTGTTATTTGAAAGTGACTTGTCTGCACTATCTTATGCAGTAAACCACATTTTAAAAAGTGGAACACATCTACATAATGTGTCTGCTAAGGATTTTATGAACAAAGTGCAGCAGCGAGATGATCATTTGGAATCACAATTGATCAATCTGATGGCTTGTCAGCGTGGGACGAATGAATATTGGTACCGACGCCATGGAGAATTGAAATGTATGTTACGGAATTTAGGAACTCCAACATGGTTCCTAACCCTAAGCTGTGCCGAGTACGCTTGGGATGATTTACTGGATTTTCTACGAGAGGCAAATTCAAACATTAAAAACATCGAATACAAGACAGCAGGAGAACTGTGCTCATTGGATCCGGTTAATGTTTGCAGATATTTCAATCATAGATTTGAGGCTATGATGTCCTTTATCTGCAAAAAAAAAATCCACCACTTGGAGAAGTTGTGGATTTCTTTTGGATAAAAGAGTACCAAGCAAGAGGTGCTCCTCACATTCATATGCTGTTGTGGATCAAGGATGCTCCAAAATTTGGAACAGATGCTGATGAAGCAGTGTTATCTTTCATTGAAGAATATGCAACATGTGCTATACCTAAAAGCACAGAAGAGAAAAAGTTAAAAGAGCAAGTTTTACGTTTCCAAAGTCATCGGTGTGGAAAATACTGTCGACGGAAGTACAAGACCAAAGATAAATTCTACACAAAATGTCGATTTGGATTTCCTAGACCTGTTCTTTCAAAAGGAAGAGTCAACAGTTTTATGTCAGCTGTGCGACATACTATTACAAGAAAATCTCCCAAAAATACGTACAACATAAGAAGAAAAGAAGAGTCAAAATATATAAATGACTACAACCCAGTCATTTTATCCATGTGGAATGCTAACATGGATATTCAGTATGTGGCAGACAATTCTATTGCTGTTGCTCGGTATGTCACATCTTACATCACTAAATCTGAAAAAACAGTATTGAAGGAAATGTGGGAAGAGATTTCTCACGAGAAGACTGTCAGTAAGAAGCTGTACAGTTTCAGTTTAAAGATGTTATCGCATCGAGAAATTGGATCCTACGAATGTTCAGATAGGTTATCATCTGCAAGTCTATACTCGAAATCAAGAAGAATAATTTGGGTCAGTTTAGGCCTTGCAGGAATGCGAAATCGGGTACTGAAATCTGTTGGAGAAATTGAATATTTGGCCGAGAACGACCCAGAAAGTACAGATATTTTGAAAACAAACATGTTGGACACATATTACCCAAAAAGAAGTCATCATCTTGAGAACATGTGTCTCTATGAAGTGCTGCAGAACTACATTTTTTCACGGAAAGCCACAGAAGACATCAACAATGGAAAATATAAAGTCATTGGTGAGGAAGGATGTGTAGTGAAGCAAACAAAAGGAAGTTTGATTAATCACAGGAAGCTGAGTTGTGACACTACTGACAAAAAGGAATTTTACTACTTGGCACTTTTACAGTTGTTTAAACCATGGCGTTCAGAGGACGAACTACTTGGAGAATTTCAAAGCTATGAGGATTCATTTAATGCATGTAAAGATACCATTGAATGCAGTATTTTCAGGAATTATGTCCAAATGTTAAACGAAGAAATTGGACAGGAAGCTACAATTGCAGCTGAAGTAGCTAGAGACAGTTCTCAAGACAGCCAAAGTTCTGGAACGCTCAGTCAAGATCCACTAGGACAACCAATCTTAGAAAATGAAGCAGCAATAGCCATGACTGAAGTGGAAACGGCTATGAATCAAGCTCAGGAAGATTTAATAGAATTACCAGATTTAGAACAACAACTGAATGAAGAACAACGACAAATTTATGAAGAAGTCAGAAAAAAAATTGATCACAGATTACTACATGAAAAGAAAGAGTGCACATGCACATCATTTGAACCAATTAGGTTGTATGTGAGTGGACAAGCTGGAACTGGGAAAAGTTTCTTAATTAAAGTCATCAGAAGCTACCTACAGCAAAAAACTGATTCAACTTTATCTTGTTTTGTTACTGCTCCAACTGGGTTAGCAGCATATAATATAAAAGGAATTACTCTCCATCAATTGCTAATGTTACCAGTGGAGCATGAGAACAAAATAGAATATCACAAGCTAACTGGCGAAGCATGTTTCGAAGTTTCAAGAGTGTTGAAGAAGATGCAAGTTCTCATTATTGATGAGGTAAGCATGGTATCAAACTTAATGCTTGCCTTTGTGCATTTAAGAATGCAGCAAATTCTAAAAAGAGACTATGACGTGCTATTTGGTGGAAAACATGTTATAGTTTTGGGGATCTAGTGCAGCTCACTCCAGTTAAAGGACAACCAGTGTTTAATACTGTGACACATGAGGACACGAAGAAGTCATTAGGAAGCATTGGTAATGCGAATATTTGGTCATTCTTTGAGTTCAAAGAACTCACTACCAATATGAGGCAAGCAAATGATGAAGAATATGGAAGTATTCTGAAAGATATCAGAATTGGACTACTCACAGAAGTTGGCAGAAAAGCATTACAGAGTCGGTTGCTACATAATTTATTTCCAAGTGAAGAAATAGTTGCAGAGAAAATATACAAGAACATTGCAGAAAAAAATACTGTAATCTGCTTAATGCCAACACTACGTGAATGCTCAATATTCAATGAGGAACTTTTGAAATTGGAAAAGGAAGAGATTAAGAAAATGGAAGCAGTGGACAAAATCCAACATGAAAGAATTACTATTACATTAACAGGCGAACTGAAAAATAAATTGGATTCTCTAGAGAAGAACATTTCGAAAACAGCTGGATTAGAAAAAAATCTATATCTTTGCATGAACTGTCGAGTATTTCTAAGGAGAAATTTGTATGTTGAAAAAGGTTTAGTGAATGGAGCTGTGGGTAAAGTTGTGGGTTTTGTTAACTACCAGAAAAAAGAAGGAATTGAGTTTGTAAAAATAAAATTTGATCAGATTGAAGAGGTAAAAGACATTAGTCGTTGTTCAGTCCGTTTTTTGCTTGTGAAAGACTTATATGTACGTAGGAAGCAGTTTCCATTTTCTCTAGCATATGCTGTAACTATTCACAAGTGTCAAGGATTAACTGTTGATAGTGCATTTGTAAACATTGGATCTACTGTGTTCAAAGAAGGTATGGCATATGTTGCTTTGTCACGAGTGAAAACATTATCTGGTTTATTCATGATAGACTTTGATGACTCAAAAGTTAGTGCTGATGCAAATTGTGTTAAGGAGTATAATAGATTAAGAAGAACCTATGCTCCTCATTTAGGTCAGTATCCTGTGTTGGAGAAACGTGTTGTTTGTCGGAAAAGGAGAATTGAGAATATCTGTAATGAGGTTGTACAGAAGAGAAAACAAAAAGACAGTGATGTGATTGCAAGCAAAAAGAAAAAGGACAATGTTGAACAGGTTGTTGGTTGCCATTTTGAAAATAGCTCTGGTGTCAACTGCTACGCAAATGTAGTGCTGAATGTTGTATTTTATCTTGAAAGTTTGCAAGAGCAGATAATAGAAAATCATGAAAAAAGATTCTGTTCTGTGCTAAGTCTTCTTTATGAGAAGCTGAGTGTTGATAAAGCTAAAATAGAAAGTGCGAATGAAATTAGAAATCTATTAGATGTTTGTTCAGGACGAACACAGTTTTCTCAAAATGTCCAGCAAGATGCACAGGAATTCTTGATGTACATCCTTTTGGTACTTGAAGATGAAGGGGTAGAAATAGAAAATATGTTTGGTCTCTCTTATAAATGGGAACATAGTTGTGAAAACTGTTTCTACACATGCAGCTCTAATGTTGATTCTGAAAGGTTTATCTATTTAACATTGCCAGAGACTAAATCAGTGACTTTTAGTAAATTAGTTAAAGATGCCAATTACAACATGGAATGTTCTAAATGTAAATCAGACATGTTTTCAACGTTATTTTTAAAGAAATATGGACAGTATGTAATTTTAATGATGCAACGTTGTAGAGCTGATGGAACAAAATTGGACACTTTAATAAAGAAATTTACAGGACAGCAATTATCAATTTCTGGCAAAACTTTTGTCACAATTGCAATAACTTTCCATGATGGGCCTTTTGTAACTTCTGGTCATTACACAGTTTTTCTTAAATGTGAAAAAGGCTGGACACTGTGTAATGATTCTCAATTGGTTTTCAAGCAACGTTTGCCTTTTGATTTAGCAAATTCCTATTTAATTTTTCTGAAACCAAAATTTTAGACAGAAATTGCAACATCTGTAGAAAACATTATTACAATTTAATTGGATTACCATCGGAAATGTAATCAAAAATTATTTTAAAAATTACCATTTGGCCTTACGGAAAGGTAATAATTTGCATTGTGGACTTCTTTGACACAAATTATTTTGGTGATTATGCTTATGCAACAGAATTTTCAGACGATATTTACTGAAATTAGTTATTGTTCTTACGTGAGATTTATATTGCAAATGTTTCATTTCTATTACGGTATGTTTTAGTGAGAAGAGATTCTGGGCTTTTTTGAAACAATCTTTCTGATTGTTTTTTTTTTTTGCCCGCTGTTAAGTGATGAATGCAATTGCTTTTACGATTTACAGTAAAATGCAATATATTCTGAAAACAGCAAAAAAAGGGCAAAAAAATGTTTGTTGAAATATGAAAATATGTGCACTGTATTCTAAAATGTATTGTTATATATTAATACCTTTTTCTTTTTTTACAGATTGAGAAAGGAAAAATATGAAAAATAAACTTCTTTATAGAAAGTTAAATAAATCACTTATTTTTCTTTAAGTTATTTTCATTGTCAGGTAAGTGGGAAATTTCTGGAATTATCACACATTTACTTTAATGCTCACTTTTTTCACTACTCTTCTCTATGCTTTTCTCATTTCTGTAGTAGTCCCTCATGGACCTTGTAGGGTGATTAAAAATTTTTTGGTTTAAAAAAAAAAAAAATGCGCGTACCGTACGCGTACGGTAAGAAAAAAAGAAAAAAAAAGTCATTTCAAAAATTTTAAAAAAAGTTAAGAGGTAAGGTTGGCTCTTAAAAGAACCGTTGTGTTCATAAAGGGAAAGAGGAAAGAATGAATGGGAATACTAACAAGGACCACAGATGTGCTGGTCTATCCTATTGTTTATGAGGGAAACACTGGTCTCCGCATGAACAATAAGGCCATGATATCTTGTGCACCTCATTGTAACCCTCCCAAAACGAGGGTTTATATCCAGAGGAGCAGAAAAGGGTGATGCTCCCACCGCAGAGGAAGGGCTCAGCTGAGCTGCCGAAGATGTACTCGGCTGAGCTTCTGCAGGTGTGCTTGGGTGACTTACTGGAGATGTTTCTCCAGTATGTCTAGCATAAGTCCTGGGATGTTTATCCTTAATGTGTCTAACCATAGAATGATTTCCAAAGGAATACTTCTTCCTTGGATTCCCTCTAGATAAGACACGCTCACAAAGTGAGCAGGTGACTAAAGGAGCATTTACCTTTTTCTGCCCCTCTGGATAGGTGAAATATTCCCATACAAAAGAAGTCTTTTTTTCCCTCCTTCTCTCTCTGATGATGCTGCTACCATGCTCACTCTCAGAAGAGGACTGCTGTTCTGCCATCGTATCACAAAGACAACTCAGCTCCTTCTCCTAAGGGATCACAAGCAGAAATGAGGGGAATGGGTGTGGTGTAGGAAGGTTCTAGAACTGAAAGTAGTTTAAACCAATCAAAAGTGTTGTTTCTTGATCACATGACCAACCGTGCGCGTACGTTACGCTTACGGAGCGCTTACGGAGCGCTTACGGTAAAAGTATGCATGCGCGTATAAAAGACACGCGCGCAGGCGCATAACAGGCACGCTCGAACACTTCCGCGTAACGTGAGCGCGTGCGTACGTGTGTAACGTATGCGCTTACGCGTCGCGTACGCAGTACAGACGTCTACGCAAATTGCGGATCCATACGCAAACAGAGTAGAAATATTACGTACATAAAGCAAAACGTGCGCTTACGGTAAGCTTACCGTACGCGCACGGAAAAAAAAAAGAAATTTGTAATAAAGATTCACTATGTTATACTACTATATCTTACCTGTTTTTTTAAAAAAAGGTGAACATTTATATATTGCAGAATGCATTAAATTTTACCATAGTGTTTAAAGGGAATAAAAAGTAAAAAAAAAAGATGTAAAAAACCTTGCAAAGATAAAAAAATAAAAATGTTTCACACACGTTAAATATAAGAATTAGCATTTAAAAAACCATACAAATTCACTGAAAAAACCATGGGTTTCGCACACGTTATAGTTAGGAATTAGCATTTAAAAAACCTTGCAAATTCAGTGAAAAAACCATAGGTTTCACAGACGTTATAGTTAGCTGGACATTTCACTCGTAAAAAACCAATGAAATTCCCCCGTTATAGTTAGTTAAGCTAACTATAACTCGCGCACCCGCAATCCACTGCTGATGACGTCACATATAACATCACTCATGACATGGTCACTGACATCACTCATGACATCACTGATGACATCTCAAATGACATCACTGATGACATCATCCTTGTGATAGAGTGGCAGACCTCCTCTCACCCTAATATAACCTTTGATACACACATTCAAAAATAGAGACTAAAAAATTTAAAAATATTAGAAATTCCAAAACCAGTTTCAACAATCTCTTCTGTAATTCTAAGATCCACATACACATCCACTCATTCACCAACAGTCCTATACAGTCACTCATACATGTACTCCCTCATATGTACTTATACACATATACATCCTTCTACACAATGCCACTCATCCATAGAGTTACTCACACACATAGTCACTCCTGCTAATAAAGAATCAAACATACATGTACTTGCATATACAGTTATACACACACCACCACACTTACTTCTACGGAAACTTACACATACTTAGTCTTTTAAACAATCACTTATAGAAACACATACTTATTCATACAGGAACTCTTCCAATCTCTCACTCTCACATATACTCACTTATATACACCAATAGTCACATATACTAGTTTAAAACATAAGTAGTTACTCATAGAGACACTATTGAGACAGTCATTCACTCACTAACACACCCATACACACACTCATCCACCCATACAGTCCTGCACACATGCTGTCTTCAACACATACAGTGAGTCAATCATTCATGCGCCTATGCACTACGTAATACCCCCACCGAACCATGCAGACACTCAGACTGATACTCAAAAAAACAACTACTAACCTATATAGACACCCATGTACCTACTCACCAACCCATGCAGCCACTTATACACAAAGTGAGAGACTGATACAGATATTTACATATTAAAACATTACTCACTAAGCCATGTATTCACTTTGATACACTTTATCAATCAGTTACAAAATAAATTATTCAAAAAAAAATCATCCATATAGACACTTATATACCCATTTATTCTTCCATCGACCTTCAGATATACATATATAAAACATATGTAATTTTCAGAAAAACACACATTCACTGGATGATGTCATCAGTGATGTCATCAGTGATGTCATTTGAGATGTTATCAGTGATGTCATGAGTGATGTCAGTGACCATGTCATGAGTGATGTTATATGTGACGTCATCAGCAGTGGATTGCGGGTGCGCGAGTTATAGTTAGCTTAACTAACTATAACGGGGGAATTTTATTGGTTTTTTACGAGTGAAATGTCCAGCTAACTATAACGTCTGTGAAACCTATGGTTTTTTCACAGAATTTGCAAGGTTTTTTAAATGCTAATTCCTAACTATAACGTGTGTGAAACCCATGGTTCAGTGAATATATATATATATATATATATATATATATATATATATATATATATATATATATATATATATATATATATATATATATATATATATTCCAAAATTAAGCGTCGCTTCTTCTGGGGTGCTGGGACCCATGAAGGGTGGCATACACACCGGCGAAGCTCACCGGTAAGTTTAATGTCCCAAAATCCACGTAGTACAGTATGCTCTCAGTAATAAAGGCACAGCAACTTCCTAGTTGCTGTGCCTTTATTACTGAGAGCATACTGTACTACGTGGATTTTGGGACATATATATATATATGGTACCAGCCTGACAGCGTCCAGACAAACAGGCACCGACTCCGTGAGTAATTTCAGCAAAGAAAAGGTTTTATTCCAACGTAAAGGCACAGACGCGTTTCGGCGGACACAGCCGCCTTGTTCACTGCATCCAGTTCTAAAGTTATTTGACATGATTAAATAGTCATAAGGTTGCACTTTTTCTAAATGATTGTCATGGTAACCAACATCAGAAGAAAGAATAGACATAGTGAAAAGCCTGTTGAGCTTGGTTGTTATAGCAACCAAACAAACGACTTGCATTTGTTAACTATGCAACATTCAAATAGATAACATAAAGGGGATAATACAATACGGTAAAACTGAAAGTAAAAAGCTATACTAGGGTTAAATTGTCACCCAATAGTAGCAAAAGAAAAAGAGAAGTAAGAAAAAGATTAGAGCATAAATTAATCATATGTTTCACCCTCGGGTTTTTAACATTGTGTTGGTTACCTAAATACATGTCAAATGTGAAAGAGCCCAAAGTAAGGGATTATAAGTACAATACTAGAATTAGTGTGCACAAAGGGGGTATATACATATGAGTTTTATGGTCGAATACCATAAGACGCTCAGAGAAATGAATGTGTATGAGCAAGTGTAATAGTGTCAGTGAAAAACTCGTTAGTCAGAAAAGGGATAAAGCCCATGTGGGTAGAGAACTGACCATACTGACCCACTGTGCATGGTTGATTTAAAGTTGTATTATGGGCAAATAATCGCAGTAGAGATGAAAAAGTGAACTCTATGGGTGTGCCAACGTTATTAAAAAAGAGTGTGCAAGAACTGAGCGCTAGGTGGAATGGATCATGGAGAACGGAGAGGGTGTTTGACAAATTACAGATGAACACTGAGAGCTTCATCGGCATTCATCCCATGTGGGATTTTGGAATTGAGGAGGAGGATGTACCTTGATTCCAATCTCCTGAGAGCCAATTGCCTATTTCCTCCCCTGGGATTTTTGGGAACATTGTCAATGACAAAATAGGAAAGTTCTTGGGCTCTGCCTGCATGTAGTGAATTTATGTGTCTGGCAACAGGGTATGTTTGGTCATTGTGCACGATGGCTCTCAAGTGTTGCAGAATTTGGACATGTACTGGATGGATGGTGCTACCTACATAGTTTTTACCACAGGTGCAAGATAGGACATACACGGCAAAATCAGTTTTGCAATTAAAACTCCCTCTTATTTCAAAAGGTGTGTTTCTGAAAGGCATGTGGACCAGTTTGGTATCTTTTCCATGTTTGCATGCTTTGCATTTACTGCATTTCGTAAATCCCTTGGGTGTTTGGAACCAGTTAGGTTTTTTAGTGATAACAGGTGCGTTGCGCACAAGTTCTTGACGCATAGATTTAGCACGTCTGAAACTGATTAAAGGGGTTTTGGAGCATGTTGGTCCTAAGATAGGGTCATTCCTTATATTATTCCAATGTTTATACAGGATTTTGCGTAGCGAATTGTGGTATGCATTAAACCCTGTGATTAGTCTGGGCATGTCTGTTTTAGTGGTTTCATGCTTAGCCTGATTTTTGTTTTTATTTTTATTTGTTTTAGCAAAAAGGAGTTCTTCTCTAGTGATTTTCTCACTCCTAGTTCTGGCATTGTTAAGGGTTTGTGTGTCATATCCCCTACTTAGCAGTCTGTTGAAGAGATCATTGGTGGATTTGTTTAGACTCTCTTCTGTGCTGCAGTTACGCTTCATTCTTAAGCATTCTGCATAGGGGATGCCTTTTTTGACACTGTCATAATGGAAACTATTAGCATGCAGAATCGCGTTGCCTGATGTAGGTTTCCTATATGTTCTTGTTTGAATCTTGCCTTGGTTAACATACAATTCAATGTCCAAGAATTGTATAAGTTCCTTACTTGTATGGCTTGTAAACCAGAGATTGAGAGTGTTATTGTTTAAGTCTTGTGCAAACTTAACTGCACTTTCCTGTGTACCTTGCCATATAACAAAAATGTCATCTATGTACCTAGCATAGATGACAACATTTTCTTCCATTTCAAGGCTGTGTGTTGACATGAGTACTTGCTCCTCCCACCAGCCCATATGCAAATTCGCATAGCTGGGGGCGAAGCAAGTACCCATGGCTGTGCCTTGTAATTGTCTGTAAGACAATTTGTCAAATACAAAGACATTGTTCTCCAGGCACCACTCGGCCATTTGTAGCAGCATGGACGTGTGTTTGTGTAAGTGTATGGGTCTTTTGTTTAGGTAGTACTCAAGTGCATGTAAACCATCCCTATGTCTAATGCTTGTGTATAACGAGCATACATCCATAGTCATGAATACATAATTTTCCTGCCATTTTACATCGTACATTTTGGACAAGAAATCGCCTGTGTCTTTGGTGTAGGAGGGTAAGTCACATACAAAAGGCATATATATATGCTTCAAAAATAAAGCCCCACTCCGACTTCTGTGCAAACACAAGCCTTATTCGTGTGAGGCAGCATATATATAACTCAAGTCCTGACCGGTTTTGGCGTCACCACGCCTTGCTCACAGGTGAGTTCAATATTTACCATGTGGTCACGAGGCCATAGGATCAACTACACGCCCCAGCATGCATCATCATTGCTTTGTAATCACGAGGCATTGCTTAATATTCATGTTTGCCAAAATAGCGTTTTATGAAAAATGTCCCAACAATGTTCCAAATTGTAATGTGCACGCATTCCTTTTCACAGCAAGTGTACTATTATGCTGCCTCTGTCCATGATAAGGGTTAGCACTGCGGAGCTTCCAAGAGGAGAAAACAACTCCTCTATTCCCTTTCTCTCTGATGCGCTACCAATACATATGGCAATCCTTCGTTTGGTGCGCGAGAGCGTGTCATGCCCCCTCCATAAATCCAGCACAACACTCTGCAGGGCGGGCTCAAAGGTTGCAGGAGCGGAGAAGCCTGCGTGTTCAATGCTTCAAAAATATGTATATATATATATATATATATGTCAAAGCAATACCCTCAGAGTTGGAGTGCGGCATATATTTTGCAAAAAAGAAGCAGAGAACTATGGTTAGTTCCGAAGTTTAGGTGGAGAGCAACTCCTGTAGAGCACCCTACACCAGCAACACTCTGAGTCTGCTCATATACTCACACAAAAACACACACACACACACACTGAAAATAACAAAGATTTAAGTAATGTTATAGTTAGGTGAGAATTTCATTGTCAACGTAACTTTTTAAATGTACAAAACCACTGAATTTCATCAGTTATAGTTAGCTCTGGTAACTATAGCTTGTGTCTTAAAGTAAATATAACTCTCGCCCCCACCATGCACAATTTTCATATCAATAATGTCATTGCAAATATTCCAGTGACATTATCAATGATGTCATGATGAGTGATGCAAAATGTGAGGTGATTAGCAGTGCATGGTGAGGGCGCAAGTTACAGTTACCAGAACTAACTATAACTGGTGATGTTCAGCGGCTTTGTACATTTAAAACGTTATCTTGTCACACAAATTCTCATCTAACTATAAAGTTACTTTAACCCCTGTTTTGTTCAGTGAATTTCTAGTTTTTTTTACATAAAGTAATATTTTCTTACCATACGTAAAGCTATCCACCTTTGTCTGTATGTGGCAGGGGGGTGGTCAAATGGCCTAGCCTACGGCCACACCCTCTGGCCAACACCCTTCAGGCAACCAACTCCACGCTGCGCATTGCTTGTAGTCATGCATGGCGTGGGATTGGCCGCAGGGCCTGGCTTGTGGCCAGGCCCTGTGTTCACCCCCCCACAGGCAGCCAACCCAAGCTGTGCATGGCCTTTCTCTGTGCGCAGCAGGGGGTTGGCCACAGGTCCTGGCCTACCGGCTGGCCCTGTAGCCCTGCATCACCCCGTAGGCAGCCATCCCCACAAGGCTCCATGGTAAACCACCCCTGCAGGCAGATAGCCTACTCGGGCCAATAGTGGCCCCTGGGTCTTCATCCCCCGGGGCCACATGATATTAAAATAGGGATAGTACAGCGCAACCCCTCCCCACCCCCCCGCCTGAGCCTTATTGGGCCTCATGGGAATCCCATTCTCTATGGCCGTATGTCAATATTAGACCCTCGCCCTTTTAACTTAAGTTAGGCCCCAGGGCCTCTTAGAGGCTTAGGGTTGGGGGAGCATGCAACCCCTCCCTTTTACAAACATGTTAGCCCTGGGGGATGGAATCCTTGGGCCTTTTTAGGCTCGGGGAGGTGGACTGCTTACACTTTATTTAAGTATTTAGCCCAAGGGATGAAGTCCTACGACCTCAGGAGGCTTGTGGAGGGGGGCGTTGCCCCCCTAAATTACCTGTGTGCCGCCCCTGGATCGTGGCTCACCCCGAGGGATTCACTGTAGTTTTATATATATGTGTATATTTGTATATATGACCTCCTGGCGATAGCCAGTAGGTAGTTATAGTTAGGACCAAAGTTTCCATAGGAAAAGTGTTTTTTGTTTTGTCAATAACATTGGCGCCGCTTGATGAATCTTCACCAACTTTTCACAAAACGTCCCTTTTTTGGTTCAGCTGCTGTTTTGAAAGTTTCAGGGTGATTTGTCAAGCAGGTGCCGAGAAAAACAGAGGAGTCCCAAAACACATTTTCCCTGTGTTGTGTCCCTGGGGATTTTTCATAGAACATGACTACCGCCGAAACCGCTGAACTTAATTACACCAAATTTGGCAGAAAGCTAGATATTGGTTCAGAATATCTGGGAGTTCTAAATCCTACTGAAATCCTACTGAAATGTGATTGCCTGCCAACACTTCAAACAGGAAGTGTTGGCAGCCATCTTTGGACCAATATACATGATAGCACCCTATTGAAATGCATTGTAGTGAATGGCAGGTTTTGAGGGTCAGAAAAAGAAGAACGTAAAAAGGGTGATAACAGATTTTAGTTAGAATATAAATCTTTTGTTGATGGTACGACACTAACGTTAGGAATTATGGTGTGTTCTAAGGTGATTTTACCCTGTGAAAAAGGATTCTACTTGGATTTCAAGTATCATGTTTGAGAAAAAACAGTTTTCTCATGATTTCCCCATAGAGGTCATGGCAGCCTTGGTCCGTGCAGGTAACAGTGGTGGGGGATTCTGATGGACTATAACGAGGGAACAATTATTTATTTAAATTTTCCTCTGCATCGTCCCTTCGAATCCCCCCCCGACCCGGCCCCACCGCATATCTTCTGTAAATTCTCTGTATCTTTCTCAGCCACATGAAAATTAAGTCTGACAGTTGATTCCCTTGTGTCTACTGCCTCCTCCCAGAATGTTCTAAAGAACAACTAGAGCGCTAACGGTGGGTGTGACCCACTTGTGGGACACCCCCGCGCCGCACGGCCACCAGCTGCTGCGTGTGCCCCTTGCCTCGCTGCTGCCTCGTTTTTGCCTCGTTCGCCGGCTGCCGCCGCTGCGAGCACTTTTTCCCCTTGTTTTGGTTGTTTTGTCAGGTATTTGTGCTTGTCTCACTGATCTGTTGTTTTCTCTGCTTTTCCCCGTTTTTGTCGCTATTTTGTGCCTGTTCAGTATTGTATCGTGTGTACCCTCCTTCCTGGTTGTCCGCCTACCGCTCCGCCCCCCGCCCTCCCTTCCCGCCACCGCCGCTTGTCCCCGCCCCTTTTTCTTCTGTAACCCTCCCCGCTCCCGCCTCCCAGCTGCCCCGCCCACCCGCGCACTTGGCCTTAAATGGCGACCGTGCGACGCAGGTGAGTGTGACCCACTTGTGGGACACCCCCGCGCCGCACGGCCACCAGCTGCTGCGTGTGCCCCTTGCCTCGCTGCTGCCTCGTTTTTGCCTCGTTCGCCGGCTGCCGCCGCTGCGAGCACTTTTTCCCCTTGTTTTGGTTGTTTTGTCAGGTATTTGTGCTTGTCTCACTGATCTGTTGTTTTCTCTGCTTTTCCCCGTTTTGGTCGCTATTTTGTGCCTGTTCAGTATTGTATCGTGTGTACCCTCCTTCCTGGTTGTCCGCCTACCGCTCCGCCCCCCGCCCTCCCTTCCCGCCACCGCCGCTTGTCCCCGCCCCTTTTTCTTCTGTAACCCTCCCCGCTCCCGCCTCCCAGCTGCCCCGCCCACCCGCGCACTTGGCCTTAAATGGCGACCGTGCGACGCAGGTGAGTGTGACCCACTTGTGGGACACCCCCGCGCCGCACGGCCACCAGCTGCTGCGTGTGCCCCTTGCCTCGCTGCTGCCTCGTTTTTGCCTCGTTCGCCGGCTGCCGCCGCTGCGAGCACTTTTTCCCCTTGTTTTGGTTGTTTTGTCAGGTATTTGTGCTTGTCTCACTGATCTGTTGTTTTCTCTGCTTTTCCCCGTTTTTGTCGCTATTTTGTGCCTGTTCAGTATTGTATCGTGTGTACCCTCCTTCCTGGTTGTCCGCCTACCGCTCCGCCCCCCGCCCTCCCTTCCCGCCACCGCCGCTTGTCCCCGCCCCTTTTTCTTCTGTAACCCTCCCCGCTCCCGCCTCCCAGCTGCCCCGCCCACCCGCGCACTTGGCCTTAAATGGCGACCGTGCGACGCAGGTGAGTGTGACCCACTTGTGGGACACCCCCGCGCCGCACGGCCACCAGCTGCTGCGTGTGCCCCTTGCCTCGCTGCTGCCTCGTTTTTGCCTCGTTCGCCGGCTGCCGCCGCTGCGAGCACTTTTTCCCCTTGTTTTGGTTGTTTTGTCAGGTATTTGTGCTTGTCTCACTGATCTGTTGTTTTCTCTGCTTTTCCCCGTTTTTGTCGCTATTTTGTGCCTGTTCAGTATTGTATCGTGTGTACCCTCCTTCCTGGTTGTCCGCCTACCGCTCCGCCCCCCGCCCTCCCTTCCCGCCACCGCCGCTTGTCCCCGCCCCTTTTTCTTCTGTAACCCTCCCCGCTCCCGCCTCCCAGCTGCCCCGCCCACCCGCGCACTTCGCCTTAAATGGCGACCGTGCGAACGCGCAGCGGTCACGCGCAGCGGGCGCGCCGATTGTGCGCCGAAGGCGCGCCAAAGGTAAGCCCGTCTGCGCCCGTCCGCGCCTGGACCGCGCCCAGTGCCAGGACCCCTGGCCCCCGTAGAGCCCGACCGACCCGCCTGACGTACTCAGCCGCCACCCTCACCGCTCTCAACACCGGCAGACACCCAGAATGCCACCAAGCCACTCCAAGACGCACCCACGGACCATTCAGCTGCCACGCCTGCAAGTTCTCCTGCAGCCGGACCAGCCCCGCACCAGCACCCGCCAAGTCGAACTCCAGCAGCACCCACCTCAAGTGCATCCTCCTCAACACCCGCTCCGTCCACAGACACGCCATCGAACTCTGGAACCTCCTCGACACCACAGCCCCAGACGTTGCCTTCCTCACGGAGACCTGGATGAACGCCTCCTCAGCTCCCGACATCGCCATCGCCATCCCAGAGGGCTACAAGATCGTCCGGAGGGACCGAAACGCCAACCAGATGGGAGGAGGCATCGCCATCATCCACAGGAACACCATCCGCCTCACGACCAGCACCGACAACACCCTGACCAGCGCCGAACACCTGCATTTCCAGATCCACACCAACCCGAACACCACCCTCAGAGGCACCCTGATCTACCGACCCCCTGGACCACGCACGCAATTCAGCGACGACATCGCCGACTTCGTCAGCCCGCACGCCCTCCCCTCCGCTGACTACATCCTCCTGGGAGACCTCAACTTCCATCTGGAGAACAACAACGACCACAACACCAGCACCCTGCTCGACAACCTCGCCAACCTGGGACTCAAGCAACTGGTGTCCACCCCCACCCACCTCGCCGGACACACACTCGACGCCGTCTTCTCATCCAGCACAGACATCGACTTCAGCCACGCCACAGAGCTTCAATGGACGGACCACAGCTGCGTCCACTTCACCTTCAAGAGAACAACGACCCACCAACACCAGCAACACACCGCCCGCAGAAGCTGGAACAAGATCACAGCAGACCAGCTCGCCACCTCCCTGAGCCAACACCCTCCTGCCAGCTCAGCGAACCCCAGCCAGGCCGCCGATAACATCACGAAGTGGATCAGCAACTGCGCGGACGAACTCGCCCCGCTGAGGACCCCGCCTAGCAGACCCGGCAGCAAGAAGGCCCCATGGTTCACCGACGAACTCAAGAGCTCCAAGAAGAACTGCCGAGCCCTCGAGAAAGTCTGGAAAAGGGATCCGACACCGGACAACAGGACCTCCTACAAACTTGCCACCCGGAAACACCACCAGCTGATCCGCGCCGCCAAGAGAACAGCATTCAAGGACCGGTTGGGCAACAACGCACACAACAGCAAGGAACTCTTCAACATCGTGAAAGAGCTTTCCAACCCCAACGCGGGAAACAACGACATCACCCCTTCGCAAGACCTCTGCAACTCCCTGGCTTCATACTTCCACAACAAGATCGCGGACATACACAGCAGTTTCAACAACCAACCAACGCACACCACGACCGACCAGCCAGCCCCCCCCACCACCACCCTCCACGCCTGGACCCCGATCAGCACAGAAGACACCATCCGCACGATGAACTCCATCCACTCCGGATCACCAACCGACCCCTGCCCCCACCACATCTTCAACAAGGCCGACGCTGTCATCGCACCCCACCTGCGAGACATCATCAACACATCCTTCGACACCGCCATCTTCCCCGAGAGCTGGAAACACGCCGAACTCAGCGCTCTACTCAAGAAACCAACAGCGGACCCCACCGACCTCAAGAATTACCGCCCCATCTCGCTTCTCCCGTTTCCAGCCAAAGTCATCGAGAAGACCGTCAACAAGCAGATGGCCGCCTTCCTCGAGACGAACGGATCCCTCGACCCCTCACAGTCCGGCTTCCGAGCCAAACACAGCACCGAGACCGCCCTCATCGCCGCCACCGATGACATCCGAGCCCTGATGGACAATGGAGAAACAGCGGCCCTCATCCTCCTAGACCTCTCCGCGGCATTCGACACGGTCTGCCACCGCACCCTAATACGGCGCCTCAGCAACATCGGAATCCAGGACAAGGCGCTGGAATGGATCATCTCCTTCCTCGACGGAAGAACACAGCGAGTCCGCCTACCACCTTACAAGTCAGAGGCCTCCGAAGTCATCTGCGGCGTCCCCCAAGGATCATCCCTGAGCCCCACCCTCTTCAACGTCTACATGAGCCCCCTCGCGGCCATCGTACGCAAACACCACCTCAGCATCATCTCCTACGCCGACGACACCCAGCTGATCCTCTCCCTGACCAACAACCCCGCCGCCGCCAGAGCCAACCTACACGAAGGGATGAAAGAGGTAGCCGAATGGATGACGACCAGCCGCCTGAAACTGAACTCGGACAAGACGGAGGTCCTCATCCTGGGCTCCTCTCCCTCTGCCTGGGACGACTCCTGGTGGCCTCCCGCCCTGGGCACCGCACCCAAACCGACAGACCATGCACGTAACCTGGGCTTCATCCTGGACTCCTCCCTCTCCATGACCAGGCAAGTCAACAGCGTCTCCTCGGCGTGCTTCAACATCCTACGCATGCTACGGAAGATCTTCTGGTGGATCCCCACAGAGACCAGGAAGACCGTCACCCAGGCCCTCGTCACCAGCCGACTGGACTACGGCAACGCCCTCTACGCCGGGACCACCGCCAAGCTCCAGAAGAGACTCCAGCGGATCCAAAACGCCTCAGCCAGACTCATCCTCGACATCCCACGATCCAGCCACATCTCCGGACATCTGAGAGACCTTCACTGGCTCCCCATCAACAAGAGAATCACCTTCCGCCTCCTCACCCACGCACACAAAGCCCTACACGACCAAGGCCCGAGCTACCTCAACAACCGAGTCAACTTCTACGCTCCCAAACGCCACCTCCGATCAGCCAACCACGCCCTCGCCGCCGTCCCCCGCATCCGCAGAGCAACTACAGGAGGAAGGTCCTTCTCCTACCTGGCCGCCAAGACCTGGAACTCCCTCCCGTCCGACCTGCGCCTGACCCAAGACCACCTCTCTTTCAGGAAGAAGCTGAAGACCTGGCTGTTCGAGCAGTAGCGGCACCCCCCCCCCCCCCCAGCGCCTTGAGACCCTACGGGTATGTAGCGCGCTTTACAAGTGTCACTGATTGATCACTGATTGACTTATGATAAAAGTATGGCACACCCGAAGCCATGTTGATTGAATCAAACTGGTAAAACTTGAAACATTTAATTTAAAAAGGAACAGAATCAGGGTGTTCAGTTTGTTATAGAAATTATAGTTAGTGCTGTAGAAAGAAAAATTAGGACACATTTTAAGTTAGTTCTCAAATAACTTCCTCTTCTAGTTTGTTAAAACGTTCTGACATGCAGACTGAAACATGCACTTTCAACACATGCACACACGCAGACTGAAACATGCACTTTCAACACCAGCAGCACTCTTCCAGTTAACGACCTGGTTATCAGTAGTTTTACTTCAGTGCTCTAATGAGCAACTAGAGTGCTAACATTCTGAATTTATGCCAAAAGGTGTGGCACATATGAACGCCATCTTGATGGAATGAAAGTAGAAAACTAAAAGCTTTGTCCACTGAGGATACTGCAGTAAATCATGAAACCAGATGGCCACTGGAGAAAAAAGAGCCCAAATGTAGCACAAATATTACCCAAATCTAGCCCAAATGTAGCCCAATGACAGAAGTGTGCAAAACAATTTTTTTTTTTGCAGTTTCATATAACGCAGACTTGACTCAAAGGTATAGTTGTTTTACATAAGCATCAGTTACATTAAACAAGGACACATTCATTTTGGTTTTATGCACGAGGAGATTAAGTGATTTGCCCAAAATCACAGGCTGGTGAGATGATGCCTAAACTCGAACCTGGTTCCCTGTTGCAAAGTCTGCAGCTCCGGCTGTACCACTTAACAAATAACGGTTCAACAACCGGGGGGGTCTGAGGGAAAAATGTTAAGACCACACGGGGTTTGTTCCCCCAAAAGACAGAGTAAGAAACAAAGTGAAACCCTGGGGTCTGTAAAGTGCTTGGAAAGTGTGAAAAACACTACATCAACATTAAATCAGAAAATGCAAAAGATCCAGAAGTTAAACGACACCTAAATAAGTAAATGGGCATATCCCTTTAAAGGACGAAATCCCTCACTCACCAAAGGTGGCATGCTTCATCATTTGGGATTCTCCAACCCAGAGGAAACGCCTAGTTCCTCTGGGGGCTACAACTCCCTCACTGTGAGGGAGGAGCTCAGGGATGTTTTGATAATTCAGATGTTTGGATATGCTAAATCCACAAATGTAGAGCTAATGGTGTGAGTGAGAGCGCAGCGCAAAGAAAAAATTATTATTAATGCATGTGAAAAATGTGAGATTTAAAACTAGCTCAAGAACGTGAGACACAACTTTATTCGTAATACGTGCTTGGCTAGGGTTAAAATAATAGTGCACCAGCAGTCAGCGGATTTTTAGACAGTGGTGATGGTATAACTGGTCAACATGTTTCAGCAATGTAGCCTCTAAGAAGGCACGGCTTTCATCAGGACCTGAATAGCTACTGCGTTGCAAGTGAACCAAAGCAAAGGATACTATAGGTGCACGTTCTTTCGATATGTTCATAAATGGTGTAAGATACCCGTCAATACTGGGTAAGTCACCACACCTCTACCTGGCAACCGCTCATCATTTGCCGGAGGCTCACTGAAGCGCTGGCGTACCGACGGACAGAGCGGTGCTCCTTTCCTGCCTAAAATCTCCTCTTTCTCAATGTAAGTCAATGGGAAAAATCAATTCCCCAGGTTTTTTTTGGTACAAAATCTCCCTCTTAACAAGTTCGAAATTTGGTACATTGGATCATGGCGGGCAGGAGGAACGTGGTATGGACACGGACTCGGTTAAGAGAGGACAGGAGGGAGATGGGCAGGGGCACCAAACTGACCTTACAGGGCAGGCGTCAGGGGTTCAGCAGCAAAATGCATCACACAGGGCAAGTGGGACAGCAGCACAGCAAATGGACCATAAAAAGCAATAGGGATGGCAGTGGGGAAGGGGGCAGTGTAGGAGCAGCAAGCTGACCATGGAGGGCAAGTGGGATGGGCATTGGAAGCACAACACACCATTGAGGGCAACAGTGACGCTATAATTGCATACACCGAGACAACGGAGGGAAGGTAGGACGGGGTCAGGGGCAGCCAGCCGACCACACAGGGCAGGTGGAACGGACTGTGGCAGCACAGTGGACCATGCATGGCAAGCAGAGCTTTTGTGGCAGCACAACTGCCATGGTGAGCAAGAGGGAGGAGGCTGGGGTATCCACAAAAGATAATGGAGGACAGAAGGGAGGGGTAGGGGCTGGACACAGACGACAGAGGGCAGGGGAAGGGACTTCACAACAGACCATGCAGGACAGACAGGAGGAGCAGTTGCAGCACAACAAAGCATGGAGGGCAGAAGGGAGTGGCAGAAAAATGGACCATGGAGGACACGTGGGAGTGGACGGGCAAACTTGGACAGGCAGGGTGGAGGTGGCAGGGACAGGCGGTAGCCATACCTTGCTAGGCAGGTGGGAGGGACAGTGGCAGCTCAACAGAACACTCAGAGTAGATAGGAGGGTGGCAGGTTCATGGAATATGGTGTGCAGAAAGGAGGGAGAAGTGGCATGCACACAGACATTGGAGGGCAGGGGGAAGGAGAGTAGGGTCAGCATGATAAGCACAGAGGCTAAGCAGGATGACAATGATACTGCATAGAATTGGGGAATGGGGGGCAGGGGGAGTGGGCAGGGACATCGAGCTAAATGGAATGCAGTGGCAGCCCATCGGACCATGCAGGGCAGGAGTTAGGGGCTGGTGCATGGACTCGGACAACAGAGGGTAGGTAGGAGGTGGATGGGGCAGCAACCTAACTGTTTAGGGCAGGCAGGAAGGGCAGTAGCAGAACAACGTCCACAGATGGCTGTAATGTGGTTATTGACAATGGATGGCAAGGAGGAGTGGAGGAAGTAGCAGCAAGCTTGGGTGGAGGCAGCACAATGCTAGGCCCTGCGTTCAACCCCAATCCCACTGTGCTTTGTGATGGGCATCTTATTTCACATTTAAAAAAAACTTAGAAATTCATTGAAAAAAACCAAAGATTACAGGGATGTTATAGTTAGGATCAGATTTGACATACTCCTTGTGTTTGGTTTGTTCATCCTAAATTGGCAGGGTATGCCCAGACATGGGTCCCTTGCCTTGCCACTGGATTCAAGCTAGCCTGGCTGATGAGGGGTGTCACCGCGAAACCGGTCCCAGAATGCTTGTTTCTGGTTCAAGGAAGACCTGGCTTGGCAGTTCGGCTGGACTGTTCACATGAGGCACAGTGTCAAGACTGATTTGCATATAGCTCGGTCTAAACTGAGGTGGCGAAGTGAGCCACAGAACGATGATGGATTCAACCCAGATCTGTGACTGGGGGTGAGTGTCTGAAAAGTTTTCAGCTCTCCGTCCATCATCTCCTTGTGTTTGTTCTGTTCAACCTAAGTTGACAGGGTATGCCCAGACGTGGGACCCTTGCTCACTTTGCCACTAGATTCAAGCAAGCCTGGCTGATTAAGGTTGTTACCCTGAAACCGGTCCCAGGATGCTTGTTTCCGGTTCAGGGAAGACCTGGCTTCGCAGTTCTGGCTGGACTGTTCTCATGAGGCACAGTGTCAAGACTGATTTGAATATAGCTAGGTCTGAACTGAGGTGGTGAAGTGAGCTAAAGAACGATGATGGATTGAATCCAGATCTGTGACTGGGGGTGAGTGCCTGAAAAGTTTCAGTTCTCCGTCCATCATCTCCTTCAATCAATCAATCAATCAATGAATCAATCATTTGTAAAGCACACTACATACCCGTGAGGATCTCAAGGGGGTGCCGCTACTGATCGAACAGCCAGGTCTTGAGTATCCTCCTGAAGGTCAGCAGGTCCTGGGTCTGTCGTAGGCTCAGTGGGAGGGTGTTCTATGTCTTGGCAGCGAGGTGGGAGAAGGATCTCCTGCCGGTGGTTGTTCTTCAGATGCGCGGGACGGTGGCGAGTGAGAGGTCGGCAGAGCGTAGCTGGCGGTTGGGGATGTAGAAGGAGAGCCGTCTGTTGAGGTAGGCTGGGCCGGTCTTGTGGAGTGTTTTGTGTGCGTGGATGAGGAGCTTGAAGGATATCCTCTTGTTGACGGGGAGCCAGTGCAGGCTTCTCAAGTGGGGGGTGATGTGGCCGTGTCGTGGTACGTCGAGGATCAGTCGTGCCAAGACGTTTTGGATGTGTTGTAGTCGTTTGATGAGCTTGGTCGGGGCTCCCGCGTAGAGGGCGTTTCCGTAGTCGAGTCTGCTGCTGACGAGGGCCTGGGTGACTGTCTTTCTTGTATCTGTCGGGATCCATCTGAAGCTCTTGCGGAGCATGCGGAGGGTGTTGAAGCAGGAGGAGGAGACGCCGTTGACTTACTTGGTCATTGAGAGCTTTGAGTCGAGGAGGATTCCCAGGTTGCGTGTGTGGTCGGTGGGTGTCGGGGCTGCCCCCAGTGCTGTCGGCCACCAGGAGTCATCCCAGGCTGAGGGGTTGGAGCCGGATGAGGACCTCCGTCTTGTCCGAGTTCAGCTTCGGGCGGCTGATCTTCATCCAGTCGGCGATGGCCTTCATTCCTCCGTGGAGGTTGGCTTTGGCGGTGATGGGGTCCTTGGTGAGGGAGAGGATCAGTTGAGTGTCGTCTGCGTAGGAGATTACGTTGAGGTCGTGTTGTCGGGCGACGTGTGCGAGCAGGGCCATGTAAATGTTGAACAGTGTCGGGCTGAGGGAGGATCCCTGGGGTACGCCGCAGATGATCTCGGAGGCTTTGGAACAGAATGGGGGGAGGCAGACGCTCTGGGTTCTGCTGGAGAGGAAGGAGGTGGTCCATTCCAGAGCCTTGTCTCGGATCCCTGCGGCATGGAGGCGTGTGCGTAGTGTGCGGTGGCAGACGGTGTCGAAGGCGGCGGAGAGGTCTAGGAGGATGAGTGCTGTGGTCTCACCGTTGTCCAGCAGGGTCCTGATGTCGTCGGTGGCGGCGATGAGGGCGGTCTCGGTGCTGTGGTTGCCGCGGAACCCTGACTGGGAAGGGTCCAGGATTCTGTTTTCTTTGAGGTATCGGTTTAGCTGTCTCGATGACCTTGGCCCGGAAGGAGAGCAGAGAGATGGTCCGGAGTTTCTTGAGGTCTCATGGGTCTGCCTTAGGTTTTTTGAGTAGGGCGTTTATCTCCGTGTGTTTCCAGCTCTCTGGGAAGGTCGCGGTCTCGAGGGAGAGGTTGATGACGTTGCGCAGGTAGGGTCCGATGGAGCTGCTTGCTTTGTTGAAGACGTGGTGTGGGAATGGGTCTGATGGAGAGCCGGAGGGGATTGTGCTCATGGTCTTGATGGTGTCATCGACGTTCACGCTGGCCCAGGCTAGCAGGGGGTCGTGGGCGATGGTGTGCGGAGGGTCTGTTGTGTTGCTGTCTGTTGGGGCTGTCTGGGTGTTGAAGCTGTCGTGGATGTCTGCTATCTTGCGGTGGAAGAAGGTGGCGAGGGAGTCGCACAGGGCTTGCAACGGCGGGATGTCGTTGGTGTTGGAGCTGGGGTTGGAGAGTTCCTTCACGATGTTGAAGAGCTCCTTGCTATTGTGTGCGTTGTTGTCGAGGCGGTCTTTGAAGGAGGTCCTCTTGGCCGCCCTGATGAGGTGGTGGTGGTTGCGGATGGCGTCCTTGTGTGCTGCGTGGCTGTCCGGAGTTTGTTCACTGTGCCATTCCTTCTCTAGTTTCCGGCAGGCTTGCTTGGAGGCAAGGAGTTCTGGGGTGAACCAGCTAGCCCTCTTGTGTTTGCTTTGTTTGCCCTAAGTTGGCATGGTATGCCCAAACATGGGTCCCTTGTTCACTTTGCCTCTGAATTCAAGCTAGCTTGGCTGATGAGGGGTGTCACCCAGAAACCAGTCCCAGGATGCTTATTTCTGGTTCAGGGAAGACCTGGCTTGGCAGTTCGGGCTGGACTGTTGAGGAGGAGTCCACATGCAGGGTCCATACAGGACAAGATTTGTGTGCTATCCGGACCACATTTCCCACAATGCACAGTCTCATTCGAGCTTTCCATTGGAGAACTTCCTCACTGATAGTGCTGGGGACTTGAGGCTGTTGACAGAATCTGAAATACCAAGCATTGCTGTAATGTATATTCACGTGACTTTACAATATTTTAATATCAAATGCACCGGCAATATGGAGTTAGCCCGGCAATAGCTGCGCTAAAAGAATAAGAACTTTAAAAACAGAATTAACATTGGGATAATGTTCGAAGTGCATTATGGAACGTGTATGCTCACAGATAGTCACATGTTCAAAACATTCAAAATGCGTGCATTGACGCACTTAGTGGTTGACTTCCTTCCGTGATCAAGGCTTACTTGCCGAAACATGTCGGAGAATGGGAAGCTGTAAGAATGCCGCATGATTCCGAATAAAGTCTCAGTCCTCAGTATTGGGCCTCTCTGCTTGCTTCATTGGTGTGATGGTTTGACGGGCTTCTCCGTGCCCGCCTTAAGAGGCCGCCCTGAAGGGTCGGGGCTCCAGAGTTCACTCTCCTCCCGCCTCTACTTGGAGAGTGAACTCTGGAACAGTCAGAGTATGCAAAAGGGATTTCCCAATGCACTGCGGGCTCGAGGTTACCAGCTGAAAGGCAAGTGATGAACTGTAAAAAAAAATTTGGTGGTAGCTGAACTTTCTTTTGAGTGACTGTGCCCTCTTATGGAACTTTCCTTGTAAAGCAATGTTTGCAAGCGGTGCACAGTGAAACAAGTGTGGTTTTGCTAAAATCCAACATTGAATGCCATTAAGGAAGTAAAGCGGCAGTTACATAGCATTATGGGATTTGTGTTTTTTTACCACATAGAAAACGACAAATTAATGCTGCAACAAAGGGAAACATAGATTTAATGAACACTGTTGTTCTAAGGATTCAACCTGATGAAAAACAGTGGGCCCGATTCACAGAACAAACTTAAGACTAAATCCTAAACTTAGTACCATTCTGGTATTCACAGAATGCACTTAGTACTTCTGGTATTCACAGAATGAACTTACTACTTTTGCTATTCACAGAATGAACTTAGTACTTTTGCTATTCACAGAATGGATTTACGACTCCTAAACTTACGTCCGCACTCGGGCCGGAAATTCCGGCCCGGAGGCGGAGCTTCCGGGCCGGAGGCGGGGCTTCCGGGCCGGAGGCGGAGCTTCCGGCCCGGAGGTGGGGATTCCGGCCGATTTAGCTATGGCTGAAATCTCCACCTCCGGGCCGGAAGCTCCGCCTCCGGCCCGGAAGCTCCGCCTCCGGCCCGGAAGCTCCGCCTCCGGCCCGGAAGCCCCGCCTCCGGCCCGGAAGCTCCGCCTCTGGGCCGGAAGCTCCGCCTCCGGGCCGGAATTTCCGGCCCGAGTGCGGACGTAAGTTTAGGAGTCGTAAATCCATTCTGTGAATAGCAAAAGTACTAAGTTCATTCTGTGAATAGCAAAAGTAGTAAGTTCATTCTGTGAATACCAGAAGTACTAAGTGCATTCTGTGAATACCAGAATGGTACTAAGTTTAGGATTTAGTCTTAAGTTTGTTCTGTGAATCGGGCCCGAAATGTTGTACTCACCATTGCTGCATAAAAACGAACTCTTAGATAAAGCACTCCCTGCCTCTTTAAAAATTGGAAAGAAATGGACATTGTCCTTTTTCAATGTTGTTAGTTACGTTTTTCAAAATGCAAACGAACCCACCAGGACACAGTGGCATATGATGAAGACTCAGCCGAGTCGAAACGCGTAATGCCTGCATGCCTACCTTTGCCTCAAGTAAAGAAATTGCTGAGCACGTTTGGAGTGGCCTGTTTTCATGCTGCAAGGATAGTGTGTTTTCTTATGGAATATGGGAGGTGTCTGACACACCTGAGACAGGCCCCAACTCGTGAGGTTGAGGCGCTCCTGATTGTCAGACTCTTGTTTGGATATAGATATAAATATATGAAAACAGGTTGCCCTGGTAGAGGAGATCGCACTTGTAGGGGTAACGTACACAGCAAGCGGCAGCAGAGACTTTCAGCTGTCCTTCAGTCCTCAAACGTGACTGCCATACGTGTTTCGAGCAGGTAAGCGAGTTTCAGTGGAAACAGCTATATTCAAGTTAAAGTAGTCCCGCCCAAATATGCGTCAGCTAAGCAAGGCATGTTGGTATGTTTAGTAAAGCCCATCGCAGCTTGGACACAGTTTCATAAAAAAAACGGTTGGGTACCGCTTGCCCAATTGAAAAGTTCACAAATGTTTTGCCCAAGTGGGCTTTGAAGAATCAAACAACAGCTTCCAATCCTGCCAACACCTCCGATAGCCAGGCCCCCTTCAGTTCTAACAGCGCTCGGAAATTCCGAACTCCAGGGATCCGCAAAGACGCGGCGGGACCTTCTTGCGGCTAGGCACGCCGCTAAACAAGAAAAAAAAGGGTTGCCCTGGTAGAGGAGATCGCACTTGTAGGGGTAACGCACACAGCAAGACTGCCGGTAGATGCGAGTACCGGCAGTCGCCTGCCCCGCTTTCTTGCTGCCACTGCAAGTGAGCTGGCACCACTCTGCAATGGCGCCAGCCCTTCTTCCTTCCTACTACAGAAAGTGGGGCAGGTGACTGCCGGTACTCGCATCTACCCACTTAGGCAATAACTTTGCTTTTATTCTTGAAAATGAATAGCGCGCCCACTTAGGATGACAGGCAGCGCACTACAACATCCAGAAGGCCGTGCAATCGGCCACGCCCACTGTGGCAGGTGTTTAACATTGAATCGTGCGCAATGCAACAGTGCTTTCATCTTCTCAGAACAACACGCCACAGAAGAAGGGACTTTGAGATTCCTGAAACGCGTCTGGCGTAAGGATTTTCCTTGATGTGTTTTTCTGTCAAATCACCTGCCTGCATGCTGCCATTAAACTACGTGAGAGAAATGTCATCTTCCTGTAGCCTTTTTCGAATGGGTATCGTGTAATGTGTGGTTATATATATATATATATATATATATATATATATATATATATATATATATATATATATATATATATATACACAATTCACTTAAAAAACCATAGGTTTCACACATGTTATAGTTAGCTGGACATTTCCCTCGTAAAAAAACAATGAAATTCCCCCGTTATAGTTAGTGCAGGCAACTATAACTCACGCGACCGCAATCCTCTGCTGATGACGTCAGATATTACATCACTGATTACATATGTGTCTTTCTGAAAAATAAATATTTGTAATATATGTATAGCTAAAGAATAATGGAAGAAGACATGGGTAAATAGGTGTCTAAATACAGTGATGTAATATCTGACGTCATCAGTGGAGAGGTGGAGAGGTGTGGCTCACTGGTTAGAGGCGGCAGACCCGTAAGCAGAGGACGGCCCGGGACCAGGGTTCGACTCCCAACGCGGCAGGGTCGTGGACCAGTGTCAGCGGGCTCGATAATTCTCGCCTCGGTGCCTACTCCAGTCAGGGACCACACTCGGCAACTCTGGGCATTAGCTTGCCTCATCTTCACAACGGCCCCCCCAGACCGCCGGGGATGCTTGGTCGCACCTTAGAGATACCCATTAGGGACCATCTCTCAGGGTGAGCCAGGACGGGTTCCCCAGCGGTCGAAGCGCGGAGATACTCCTCCGGGAGTCGATTCTAGCGCTATATAAACCCACAATTAAATTAAATTAAATTAATCAGCAGAGGATTGCGGTCGCGTGAGTTACAGTTGCCTGCACTAACTATAACGGGGGAATTTCATTGTTTTTTTACGAGGGAAATGTCCAGCTAACTATAACATGTGTGAAACCTATGGTTTTTTAAGTGAATTTGCAAGGTTTTTTAAATGCTAATTCCTAACTATAACGTGTGTGAAACCTATGGTTTTTTAAGTGAATTTGTATAGTTTTTTAAATGCTAAGTTATGTATTTATTAATATTTTTTTTTTCAGGTTTTTCACCGTGAGCGCACCGTGCACGCGCTGTGGGCGCTCAGTGCGCTTCGCGCACCGATCGCCCACGATGCGTTGTGCGTGCCGTGCGCGCACGGTGCGCGCACCCCTCGCTTTTTCGTCAAAAAAATTAAAGTTTTTTTCACCCTTGGGGGTCCTTCAGTGACCCCCTGACAAAGGCTAGGGAGTCAGGAACTGTCTACCCTGCCCCCTTTTCACGTTCTCCACCTTTGTTTTTCACTGCCTCAGACTGTGAGAGACAAAATGGCGGCCGACACTTCCTGATTTCGACCGATTCGAATGTTTACTGACATCTAACAACCAATCAGAATTGCGCTTGCGCACGTCATCGTGCACGCACGGTGCGCGCTTATAGATATATATGTACTTTTAACTGAAATTTTCTCTGGAACTACTGAACAGATTGACTCCAGATATTCAAAAGGCACATTCCTGACCTGAGGACTACCTCTCTGCCAAATTTCAAGTAATTCTGTTCAGCCGTTCGGGCTGTACCTTGGACTAAAGGTCCCTATGGAAAAATGCATGGGGAAAACGCGTTTTGGGACCCCCCTTTTTTCTCGGCCCCCGCTTGACTAATCACCCCGAGACTTTCAGGGTAGGAGCGGAGCGGAGCGCCCCACCTATTTTGAAAAATTCGCGAGGATTCGTCAACCGGCGCCAAAGTTATTCAAAATAGAATTTTCAGATTTCCTATGGAAACACGGTCCTAACTATAACTATCTACTGGCGACCGCCAGTAGATAATATATGTATATATATATATATATATATATATATATATATGTTGTGTGGCCCTCAACACGGAGCAGGTTTCTTATGGATATATATATGAAATCCAAAAAGTTGCCTCCAATGAAGACACCACACCTGGCGAGTTTTCACCATTTAATCCAAGGATTCGCCAGAACATGTCAGCCTCGCATCTACAGCAACAAATACAGCGGGCCAGACGCGTTTCGGGCTTGACGCCCTTGTTCACTGGCACTTACACGGAGACAGAGCAGCAAAAACAGACCAGCTGCGCGTATTAAATGTTCCGCCCTTGTGGGCGTGTGCGCGTAGTGTATCATGGTTCAAGTAGTCCATTTTTATTATTAAACCCCAGTGGGTGCTGCCATATCCCCAAAATGTCAAAATGTCTTTACCCCAGTGGGTTTTGCTGCATGAAAACAGGGGGTCGAGGTCCTGCCAAATATTAAATCCCTGGAAAGGACTCGTCGTACCGCAAGCGTCTCTCAATTGCAGGCGCTGCGGTCCTGCCATGAATTCGCAGTGGGGCATCTTCGCGGCTGAGACAGGCCGCATACATGAAATCCAAAAAGTTTCCTCCAATGAAGACACCACACCCGGCGAGTTTTCACCATTTAATCCAAGGATTCGCCAGACCATGTCAGCCTCGCATCTACAGCAACAAATACAGCGGGCCAGACGCGTTTCGGGCTTGACGCCCTTGTTCACTGGCACTTACACGGAGACAGAGCAGCAAAAACAGACCAGCTGCGCGTATTAAATATTCCGCCCTTGTGGGCGTGTGCGCGTAGTGTATCATGGTTCAAATAGTCCATTTTTATTATTAAACCCCAGTGGGTGCTGCCATATCCCCAAAATGTCAAAATGTCTTTACCCCAGTGGGTTTTGCTGCATGAACACAGGGGGTCGAGGTCCTGCCAAATATTAAATCCCTGGATAGGACTCGTCGTACCGCAAGCGTCTCTCAATTGCAGGCGCTGCGGTCCTGCCATGAATTCGCAGTGGGGCATCTTCGCGGCTGAAACAGGCCGCATACATGAAATCCAAAAAATTGCCTCCAATGAAGACACCACACCCGGCGAGTTTTCACCATTTAATCCAAGGATTCGCCAGAACATGTCAGCCTCGCATCTACAGCAAAAAATACAGCGGGCCAGACGCGTTTCGGGCTTGACGCCCTTGTTCACTGGCACTTACACGGAGACAGAGCAGCAAAAACAGACCAGCTGCGCGTATTAAATGTTCCGCCCTTGTGGGCGTGTGCGCGTAGTGTATCATGGTTCAAGTAGTCCATTTTTATTATTAAACCCCAGTGGGTGCTGCCATATCCCCAAAATGTCAAAATGTCTTTACCCCAGTGGGTTTTGCTGCATGAAAACAGGGGGTCGAGGTCCTGCCAAATATTAATTCTCTCAATTGCAGGCGCTGCGGTCCTGCCATGAATTCGCAGTGGGGCATCTTCGCGGTTGAGACAGGCCGCATACATGAAATCCAAAAAGTTGCCTCCAATGAAGACACCACACCCGGCGAGTTTTCACCATTTAATCCAAGGATTCGCCAGAACATGTCAGCCTCGCATCTACAGCAACAAATTCAGACGCGTATATATATATATGTATATATATATATATATATACATATATATTACCTACTGGCAGTCGCCAGTAGGTAGTTATAGTTAGGACCTATTTTCCATAGGAAATCCACAACATTCTATTTGGAACAACGTTGGCGTCGATTGATGAATCTTCGCGAAATTTTTCAAACTTTTGGCCAGCTCCGGTCCGCTCCTATCCTGAAAATTTCACGGTGATTCGTCAGGCGGGGTCCGAGAAAAAAGGGGGGTCCCAAAACACGTTTTCCCCATGCATTTTCCCATAGGACCTGTTGACGCAGCTACAGCCCGAAGTGCTGAACAGAATTACACCAAATTTGGCAAAGAGGTAGTCCTCATTTCAGACTCGTGCCTTTTGCTTAAATGGTGTAAATCCGTTCAGCAGTTCCTGAGAAATTCAAAAGTAAAATAACATATATATCTGGGCGGAGCCTAACCACACATCTCATCGTGAGATCTGATTGACTGTCAGCACTTCATCCAAGAAGTGTTGGCAGCCATCTTGGGACCAATATACATGATAGCACCTCATTAAAAAGCATTGCAGTTAACAGAAGGTTTTAAGACTTTAGTTACATTATAAATCATTTGTTGATGGTACCATACTCATTTTAGGAATTGTGGTGTGTTCTAAGGTGATTTTACCATGTGAAAAAGCCTTCTGCTGTGATATCATGAATCATGTTTGAGAGAAAACTATTTTCTCATGCTTTTCCCACAGAGGTTTGGAAGGTGATCTATAAGCTAAACTGAGAGCATATTTTCTGTAAATTCACATTATCTTTCTCAGTCATGTGAGAATGAAGTCTGACATTCTCAGTAAAACATGTACATCCAACAAGGGCAGAGACTGTCAGTTGATTCCTTTGTGTTCTACTGCAGCTTCCCAGAGTGTTCTAAAGAACAACTAGAGCGCTAACGGTCCTACTTATGACAAACGTATGGCACACCTGAAGCCATCTTGGTTGGAGTAAAGTGGTAACTCTTAAAATATTTAATTTAAGAAGGAACAAAATGAGGGGGTTCATTTTTCCATAAAAAGTATGATTAGTGCTGCAGAAAGAAAAATTAGGGCACATTTTGAGTGACTTCTCAAATCCTCTTCTATTTCATAAAAAAATTCTGACATGCAGACTGAAACATGCACTTTCAATACCAGCGGCAGACTTCCCTGGTGAGCAGTAGCTTTACTACAGTGATCTAATAAGCAACTAGAGTGCTAACATTCTAAATTTATGCCTTCTTGATGGAATCAAAGTAAAAAACTAAAAGTATTTCCTACTGAGAAGACTGTAGTAAATGAGGAAATTAGGAAACATCATAACAAATAAGTCTCCCAAGATGGCCACCAGAGACAAAAGAGCCCAAATGTAGCCCAAATATCACCCACATGTAGCCCAAGTATAGCCCAATGATAGAATGTCCCAGAGTGTTCTAATGAACAACTAGAGCGCTAACAGTCTTACTTATGACAAAAGTATGGCACACCTGAAGCCACCTTGATTGGAATAAACTGGTAACACTTAAAACATTTAATTTAAAAAGGAACACAATGAGGGGGTTCATTTTGCCATAGAAATTATGATTAGTGCTGAAGAAAGAAAAATTAGGGCACATTTTGAGTGACTTCTCAAATCCTCTTCTATTTCATAAAAAAATTCTGATATGCAAACTGAAACATGCACTTTTAATACCAGCAGCAGACTTCTGTGGTGAGCAGTAGCTTTACTACAGTGATCTAATGAGCAACTAGAGTGCTAACATTCAGAATTTATGGCAAATGTGTGGCATATCTGAATACCTTCTTGATGGAATCAAAGTAAAAAACTGAAAGCATTTCCTACTGAGGAGACTGCAGTAAATGAGGAAATTAGGAAACTTCATAACAAATAAATCTCCCAAGATGGCCACCAGAGACAAAAGAGCCCAAATGCAGCAAAAATATCACCCAGATGTAGCCCACATGTAGCCCAATGACAGATGAGTGCAAAACACTTATTTTTTGTGTATTTGCAGTTTTATATAGTGCAGACTTGTCAGGTATTGGAGTGCTTTACATGAGCATTGGTTACATCACACAAGATCAAATTCATTTTGGTTGTAGACATGGGGAGATTAAGTGATTTGACCAAAATCACAGAATGTTGAGCTGAAGCAGAAACTCCGACCTGGTTCCCCAGTTGCAAAGTCTGCAGCTCTGGAAGTAACACCACATCCTCTCCCCTAGGTGCAACATTTAATCAAGTGGTCAACTGGATAAAAAAACATAAAGATTACAAATAATTTAAAAGTTCTTTGTCGCTATTTGAAAACTCAGAAAATATGTCATCATTTTAGTTTTTTAGAGCACTAACCATAATTTTGATGCAAATAAGACCCTCTCATATATGTAATTTCTAAAGGAAATACTCTAGGTATTACAGTTTTAATTACATCAAGATGACGTCAGGCGTTCCACACTTTTGTAATAAATATAGAATGTTAGCAATCTAGTTGGGGCGTTATAGTTAGCTGGACTTTTCACTCGTACAAAACCATTGAAATTCCCCCATTATAGTTAGTTCAGCAAACTATAACTCGCGCTCCCGCAATGCACTGCTGATGACGTCACATATTACATCACTCATGACATGGTCAGTGACATCACTCATGACATCACTGATGACATCTCAAATGACATCACTGATGACATCATCCTTGTGATAGAGTGGCAGACCTCCTCTCCCCCTAATATAACCTTTGATACACCCATTCAAAAATAGAAGCTAAAATTTTCAAAACAATGGACATACCAATATCAGTTACAACAACCTATTCAGTAATTCTAAGATCCACATACACATCCACTCATTCACCAACAGTCCTATACAGTCACTCATACATGTACTCACTCATCATATGTACTCATTCACCTTCCCACTCATGAAAAAGGGCATAGCCTAGACCAAATTTGGTCCCAAAACATTCCCGTGGCAATTAAGTCCATTATGCCCTGTGTTTGGTCTGATCATTATCTGATCAACTTTACTATGACCACAGGGAGAAGTAAAAATCCCCTGCCCATGCCAGGAGGAAAAACCAGAAGGTGGAAGAATGTTGATGTCCCCGCTTTCATTGGCTCACTTACTTCCTCCCTTCCCTCATTTGATCAGGACATCGAAAAGATGGTAGAGGCTTTTTCAGGGTGGCTACTCCAGGCTGCGGACGCTCACGCCCCCTGCACCTGCTTTCCCCGCTCCCGCTCCAATGACGCCCACAGGTGGTTTTCACCTCTTTTGAAAACTCACAAACTTGAGGTCCGTCAACTGGAGCGAAAGTGGCGCACAGCCTATTCAGAACAAGATAGGGCCAACTTCTGCAAAGCTCGAAAAAACTACCAAAAGCTTATTTTAAAACACAAAACCGACTATTTCTCGGAGAAAATTCTTAAAGCCCAGAATCAATCTAAAGAACTATTCAACATTGTGGAAGACCTCAGCACCAGTGACAGAACTTCCCTTCCGACAGTCCCCACTCAGGAACTTTGTAATTCTTTAAACTCCTTCTTCTTTGACAAAATCTGCACCATTAAACAAAACATCCCCACCACTCAGCCTCCACTTTTATTTGCAGACATCTTTTACAATCCTGTTACCCTGGACTCTTT
Source organism: Triturus cristatus (assembly GCF_964204655.1). Lineage (NCBI taxonomy): Eukaryota > Metazoa > Chordata > Amphibia > Caudata > Salamandridae > Triturus > Triturus cristatus. The sequence goes on from NC_140590.1 coordinate 265,015,268, forward strand.
CCCCCCCATTGAAAACGCTAATTTATCTAAACTTCTCTCTAAAATCAAATCCGGCTCCCCTGATGACATCTGTCCCCCTTACATCCTGAAAGAGGTGGGCACCAGCATTCCTGGGGGTCTACTTCCCATGCTGAATGGTTCACTTGCTCAGGGCAAAGTTCCAAACAACTTTAAAAAAGCCCTCCTTATCCCCCTCATAAAAAAGGCAGGAGCCAATCCATTAGACCCACTCAACTACAGGCCCATATCTCTGCTGCCATACTGCGCCAAACTCCTGGAGTCTTATGTATGCGACAGCATCTCCACATTCCTTGAAAAATCGGAATATCTTGCACCTAATCAAGCCGGTTTCCGCCCTTGCCATTCCACGGAGGCGGTCATCCTCTCGGTGCAGAATACCCTGAGGCGGAATGCGGATGAAGGGATCCACCAGGCTCTGGTGCTTTTAGACCTCTCTGCTGCTTTCGACACGGTCGACTATACCATCTTGGTCGACCGTGTCGAACAGGCAGGCCTCAGGGGCCCTGCACTGAGCTGGATCCGTTCATTTATCACTCACCGAACTCAATCGGTCAGACTAGGCTCCTTTACGGCTCCCACCATCTCTACCATCTGCGGAGTACCTCAGGGCTCTTCGCTGTCTCCCCTGCTTTTTAATTTGTATTTACGCCCTCTTTTGTACTCCCTCAGGCACGCTAAGGTCACCATTTTCAATTACGCCGATGATTTGCAGCTCATCTTTCCTTTGAACACCAAGGACTCTGTGGTAGAATTCCAAAACACCATGTCCCACATTTTGAGTTGGATGAGCTGCAATCATCTCAAACTTAATCCAGGCAAGACCGAACTGGTCTTGCCGGGACAGAGCGCCCTCAGCTGGAACCCTAGCTTCTGGCCCACATGCATGGGCGCCCCCCCATCCAAATCATCCTCGGTTAAGAGCCTCGGCATTTTCATCAGTGAGGACCTCTCTCTGAAAAAACAAGTTGGAGCTGTTGTTTCCTCCAGTTTTTTTCAGCTGAAGAAAATAAAAAAAATCGCCCGCTTCTTTTCCCAAGCTGCCCTCACTCAGATCATTATCTCCCTGGTTTTGTCCAGATTGGACTTTTCCAACAGTCTATACCTTGGGCTCCAAACTGGAGAGCTTAAACGCCTCCAGCTGGTTCAAAACCAGGCAGTCAGACTCCTCTTGAACATTCCTAGAAGGCAATCAGTCAGACCTGGCTTGAAACAACTGCATTGGCTCCCGGTCGAGCAACGTGTGGCCTTCAAAGCTGGTTGTATCCTTTTCAAATCTCTACACGACATCGGGCCCTTTTTCATTAGAGACCTATTTAAAAAATATAGTCCCCCCCCGTAATCTCCGGTCTGCTCATAAAGCCCTTTTGACTATCCCTCCTTACAAGAAAAAGCGTCTCGGAGGCAGCTGCTTTGACCATCTTGCCGCTGTCCTCTGGAACTCTTTCCCTCTTCACCTGAAACTTAGCGATAACATCCTCAGCTTCAGACACGCTCTGAAGACCTGGCTCTTTACCCAGGCGCATCACTAAGCTGCTTTATCCTCACCCACCGATGGCCACGCCTGTTCCTTACTACAGCGCCATGAAGCCTCCGGGCGTACGAGCGCTTAACAAATGCCAAATAACATTAACATTAACATTAACTCATACACCAATACATCCTGTTACACAACACCACTCATCCATAGAGTTACTCACACACATAGTCACTCATGCTAATAAAGAATCAAACATCCATTTACTTGCATATACAGTTATACACACACCACTGCACTTACTTCTACAGAAACGTACACATACTTAGTCTTTTAAACAATCACTTATAGAAACACATACTTATTCATACAGGAACTCTTTCAATCTCTCACTCTCACAAATACTCACTTATATACACCAATAGTCACATAAACTAGTTTAAAACATATGTAGTTACTCATAAAGACACTATTGAGACAGTCATTCACTCACTAACACACCCATGCACACACTCATCCACCCATAAAGTCCTGCACACATGCTGTCTTCAACACATACAAACAGTGAGTCACTCATTCATGCACCTATGCACCTACGTAATACCCCCTACCGAACCATACAGACACTCATAATGATACTCAAAAAACCAACCAATAACCTATATAGACACTCATGTAGCTACTCACCAACCCATGCAGCCACTTATACACAAAGCGAGAGACTGATACAGGTATTTACATATTTAAACATTACTCACTAAGCCATGTATTCACTAAGATACACTTAATCAGTCAGTTGTACAATCAATTTTTCAAAAACAAATCATCCATTTAGACACTTATTTACCCATTTATTCTTCCATCGACCTTGAGATATACATATATAAAACATATGTAATTTTCAGAAAAACACACATTCACTGGATGATGTCATCAGTGATGTCATCAGTGATGTCATTTGAGATGTCATCAGTGATGTCATGAGTGATGTCACTGACCATGTCATGAGTGATGTAATATGTGACGTCATCAGCAGTGCATTGCGGGCGCGCAAGTTATAGTTAGCTGAACTAACTATAATGGGGGACTTTCAATGGTTTTGTACGAGTGAAAAGTCCAGCTAACTATAACCCCCTGAAACCTATGTTTTTTTCAGTGAATATATATATATATATAATATTGGTTGCCAGTGGGTAGTAATAGTTTGGCGCAACACATTTCCTGTGAAAACGCTGACCTAACTATAAATACGCAGTGGCGACTGCCACAGGGCAAAATATGTATAAAGCGAGGGAGATATTCCAAAAATGACATCTATGTAAGTACAGCGACACAACACCTAGCGGATTTGTTGTAACCTATACTGGGCAGATATTTGGCCGGAGAACTTAATTGATTTGACCTAAGTGCCTGAGATAACATGAGTAAATACTAGTAGTATTTTTATTAATTTGAGAAGGCATGAACAATTGAGACATTTGAGATCTGGAATTATTGTTGATTGTAAACATGTAGATATGTCCATTTGGATGGTATGTGGATTTCGTCATGCAATATGGCGGCCTGAGATAAAGTATAAAGACAATGATTGCATTAGTCCTCTTTCTCTTGCCACATTTTAATTACCTAATAGATTTTTGTAATATAAAGGAAATTGACATAACTGTTGAAACTGCATTTACTTTCGAGCATTGAGAAGGGCTGCACGCCAAAGGCTAATCGCCAAAACGCGTTTGCTTAAAATAAATGGAACTATCTGCCCATGAGTGCTCCGAGTCTGTTTCTTGGAAATGCATTGTCCATACTTATTTGAGTCCGCCTGTGAGTTCGGCAAGTACCTGGTGGACACTTTGTTGGAAATTGTAATTGGTTATTTCCTCAACCCTCAACCGCCAGCATTGGGAGTAAAGGACATAGTGCCTGGTGCCTGTCTGTGCTGCTATTCAGAGTCCCTGGATCGTGGGGAAATTTGCTTTGGAAAACGTTTGGATATATATATATATATATATATATATATATATATATATATATATATATATATATATATATATATACACACACACACATATATATATATACACACACATATATATATATATTCACTGAAAAAACCATGGGTTTCACACACGTTATAGTTAGGAATTAGCATTTAAAAAACCTTAGAAATTCAATGAAAAAACCAAAGGTTTCACACATGTTATAGTTAGCTGGACATTTCACTCGTAAAAAACCAATGAAATTCCCCCGTTATAGTTAGTTCAGCTAACTATAACTCGCGCGCCCGCAATGCACTGCTGATGACGTCACATATTACATCACTCATGACATGGTCAGTGACATCACTCATGACATCACTGATGACATCTCAAATGACATCACTGATGACATCATTCAGAGAATGTGTGTTTTTCAGAAAATTACATATGTTTTATATATGTATATCTCAAGGTCGATGGAAGAATAAATGGGTATATAAGTGTCTAAATGGATGAATTGTTTTTGAAAAATTGATTGTATAACTGACTGATTAAGTGTATCTTAGTGAATACATGGCTTAGTGAGTAATGTTTAAATATGTAAATATCTGTATCAGTCTCTCACTTTGTGTATAAGTGGCTGCATGGGTTGGTGAGTAGCTACATGGGTGTCTATATAGGTTATTAGTTGGTTTTTTGAGTATCAGTGTCTGATGTCTGTATGGTTCGGTGGGGGGTATTACGTAGTGCATAGGTGCATGAATGAGTGACTCACTCTTTGTATGTGTTGAAGACAGCATGTGTGCAGGACTCTATGGGTGAATGAGTGTGTGCATGGGTGTGTTAGTGAGTGAATGACTGTCTCAATAGTGTCTCTATGAGTAACTACATATGTTTTAAACTAGTATATGTGACAATTGGTGTATATAAGCGAGTATATGTGAGAGTGAGAGATTGGAAGAGTTCCTGTATGAATATGTATGTGTTTCTATAAGTGATTGTTTAAAAGACTAAGTATGTGTAAGTTTCTGTAGAAGTAAGTGTGGCGGTGTGTGTATAACTGTATATGCAAGTAAATGTATGTTTGATTCTTTATTAGCATGAGTGACTATGTGTGTGAGTACCTCTATGGATGAGTGGCATTGTGTAACAGGATGTATACGTGTATGAGTACATATGATGAGTGAGTACATGTATGAGTGACTGTACAGGACTGTTGGTGAATGAGTGGATGTGTATGTGGATCTTAGAATTACTGAATAGGTTGTTGTAACTGGTATTGGTATGTCCATTGTTTTTAAAATTTTAATTTCTATTTTTGAATGTGTGTATCAAAGGTTATATTAGGGGCAGAGGTGGTCTGCCACTCTATCACAAGGATGATGTCATCAGTGATGTCATCAGTGATGTCATTTGAGATGTCATCAGTGATGTCATGAGTGATGTCACTGACCATGTCATGAGTGATGTAATATGTGACGTCATCAGCAGTGCATTGCGGGCGCGCGAGTTATAGTTAGCTGAACTAACTATAACGGGGGAATTTCATTGGTTTTTTACGAGTGAAATGTCCAGCTAACTATAACATGTGTGAAACCTTTGGTTTTTTCATTGAATTTCTAAGGTTTTTTAAATGCTAATTCCTAACTATAACGTGTGTGAAACCCATGGTTTTTTCAGTGAATTTGCAAGGTTTTTTAAATGCTAATTCCTAACTATAACGTGTGTGAAACCCATGGTTTTTTCAGTGAATTTGCAAGGTTTTTTAAATGCTAATTTTTTTATTTTCTTCTATTTTTTAAACATATATTTTTTTTAATTTTCTATCCTTTTTTTAAGACTATGGTTACATTTTTAAAATTCTATAATATGTTTTTTTTAAAATATTTTATAAAATAAACAGGTAAAATTTATTAGCAATACATTTTTTCCTTTTTTTATTTTTTTTTTAGTACGCGTACCGTAAGCTTACGGTAAGCGTACGGTTTACGCAATGTCCGTAATTTATCTACGCTGTTTGCGTATAGTTACGCAATTTGCGTAGCCGCGCGTACTCCGCGTGGGACGCGTACGCGTGTACGCTACACGCGCACGTTACGCGGAAGTGTCGGGTAGTGACTGTTATGCGCATGCGCGCAAGCGCGTGTCTTTTTTACGCGCATGCGTACTTTTGCCGTAAGCGTACCGTAAGCGTACGGTAGGTCATGTGATCATGAAACACAACTTTTGATTGGTTGAAACTACTTTCAGTTCTAGAACTCTCCTACACCACACCCATTCCCCTCATTTCTGCTTGTGATCCCTTAGGAGAAGGAGCTGGGTTGTCTTTGTGATACGATGGCAGAACAGCAGAGCCCTTCTGAGAGTGAGGCTAGCACTAGCAGCACTACCTTGAGGCAGAGAGCGAGGAAACAAAAGACCTCTTATGTATGGGATTATTTTACTTTTCCTGAAGGCCAGCAAAAGGTAAATGCACCCTTAGTGACTTGCAAGCTGTGTCAGCGTGTACTTTCAAGAGGTAATCCTGACAGGAAGTATTCCTTTGGGAATCATACCATGATGAGGCACCTCAAGGATGTACACAAAAGGACACATGCTCGACTTACTGGAGGTAACCCTTCAGTAAGTCAACCAAGCACATCCACAGCAGCTCAGCCTGGACCATCATCTGCAGGGCTGAGTCCTTCTTCTGCAGGTCAGGTGAGCCCTTCATCTGTGGGGGGAGCATCTCCTTTTGCTGGCCCTCTGGAAATTAACCCTCGATTTCTGAGGGTTGATATTCGATGCGCCTCTTGTCATGATCTAATTTGTCATAGGGAGACCAGTGTTTCCCTAGTGAACCTCAAAATAGATCAGCACACTTGTCGCAGAGACTAATTTTCCCAATCTTTCTTTCCTCTGTCCCTGCATGAACACAACGGCTCTTTTAAGAGCCAACCTTATCTTTCATCTTTTTTTTATATATGTTTTTAAAAACTTTTTTTATTTTATTTTTTACCGTACGCGTACGGTGCGCGTATTTTTTTTTTTTTTTAAAAAAACACTAAAAATCAATTATCACATTACAAGGTCTTTGAGAGACTACAATTATTATTATTGACTTACCATACCCACTCAAATAAATATTTATTCATTTGTTTTTTTTAAAAATTGCTTTAAAAATGGTTCTAGTTTTCGAAAATTTTCTATATCAATCTGAAAAAAAAGAAAAAAGTATTAATATTTTTAAAACATTTTATAATACAGTACACATATTTACATATTTATCAAAAAATATTTTTGCCTTATTTTTGCTGTTTTCAGAATATATTGCATTTCACTATAAATTGTGAAAGCAATTGCATTCATCATTTTACAGCGGGCAAAAAAAAATAACAATCTCAAAGATTGTATTAAAAAAGCCCAGAATCTCTTTTTACTTAAACTTAACATTATAGAAATGCATAATATTCTAAAAAAATATCATCTAATATCAATACTTATTTCTTTAAAATACCGTCTGATATGTTTGTTTCAGAAATATAATCACAATATTATATCTCAAATAACTCCACATTACATCTGGTTCCATTTCCTTTAGGCCAAATAGTAATTTTAAAATTCTTTTTTGATTAAATTTCCAATGGTAATCCAATAAAATTCTAAAGTTTTATTTGTACAGATCTCACCGATTCTCTGTAACATATTGGTTCCCTAAATATTTATTAATAATTTATTAAGTCCACAATAGAATTGTTTACCTTTCCACATGGCCAAATAGTAATTTAAAAAATCTTTTTTTTTTAAATTTCCAATGGCACTCCAATAACATTCCAAAATTTAAATTGAGCAGATGTTACCGATTTTCTCTAAATTTTTGGTTTTCGAAAGTTTCATTAAAAATTAAAAAAGTCCACATTACAATTGGTTATCTTTCCATTAGGCCAAATGATAATTTAAAAAATCTTTATTTTTGAAAATTCCAATGGTAATCCAATAAAATGGTAAAATTGTTTTGTCCAGATCTTGCCAAGTCTCTCTAAAATTTAGGTTTCAGGAGGATTAGATAGGAATTTGCTAAATCAAAAGGCAAACGTTGCTTAAAAACCAATTGGGAATCATTACACAGTGTCCAGCCTTTTTCACATTTAAGATAAACTGTGTAATGTCCAGAAGTAACAGTAGGTCCTTCATGGAAAATTATTGCAACAGTTACAAAAGTTTTTCCTGAAATTGATAATTGCTGTCCTGTAAACTTCTTTATTAAAGTATCCAATTTTGAACCATCAGCTCTACATCGTTGCATCATTAAAATTACATACTGTCCGTATTCCTTTAAAATTAATGTTGAAAACATGTCAGATTGACACTCACCGCATTGCATGCTATGATTAGCATCTTTAACTAATTTAGCAAAAGTGACTGTTTTAGTCTCTGGCAATGTCAAAAAAATAAACCTTTCATTATCAACATTAGAGCCACATATATTATAACAGTTTTCACAACTATGTTCCCATTTATAAGAGAGACCAAATAAATTATCAATTGCAACTTCTTCTTCTTCCAGTACCTGAAGAAAAAACATCAAAAATTCGTGTGCATCTTGCTGTTCATTTTGAGAAAACTGTGTTCGTCCTGAACATACATCTAAAAGTTTTCTAATTTCAGTAGCACTTTCTATTTGAGTTTTATCATTACTCAGCTTTTGAAAAAGGAGACTCAGCTCTGAACACAATCTTTTTCCCTGATTTACTATTATCTGCTCTTGCAAACTTTCCAGATAAAATGCAACATTCAGCACTACATTTGCGTAGCAGTTGACACCAGAGCTATTTTCAAAATGACATCCTACAACCTGTTCTTCTTTTTCCTTACTCTTTTTGCTTGCAATTACATCACTCCTCTTTTTTTTCCTCCTCTGTACATCTTCATCACAGATATTCTCATTTCTCCTTTTACGAGAAACTACACGTTTCTCCAACACAGGATACTGACCTAAATGAGGAGCATAGCTTCTTCTTAATCTATTATACTCCTTTACACAATTTGTATCAGCACTAACTTTTGAGTCATCAAAGTCTATCATGAATAAACCTGATAATGTTTTCACTCGTGACAAAGCAACATATGCCATACCTTCTTTGAACACAGTTGAACCAATGTTCACAAATGCACAATCTACAGTCAATCCTTGAGACTTGTGAATAGTTACAGCATATGCTAGCGAAAACGGAAACTGCTTCCTACGTACATATAAGTCTTTCACAAGCATGAAACGAACTGTACAACGACAAATGTCTTTAACTTCTTCTATCTGATCAAATTTTATTTTTAAACATTCAATTCCATCTTTTTTCTGATAATTAATAAAACCCACAACTCTTCCCATAGCTCCATTAACTAAACCTTTTTCAACATCCAAATTTCTCCTTAAAAATACTCTACAGTTCATGCAAACATATAGATTTTTTTCTAATCCAGCTGTTTTGGAAATGTTCTTCTCTAGTGAATCCAATTTATTTTTCAGTGTGCCTGTTACTGTGACAGTAATTCTTCCATCCTCAATTTTGTCCACTGCTTCTAATTTCCTGATCTCTTCCTTTTCCAATTTCAAAAGCTCCTCATTGAATATTGAGCATTCACGTAGAGTTGGCATTAAGCAGATGATACTTTTGTTTTCTGCAATGTTCTTGTATATCTTCTCTGCAACTATTTCTTCCTTTGGAAATAAATTATGTAGCAGCCGACTCTGTAATGCTTTTTTGCCAACTTCTGTGAGTAGTCCAATTCTGATATCTTTCAGAATACTTCCATATTCTTCATCGCTTGCTTGCCTCATATTAGTAGTAAGTTCCTTGTACTCAAAGAAGGACCAAATATTTGTATTTCCGATGCTTCCCAATGACTTCTTCGTGTCTTCATGTGTGACAGTATTAAACACTGGTTGTCCTTTAACTGGAGTAAGTTGCAAAAGATCTCCAAAAACTATGACGTGTTTTCCACCAAATAACATGTCATAGTCTGTCTTCAGAATTTGCTGCATTCTTAAATGCACAAAGGCAAGCATTAAGTTTGAAACCATGCTCACCTCATCAATAATGAGAACTTGCATCTTCTTCAAGACTCTTGAAACTTCCAAGGATGCTTCTCCAGTTAGCTTGTTGTATTGTATTTTGTTCTCATGCTCCACTGGTAACATTAGCAAACGATGTAAAGTGATTCCTTTTATGTTATATGCTGCTAACCCAGTTGGAGCAGTAACCACACAAGACAAAGTAGAATCCGTTTTTTGCTGTAGGTAGCTTCTGATGACTTTAATTAGGAAACTTTTTCCAGTTCCAGCTTGTCCGCTTACATACATCCTGATTGGATGAAATGATGTGCATGAGCACTCTGTTTTTTCATGTAGAAATCCGTGATCAATTTTGTTTCTGATCTCTTCATAAATTTGTTGCTGCTCTTCGTTCAGTTGTCTTTCCAAATTTTGTAAGTCTATAAATTCTTCTTGAGCTTGATTCATAGCCGTTTCCACTTCATTCATGGCTATTGATGCTTCATTTTCAACGATTGGTTGTCCTAGGGGATCTTGACTGAGTGTTTCTGAACTTTGGCTGTCCTGAGAACTGTCTCTAGCTATTTCTGCTGCAATTGTAGTTTCCTGTTCAATTTCTTCATTTAACATTTGCAGATAACTTGAGAATGTACTGCATTGTATGCTGTCTTTGCAAGCATTAAAAGAATCTTCATAGCTTTGAAATTCTCCCAGTAGTTCATCCTCTGTACGCCATGGTTTAAACAACTGTAAAAGAGCCAAGTAGTAAAATTCCTTCTTGTCAGTAGTGTCGCAACTCAGCTTCCTGTGATTTATCAAACTTCCTTTTGTTTGCTTCACCAAACATTCTTCCTCACCAATGACTTTATATTTTCCATTGTTGATGTCTTCTGCGGCTTTCCGTGAATAAATGTAGTTCTGCAGCACTTCATAGAGACACATGTTCTCCAGATGTTGACTTCTCTTGGGATAATATGTGTCCAACATGTTTGATTTCAAAATATCTGTACTTTCTGGGTCATTCTCGGCCAAATATTCAATTTCTCCAACAGATTTTAGTACCCGATTTCTCATTGCTGCAAGGCCTAAACTTGCCCAAATTATTCTTCTTGACTTCGAGTAGAGACTTGCAGAAGATAACCTATCTGAACATTCGTAGGATCCAATTTCTCGATGCGATAACATCTTCAAACTGAAACTGTACAGCTTCTTACTGACAGTCTTCTCGTGAGAAATCTCTTCCCACATTTCCTTCAATTCTGTTTTTTCTGATTTCGTAATGTAAGACGTTACATATCGAGCAACAGCAATGGAATTGTCAGCTACATACTGTATATCCATGTTAGCGTTCCACATGGATAAAATGACTGGGTTGTATTCATTTATATTTTTTGATTCTTCTTTTCTTTTAAGGTTGTAGGTATTCTTAGGTGATTTTCTTGTGATAGTATGTCTCACAGCTGACATAAAACTGTTTACTCTTCCATTTGAAAGAACAGGTCTAGGAAATCCAAATCGACATTTAGTGTAGTATTTATCTTTGCTCTTGTATTTCCGTCGACAGTATTTTCCACACCGATGACTTTGGAAACGTAAAACTTGCTCCTTTAACTTTTTCTCTTCTGTGCTTTTTGGTATAGCACATGTTGCATATTCTTCAATGTAAGATAACACTGCTTCATCAGTATCTGTTCCAAACTTTGGGGCATCCTTGATCCACAACAGCATATGAATATGAGGAGCACCTCTTGCCTGGTACTCTTTTCTCCAAAAGAAATCTACTACTTCTCCAAGAGGTGGATTTTTTTTATTGCAGATGAAGGACATCATAGCCTCAAATCTATGATTGAAATATCTGCAAACATTAACCGGATCCAATGAGCACAGTTCTCCTGCTGTCTTGTATTCGATGTTTTTAATGTTTGAATTTGCCTCTCGTAGAAAATCCAGTAAATCATCCCAAGCGTACTCGGCACAGCTTAGTGTAACGAACCATGTTGGTGTTCCTAAATTCCGTAACATGCATTTTAATTCACCATGGGGTCGGTACCAATATTCATTTGTCCCACGCTGACACGCCATCAGATTGATCAGTTGTGTTTCCAAATGATCATCTCGGTGCTGCACTTTCTCCATAAAATCCTTAGCAGACACATTTTGTAAATGTACTCCACTTTTTAAAATGTGATTTACTGCATAAGACAGTGCAGACAAGTCGCTTTCAAATAAAAGATGGAACAAATAAGGAATACTTTGTCGAAATCTGGGATCTTCAGCATATAGTCTTGTAGTCCGATACTCAGAAGCTGGAATCTGTTCCGGACGTTCATCGTATCGTCCTCCTTTTCCTTTAGGAAACAGCTGGGGAAAACATCGAGCTTCCAAGCTCTCCTCCCATACACTCACGGGAGTTCCTTTTGCTTTCTTCATCTGAAAGAGATCAATATTGTCTCCCATAACTTCTTTTGAATGAAGAGGATGTATGCTAAAATGTTCATAAATTTCTTCTTCCTTTGACTTGTCCACTTTTTCAATTTGTCCAGTTGGTGTTTCTGTGTCTTCTTGTAAATCTTCTTCTTCTTCTTCTTCTATATAAATTGATTCATACCATTTGTTATTCCTTTTCAAATACAAATTTGCTCTTTGTACTTTCCGCACATCTACCAGCTCCTGCCAAATCTTCTTATTCTTTGTAGGTAGACCATTAACCAGAATAATTAATGGTTCAGTTTCCAAAGTATCCGCATCAATAGTTTCCATATTTCTTTTCAAATCCAAGGGCAAATACACCACTCTACCTTTTAAACCTCTCAGTAAATCGGAAGGAGGTAATTTACCAGTTTTGGGCTCCATACGTACTATGGTCTGGAACGGATGAACACATTGAATGAGTATAGACTCATATGTATTTAATTCAGAAAGTTCAGCAGGAATAGCATCCAATTCTAAATTATTATGTACAGCTCTGGTCGGCATTCTATTTTCCTCTAACTTGTTGTAACAGTATTTACAAATACGCTGATCTTCACCCAAATCAAAACAATTTTCAAGAAATATATATGTGGCAAAATCCTTCCACTTATAATTATCTTCATTTTCACTCTTTCTGTAGAGATCAACATTCCTAGTTTGTTTTCTATAATGAGTTCTGCGGCAACAAATACAAGTAAAATTTGGTCTTTCATTAGAGATTATTGCAAATTTTGTTATGTGATCATTAAATGTGTTACTTACAGAGGGTTCTACATTCTCTTCCACTTCTTCCTCATTTACTGTGTCCTTCTCTGCACTGTTTTGTTCAGGACCAAAGTAACAAAACTGAATTTCATCAACAACCTTCTCTACATCTGATACCGTTCCTCGGAACAGAGCCCTATTCAATTCATTTAACTTTATTGCTGGACTTTTGGCAAAATACAACCGTCTCACAAACTTTCTCATTTCAGTATGATGAACAGCCAGCATCCTAAAATGATGGAAAACACTATTACACACTTTTCTAGATAGACAAGCCAGAGAATGACCCTGCAAACCAGTATTCTCTCTCACTCTGCATGGATCCAGACTTTGAAGCACCTTAATCTTCTGTTTTATACTTTTTTTACTATATTCTCTTAGAAACTCACGAAATTTGTCAATAGATTCCTGACGCACAGTGCAAATACTACTACAATTCCAAGTGTACACTGGGGCTTTAGGACGTCTCCCCATAGCCTCATCTGCCATCACTTGTACCTCATCTCTTGGAACCATTATCTCCTTCTCCATTATGCAACCATTTTTTACTTCGTAAGCACGACCTCTGGTGTCAACTGCATGCAGCAAACTATTACTTTGAAAATAGCTCTCTTCATTAAAAAAAGGTTCACTACTTGAACTATGCATCCACTTTCCTAAAAACACTTTACAAAAGTTTGTTCTGTTCACTACTCTTTTCCTTTTGCTATGTGATTTCAGTACATTAACCATTTTATCTAATGTACGCATCCTATTCAAAATTAAAATGAATAGTTTCCTTTTTAATTCTAATGCCTTTGCTGCAATGGCTTCAATTTCTTTGTTTCTTTTATAAAACTTAGTCTTTTGCTTATATTTCTTCACATCCTTTATCAAATTGGACATAACTCTTCTCTGAAACATTTTTCTACGTATCTCTTTAAACGCTGTTTTTCTATTTATGTAAATCTTTTCAGTTGCAGAAGGTATATTTGCATTAACTAAATTCTCAATTTTTGCCTGTCCTTTTCTTTTCAAAACATTCTTTCCAGTACAGACATTTTGTACATTTTTCATTCTTTTGAATATATTTTTTAGAAATTGTTTTTTCTGCTTACCAGAAGATTTTTTCTTTTTCCCAACATGAGCATCTTCTACTAACTTTGGTCCTCCAGTTGTCTTCAAATATAGTTTTTTTTGTGAGTTTTTTGAACTCTGGATTTTGTAGGCATCTTAAATTTTGTTCACTGCTCTTCAGCAATACCTGAAAAAAACTAAAAAAAAATTCCTTTATTTTATTTAAATATATTACTACATTTCTTTTCACAATAGTCACAAAACGTAATTTCTTTGCCAATTTGAAAACACACTTATTACTCTTTTTTTTGGCAAGTGATAATCACTTTTACAGACTGACACATTATAAATCCACTTTTCAGATTTTTTTAAATGCACATGTCCAGACTGCTTTTTCAGACCACCACCATGTGTATCCTGGGTGACTGCCTACACTCCAGCAAGGGCAACCAGCCTTAGTGATGCTGAATGTATTTGCATTACAGACTGAAACCTCAAACCCCACTCGCTTGTAAATACTGTGCATGATTATACATGGAAAGGAGCTGGGTGTGTGCTAAGAGTCTGCTTCTGCACCAAAAAATCGCTCCCCCTTTTTCCTACTAATGCAACTGTGAAATCACCAGAGCAAAACGCAATAAATCTCTGCCTGTAATTCCTATTTGCACACAGAGTCATGTTTTCACATTAGTCACAAAACGAAATTTCTTTGCCAATTTGAAAGCACACTTACTGCTCTTTTTTTTTGGCAAGTGATAATCACTTTTACAGACTGACACATTATGAATCCACTTTTCAGATTTTTTTAAAAGCACATGTCCAGACTGCTTTTTCAGACCACCACCATGTGTATCCTGGGTGACTGCCTACACTCCAGCAAGGGCAACCAGCCTTAGTGATGCTGAATGTATTTGCATTACAGACTGAAACCTCAAACCCCACTCGCTTGTAAATACTGTGCATGATTATACATGGAAAGGAGCTGGGTGTGTGCTAAGAGTCTGCTTCTGCACCAAAAAATCGCTCCCCCTTTTTCCTACTAATGCAACTGTGAAATCACCAGAGCAAAACGCAATAAATCTCTGCCTGTAATTCCTATTTGCACACAGAGTCATGTTTTCACATTAGTCACAAAACGAAATTTCTTTGCCAATTTGAATGCACACTTACTGCTCTTTTTTTTTGGCAAGTGATAATCACTTTTACAGACTGACACATTATGAATCCACTTTTCAGATTTTTTTAAATGCACATGTCCAGACTGCTTTTTCAGACCACCACCATGTGTATCCTGGGTGACTGCCTACACTCCAGCAAGGGCAACCAGCCTTAGTGATGCTGAATGTATTTGCATTACAGACTGAAACCTCAAACCCCACTCGCTTGTAAATACTGTGCATGATTATACATGGAAAGGAGCTGGGTGTGTGCTAAGAGTCTGCTTCTGCACCAAAAAATCGCTCCCCCTTTTTCCTACTAATGCAACTGTGAAATCACCAGAGCAAAACGCAATAAATCTCTGCCTGTAATTCCTATTTGCACACAGAGTCATGTTTTCACATTAGTCACAAAACGAAATTTCTTTGCCAATTTGAATGCACACTTACTGCTCTTTTTTTTGGCAAGTGATAATCACTTTTACAGACTGACACATTATGAATCCACTTTTCAGATTTTTTTAAATGCACATGTCCAAACTGCTTTTTCAGACCACCACCATGTGTATCCTTGGTGACTGCCTACACTCCAGCAAGGGCAACCAGCCTTAGTGATGCTGAATGTATTTGCATTACAGACTGAAACCTCAAACCCCACTCGCTTGTAAATACTGTGCATGATTATACATGGAAAGGAGCTGGGTGTGTGCTAAGAGTCTGCTTCTGCACCAAAAAATCGCTCCCCCTTTTTCCTACTAATGCAACTGTGAAATCACCAGAGCAAAACGCAATAAATCTCTGCCTGTAATTCCTATTTGCACACAGAGTCATGTTTTCACATTAGTCACAAAACGAAATTTCTTTGCCAATTTGAATGCACACTTACTGCTCTTTTTTTTTGGCAAGTGATAATCACTTTTACAGACTGACACATTATGAATCCACTTTTCAGATTTTTTAAAAAGCCCATGTCCAGACTGCTTTTTCAGACCACCACCATGTGTATCCTGGGTGACTGCCTACACTCCAGCAAGGGCAACCAGCCTTAGTGATGCTGAATGTATTTGCATTACAGACTGAAACCTCAAACCCCACTTGCTTGTAAATACTGTGCATGATTATACATGGAAAGGAGCTGGGTGTGTGCTAAGAGTCTGCTTCTGCACCAAAAAATCGCTCCCCCTTTTTCCTACTAATGCAACTGTGAAATCACCAGAGCAAAACGCAATAAACCTCTGCCTGTAATTCCTATTTGCACACAGAGTCATGTTTTCACATTAGTCACAAAACGAAATTTCTTTGCCAATTTGAATGCACACTTACTGTTCTTTTTTTTTTGGCAAGTGATAATCACTTTTACAGACTGACACATTATGAATCCACTTTTCAGATTTTTTTAAAAGCCCATGTCCAGACTGCTTTTTCAGACCACCACCATGTGTATCCTGGGTGACTGCCTACACTCCAGCAAGGGCAACCAGCCTTAGTGATGCTGAATGTATTTGCATTACAGACTGAAACCTCAAACCCCACTCGCTTGTAAATACTGTGCATGATTATACATGGAAAGGAGCTGGGTGTGTGCTAAGAGTCTGCTTCTGCACCAAAAAATCGCTCCCCCTTTTTCCTACTAATGCAACTGTGAAATCACCAGAGCAAAACGCAATAAATCTCTGCCTGTAATTCCTATTTGCACACAGAGTCATGTTTTCACATTAGTCACAAAACGAAATTTCTTTGCCAATTTGAATGCACACTTACTGCTCTTTTTTTTTGGCAAGTGATAATCACTTTTACAGACTGACACATTATGAATCCACTTTTCAGATTTTTTTAAATGCACATGTCCAAACTGCTTTTTCAGACCACCACCATGTGTATCCTGGGTGACTGCCTACACTCCAGCAAGGGCAACCAGCCTTAGTGATGCTGAATGTCTTTGCATTACAGACTGAAACCTCAAACCCCACTCGCTTGTAAATACTGTGCATGATTATACATGGAAAGGAGCTGGGTGTGTGCTAAGAGTCTGCTTCTGCACCAAAAAATCGCTCCCCCTTTTTCCTACTAATGCAACTGTGAAATCACCAGAGCAAAACGCAATAAATCTCTGCCTGTAATTCCTATTTGCACACAGAGTCATGTTTTCACATTAGTCACAAAACGAAATTTCTTTGCCAATTTGAATGCACACTTACTGCTCTTTTTTTTTGGCAAGTGATAATCACTTTTACAGACTGACACATTATGAATCCACTTTTCAGATTTTTTAAAAAGCCCATGTCCAGACTGCTTTTTCAGACCACCACCATGTGTATCCTGGGTGACTGCCTACACTCCAGCAAGGGCAACCAGCCTTAGTGATGCTGAATGTATTTGCATTACAGACTGAAACCTCAAACCCCACTCGCTTGTAAATACTGTGCATGATTATACATGGAAAGGAGCTGGGTGTGTGCTAAGAGTCTGCTTCTGCACCAAAAAATTGCTCCCCCTTTTTCCTACTAATGCAACTGTGAAATCACCAGAGCATAACGCAATAAATCTCTGCCTGTAATTCCTATTTGCACACAGAGTCATGTTTTCACATTAGTCACAAAACGAAATTTCTTTGCCAATTTGAATGCACACTTACTGCTCTTTTTTTTTGGCAAGTGATAATCACTTTTACAGACTGACACATTATGAATCCACTTTTCAGATTTTTTTAAATGCACATGTCCAAACTGCTTTTTCAGACCACCACCATGTGTATCCTGGGTGACTGCCTACACTCCAGCAAGGGCAACCAGCCTTAGTGATGCTGAATGTATTTGCATTACAGACTGAAACCTCAAACCCCACTCGCTTGTAAATACTGTGCATGATTATACATGGAAAGGAGCTGGGTGTGTGCTAAGAGTCTGCTTCTGCACCAAAAAATCGCTCCCCCTTTTTCCTACTAATGCAAATATAAAATTACCAGAGTTGTACACAATAAATCTCTGCTTATATTTCCCAACATGTGTAACCTGTGTGACTGCCTACATTCCACCAAGGGCAACCAGCCTTAGTGATGCTGAATGTATTTGCATTACTGAGTCCAACCTCAAACCCTTAAACTATTCATTTTTTATACCAATACACCTTAATTTATCGTGAAAACATAGTCCATATTATTTTACATGTTCCTCACATTTAAATTTCTCCCAAAACAGAAAATAATAAACGCAACTTCAACAAAAAGAATTACATTTCTATTATTCATTTCTTAATTTACCATATACATCTCCTCTCAAACTCTAACCTCACCTTTAAAATTAGTTAGTTGTGAAAGAAATGTGGCACTCAAACAGCAGATTATCAGAGCCAGGATCTCTGTTCTCTACACCTCTCTCCTCTCAGCAGAACCAGATAATGGCAAAGTTTCCCTCTATTTTTCCACACATATACATGTAAGTTTCAAATCTCAGTGCTTCCCCCTTTTTTTCAAATGTAATCACACATTTCTATTGGTTGAAAACCAACCCTTTTCCAAAAGTACTCTTCCCCCAACTTGACTTCTGCCTAGTACCCTTCCCCCAACTTGACTTCTGCCTGCTACCATAGCAACAGCTCATGGAACACTGCTGTGTGGAGTCAGGTCAGAAGTTCGCCAAACAATGTTTCAATTCCACAGAGCAAGAGTGCTTGACTTTTCAAACCTAACAGCAAATCCATAGTACTGTTCTTTGGTAACACATTTTTCTGTACCAATACAAAACATGCTTCTATTAATTTACACATACAGCCTAGTTTTTATTCTAGAATGGTATGAAACAGCCAATCAGTTCTTTTTTTTTTGAAAAAAATATGTATGCCTCCATTTCCAAACTGTCTTTCTTTTCATATTGCCATTCTACTGAAAGACACCTCCTGAGTGCATCCAGTTCTCCTTTGAAGATGTTCACAGTGTGGATTGTAGGGCACAGCTATGTCTTCTGGAGTGAAAAGTTTGCAGAGAAAACAGGTATGGTGAGAGACCTTGCTTTGCCAAATGTAGACATTAAATGGATTGGTCAGAGAGGGTTAAAGTGGCACCAATTGATGCCATTGGTGAAATCCTTCATGCAAATCCAACACCCTGACCTCATAATAGTGCACTGTGGTGGCAATGACCTAGGCACTTTGACTGGGGTAGGTCTGGAAATGCTTATGAAGGACACCTTTGCACAACTGTTTTCACTTTTCCCTAAAACTGCCTTTGTGTTTTCTAACATATGCCAAAGGCAAAAATGGAACTGGTCCAATCATTTCTGTCCGCAGATTGACAAAGCAAGAAAGCACGTCAACAAATCTGTTTCTGCTTTCCTCCGTGACTATGGTATGGGTTCCATTTACCACAACAACTTGCGTTACGACATGCAAGACATTTATAGAGGAGATGGTGTGCACTTCAATGATGAAGGGAACAGAGTCTTCCTCTTGAACCTTAGACTCTGCATCGGTACTTACTTGTAGGTACCACTAAAAAATCACTTAATAAACACAACGGCTCTTTTTAGAGCCCCCTAATATCTAAACACTTAAATCTGAATTTCATTTCTTTTTTTTACCGTACGCTTACCGTAAGCTTACCGTACGCGTACCCCGTGATTTTTTTAAAAATCAATAAATGTTTTCTTTGTACTTTTCTGTCCTTCTTTGACCCCCTTACAAATGTTAGGGGGTCTGTAACTCTCTCCCTTGCCCCCTTTTCAAGATATCACTCTTTTTTACCGGAGTGAAATACACAAAATGGCGGCCGCCGCTTCCTGGTTTCGGCCGATTCGAATGTTTACTAAGATCTAACAGCCAATCAGAATCGCGCTCGCGCACGCCACCGTACGCGTACGGTAAGCTTACGGTAAGCGTACCGTAAGCTGGCTCAGATATATATATTGATTTAAAGGCTATTTTCCCAGAATCTACTGAACAGATTTACACCAAACCTACAAAAGGCACTTCCTTGACCTGAGGACTACCTCTCTGCCAAATTTCTAGTAATTCTGTTCAGCCGTTCGGGCTGTAGCCCTGTCTAAAGGTCCTATGGAAAAATGCATGGGAAAAACACGGTTTGGGACCCCCCTTTTATCTCAGCCCCCGCTTGACGAATCCCCCCAAGACTTTCAGGGTAGGAGCGGAGCGTAGCGCCCCACCTATTTTGAGAAATTCGCGAGGATTCGTCGACCGGCGCCAAAGTTATTCAAAATAGAATGTTGCGGATTTCCTATGGAAACAGGGTCCTAACTATAACTACCTACTGGCGACCGCCAGTAGGTAATATATATGTATATATATATATATATATATATATATATATATATATATATATATATATATATATATTCACTGAAAAAACCATAGGTTTCACACATGTTATAGTTAGCGGAAATTTTACTGATAAAAAACCAATGAAATTCCCCCGTTATAGTTAGTGCAGGCAACTATAACTCACGCGACCGCAATCCTCTGCTGATGCTAATACTGTATTTAGACACTTATTTGCCCATGTCTTCTTCCATACATTTTTAGCTATACATATATTACAAATATTTTTTTTTCATAAAGACACATATGTCATCAGCAGAAGATTGCGGTCGCGTGAGTTATAGTTGCCTGCACTAACTATAACGGGGGAATTTCATTGGTTTTTTATCAGTAAAATTTCCGCTAACTATAACATGTGTGAAACCTATGGTTTTTTCAGTGAATTTGCAAGGTTTTTTAAATGCTAATTCCTAACTATAACGTGTGTGAAACCTATGGTTTTTTCAGTGAATTTGTACGGTTTTTTAAATGCTAAGTTACTTTACGCCATTCGTGGCGTGCACGCCCACTTAACGCAGTTCGTTCCGTGCGCGCACGGTGCGCTTCGCGCACCGTGCGCGCACAGTGAGCACGCGGTGCGCTTCGCGCACCGCGCGCCCACTTTACACAGTTAGTGCCGTACACGCAAGGTGGGCACGCGGTGCGCGTAGCGCACCGTGCGCACATGGAGGACATATTATGCGCTTCCTTGTGATAGGTAATCTGTTAAATTTAATTTGTAAGTGATGACAATAATACGCCATGCACAGAGAGTGGTTTTTTTTTTTTTATTAAAATTTTTAGCGTAAGCGCACCGTACGCGTACGGTAAGCGTAATCGGCGAAATTTTCAAAAAATAAAAATTTACCGTTTTTGGCCTTAGGGGATCTTTGAGGACTCAACTAACATGGCTATGTGCATGGGCGCTGTCTAAACAGCCCCTTTATATGTTTTTTGCCTTTGTTTACAGCCCCCCCTCAGAGTGCGAGAGAGAAAATGGCGGCCGCCGCTTCCTGGTTTCGACCGATTCGAATGTTTACTTAGATGTAACAGCCAATCAGAATCGCGCTCGCGCACGCCACCGTACGGTAACGGTAAGCTTACGGTAAGCGTACCGTAAGCTGGCTCAGATATATATATTGATTTAAAGGCTATTTTCTCAGAATCTACTGAACAGATTTACACCAAACCTACAAAAGGCACTTCCTTGACCTAGGGACTACCTCTCTGCCAAATTTCTAGTAATTCTGTTCAGCCGTTCGGGCTGTAGCCCTGTCTAAAGGTCCTATGGAAAAATGCATGGGAAAAACGCGTTTTGGGACCCCCCTTTTATCTCAGCCCCCGCTTGACGAATCCCCCCGAGACTTTCAGGGTAGGAGCGGAGCGTAGCGCCCCACCTATTTTGAGAAATTCGCGAGGATTCGTCAACCGGCGCCAAAGTTATTCAAAATAGAATGTTGCGGATTTCCTATGGAAAAGGGGTCCTAACTATAACTACCTACTGGCGACCGCCAGTAGGTAATATATATATATATTTATTATCTACTGGCGGTCGCCAGTAGATAGTTATAGTTGGGACCGTGTTTCCATAGGAAATCCGCAACCTTCTATTTGGAATAACTTTGGCGCCGGTTGACGAATCCTCGCGAAATTTTCAAAATAGGTGGGGCGCTCCGCTCCGCTCCTACCCTGAAAGTCTCGGGGGGATTCGTCAAGCGGGGGCTGAGAAAAAATGGGGGTCCCAAAACGCGTTTTCCCCATGCAATTTTCCATAGGGACCTTTAGTCCAAGGTACAGCCCGAACGGCTGAACAGAATTACTTGAAATTCGGCAGAGAGGTAGTCCTCAGGTCAGGGAAGTGCCTTTTGCAGGTCTGGTGTCAATCTGTTCAGTAGTTCCTGAGAAAATCAAAAGTAAATTCATATATATATGTGGGCGGAGCCTAACCACACAGCTCATCCTGAGATCTGATTGGCTGTCAGCACTTCAGCCAAGAAGTGTTGGCAGCCATCTTGGGACCAATATACATGATAGCACCTCATTAAAAAGCATTGCAGTTA
This sequence comes from Triturus cristatus, assembly GCF_964204655.1. NCBI lineage: Eukaryota > Metazoa > Chordata > Amphibia > Caudata > Salamandridae > Triturus > Triturus cristatus. Next base: position 265,037,587 of record NC_140590.1, read on the forward strand.
ATAGAAGGTTTTAAGACTTTAGTTACATTATAAATCATTTGTTGATGGTACCATACTCATTTTAGGAATTGTGGTATGTTCTAAGGTGATTTCACCATGTGAAAAAGCCTTCTGCTGGGATATCATGATTGACAGAAAAATATTTTCTCATGCTTTTCCCACAGAGGTTTGGAAGGTGATCTATAAGCTAAACTGAGAGCTTATTTTCTGTAAATTCACATTATCTTTCTCAATCATGTGAGAATGAAGTCTGACATTCTCAGTAAAACTTGTACATCCAACAAGGGCAGAGACTGTCAGTTGATTCCTTTGTGTTCTACTGCAGCTTCCCAGAGTGTTCCAAAGAACAACTAGAGCGCTAACAGTCCTACTTATGATAAACATATGGCACACCTGAAGCTATCTTGCTTGGATTAAAGTGGTAACTCTTAAAACATTTAATTTAAAAAGGAACAAAATGAGGGGGTTCATTTTTCCATAAAAAGTATGATTAGTGCTGCAGAAAGAAAAATTAGGGCACATTTTGAGTGACTTCTCAAATCCTCTTCTATTTCATTAAAAAATTCTGACATGCAGACTGAAACATGCACTTTCAATACCAGCAGCAGTTTTCCCTGGTGAGCAGTAGCTTTACTACAGTGATCTAATAAGCAAAAAGAGTGCTAACATTCTGAATTTATGGCAAATGTGTGACACATCTGAATGCCTTCTTGATGGAATCAAAGTAAAAAACTGAAAGTATTTCCTACTCAGGAGACTGCAGTAAATGAGGAAATTAGGAAACTTCATAACAAATAAGTCTCCCAAGATAGCCACCAGAGACAAAAGAGCCGAAATGTAGCCCAAATATCACCCAGATGTAGCCCAAGTATAGCCCAATGACAGAATGTCCCAGAGTGTTCTTAAAAACAACTAGAGCGCTTACTGTCTGCATTATGACAAAAGTATGGCACACCTGAAGCCATCTTGATTGGAATAAACTGGTAACACTTAAAACATTTAATTTAAAAAGGAACACAATGAGGGGGTTCATTTTGCCATTGAAATTATGATTAATGCTGAAGAAAGAAAATGAGGGCACATTTTGAGTGACTTCCCAAATCCTCTTCTATTTCATTAAAAAATTCTGACATGCAGACTGAAACATGCACTTTTAATACCAGGAGCAGACTTCCATGGTGAACAGTAGTTTTACTACAGTGATCTAATGAGCAACTAGAGTGCTAAAATTCAGAATTTATGGCAAATGTGTGACATATCTGAATACTTTCATGATGGAATCAAAGTAAAAAACTGAAAGCATTTCCTACTGAGGAGACTGCAGTACATGAGGAAATTAGGAAACTTCATAACAAATAAATCTCCCAAGATGGCCACCGGAGACGAAAGAGCCCAAATGTAGCCCAAGATCACCCAGATGTAGCCCAAATATAGCCCAATGACAGAAGTGTGCAAAACACTTATTATTTTGTGTTTTTGCAGTGTTATATAGTACAGACTTGTCAGGTATTGGAGTGCTTTACATGAGCATTGGTTACATCACACAAGAACAAATTCATTTTGGTTGTAGACATGGGGAGACTAAGTGATTTGACCAGAATCACAGAATGTCGAGCTGAAGCAGAAACTCCAACCTGGTTCCCCAGTTGCAAAGTCTGCAGTTCTGGAAGTAACACCACATCCTCTCCCCTAAGTGCAACATTTAATCAAGTGGTCAACTGGATAAAAAAACATAAAGATAACAAATAATTTTAAAGTGCTTTGTCGCTATTTGAAAACTCAGAAAATATGTCCTTATTTTAGTCTTTTAGAGCACTAACCATAATTTTGATGCCAGTAAGACCCTCTCATATATGTAATTTCTAAAGGAAATGCTCTAGGTATTACAGTTTTGATTACATCAAGATGACATCAGGCGTTCCACACTTTTGTACTAAATATAGAGTGTTAGCAATCTAGTTGTTCATTAGCATACTGTTGAGAGGCAGAGGCCAGGGGCACGGACTCTGAAAATTGAAGGCAGGTAGGAGGGTGCAAAGGCAACACTTTAACCACACTGAGCAGGCAGGAAGGGCCGTGGCAGCACAACAGACTATGGAGGGCAGTGGAAAGGGGGGCAGGGGCAACAAACCAACAATACAGGACTTGTAAGAGAGGCTGTGGCAATGTAATAGACCATTGTGGGCAGAAGGAAGAGGCAATGGTAGTACAACCATACATGCCAACAGACCCGATTCAGCCAGGAAACGTCCAATGTTTTTAAGCTCAAATGGGCTTTATTTGATCTTTCTCCTGTCTACAATCTCCTCTTTTTCAATGTAACTTAAAGGGGAAAATCAATACCCCAGTTTTTTTTCAAAATCTCCCTCTTACCAAGTTCAAAATGTTCGCAAGTATGGTACATTGGATCATGGTAGGAAATGGGGTAGGGACATGGACTTGGATAACAGAGGAGAGGAGGGACATGGAGAGGTGCACCAAACTGACCCTGCAGGGCAGGCATCAGGGTTTGCAGCAGCACAATACACCACACAGGGCATGCGGGCGGGAGTGCAGCACAACAATCCATAGAAAGCAAGAGGGAGGGGACAGGACCATGCACATGGACAACAGAGAACAGAGGGGCAAGAGGCAATGGTAGCTAGCTGACCATAATGGACAGACAGGAGAGAAAGCTGCAGCATAACAGACCATAAAGGGCAGGAGGGACGGATCAGGGGCATTACAATGGAACAGACAAGCCAGGAGGGAGGGAGTAGGGGTCTGCACATGTAAACAGAGGGCTGGGGGCAAGGGGGCAGGGCAGGAGCAGCAAGATAGCCATGGAGGTCAGGCAGGATGGGCACTAGAAGCAAGACACACCATGAAGAGCAACACTGAGACTGTGATGGCATACACACAGACCAAGGAGGGAAGGTGGGAGGGGGTCAGGGGCAGCTAACTGACCACACAGGGAAGGTGGGAGGGGCCATGGCAGCACAGAAGACCATGCATGGCAAGTTGGAGGGTTAGTGGCAGCACAATGGCTATGATGGGCAAGAAGGAGGGTGCAGGGGCATGCACAAAGGACGATGGAGGATAGAAGGGAGGGTCAGGACCTGTGCACAGACAAGAAAGTTCAGGGGAAGGGGCCTCACAACAGACCGCACGGGGCAGGCAGGAGGAGCAGTTGCAGCACAACAGACCAGGGAGGGCAGAAGGGTGTGGCAGTACAATGGACCATGTAGGACAGGAGGAAGAGGATAGGGGCATGGCATGTGGAGAGGCAGGGTGGAGATGGCAGGGACAGGTTACAGTCATCTGACAATGCTAGGCAGGTGGGAGGGGAGTGGCAGCTCAACAGAACACTCAGAGTAGATAGGAGTGGCAGGTCCATGGAACATGGTGGGCAAAAAGGATGGAGCAGGGGCATGTACAAAGACATCGGAGGGCAGGGGGAAGGAGAATAGGGGCAGCACGCTAAGCACAGAGTTTAAGCAGGAGGTCAATGATGGGGCATAGAATTGGACAATGGAGGGCAGGAGGAGTGGACTGGTACATCATTCTAAATTGAGGGCAGTGGCAGCACATCAGACCATGTAGGGCAGGAGGGAGGAGGCTAGTCCATGGATTCACACAACAGAGGATAGGGAGGAGGGGGATGGGGCAGCAAGCTAACTGTTCAGAGAAGGCGGGTATTAGGAACTTTATTGTTTTTAAAACGTGTGTCTGTGCGAACTACTTAAAATATGAACAAGTATGCAGCATAATCTCACTTTTATTCAGGAAGAAGAGGACGTTTGTGACTGTGACTCCGGGCTCACTTGGCAGAAACACCCCCTGACCCTCCACCCCCTATCGCAAAATGTAATGCCCGTGAAAAGGGTAGGTGAACACAGTGTTATATAGAACATAGTCCTGAGAGCACGATTGAAAATGAAAACTAGATATAGTGTATGGTATAAACTATGCACCAAAAAGTGTGATATAAGATGAACCGGGCGTGAAATATAATATGCAATACATTGTGCGCAATTACAGATTCATTGGAGAGCGCGAGATAGCACAGGCACTAGCGCGTGCTATGCGATATGCGCCTTGGAGTGTAATATGCACAGGGCAGTGTTGTGTAACCTAACTAGTCTCTAAAGTTGTAATATCAAATATGTGCTGGGGAGTGTAACGTTGCATATGCACTGTGACAAAGATATGGATCCCAGATTGTAATATGTATGGCATAGCACTGTGCGTTATAACATAGGCATCGAGGAAGGCACGTTAGATGGGGCAATATAACCCGTGCGAAGACAAGTGTGGCATGACATATTCACGGAGTGGTGTTACAGTGCACATGGGCTAGAGAGTGTCATAGCATACGCACTAGCTAGTGGAATACAACACAGAGGTGTGTGGCACTCAGCAGGCAATGGTGGGTGTAACACAGCATTGGGCTCTGCCAGGAGCGCGCTGTGACTCTCAAGTGATGTTCGTCCCCTTTCCAGAGAGTAAAATAAAAAGTATTACACATCCGGCAGTGGATGTGTGTTTTATTAACCGTGAGGGGGGTTTCTTGCATAGTTTTGGTCGAATTTTTGTCGAATCCCCTTTGAATGGCTTGGTGTGCATGTGTATTAAATGTGCCCGTCAATAGCTAACCATGTTTGTATAAATAAACTACAAGGGTGTCTACCGGGATTAGGCACGGTAGGGCATCAGACATGTCAGAGCTTCACTAGTGGTGTAAATACATTCCACGTGGATTCATTGTATGCATAGTCGCCTTTTAATGAATATCACGCAAATCGTCATGGTGATAGGTACGTACGGTTTGTCCAGCATGTCCTAGGTGTGTCTATAAAAATATATATTTTTAAAAATAATAAAAAACAGTGGCTGGCCCTGGGGATTGGGGTCAAAACAATATAATTAGGAGACAGGCCCTGGGGGATGGGGTCATCAGGGCCAATAAATTAGAATAAGAAGGGGAACCACACAGCCCCCCTTCTTAAAAAATTAAAATAAATAAAAGACTGGCATTGTGCCGGAGGCCACGCCCCCTCCTTGCAGCACTCTGCAAACGCGCCCCCTGGCGAATTGTAAGTTGGGGAATTAATTCCTCTTCAATACTGAGGGTCCCTGAGGGCCAACTAGCCCAACAGGCATCTCCAGTATGCGCCAGGGAGCTGCGCTGCAGACAGGTGTTCTGAGGCCAAGCCCCTTTTTACACCTCTCTGCAACGCAGCTCTGTGGCACTTACTGGAAGTACCTAGTGGGCTAGTTGGACCCTAGGGACCCTCAGGATTCAAATGAACTTAATCTCCCAACTAAAAACGGACACAGGGCGTGTTTACACAGTGGTGAAGGGAGGGGACGGGGCCTGAGTTAATGTGTGCAAAAACGCCCTGTGGCCTGTTTTAAGAGGTAGTTTTAATCCCCCTGCCCTATTATATACTAGGGGCTTACAGAGGAGGTCATGCTAATCACAGGGGGACCCCAACGCATAATGTTCCCTAGTGTATGTAGGTGTTTTCACTGTATTCTAAGTGTCTTTTAACATAGCACTGGCTCTAGGACTGGTTAGTCAGACTCAGTTACCACCAGTATCCGTCTGAAAAAGTTGAGGGTACAGGATGATTTTGCAACAAGGCTTCTTTCTGCTCTTCTTTTTGTTCTTTCTGTACGTTATCCTTCTTCCTGCACTTTTTTTCGTCTTTGAGGACTTCTGTTGCTTCTTTCTGCACTTCTTTTTTTTCTTTCTGTGCATTTTTTCTTCTTTCTTCACATGTCCTATCTCTGTAGGCATAGTTAGAAATTAGCATTTAAAAAACCTTTGAAATTCACAGAAAAAACCATAGGTTTCAGGCACGTTATAGTTAGGAATTAGCATTTAAAAAACCTCAGAAATTCACTGAAAAAACCATAGGTTTCAGGGGTGTTATAGTTAGCTGGACTTTTCACTTGTACAAAACCATTGAAATTCCCCCGTTATAGTTAGTTCAGCTAACTATAACTCGCGCGCCCGCAATGCACTGCTGATGACGTCACATATTACATCACTCATGACATGGTCAGTGACATCACTCATGACATCACATCACAGGAAGTGTCGGCCGCCATTTTGATTGTTGTGGGTGCGAGAGTGAAAAAGAGAGGTGGCGAACGTGAAAAGGGGGCAGGGTAGAGAGTTCCTGACCCCCTAGCCTTTGTCAGGGGGTCCCTAAAGGACCCCGAAGGGTGAAAAAACATATTTCTTTTTTAAAAATCGCGGGGTGCGCGCACGGTGAAAAACCTTAAAAAATAAAATAAATATACATAACTTAGCATTTAAAAAACCGTACAAATTCACTTAAAAAAACATAGGTTTCACACACTTTATAGTTAGGAATTAGCATTTAAAAATCCTTGCAAATTCACTTAAAAAACCATAGGTTTCACACAGGTTATAGTTAGGTGGACATTTCACTCGTAAAAAACCAATGAAATTCCCCCGTTATAGTTAGGTCAGATAACTATAACTCGCGCAACCCCCACTCTATCACAAGGATGATGTCATCAGTGATGTCATGAGTGATGCCACTGACCATGTCATGAGCACTGGATTGCGGGCGCGCGAGTTATAGTTATCTGACCTAACTATAATTGGGAATTTCATTGGTTTTTTACGAGTGAAATGTCCACCTAACTATAACCTGTGTGAAACCTATGGTTTTTTAAGTGAATTTGCAAGGTTTTTTAAATGCTAATTCCGAACTATAACGTGTGTGAAACCAATGTTTTTTTAAGTGAATATATATATGTGTGTATATAAATATATATATATATATATAGAGAGAGAGAGAGACCATTTCATTAATTTTAGGAATGGGAGTATGCGGCCTCCCTTCCTGAGCCGTTTTCGGGCCTTGGGACCCCCTCCCCAGGGCCCAAATTCATTATTATGGAAAGGAGTGCACGGCCCACCTCCCTGAGCTGTATTTGGCCAAGCATTCCATCCTCTGGGCCCAAAGTATATTTTAATGGGAGGGGATCTGGTGCCTCTTCCTGAGCCTTAAAAAGGCCATAGGGACCCATACCGCCAGGCTACTTAAATTAAAAGGGAAGGGACCGTGCGGACACCCGTCCCTGAGCCTTTAATGGCCCTTGGTACCCCATATCCTGGGGCCGGCTCACATACTGTGTCCCATGCAGCCCACTCCTGGGACACAGTAGATTCCTTGCTCGCCCTGGCGCGGGCATGGAAACTCGTGTTTATTCCCACCTACCGGAAGTATTTACAAATCTCTCACCAAATGGAAGCAAACAGAAAGTCTCCTCCCAGCGGGCGGGAGCTATAAAAGTGCTCCCACCAGCTGGGAGCAGACTTGAGATCTGTTTCCACGCACACACTGATGTGGACAGGGAAACAAAATAACAAATTGCTCCCATCCGGAGGGAGCAGTATAAATATCTGCTCCATCCGGGCAGAAGCGATGCCGACTCCAGCACCATGCGGGAAGCTGGCTGGGGATACAGGGTCCCCGGGGCACCCACCTATATTAAAATAAGGCCTCAGGAAAGGGGTCCACTTGCCATAATAGGCTCGGAGAGGGGGGCAGCACGGCTCCCCTGTAAAAAGAAAACGTCCAGAGGGATGGGGTCCCATGGCCTAATGTGGCTCAAGGAGTGGGGCCACGCTGCCCCCTCCCCTCTAAAATAAAAACAGATCTGGGGTATAGCGTTCCTAGGGCCTAATGAGGATCAGGGAGGGGGGCAGATGACCCCCTCCTCTATAAAATAAAAATGGTCCTGGGGAATGGGGTCCCCAGGGCCTAATGAGGCTCATGGCTGGGAGGGAGGGTGCAGCAGTCTCTCATCCCTTGTGAAAATGTGCTTAAAAGTGGGCACACTGGTACAGGGTCACCCACTTGTCCACGGGTCCAAAGACCAACAGAGTAGAGATCGGCACTGGAGTTGGAATAAGTAACAAGTTTATTAATCATTCATGAGTGGGACTACATCCACACAACACTCTCAAGTGCTGCAGGAGGTAGTACACTGAATTCACAAACCATCGTCCCTTTTATACCATTTTGTTGCAGTGTAAGCATGTGAACAGAAATGGACAGAGCCGTTTTAGAAATAACTATCAGCAAACAAGGGCAGATTAATAACCACTTGGTCAGCAAAGTGGGAGGGGGAGCAGGAATGCTTTTGCCAGCAGTAAATGGCCAACAGTTAACATCTAAGACCAGGTGCATTAGCAGCTAAAAAACCCCAGCACGCACATTGCTTTAGCTGAGTCAGGAAGTCAACTAAAATAGAAAAGATAAGCAGAGTGAAAAAGACAAGCAGCAGAAGACGGAAGAATTACGAAGGAAACAAAATGGCCACCACAGCAAAAATGACTGTCGCTTATGCTCACGTCAAATATTATACATTTCCACACTCTTTTTGAAAAAGTACGGTCATGGAGTATGGGGTCCCCAAGCCCCCTAATAAGGCTTGGGGAGGAGGGCCTATCATCCCCACTCCCATTATATTTAAATTCTGACCCCAGGGGATGGGTTACCTGGGGCCTATTATGGCTCAGGGAGGGGGGCTGTGCCCCTCCTTTTATTAATTACTCTGATGTGGTTGAGGAGGGAGGCCACGCAGTCCCCCTTCTCCTTTATAATATAATGCGGTCAGAGGTATTGTGTCCCCAGGGCCTAGTGAGGTTCTGGGAGGGGTCCTCCGGTCCCCTTTGAAAACACAGAAAGCCCCTCCAATTTTTTTATACGCCTCCCTTTTTTTAAAATAATGGTTTGCGCCGGGTATGGGGTCCCCGATGCCGATTAGGACTTGGGGTGGGGTCCATGCGTCCCCCTCCCCTTTTTATTGTATTTTGCCTTGGGACTTAATAAGGCTCGGGAAGGGGGACTGCATAGCCCTGTCCCCTTAGATTTTGGTTTTGGGGGGTGGGATAGCCAGGGCCCAAAAAGGAATGGGGAGGGGGGCCCTGTGGCTCCCTTCCACTTTTGTATTGTATTTGACCCTGGAGGAATGGGTTAAGGCTCGGGGAGGGGGGCTGCATGCCCTCCTAGCCTCTTTAATTGCATTTGGTCACAGCGGATAGGGCACTCGGTGCCATTTAAGGCTTGGGCAGAGAGGCTATACAGCTCCCTCCCATTTGTATTTAAACTCGCCCAGGGGAGAGAGCCTCCGGGGCCAATTAAATGTTGGGGAGGGGACTGCAAGCCCCCTTCCTATAATATATATGTTTTGCCCTTGGGGGATGGGGTCCCCGGGGTTTGAATGTCAATCCTACAATGGGCGTACCAAAGGGTGTGTGTAATGTGGGGTTAGCAGCCTGCTGAGAGTTTGGTCAAAGGGCCGAGCGGCAGGCCAAGCCCTGTGACCAATACCCTCGTGCACATGGCCAAAGACAGTCTACAGTGTGGGGCCTGGCTGCAAGACTGGCCCTGCAGTTAACCCCACGCCACGCATGAACAAAGGACGGGCACGACATGGGCTTTGCTGCCTGCTGCCTCCGGGTGTCTGCCTATGGGAGTTAGATGCAGGGACTGGATACAAGCCAGACCCTGCGGCCAACCCCACACACCATGGGATTGGCTGCCTGCAGGAAGGGTTGGCTGCCTCCAGTTGTTTTGGCCAAAGGTCGTGCACAGCATGGGTTTGGCTGCCTGTAGGGTTTTGTCGCAGCTTGGCTTTATGTGTGGTAATAAAATATTACTTCCCGTTATAAAAAACTGGAAATTCACAGAAAAAAAACCAAATGTTAAAGTAACGTTGTAGTTAACAACAGAACTCACACGGTAGGGCTCCCGGCACTAGTGCACTAGGCGTATTCAAATGTTAAAAAAAGATTAAGTAATAAGGAAAAAAGTGCTCACTTCTCGTGGTTTACCGCTAAACACCCACACTAAGAAATACTTAATTACAAGAAGAAGGAGCAACACAATTTAAATACAATAATGTCTATATTAGAATCAAATCTTCAAAACGAAAGAAGTCATTAGGCAGATAGTTCATAATGTAGATCCATTCTTCTTTATTGTAATTCGAAACAAGTTTTTCTTAGAAATGGTCATTTTATTTTTCAAATTAAAGACTTACAGCTTTGTTATAGATATCAGATCATTCTTTGTTGCGATACTTAATTCAGCCAACGCGTTTCGTTTTAAAAAGACATCATCAGCAGCGGGATTTATCAGGCCACGCTGACGATGATGGTTAACTACTACTATTACTGAGAATTTCACATCATAGAAAGATTTGAATAAGATAGTTTGCTTTAAAAATAGACGCGCAAAAATAACAGAGATTAAATAGATGAGACTCCTCTAAGAGTACTAGCACACTCAAAATTAGATTCATGCGGTGCATTTGAACTTTTTAACAAGGAGATTCACCTTAAATTACTAAGCTCGTAGGCGTGGACATTTCCCTCATTCTCTCAAGTTACTACCTGGCGTGGAGCAGCTGAGACGGGTGTCATTGAGGGACGAGTGCTTGTTTATTGTTAAATCCTTACCGGGACTGCGAGGACCAGCGGGCTTTGTGTAGCAAACATCACCTGCAGCTGGGGGCCTCTTCCCGACCCTCCCTCTTACGGAATATAATGCCTCGCGGCCCCCGCTTCGCGGGAGCCGCTCGTAGGCGTGGACATTTCCCTCATTCTCTCAAGTTACTACCTGGCGTGGAGCAGCTGAGACGGGTGTCATTGAGGGACGGGTGCTTGTTTATTGTTAAATCCTTACCGGGACTGCGAGGACCAGCGGGCTTTGTGTAGCGAACATCACCTGCAGCTGGGGGCCTCTTCCCGACCCTCCCTCTTACGGAATATAACGCCTCGCGGCCCCCGCTTCGCGGGAGCCGCTCGTAGGCGTGGACATTTCCCTCATTCTCTCAAGTTACTACCTGGCGTGGAGCAGCTGAGACGGGTGTCATTGAGGGAGGAGTGCTTGTTTATTGTTAAATCCGTACCGGGACTGCGAGGACCAGCGGGCTTTGTGTAGCGAACATCACCTGCAGCTGGGGGACTCTTCCCGACCCTCCCTCTTACGGAATATAACGCCTCGCGGCCCCCACTTCGCGGGCGCCGCTCGTAGGCGTGGACATTTCCCTCATTCTCTCAAGTTACTACCTGGCGTGGAGCAGCTGAGACGGGTGTCATTGAGGGACGAGTGCTTGTTTATTGTTAAATCCTTACCGGGACTGCGAGGACCAGCGGGCTTTGTGTAGAGAACATCACCTGCAGCTGGGGGCCTCTTCCCGACTCCTCCCTCTATTACTATTTTAGATACGCCCACCCACGCGTGAGCGGGACGCGAGCGGGGCGCAGACCGGGGCAAAGCCAGGGCAAAGGGCGGGCCCTCTGTGGCCCTCAGAGGCACGAGGAGACCGGACCGGGCCCATACACTAATACATTGTTGAGGACTACCTGGGTATTTATCCTGTTCGTTTATTGTTATGGCCGCAATTTCGGACAAACATTTACTTGTAAATGTAGGGGGTATTAACAAGGGAACATTAGATGATTATTTCACTAGGGTTGCTTCAGATATTGGAAGAGAGAGTGTACTCACTGAGCGTAGGGCTGAGCGGCGTCGCTCTATTGAATGTATGAAAAATAGACCGTCTTTGGAATTCTTGCACCAAACTATTCCTTCTGATGTAAGCTCCCTTATTGGAACTCAGGATTCATCATTCACAGATAACGTTCCCATACTTTTACGAGATACCCCCCCTCGACCTGATATTTTCAACAGTTCGTACATAAATAATAATATATCTCCCTCTAGCAATTCTATCATAGGAACTGATATGATTACAGAACCCCTTCTACCAGCGGTTAAGATTGTTAAAAAGAAGGTTGGGAAAGTAGCTGCGCCTAAAGCTCATGGGCCACCTCCTACTAAAAGAAGAAAGAGGGTAGGTGACCCACAAAGAAGCAAGATTAACCATTCTGATTTTGGCAAAACGTCAAGGGCCACTGTAACTATTGTACCTACGTCAAAGTCCAGTGTACCAATTATTTCAACTTTAGCGGTTCCCACGGAAATAGCTTCAATCCCAAAAGTTCCCGTATTGGCCGCATCTCCTTCATTTGGCCCAGTTACCCCTCTACACTGTCCGCCTAAGGAAGCACTGCCCGCTGCCCCTCTTGAGAGTATCGAACGATTAATAAGGTCATTCGTACTACCTATAATAGAGAGGTTAAAAAAGATGGAGCAACGGTTGGGGAATCTAGAACTGGCCATTAGTAATAACGCGGGGGTACTTAAGGACCTTGCAAATCCAGTGCCCCCCACGTAGCACCAGTAATACCTCCTACCCCTGTTACCTACAATGGTATAAGCAAAATTACTAAGTCCATTACTAGTAGTCAACTTAGGGTTATATCCCCTAAATTAGTTCAACAATCAGTACAGCATGATCCTGGTGAAGCCCCTAAGGGAGGGAAACAATCTCTTATAGGAAACATGCAAGATGAGAGGGGAAGCACTAGCCCAGTTAGGACAGTGGATCATAAGAGACGCCAAGTTGAATTACCCCCAGAAGCGGTTCCTTATGTGGTAGTGCTTACGGGAGTTCCGACACTAGAAAAGGGTAGGAGGGAAGGGTTCTCTCAGCTAAAAAACAAAACTATACACTGGCTTAGCCAAAATAGACCTCTTCCCTTCAATGTCAATGGTGTGATCCTGTATGTCCGACGACTCCCCTGGTTGGGACGTAGAGCTAAAGATATTGAGGGGGACCTAATTGTTATTAACTTTAGAGATCCTAGAGCTGTTAATTATATTTTAAATTGTACTCCAGGGAAAACTAGCATTTCTTTTGTGCCTTGTGAACTGACATATTTTTACCCAAGATCTCTAACGACCCCTATGATGTACCCCGGGGTTTTAGCTCGACCGCAGATAAAACTGCCTGTACCACCCATACCTTTTAACAACCGGCATACAATGTATGCACCCAACCCTATGGCTACTGAAAATGCATCTGGATGGGATACTGTACCTTTTAGGCGCTATAGAAATGGAACTAGGAGGACAGATTATCGGTCACCATTCACCCTGCTGGAAGTCACAAATAGATTTGATGCCCTTTCAGGCTTTGATGATTGCGATTGACAGGGGGGGCCTCCTAACGACATGCCGCCCACCATCGAGTACCAGGCTGTGAATGCCAAGCCAAGCCCTCCAGCGCAAACTCTGTTACCAAAACAAACTATCTACCCTGTAATTGCCCCTTCCTCTATTGACCGACATTTATTGAATTGTGAGTATGAGTCGGCCACAGAAATTAGTCCTCCTGTGACTAATGACTTCTTTGGTTCCTTGGATTACGACTTAACTAGTCGAGATTTGCCGACTGCCCATGTTAAAATCCTCTCTTAGAATGTGGCGGGACTTAAGAGTAAACTGCCCATTCCTGAGTGGGGCTCTTTTATGGCCCTACACAACATGTGTATGTTGCAGGAAACTTGGGCATTAAAAAGAAGTATAGCCCAGGGATTTGCTACGTATGATATCTTGGCAAGTAAGGGCGAGAAGGGCAGACCTCTGGGGGGATTGTCTATATGGGTTGGCACGCACTTGGGAGTCAAGGCATCGCAAATTCCAACTAATTCGCTGGATGTTCAGTGCGTACTGCTGATTATACCAAAAGGGCCAAACATTGCCCTGATTAATGTATACTCAAGGCCAGTTAGGCGGGGCCTTGAGTCAGAGGTCATTGAAACTTTGTTGACCCTCATCCAGTTAATGGACTCCTCTACCGTGTTAATACTGGGAGGCGATTTTAATTGTCATTTCGAGCCACTCATGGATACGAATTTGGGTGGCTTGGATGATGTTGATTCACTGTGGGCCATTCCTGAGCCATTGACTACTCGGGTCAAGGCATGGACCCCTTTAGTTTTACAACTGCAGTCATTTGCGCTCACAACTTCATTACGAGCATGCAATGGGAGGGTGGAGCCTGATAGACCAGGGAAAGCCACATTTAACCAATTAAACCAGTCCTCAATAATCGATTATATTTTTATAGAGGCTAGGCATTGGGATAGGGTGTACGAGTTTAGGGTCATTGAAAGATTTGACAGTGACCATAACGCCCTGGTACTCTCACTCAAGATGGGGAGCTTTGGGTTGAAATGCCAAATCTCGGATGATCACTGTGTCACTGTGCCTGTAATTATCACAAACTGTAGGCGTAGGGTTAAATGGCCAGATCTTCAGATGTCCGACAGCAAACTTGCCGCATTATATGAGATTACCATTCCATTTATTGAAGAGATGGGGAAATTTGGCCATCTAGGCAGGGCATCTGAAATACATAATCAATTGGTCACAGCACTAGATATTCTTTGCCCTGAGAGAAGGGCAAATCAGCCACGGACCACGTCCTTTCAGTGGTACAATGCCTCTTGTCGGAATGCCAGAAAGGCTCTCTTTAGAGCTTTAAAAATCAATAACAGGGAGGCCATTAAGGCACACCGTACTGTGTATAAAAAGGCACTCCGCGATGCAAAAAAGGAATGGGAGGCTACTAAATGGGAGAATTTGGGATCTGCACTTAGCAACAAAAATTCCAAATTATTCTGGTCGATAGTTGCAACTGGACTTAGTGGGCATACCCCGCACCCGCCCCCAACATTGCCCCTTCTATCTGGGAAAGCCATTTTTGTGCTCTCTATGGCATTTCTGAGTCTGGTGGTACGCCTGATAACACCACTGAACCCCAGCAATCCCAAAGTGTTAGTGGGGCTGAAGAGCAGGGATGGTTAATTGCCGCCCGTTCACGCCTTTCCCCAGATGAATTAATCACCTTGACCAAGGTAGAGACAGCATTAGGAAATTTGCTCCCAAATAAGGCTCCAGGTTTTGACAAACTGCCAGGGGACTTGTTTGGGATGCAACCAAAAATATGGGCCCCTTATCTGGTTGTTTTATTTAATGGTATTATGCAGGGTGACCATCTGCCTCCTACTTGGTTAGGAGCAGAAATCATGCCTATTTTAAAAAAGGGATGCCCATTAACCCCCTCTAACTACAGACCCATCAGTTTAATTGACACATCACAAAAGCTGATGGGGAGGGTTATCCTTGATAGGATCCTCGGGTGGATTGAGGAAAACGGGATATTGTCTACACTCCAGGCAGGATTTAGGTCTGGCACCTCCACTTTAGATCAGATATTTCGCCTGCAGGTCCTGTATTGGAAAACAGCAAAAGTGGAGGATGGCAGCCTCTACCTTGTGTTTGTGGACCTGCGGGCTGCATTTGATCTGGTCCCGCGTGGAAAACTTTGGAGAGTGCTAGCAGACATAGGCCTCCCGCCCTACTTGTTAGCCATTCTTTCGAGGCTCTATCTAAATAATTTTGCGCAGGTCAGGTGTGGAAGGTACGGTGAACTCACAGACCAATTCCCTGTCTTAAAAGGAGTTCGTCAAGGGTGCGTGCTGGCACCAACTCTATTTAGCCTTTATATAAATGGCCTCGTAGAACATCTGAATGGTGTGATAAACAACGACGCCCCTAGATTGGCTACAGGTAGAGTGCCCGCTCTGATGTTCGCAGACAACACATTGTTGCTGTCTAGAACATCATCGGGCATTCAAAAAACTCTCGATGGCTTTGTGGAGTTTTGTGACCTTCGGGGGTTGGAAATCAATCTAGGAAAAACAAAGTTTATGATCTTCAACCCCCCCAGGCGTGTGCGTCCAAACCCAGTACTATATGGTACCCCCCTGGAAAGGGTTAAAACATTTATTTATTTGGGTGTCACTCTTACTGAGAATTTTGTCTGGTATAAGCAGATCGCCAAATCTACGCTTAAGCTATCTCAGCTAGCGGGGGGATTAAGTAAAGTTTTTAGGGAATCCACTTTTAGGCCGGTCTCCCCAGCACTTAAAATATATTGCCATCAAGCAAGAATGGCAGCAATCTATGGGGCTGAACTTTGGGGGCATAAGCAGACTACGAATCTCAAAAAGGTGGAGCAGTCTTTTGCTAGAAACTTAGTTGGGTTACCGCCTAGTACGCCATTGATCCCTCTTAGATTTGATCTTGGCTTGTTTCCAATAGAGGAGATCATAAGTGCTAGACCAATTATGTATTGGAAGAGGTTGTGGTCCGTCCCTGAATTGGCTGATTACAGAGCAGAATTTTCTGAGATTTGGCCTATTCTTAAATACAAAACGATCCCATGGCTTCAGTATATTAGTACAGTTAGTACCCGGCTAGGCTTCTCCGGATTATGGGATACCCCTGAGACCTGTTGCCCTGGGATATCTAAGAATATACTCCTCTCTCAGATACGTATGTTAAACTATCAAACATCAATGAGCTCTACATCACTGGGTAGGCTGACATCTGAGTTCCTCCTAGTAAAATCAGAGCCCAAGGCTGAGGAATTCATGGACCTAATTGAACCCCCAGCAGCTCGAAAGCTGTATATCCAGCTAAGGCACGGTACTCTTCCTATAAGGTCCCTTACCTCCAAATGGTCTAAATCCAATATTGAAGCTTGCCCCGCATGCACCTACAAAATTGAGAATATTCCCCATGTACTGTTCTTTTGCCCTGCCTATTCTGCAATTAGAAAACGTTGGCTGACCCCTATCTGTAAGAACTTGGGACTTTTGCACTTTACACAGGCTTGTAGGATATTGACCTACGATACTCATCCTCCTATTGTGTTTGCGGTTTCTCGTTATTTGTTTTATATGTGGCGTAGGAGGCTGAATTGTTTAACCTAATTGTTGTGTTTACCGTTTCTTCAATGTTATGTATTGTGATAACTTACAGCTTAATCTGTTTTTAAATATTTATGATCATTAAGGGCCTCATGTAGGTAGCCAAATACCGGTCGGTAACGGCCGATTTTCGGTAATTATACCGTTACCGACCGGTATTTAGGCTTTTGGTATGTAGGGGGACAATTTCTGTATTCGGAATTTACCGAATCGGTAAAATTACCGATTCGGTAATTTTACCGATTCGGTAAATTCCGAATACAGACATGAGATGTAGGGGGAGTGTGTGGGTGATGTTTGGAGTCGGTATTTACCACCAACTAATAGTTGGTGGTAAATGAAGAATGGATGTGGAAATGCATTTCAAAGCGCCTACAAGTGTGCAATGTGGCAGACATACATGCCCTTAGGGCATGTATGTGTGCCACATGTGCACACATGGCCGTTTCAGGGGTGCAACAGGGTGTCATTGTGACACCCTGCCACCCTTGCATGTGTTCCCCCCATTACCGAATCGGTATTTACCGATTCGGTAATGAGGCATACCTTTCCATCAATGGGAAGGTATGCCTCATTACCAAATCGGTAAATACCGATTCGGTAATTACCGAATTTTAACGAATCGGTAATAATTACCGACTCATTACCTACATAGCATTTACCACTTCATAAATACCGAATCGGTATGATTCGGTATTTATGAAGTGGTAAATGCAAGCCCACCTACATAAGGCCCTTAGTGCTTTAATTTCTGTGTTGATACAGTTTATATGCCCTATTTATGGTCTGTTGACCGAAATAAAGTTATTACAACAACTAAGCTCTGATGACGTCTTTTTAAGACGAAATGCGTTGGCTGAATTAAGTATCGCAACAAAGAATGATCCGATATATACAACAAAGCTGCATGAACTAGATGAACTATCTGCCTAATGACTTCTTTCGTTTTGAAGATTTGATTCTAATATAGACATTATTGTATTTAAATTGTGTTGCTCCTTCTTCTTGTAATTAAGTAACGTTGTAGTTAGATGAGATAAAAATATCTTTTTTTTTTATAAACTTAGAAATTCACTGAAGATACCAAAGGTTAAAGTAATGTTTTAGTTAGGTGACTATGTCAGTGACAACATTAACGTTTGTACTAAACAAATACACAGAAATTCACCAGTTATAGTTAGCAGAGCTGGCTACAACTTGCGACACCACCATGCGCTCTTCATAACCTCACATATCCCATCACTCATGGCATGTTCTATGACATCATTCATGACATCCCTGGTGACATATCAAATGATATCATTGATAACACCACTGATGACATCATTGATGACACCGTCCAAGCTTCTTTTGTAAACATTACTCTATAAACTAGTATGGTATTAGAGGTCTGAAAGTAAGTACAAAATAGCTCAGAATAATATGAAGCATAATTAATGCCATCATAGATACAACTCCCTTAGGTGTAGCAAGCATGTGTTATGTGTAGCACTGAACCTATACCATACACTTCACCGGTAGCCTAATTCACATTAACAATCAACCACAGATATATGGGAAACCCTCATTGCACACAGTGTTCAATATGTAGACAACTGTTCAGAGAAAGCCAAGTTCCTCTGTTCCAACATTAATACCCTACTATAGGCAGCTTTTATCTGTATCAAAACCCTCACAGTCACTGACCATACATTAAGAAATGAAGTGGATATGAGTTGTAAAGGGGGTACTATTAACACTGTTTACTCTATGGAATCAGTTTACTCTGTACCATACTGTTTGCAGACAGTGAAACTTTCATGTGAAATACACCACAGAGTATTAAAAAGTATCTACTAAGAACAGTGTACACTTAATCCAAAACTTGTCCAAAGAGAGACTATTCACTTAAAATAACTAAGGTCTGAAGGTGCTAAAGATCATACTTGCTTGCATCCTTCATACTGTAGTAAAAACTTTACAGATAGCCCATCTTCTGAAGCAAAAGAACCACATGTATATAGGTTAGTACCTGGTGTACACAGTCTTTTTTGTTATGTAGAAAAGGTCACGCTGAGACGATTCTGTCTAATAACTCATGACTGCTTAGAGTACTGTAGAGAGATTGCTTAGCTGACATCATGGAATGTGTGATGTCAGCTTGAGGTGGAAAGTTAACAGAAAAATGAGAGAGACTGTTGAGCTGGGAGCTCAGCTGGATTGTCGTTGGAAAAATAAATCTTCTTGAAGACCAAACTACTTCTTGTGAAATCTGTACATTGGCGACGAGTTACAAGAGCTGTGCAGGGGACAGATAGCGACAGGTCCACCCCTGGAAAAAGTGAACCTGCGTGTCAAAACGTAAGGCAAGTGTTCACCGTAAATCTGTGAATCTGGAAATGAACTTTTAACCAACAGTTAAGGAAGATATTGAATCTGAGAGATGTTGAATCTGATACACGTGATGTATAATTGTTAATATTAAACCGGCGTGAATTATCGACGCACATACTGCGGATTATGGAGGTGTGTGACTGAAATGGGTGTTTAAATAGCAAGAAAAGACGTACCATACCTATCGCCGTAAAACGGGATTTATTACATTAATTTCATCTTTACTACAATTGACAGAGACATACCAGCGCGAGCTATCGACGCGCGTGTCTTCAACCGGAGTTGATTAACAACTTGTTAACCTCTATCAAGCATATTTTCCAAGCAAAGCGGTTATTATTCTGTTTTGGTAAACAAGTCACTAAGGGCCTCATGTAGGTAGCCAAATACCGGTAGGTAACGGCCGATTTTCGGTAATTATACCGTTACCGACTGGTATTTAGGCTTTTGGTATGTAGGGGGACAATTTCTGTATTCGGAATTTACCGAATCGGTAAAATTACCGATTCGGTAATTTTACCGATTCGGTAAATTCCGAATACAGACATGAGATGTAGGGGGAGTGTGTGGGTGATGTTTGGAGTCGGTATTTACCACCAACTAATAGTTGGTGGTAAATGAAGAATGGATGTGGAAATGCATTTCAAAGCGCCTACAAGTGTGCAATGTGGCAGACATACATGCCCTTAGGGCATGTATGTGTGCCACATGTGCACACATGGCCGTTTCAGGGGTGCAACAGGGTGTCATTGTGACACCCTGCCACCCTTGCATGTGTTCCCCCCATTACCGAATCGGTATTTACCGATTCGGTAATGAGGCATACCTTCCCATCAATGGGAAGGTATGCCTCATTACCGAATCGGTAAATACCGATTCGGTAATTACCGAATTTTAACGAATCGGTAATAATTACCGACTCATTACCTACATAGCATTTACCACTTCATAAATACCGAATCGGTATGATTCGGTATTTATGAAGTGGTAAATGCAAGCCCACCTACATAAGGCCCTAAGACTCTTGTTACGGAAAAATTACTGAGTATTGAGTTATGGACATTTTCGGACATGTTCGGCATAAATAACTGCCATCTCGTTTACGCTACGTATGCTGAACACGCACGCGCTAGAGATTTCTAAACACGCGATTCCAGCGCGATCCCAGCAAATGATTCAGTGTAGTACACGCGCTTGAGCTGTGTCCTGCTTGAACTTTTACTTAATATTCATACTAAATCAACCTACCTTGTGAATCTTTCAAGACGTCGTCCTTGTGACAAAGGTGGAAGTGCCAAGGGTCGATCCTGTCGGAGGAAGACTCATATTTCTAAAAACAGAGAAAGGACAACTATTAGTGGAGAGAAGAAATGCTAGAAATAAACAAAGGACATCGTTATAAAAGGACATCACACTATTAGAAAGTACTAAGAGAAAGAGTGAAAAGGCTCATATATTCCGGAGGTCATCACACTATTAACTGAAATGGATCCCAAATGAACACTTAGATTGAAAACAAAGACTATAAATATAGAGGAACATATTAGATTTTATTTCATTTAATATATTAGATTATTATCTTAGTTTCTTATATTAAATTATTATTTTAACTTGTTTTTTTTTTCATTTTTAGCCTATGTTCATAGATCTTCAAACATGGGTGATCAAAGTATGGCGTCACCGCCACCTTTTTTAGCTTCTCCAGGCGATCCACGTGTACCATGGAAGCAGTGGAAACAAGCATTGGCATAGCCAATAGGTATAGCTTTTGGGACCTTCTAAGTATTTAGTTATGCAGCACAATATCCTTGGTGCAACCACATCAACTGTTGCGTGGCTAAACACTTATAAGGTCCCAAAGGCGAGACCTATTGGCTATGCCACTGCTTGGTGTGGTTGTGTGTGTGTGGGTGTGGTTGTGGGTGAGGGTGCGGTTGTGGGTGTGGGTGTGGTTGTGTGGGTGCAGGTGCGGGTGTGGGTGTGTGTGTGGTTTGGTGTGTGTGGGTGGTTATGTGTGTGTGTATGTGTGGTTGTGTGTGTGGTTGTGTGTGTGTGGTTGTGGTTGTGTGTGTGCGGTTGTCTACCACGCCGTCTACCATCGCTCTCTGTACCCTGTCGTGTAGTAGGCGACCCCACCACTCACACACGCACCCCCGCCCATGAACCACCAGATTGATAAAACAATTTGCTTTTCCAAACTGCTTAGGGTTGGATGGGGGATGGGGGGAGGGGGCAGCTGATGCAACATGGTGCCTCTCAGCACCTCTCTGGAGGAAGATTATATCAAAGGTGATTACTGACTCAGGATAGTTTAACCCTGGGATTACCAGCCAGAGACAGGTGGGGGGCAGGAGGGGTAGGGAGGGGCAGTGAGATAAGGAGAGGTGTTTGTGTGTGTCGAAAGAAGAAAGAGGCAATACAGCAAGGTGGGGCTGACCGAGCCGATAAAAAGAAGAAAAAAATCAAGAGATGGGCAGCGGTGACAAGCGAAATATCTCAGGCCAGTCGAAGGGAGCCAGGGGACTGCAGTCAGTGTTCACGCTCCTCGGAGGGGCGCCGAGCTTTTCCCAATCCATAATGTGTTCACCTCAAAGGGGCGATATTTACTGTAACCTCTGGGGAGCGGCTTCGCCCCCTCCTACCTCAGTGTGATCTACCACACAAACCGCGTTTTGTGGGGTGTGTTCACATATGAATACCAGTGAAAGGCAAGAGAACAGAAGGGAAATCTGATAGGAGAAAGGAGCAAGGGCAGAAAGAGGGTGAGGAGACACGGACGAGGAGAGAGGGAGGGACATATTGGAAAGATGAGGAGAGAGACAGGAGACGAAGTATGGGTGGTGAGACGTAGGAGGGAGGATGAGAGAATGCATAAAGGGACGGAGTATGTCTGGGGATAGAGAAAAGAGGGGAATACGAAATAATGTATGGATGGAATAGGGACGGGGGAGGCATGGGGCAGTGCGAAGGAGAGAATATAGAAGGGGACAAGAGATTGGGGGTGAGAGCAAAATGCGGCAATACGAATATCAACGTTATCCATCCAGCGCGTCAAACCGCAGTGTTGTCCCCTTTAAGTGAATCAGAAAAATAGGGGGTAAGAAGAGAACACGTGAAACTACCAGACATAAGGAGGCAGGGGAGGCTATGGGTGGAAAACGAGAGCGGAAAGGCGGGCGAGGAGCGCGAATTGTCGAAGGGAAGTCAAACAGGCGAAAGAGAGTGGGTGAAAAGGACGGGGGTGCGGAGAGAGGCAGCGCGGAGAAAGGAGGGATGCGGAGACGGGGAGAAAGAGAGAAGAAAGCTGAACGGGGAGGGTTTAGGAAAACACAGTGGAGGAGTGAGGAGAAAAGGACGAGAGGCTGCGGGGGCGGAAGGAGAGGGGGGAGGCATGGTCAGAGAGGAGAGATCGTTTATGGAAAAATTGCATGTAGCAGACGATGCCTCCTGGAGGGAAAGAAGATCTTGCAGACAATCTCATTGCTGGGCAATTCCTTCTTCTGGACTCCAGATCATTAGCGACGCGCGGCCGCGAGACGTGCTCTGTGGTGGGGGAGGGGGAGGAGCATTGAGGCGCAAAAGTGAAAGAAGGCTGGCTGGCGAGTGGTGTGCGATGTACGCGCACCATGACGAGTGAGGAAAGCCATATGGCGCCTCTGCTCGTCATTGTGCGTGTAACCGCACGCCCGTCGCCAGTGCACGTGCCAGTGGCCTGAAGCGCTTCCCCAAAAGTGGATTGCATGGCGGCACGATGCACGTGATTGTGCGTGTGCTCGCCATGCAATCCGCTTTTGGGAGCACTTTTGGGAGCCCTTTACTAGAGTCTCGCTGTGCGATCGCTTACGCGATAGCCTACGCGATAGCCAGGCGAGACCTAAAAATTGTTCCTTACATATATATTAGCTATAGGTGGAGATCGTTATGGTCCACTTAGACGTCAAGCAATTCTCTTGCATCATTTAGGTATAGAAGTAAGGAGGATCTATGAGGATTTACCTGAATTGTCACTGGGAATGGGAGATGGACAACCAAACAATGTCTTTGAAATGTCTATACAAATGTTAGATATACAATTCACTCCTAAGACGAACTTAGTATTAGAACGACACAAGTTCTTTTCTAGAGTACAAAAATCTGAGGAAGATATTGCATCTTACGTTGCTACATTAAGGGGATTGGCATTATCATGCCATTTTGAGCAATGAACTGATTCTCTGATTTGGGATCAAATTGTACGTTGTACTAATGACAAGAGGATAAAAGAAAAGTTATTAACAAAAGATCCTAATTTTGAAGAAACTATCAAAATTGCTAAAGTGGTGGAACATTCAGCTATATGGTTAAAAGAAATAGATAACACTAGTTCAGAGAAGAAAGGTAGTGTTGTAGCTGAAGTGGATGCTTCTCAAATAGAAAAGGAGAGTGTTGAGAAAAGTACAGATACTAAGACAATAACTGATAATAGAAAAAAAATAGAATTAGGAGCAAGGCAGAAAAATACAAATTGGAGAGAAATAAAATGTTTCAGATGTGGTGCTCCAGGGCATCTAGCATCTAGTACAACGTGTGCAGCTAGATCTACTCTATGCAGGAGGTGTGGAATGAGAGGGCATTTTGCTAAGATGTGCAGAACCAAAATGGAAAATGTGATGAAGAGGGGTAGGAAAAATGTTTATACTACAACAAGAGAATGGGTGTGAAAAGATCTTGGTTGATGCCGGGAGATTGGATTGTGGTACGAAAGAAGGGTTTAGTCCATAAAGGTGAAAGAAAATATTCTAGTCCTTGTAAGGTTAAGGAAGTCAAACGTAATGTAGTAATTTTAGAAAATGGAACTACTAGAAGTGTGGGTGATGTATGTAAAGTTAGAGGTTAATTTGTAGAGTTTATATTCAAAGTTCAACCAAACTTGGTTATTTTAGTTCACGTAGAAACTATTGTAAAGATCAGCATTTAGCTTTACTATAAAGGGGGAGATGTGTAGAGAGATTGCTTAGCTGACATCATGGAATGTGTGATGTCAGCTTGAGGTGGAATGTTAACAGAAAAATGAGAGAGACTGTTGAGCTGGGAGCTCAGCTGGATTGTCGTTGGAAAAATAAATCTTCTTGAAGACCAAACTACTTCTTGTGAAATCTTTACAAGTACTCAGTATCTACTACGGAGAATCTTTGCCCTGTTATATACTTGTAAGAAAGTGGCTCTGTATATACTGTTACCAAGTAGGTACAGTGTGCACAGAGTCCACAGTCGCCAGAGGTTTTGCAGAGGCTAAAGTTAGATATAACCTTACTCTCTAAAGTGGTAGCTTGGTCGAGCAGTAAAGCAGTATCAGAGGACAATGTAAAGCATTTGTTGTACACACTCAGTCAGCATATGTTCTCACACACTCAAGAACTGAACTCTAGGCCAATGGTTTTGTATCAAAAGATATAGTTGTTTTATTTTTAGAACCAACAGTAGGTATCAAAATATACTTTCTCAGAATGAGATACTTTAGTTAAATACTTTTCAATAGGCAATAGACTTTTGAATGAAATAGTTACAGTTGTTGCAATGGGCAACACAATTCAAACACAATTTTACATTGAGGTCAATGGGAATTTCTAAGTAATTGCAATTGATTGCTTTTACGATTACTTTTCTAACCTCAGGACTGGATCCTAGATTCAGTCCTGGGACAGTTCCTGGAAACAGGTAAGTAAATACGTTTTGGTTACAGGAATGATTTTTAAGGAATATTATTGTGTTTTAAAACTTGACACAAACTTTTTCACATAGAATCACCAATGTTGTCCTATGGGAGGAAATTCACATAGCAGGTAAGTAGGGTTATCGTTTATTTTTCTAACTCAGTGTTGGATCCTGGATCCAGCACTGGTGCATCTCCTGTAAACAGTTGGAAGAACGCGTTTTTGTTATACAGGCGATATTCTGGAATATTTGTATGTTTCAAAAATCGACTAAGAATTTCTGGCAAAAACCAGGCAATGTTATCCTATGGAGGTAAATCAAGTTAGCCATAAGTACGGTTGTAATTATTTTGCAGGGTCAGTGCTGGGCACCAAGATCCAGCACTGGGATAACTCCTGGTAGCAGGTGAGTAAATTCGTTTTCGTTGATCAGCTAATTTTTAGTGAATATTTTAAAGTTTCAAAACTCGACACTTAGAAGAATTTCCAAGTGAAACCAGTCAATGTTACCCTTTCGAAGAAAAGTGAGTTATCAGCTTTTGGGTAAGTACTCGACTGGCAGAGTTAAGGTTCTGGGCATAGACTCAGGGATCTCCCAGGGTCGGGTAGGTAGAGTTGTTACACCCTCAGCGGCACAGGAGCACCCAGGTGCAGAGAGAGTTAGGCCCAATTTTATCCTATGGGAGGCAGGGGGCCTTTGGTTGGTGGCTGCTGGCTAGCAGGCCACACGGCTGTGGGAGCTCGGCTCCTGGTCACTTATTCAGGGCAAGTGGGGAAGTAGATTAGGGTGAAGGTTGCTCTGCCAGGGGCACTCGGGCGGCTGGGTGCAGGGTGCTTTTGAGCCGTCGGGCGCTCAATGGATTTCAGTGGAGAAGCTCAGTGACGAACAAAGGCTGCAAGCTCGGGGACGAAGATTTTTCAGGTGCGACCACCACTCCGAGAGGTAAGTTGGGAAGTTGTAGGATAGGTAGGCACCCAGGAGCTGGGCACAGGGGGCCGCAGGGTGCCAGATGCAGGGGTGTCTTTTCGCATCGGGAAATCTTACCCTCAGCTGGTCGCGGTTGCAGGGGTCCCTGGTTCTGAGGCTGCAGGCGTCGTCAGGAACATCGAGGTGGGTCCTTGGGGGCTGGATTCGGGGTCACAGTCGCCGGGGGGACGTCCTCGTGGTCTTTGTCCACTCCGGCACAGGCCAGGCTTGGCGGGTGCAGAGTGTGCAGGAGCCGCAGTTCCTGGCTGATGCCAGGGGCTTGTTACTTGCTTTGAGCAATACACAGCTCGAGGGAGTCCCAGTTGTTTATAGTCACAAGACAGTCCGGGGCACTCCGGGGTTTTTGTGGTTGCTGACCACTGGAGATGCCGGGGTTTAGCTGGAGCAGGTTCGAGGGTCGACAGGCCAGTAGGACTGGGGCCAAATCAGTTGGTGTCTTCCTCTTGTTAGCAGCTGCACGGCAGGTCTTCTTGTTTCTTGATCTTCTTGCTTGTTACGGAATCTGGATCTGAGGAAGGAAGGTTCAGAGTGCCCCTAAATACTAAAAGTAGGGGCGTTACAGGTAAGTAATGGGCAGGGACCAATGGGTCCCTTCCCTGGGGTGGGTACACCCCCTATCCTACCACTCTCCTGTGGGAGGGGGGCAGTAGCCTAGTCCTGATTGGGCAGGGCTTCCCATCTTCAAGATGGCGAGAGCCCGGAGATGTGCTTCACCTCGCCTCCCCCACCTGAGGGGTGGGGTTGGCAGAGGCTGGCACACCCCTTTTCCTTCCTTGGGGTTTCCCGCCAGTCTTCCCGCCAGGGTGGGGGTCAGAACCGGTAGGGGCCAGTTGCTGAGTACAGCAAGTGGCCTGGAGAAGCGCACAAAAGTGGCATGCTTTTGAAGCTTCCCCTGCCCATCCTGGGGGAGGAGACCTAGCACCTTGCCCAGGATGTGCATTATTGCAGGCCCAGGAGAGCAGATGGCTCTCTACCCAGGGGTCCAGCAACATGTCTGCTGTGTGGCAGCCTAGGCACCCCCTCAGACAGGACGTGGATTGTAGGTTAGGTTCAGGGGGCAACTCTAAGTTGCCCTCTGTTGTGCATCTTACATTAAATCCCACACTGGCATCAGTGCAGGTTTAATGTGCTGAGAAGTTTGATACCAAAATTTTCAGTCTTCAGTGTAGCCATCATGGTGCTATGGAGTTCGTGTTGACGACCTCCCAGCACCATATACTCTTAATGGCAGCACTGCACTTACAGTGCCCAGGAATGGACCTGGGTACTGTAGGGGCACAGGGTTCATGCACCTGTACCCACAGGGATGTGTGCCATGTCGACTCCCTGTTTAGTTCTGCACCAAGACACTCAGCCTGCAAAGGCAGTGTGTGTGTGTTAGGGTACAGGGCCTCTAAGGGTGGCACAATAAGTGCTGCAGTCCTTAGGGCCCTTCTCTGGTCACAGTGCCCTGGGTACCTATGGTACCATTTACCAGGGGCTGACCTGTGGCCAGAGATGCCAATTGGGTTTAGGCTGTCATGCAGTTTTAGGGAAGGAACACAGGCCCTGGGCACCTGATTGGCAGGAGCCCTGGGCACACTCAGTCAGAGTACATCAGCAATTCAGCAAAAAGTGGGGGCATACCATGCAAGAAAGATGGCACTTTCTCACAATACGTTTTTGTGCGGAACCAAAAAACTTGAGTGGAACATACTGGACACAAGTCGTCCACTGCACACAGAGTTACACTTCAAAACAAAGATTTATAATGTGTTCAGTATCGCTACACACTTATTATGCAGTAGGAGCACATATGTTTTGTAAACACACCCATTAGCTGGACACACACTGTACAAAATTAGGTGGAGAAGAAATAATGGCAGTTACTCACCACATTGAAATTATAAAACACGATGGCACACTCATTGTATGATGTCATCAGTAATGTAATCAATTATGTCATTTGAGATGTCATCAGTGATGTCATAAATGATGTCATAGCACATGTAATAAGTGATGTAATATGTGAGATCATAAGCAGTGCATGGCGGGGGCGCAAGTTACTGCTAACTATAACTGGTGAAGTTATGTGTTTTATTTTAGTCAAAACATTAATATTGTCACTGAC
Organism: Triturus cristatus; assembly: GCF_964204655.1. NCBI lineage: Eukaryota > Metazoa > Chordata > Amphibia > Caudata > Salamandridae > Triturus > Triturus cristatus. Next base: position 265,065,474 of record NC_140590.1, read on the forward strand.
ATATTCACCTAACTATAATGTTACTTTAACCTTTGTTTTTTTCAGTGATTATATAAATATGTGTGTGTTAAACGTTATTTTCAATTTAACATTATTACTTTTGTAATAAGTAAATGACTATTTAACTTTTTGTTTAAATGTAATTAAGACTTAAACTTTTAACTAAGAATAAAAGTAATTAAGAATATGATTTAATAACATTTACTTAATAGCAATTAAACTCAAAATCAAAGTGAGAGCGGGTTCCTTTCATCAATGTAACAATTTTTAAAGATAATTATAAATGAATATATTTTGTTTTTAGTTATTATAATTTTTTTTTAAACATATGTTATTTCATTTTCAGTTGGAATAAGACATAACATACACGCATCAGTGCTGCAATGCATAATTAAGTGGTTCATTTATACTTTTAGCATTGTATAAGATGCGCACCATGCGCGTTGCAACATCATGGATAACAAACTCCAAGAGGGTAGAAACAAAATAGAGGTTAAACAATCCCCAAATGCCCCGACCTACCTCCCAAGAACATTGGGCGGTCATGTTGTAGACAGCGGTACAATCAGTAGGGTGTATGTGTAATTTCCCGGCTTTGTTCCCCCCTTTGTAATAGCGTTGTTTGGTGCGGAGCAAGGCATATTCGGCGCGGTCCAAATCTAAAGCCCGTAGTTGTTTCCTCGCCTGAGTAAGCAATTGCCGTGTCTGAACCGCACCAGTACGGCGGTGGGCCCCCTCCAACTCCCAAATTTAAGTCTACAGCTCCCTCCTCTTCTCTCTCCGGTCCTTGTTGCGATTTGGAGAGAGCCTCTGGAGAGTAAGGGGCGAGAGGTCCTGGTATACCTCCACCTGGAGGCCCTCGAACTCCACAGTCGGACGGTCACGTGTGGCAGCCATGATGATCTATTTCTGCCTGTAGGAATGGAGGCAGGTCAGAATGTCCTGCGGCTGACCGGGACCCGAGGCAGGGTGCCCAGTGTGGTGTGTGTGATCAAGCGTGATCTCCGGATCCGTCAGGGTGGGAGCCATGTGCCTGAAGAGGCGGAGAACCCAATCTTCAAGCTTACCACCATCCGCCTGAAGTGGCACGCCCTTAATGTGAATGTTGGAGCGCCTCGAGCGGTTCTCCAGGTCCTTCATCTCAAGATAGAGCTCCTCCTGCTGTTCCCGGAGGGTGATGAGTTCACGGGCCTGTTCAGCAAGCTCTTTGTCCCGCCTATCCCCATTACGTACCAGTGTGTCCACTCTATCGCCGACCTCGCCAAGATCTGTTCAGAGCTGCTTAATGTCGGCTGCCAGGTCTTGTCGCAGCCCAGCGAAGTTGTCGCGTAGCGTGCCAAAGAGCTGCTCTATAAATTCCTTTGTGACGGGCTCAGCCACAGGCCCATCCGCCGAGTCCATCAGGGCATCGCTGAGATGTGACCTTCGGGGGGATCCCCCGCCTTCTTCCCTCCCGGCTTTTGAAGTAAGTTTCTGAAAGAGGCTTCCTTACTTGTGAGATCTTTTTTGCTCTTGTGGGTAGCCATGTTTGACTATCACCGAGCGTCCATGGGAGTTGGCGCACTTCTAAGGCGGCTGCCACAGGAGTGTCATAAGCGTATCCCCAGACAAACAGGTGCGTGAGCCTCGCAGTGTCCGCCCGAAGGTGCAGGGGGCCCGTTCACCCCTATTCACTCGTCTCTGTCAGCGCAGAGGCGCAACGTGGCCTGAACTCCAATGTGTGTCACTCCCAGCGGAGTTGGTCCTCCGCTTCCCACTCCTGCAGCTTGGGGCACCGCAATACAAGTCGCACTGTGTGGAAACCCACCTGGGGTGTCAGTTCCTCCCCCTTCAGGCTCCACTCCCGCGCGGGGCCCCACCTCCAAGACTGGGGGTCCTTGCTGTCACCGCAACCCACTGATGTCCTGGAATCAGAGGAAGCACCCCTGGGCGAGAGGGCCGCCCAGATCCTCCAGGCCTCTTTTTCACCTCTGGGGTCCCCCGCCACTCACACCACTGCACCGCTACGCGGCCGCGCTCACCACTGCTGCCGCAGTAACTACTGAGGCCTCGTTGACCCCTCCGGGGGTTATCGCCGTCCACACCTCCGCAGGAGCCGGGCTCAACACTTACGCCAGGCCCGGCGCTGCACTCCCCCAGGCCTCTTTCTCACCGTTGGGGTTTTCCGTCGCTCGGGCTGCCGCACCGCAGCGTGGTCGGGCTCACAACACCTGCCTCAGCCGCTGCCGTAGACCCCTAGGCCCCGGGCACCCCTCCGGGGGATACCGCCGTGTTCACTTCCGGGTCACAGTTGGGGCCGGGCTCAACACTGACGCCGGCGCTGTAGGCAGGGCGCCCAGCCAATGCTCGGGGGCCTTCCCGTCAGGACGATCAGGGGACCCTGGATCCACAAAGCGGTACTGTCATCTGGGATGCGGGCTCTGCACCCCTCCCCCACCAACGGTCAATGCATGCGGTTCAGACGATCACGCTGCCTCCGGGCTCTCTAGATTGCGCCGGCCGCCCAACCCCGAAGTCAGCTCTTCACCGCCGGTGCACCAGTACCACTTGTGTTGCGGAGGACCTGGGACCACGATTGTGCAAGCTTACTGGTCTCAAAACCGTCTTTGAATGCCTATTCCTCGGTCTCAGCGAGCGGAGCCCCTGAAGAATGGTGCTCCACCGCCGCCATCTTAGCCACGTCCCTCTTGGTGTCATTTTAAAGATAAAAATATTTCCTATTTTTATAAATTGGTGTTGGATTTTTATTGTGTGTTGTGTCTTAATTATTTACAGAATTGGTGTTTTTAAATGCTTTACATACCTGTCTTTGAAGTTAAGCCTGCCTGCTCGCAGCCAAGCTACCAATGGTTGAGCATGGTAATAATTTTCTAAGGCTTGTACTGGGTCCTATATTGTGCTAGTGGCCTTATTGCCAGGGGTAGATATAAATTTGCCCCTACTAATAACCTACTTTCTAACAACCAGTTTTGGCTCTGGCTGTAGGTAAGGAAATAAGGGGCAGATGCATCAATGTTGGCAATTCCGATTCCATAATTGCGATTATTAAGGAATCGCAATTATGGAATCGCAAATGCCTATGCATGTAGGTTTCGCTAAAATATTAGCGATTCCTACATATTCCTTAATTGCAAATAGCAATTCGCAGTTGAGGAATAGCTTCCCATTCATTCCTATGGGCCTAGAGGCACGAGGAATGAATGGAAATTGCATGCGCAATTTGCGAGTACCAAATAGGCATTTGCAAATTGCGCATGCAATTTCAAGGGTGCAAGGAGGCCAAAAGGCTACCCTGATGCACCCCTGAAATTGGCATGTGATCATATGCTGTGCACACACATGCCCCAACGTCATGTGTGTGCGCAACATGGCACTTTGAAAAATGCACTTTTGTGCATTTTTTTAAGTTTTCGCAAATTACCATCAACTTGAAATTGATGGTAATTTACGATTCCAAATTGCGAAATCGCAATTTTTAAGTGCATAATGCATTACATTTAGGGAATCGCAATTTGCAATTCCCTCAATGTATTTGCAATTTAGGTAATTTAAAAATTTGCGATTACCTAAATTGAAAAATTGATGCCTCCCAAATGCAAGACTACCGGTCGCAAAGGGGAAGATTTTGCGACCGGTATTTTCAATGATGCATGTGCCCCATAGTAATTGTACCCCTTCGACATATGTCAGGGGAATCCCATAATGCGCCAAGGCCGCAAGCATATAATCCCAGCCCAGAGTGCCAAAGGCCTGCCTTATATATAAAGAGATGCTTGTTTCCGGTCCAGGGAGGACCTGGCTTGGATGTTCGGTCTGCACTGTTCCCATGAGGCACAGGGTCAAGACTGATTTGCATCTGGCTGGGTCTAAACTGGGGTGGCATGGTGAGCAAAAGAACAATGGATTTAACCCAGATCTGTTGACTGGGGGGGAATGTATGATTTATTCAGCATTCCGTCCATCATTTGTTTGCGTAGCACTTTTCACCCTAAGTGGGATATGTATGCCCAGACGTGGGTCCCTTGCTCACTGTGCCAATGGATTCAAGCTAGCCTGGCTAATGAAGGGTAATACCAAGAAACCGGTCCCAGGATGCTTGTTTCCGTTCCAGGGAGGACCTGGCTTGGCAGTTCGGTCTGGACTGTTCGCATGAGGCACAGGGTCAAGACTGATTTGCATATGGCTGGGTCTAAACTGGGGTGGCATGGTGAGCAAAAGAACGATGGACTTAACCCAGATCTCTTGACTGGGGGTGAATGTATGATTTATTCAGCATTCTGTCCATCATTTGTTTGCGTAGCACTTTACACCCTAAGTGGGATGGATATGCCCAGACATGGATCCCTTGCTCACTGTGCCACTGGATTCAAGCTAGCCTGGCTGATGAGGGGTAATACCCAGAAACCAGTCCCAGGATTCTGGTTTCCGGTCCAGGGAGGATCTGGCATGGCAGTTTGGTCTGGACTATTGCCATGAGGCACAGGGTCAAGACTGATTTACAGATGGCTGGGTCTAAACTGGGGTGGCATGGTGAGCAAAAGAACGATGGATTTAACCCAGATCTCTTGTCTGGGGGTGAATATATGATTTATTCAGCATTAGGTCCATCATTTGTTTGCGTAGCACTTTTCACCCTAAGTGGGATGGGTATACCCAGACGTGGGTCCCTTGCTCACTGTGCCACTGGAATCAAGCTAGCCTGGCTGATGAAGGGTAATACCCAGAAACCGGTCCCAGGATGCTTGTTTACGGTACAGCAGGGGTATGGAATTTAATAAAATATCTACTTGTCCATGGGACAGGTTGCTTCATAAATCTACTTGTCCTGTAACTATATGCACTTGTCCCTTTGGTGCCATGTAGCGTGGCGACAAATTATGGCAGCAATCTCATTATATAAGATCTCTGATATGGCCTCTCTGATTATGCCAGGGCTCATACCATATTGGTGTTTTAAAACCTGCAATCCCTTTATGTTGCCGCAAATCTACATACTTGAGCTAAAGGTAGTGGTAAGCAATAGTTCCAAGGTTAAAAAGCCCTTTTGAGTCTTTGCAAACCTACTAACTTGCATGTTTTAAGGGTTTTCAACAACTCTTCTCTAATCTTTTCCCATACTGAGAAGTGTTGGAAATTTACTCCTGACAATGGCAGACATAAACCTTCTTCCAGAGTTGGGGAAAAAAGTGGTTGGAGGGAAAGTGAATTGCAAGCACTCAGATTTTCGCATGAGCAAATCTACACATGCACATTTGCTCATGCTAAAATGCAGTTCACAAATATTTTCTAAGAGTACTATTTCTTGTCCTAGGTCTGTAAATTCTTGGTAATCCACGAAAGCTGTATAGCTGCACTTAATGTAAGGACATATACCATGGGTGCACTTTTGAGACGTTCTGTAATAATTGAATCCCTGATTTGGTATGGCGATGACATTGACCTTTTGTGTTTATTAAAATTCTGACTCTTTCTGTATCGGCTGACTTCACTGTGAGTGACAGCATTCTGCTCTTTTACAAGGAGCATATCGGCACAGAAAGTAGTTTTGTTCAGTGTCAGTAACTACTGTGGCAGTGCGTGCTTTTCGGGACCAAAAACAATTTTTGATTTTGCCAATGTTTGTTATAATGGTGAGGGCCTGGCAGCTCCCACACCAATAAGGTTTTACAAAAACCATGCCAAAACAAGTCACACATTGACAAAACTAAAAAGCTGGCCATCGATTTCAGACCTACTGGCTTTGCCAATGCTTGTTTTTTGTTTCCCATAATCTTCTTGATACTGGTTACACTGATTTTCCATTATGAATATTTTTGGGAAATACAAGCATGCATTAAGACATGATGCTGCAAAGAAATGGTGCCTGAAATTTTACAGTAGTTTAGCAAAATGTTTTTTCCTTGCTTTCATTTTTTTATGAACATTTTATTTTGAAAGCAAAGAATAATCAATCTTGCTTTCAAGCTTCTGCAAATATTTGCATCAAATCAGAAAGCATTCTGAGAACATTATACATAGCCTCATGTTACTAAACTTTGAAAACGTGTACACACATTTTTATACTGGAACCACTGTCAGTAATGCAGCCAGAGCTTACAAATTTACTTAGAGCGATCACCCTAATAATTAAATCTTTCGATTAATGAACCATAAATACAAGTTTGAACAGCATTAACATATTGACAAAAATATTAACTTAACTGCAGACAGTGCACTTCCCTGATCCATATTGTGGTACTGCAAACTAGCAGCCAAAGGGTTTGTGCTGCAGGGGGTTGGGCCTACTTGTCCCAAGGACAAAATACACATGAAAACTTGTTCCCCTTGCCCCAAACTATATGTCCTGGGTGTCGAACTATAGGAATTCCACATCCCTGGGTCAAGGGAGGACCTGGCTTGGCAGTTCGGTCTGGACTGTTCCCATTAAGGCACATGGTCAAGACTGATTTGCATATGGCTGGGTCTAAACTGGGGTGGCATGGTGATCAAAAGAACGATGGATTTAACCCAGATCTCTTGACTGGGGGTGAATGTATGATTTATTCAGCATTCCGTCCATCATTTGTTTGCGTAGGATATATAAAGAGAGGCAGCCGGCGTATGGATAATGATTACGGGCCACATCCATTATCCCAAACAGTAACCGTATATTCAGGGAGGTGTTGCGGCGAGGCATGAAAACACTTTGATCTGTGTGTATTAGGCGTGGGAGTAATCGGCCCGCCAGAATTTTACTGAGACTTTTATATTCAGTATTAAGGATCGATAGTAGTCTATACGAGGTCAATTCAGTAGTTGGCTTATCAGGCTCTGAAAGGGATGTCACCAATGCCACACTGCTGGTAGGGGGTAATGTAAAGGGATGCATTGTACAGTTTTTCAAGTTGTGGCACCAATTGTGTAGGAAAATTGGAATAAAATTCTATCAGTAGGCTGTCTGAGCCCTGCATTTTGTTATGAGCCAAGTCCTCCAGGGTCCCCTTGAATCTTGTTAATCGTAATAGGCGCTGCCAGTTCTTCTCAAACCGTGGCTGGCACCATAGGCAGTGTTGCACGATGCAAAACATCTGAGAGCTTTTCTCTACTTGCGTTGTCACCAATCCCTGTGTGGATGTGTCAAGTGACAAGATGGGTGTAGGGGATGGGTCTGGTCTAATTAAGCGAGCCAGTATGGTGCCCGACTTGTCAGCCTCCGTGTGTGTCCTTTGTGTATAGGTTGTCTGGTCAATCAGCCCTAGGTGCTCTAGTCAGCTCTAGTCTAGTCTAGTGACCTTGTGTCTATCACACACAACTGCGCCAAGCCAGGCGCCACGTACTACCACTGTAAAAGCTTCCCACTCCATAAACGGTGAGGATGCTGTGTCCTCGTTCTCCGAAATATGTGAAGGGGTGGTTTAGCCAGCGATTCACAAAACACTGTGTCATCCAATAGTTGTGGCTTGAAGCGCCAAGTTGGTATGGGGGCAGCTACCCGACCCCAAGAGAGTGTAAGTTACAGAGGGTTATGATCTGATATTGTTTTGCGGAGATACTTTGTGTGTGCGATGGACGTGTGTAGGCGTTGCGTACAAAGGAACCTATCTAGACGGGAGTGTAGGGCGTGGGGTTGGGAGTAAAAGGAGTATTCGCATACACCTGCATTACGATCCCACCATACATCTGATAGGCCCCACCCAACCACCCAGCTGGCTCAATTCTTGTACCAGGGAGGGGTGGGTGTGAGCGACCCAGGTCTGTGTCCTGTACAGCACTGAAGTCCCCTCCTAGAAGCTGGGGATAGTGAGACCAATATGCTAGTGTGGCCAGCAAGTGGGCTAGGAATTTGGATTGATCGGTGTTCGGTATGTATATACATCCTAGGACTGTCTGCTCCCTGTCTAGCGTACCCCTGAGTAAGACATAGTGACCCTGGGTGTCAATTTTGAATTTAAGTACTCTGAATGGGACTTCAGACCGCAACCAAACAGCCGCACCTCGAGAGAATGCGGAGTAGGAGGTGTGGTATTTTGCCTTTTCCATCTCTTACTAAGTTTGTGAGCTTCAGAGGACACCAGGTGAATTTCTTGCAGAAAGACTATCCGTGTGCGGTGTGTGCAACTGAGCGAGCATTCTGTGCTTCTTATGGATTGACCCCATATCCCACATATTCCAAGTAATAAGGTTATATTGTTTGGTCACTGTCGACATGAGGGACACGAAATGAACATTGTATATATACTACTCAGTAGTAGACCAGACTCCCCCGTATAGGTTCAAGGAATGGCCACTCCAAACAGTAAAAACAGCCCCAGAATACTCGGTCCAGCGATTCTTCGTCGTCTGACAAAACCTGAAAAGAAACAAGAGCAGTATAAACTGTGAAATAGTATGTGCATTCGCCAGAGGGATGGGCAGCTTCCACCCCACTAAGGGTATTAGGCGGGCTTAGAGGGTGTATGGAAAAGCCGAGGCTAACCTGTCCCAGGACCCCAACAAGTGTGGCAACCAAGTGCAACTCTGCAGCTAAAATACAAGTGCTGATCTGCAGGAACAAACATGGCGAATTGTGACCTAATAATACCAGGGGAAGAGTCATGCATGGTGTAGGCAACGTCCGAGTGTGTCAGCACCTCTGGTACCTACGTAGCACTTCCAAGAGGTATTACCACGTCAATAACAGTTGGTTGGGGGGCACGAGTATGAAAGTGGTGCCCCCAGCGTTCACCTCAAAAGATCTTTGCTCAGCTGTGGGGTGACTGAGGGTAACAGTGCCATGCTTCTAGTGGAATCTGAGTTCAAAGCATGAAGCATTGTTCTGTGAGGAGCTGATGGGTGGCCGGGTGGTTCTCAGTGCCGATTCTGATTGGAGTGCCTCCTTTTGGCCCTCCAGGGCCTGTCATGGAGAAGGTGCTTCCCCGATGCTGTCTTGCATGGTGAGTCCCCTCCTACATCTCCATGGGGCATGTTGCGACCTCGGTGGTTCCGTGGCCCAGGGGTCCCATACAGTAGAGTCCGAAAAATGCTGTTCCAGCCACAGCCAAGCACTCTCTGGGGTATCAAAGAAATGGGATCGCTGATTTTGAGTTTGGCTAGGAAGAGAAGGGCGTAAGATAGGCTGGCCGTGTACAGATAGCTTTATATTTTTTGGAAGGAGGCACGCTTGTGCTGCCCAACCATTGTGTAGTCCGCAATATGGAGACCCTTGAATCATTGATTAGGAGAGGAGCCTTTTCGCAGTAGTACGTCATGGTCTCTGAAATTGAGGATTTTAACTACTATAGGCTGTGCATTTGCACTGGTAAAAGGCTTCTTGGAGAGGACCTGGTGTGCTCTCTGAATGGTGAACAGTTCAGAGAGACCACTAAGGGTCACCTCCCTTCTGAGCCAGTCCTCAATGTTTTGTGTTGTACGGGGGCCCTCTGCTCCCTCAGAGAATCCCATGATACGTATATTATTGTGGCTGGACCTTTCCTTGGCTCCTCTGCACGTGCTTGGAGATGCTCCATCTGTTGGTGCAGTTGCAGAATCCTTTGAACATGGAGCTAAAGCTGTCAGTGCTGATTCGTTAGCTTTAACTCAGTCCATTAACTTACAGTGGTCATCCTTCAGTAGGCTGATATCCTTTGTGATCACCCCTAGTTGCTGCGAGATGGCCACCAGAGACTCCCGATTTTTCATGCAGTATTACATTTAATTTGTCCTCAGAAGAGGTTGGCGATACACTGCCCGAATTCTAAGAGTGATTTGGTGAGCCCTCGGATGGTAAGGAGTGGGAGCGTATCTGGGCTAGAGGAGCCCCAGTCTTGGTTTTAGCACGCCCCTTTGTTACCGCCCAGGTGACATCCAAGCCTGGCTAGCGAGTGATGGGATCTGCCACCCCGAACTTGGGGATGGGAGGCAGAGAATATATAGGTAATGTTGTAGGCGTTACATGGACATGATTTAAGTCTTTTCACAGACCTCCTGATGTGTAGTCAAACAATGACGCGGAACGAAGCTCAATAGCTAAGTGGTTCACTAGAGAACGTCAAGAGTGTGCTCCAGGAAGGAGGGCAAAGTGATGGACCATCTAGGCAACACAGTTCAAGAGTCGATAGGCTTCCTGTGCAGTTGCACTCCCAACAGGCACCCCCTCACCAGACTCCGCCGCTACCCAAGTGGTCTACAATGACAGTCTCAGCACCTGACAGCAATTAGGAAGCCTATCTATCAGTGGTACCTTAAGGCTAGCAAGTAGAAGCATGGGGATGCATCTCATGGCTAGATATAGTCACCAGTGTGGTGCACCACCACACTCCCCCTCCAGACTCCCCTCAGTAGATTACAAGGCAAAGGAAGGTGCCTGAGTTAACAGCAGTCACTTACAAGGGGGAGCAAGGGCCTATGGTGCGTCCCCACCCGGTCCTCAGGAGGAACAGGGGCCCACAGCCAACCCCACCGGGCCACTCCTCACCTCAGCTACAAGTCCGCTATGTGGCAGGGCAGTCCAGCTGCCACAGTGATCAGTGGGCCTGAATTAACACCAAATCTGCCCAAGGCAGTAGGAGCGAGGAAGGGCCCACACCGTCCCTCTATGGCCTATCGAATGGGTGTCAACAATGTGGGAGTTACTACATGTGCCTGGGCGGCACCACCACGGGATCAAGGCAGCTCTAAATTGCCTCCACAAAGGCAATACACGGGCCCAGGCATCACGGCCTTTACGCCAGCCTTCAAGTTTAGCGGTAAGGAGGGCCTCTGATTCTGATGCTGCCCCGCCCTCCACCAGCAGGAAGCGCCAACCTACCTGGGCCTTACAACCTCCTGGGCCGTGGACAGTTCAGCCATGCCACACCTGGGCCTGGGCACGAAGGGGCAAGCGTGCCAATAGCCCCCAGGGGCAGCCCAGCAGAGCAGTGGCGGTCCCCGTCTCCAGTTGGCAGGACTTCAGGTATAACGGGGAGGCAGGGCCCCAGTCCTGGTCATGGCTCCGGGCCCTCATCAGCAGGCACACCACTGTGATCGGGTCTCACTGGTACCTGGGCCAAGTCTCAAGCTGCCACACCACGTATAGGCTGCAGTACACAAGGGACACACTCACCAATAGCCCATCTTACGGTCACTGGCTCCAGCACCACTCCCACTGAGTCCTCGTCCGACAATGAAGGCGATGCGGACCGGATGCCGACAGAGCCTTCTGCCGTCCTCCGTCTCCAGCCTAAGTTGGATGCCCGTTCTCTAGGCAGCATTCCTCCGTCTACAGCTTCAGTTGAATGCCCGTTCCCCCGGAAGCATTCCCCTGTCCGCCATGTTGTCTGCCGGATGCCAGGAGTTCCGGCTGTGCTGGCCACTAATTGGACCCCAGATCCACACAGAGTGTAGCAGCCCACATCCAGGCAGCGTCCTGGGGCCAGCCGCTGGTCAGATGCTGCAGAGTAGCGGGGATGTAGAAAGGATACTGGTCCCCGGGTCTGGGAGTGTTCGATTTATGCGGCCCCCATCTTGGGCTGCTTGCCACGTTCCGCCTTGTTTTTGGTTATTTAATGCACTTTTTAATTTGCTGAGTTGATGTGCTGTAATATTTTATGTTTTAGAACTAGGTTGATAATTATTTAAGTTCATTTACAGTTTTATTTAAAACATGTTTAATTGTGTTTAAATAATGATTAAACTCTATTATTCTACCCTATACCCTAGGCACTGGTTCATAACCCGTGGTCCTGGGGCACCTGGGGGTCCGTGAAGCCTACTCAGGTGGTCCTCGACTGGGTGGAAGATGAAATAATATAAACAGATCATTAAAGTGTGCATACATAAATAAGCCAAATTGAAACTGTTTAAATGGTCTGTAAATGCGAAATTCGAGGCAAAACAATGAGTTAGTGTCCTCAGATTGATTAACGGGAGACTGTGTGTCAAAAAGAGTATAGTATTGACAATGAGCCGCCTCAATTGAACTTAAAAAATCTCTAACCTTTCTATTAAAATTGAAAATGTGATTTTCTGTACATATTTGTAAATTGAATACAATATTTAATTATTTGTGTATGTGTTTGATGAATGCTTGTTTCTGTACTTTTTGTGAATTGGTTTAAGGTTCCTATTATCGAAAATGCTCAGGCCAAGGGCCCTTGGTTCCAGTAATGACTAAGTGGAGAGGGAGGTCCCCGGATTCCAATAATGATTCATTTAGGGTCCCCAGATTCCAGTAATGATTAAGTGGGGGTCAACAGAAGTCAAAAGGTTAGGAACCACTGTCCTGGGAAATCTGTGCCTATGTGTGAAAAGTTACTAGTGGTTAGTTTACACTCGTAAATTTTGTTCTGGCGAGCACCACCCATGGTTTTAAAGGGGGTGAAGACATGTAAGTCTACACCTAGTAGTAAATTCAAACTCTGAAATTGTGAATTGCACAATAGGGGAAAGTTACTACTTGATGCTGTAGTAAGTTTCCATGTGAGTAAATTTACTCTTGTAGGGGCGTAGCCAAGATGGCAGCCGGAGCAGACGAAGTCTAAAGCGCTCCGCTGTCTGCCCGTTAAAAGATCCAAATTCAAGATGCCCATCCAGCAGGGGGAAACAAATAAGGAGGACCGAGCAGAGGTCCCAATTGACGCATCCCTCCTGAAAGCTGTTGCGCATATGCCCGGCTGAGTCACTGAGAGGTACTGGGCCCCAGACGAGACCAGGCAGGCGACCAACTGGTGCCGGCAGTGAGCCGGGATAAAGACCGACGCCACCGGCGGCCCTTCCCCTGCCATAAAGGATGGTGCTGCACACCTCTGTGGGACTGGAGGCAGCAAGAGGACAAGGAAGAGAGTGCGGTGCAGAAGACCTGGAATGGCAAGGAGTCGGGGCCTCAAGTGGAGACGGCTGTGCCTGCAAGACGGCGAGGGACTCGATGCGAGTGCCGAGGCTGACGTGCGGCCTACGCCGAGCGGGACTTCCTCTGCGGGACATGAGGCTGACGGATCCATGCGACCACCACAGGCCACTGAGGTGAAAGCTGCAGCGAGAACAAAAGGATTGGCTGGGAGTGGGGACCTGATCCCTGCCGATCAGTGAGGAGACCCGCAGAATTAGGGCCCTGCGAGAAAGAAGCAGACGGATGGAGGCATCGGGCATGGCAGGGGGCCAACCAGAAAATTAGAAGGATACGTCGGCGTAGGGGCGGCGAGGATCGGAGCTGTCCCCCACCTTCCTACTGCCGCAAATAGAGTCGGTACCAACCCGAGATCTGGCTGAGGACAGACATGAAGTGTGACGCTTGAGGACGGGCCGAGAAGACAGAATCAGGACCTCGAGCGGTGACGGTCCTACCTATAGGGCAGACGTTAGAGATACATGACCCCTGGAGGCAGTACACCTGCAAGACAGGCCTACCTAGACCTCGCAGGCTACCAAAGTGGGGGCTACGTCGCGGGTGCTGAACTCGACCCGGCGGCTATCCTGGGACCCTGCTGCCCAAGTATAGACCTACAGAGGAAGAAAAAAACACCCCACGAGTGAGGCAGACTGCTGGAGGCATATACTGTGTAACGAGGCCAAAATGGAAGACCATATACACGGAATGTTGGCTGGCCATTATATACTGTCTGCTACGTACTATCAGCCCTCCCTAATCAACAACCAGCACGGCATTGAGACATGGCTAATAAGTCGGAAACGTGCTGCCCAGGCTTCATTATGCATGGGTTGCTAATTGCTACTGGTAGAGAAAAGCTTTAGAAAAAGAAAAACTACTACACACACAAAAAAAGACTGGGCGACCCTGTGTGTTAATGGTACTACAACCCACTGCAAAACACACAAGATGATGGACGGAATGTTGTACATTGGCAAAACATTTACCCCCAGTCACAGATCTGGGTTTAATCCATCGTTATTTTGCTCACCACGCCACCCCAGTTCAGAAATGGCCGTATGCAAATCAGTCTTGACCCTGTGCCTCATGGGAACAGTCCAGCCCGAACTGCCAAGCCATGTCTTCCCTGGACCGGAGTCAAGCATCCTAGGACCGGTTTCGGGGTTTCACCCCTCTTCAGCCAGGATAGCTTGACTCCAGTGGCGTAGTGAGCACGGGACCCACGTCTGGGCATATTTATTTTTTATTTTTAAATAGTAAAAAGCAGAACTCACTCTGGAAGGTTCTGTTGATTGCATGGACATAATGGGTAAAAGGTGAAACCCTTGGATGTAGCCTGATGCAATGTTTTTCACAAAATGCAGTGCCGGGACGAACTGCAGAAACAAATGTAAAAATGACATGGCAACAGCCATGATAATATTAGTGCCTTATCAGTCTTGTATTGACACTTATTATAGCATTAGAAGTGTCTATAGTCTACTTACTAAAGCGTCGCCGTGGGGACCTCTCAATCGAGCGATATTCCTTGAGTGCGGGGCTGTGGCTGTAGCAGAATATTCAAAAGACGTGACCGGAAATGAGTCACGTTACCACGCGATAGTGAGAATTTCACCTAGTAACTATTGCCGCCAGTACGCTAAGTAATGTATTCTTCAGACAGTATAACGCTCTGTATTATGATCAGTTGCTTACAGAGACGTGTACATGCACTTAAATTGAATTGACTGATTAGAATGTTTTAATTTTTAGGACAATGACGTATATGTACAGTAGAAAAGATCGATACAATATCGTAAGGCAGCGGTCATTATGCAGCAAGGTTACTGAAAATTAACTGTTTCCGAGACTAGTAGACCTGGCAAGAGATACGTGTTTATTTGTGCCGCTCGATTGCACAAAGCAATGAAGGCAGCAGCCTATTGAGTCATCTACATAAAATACAAATCTGTGACATGAACGTTTGCATGAGGTACATTAACACTGGTGTAATGCTAAATGATAGAGTCTCTATGTAGAAGGTGGTAGGGGCCACTGCACTTTCACCTTGTAGATACTTATAGACCTAGACTGATGAGCTGCTTCTGATGGGTGCCTCAGGCAACAGAGACTAAACAGGCTTATGTTATGCACAGCACATTAACTCTCTGAACTATTTCATAATGAGTTGAATGTGTGACAAAACACACGTAGATCTCTGAAGCAAGTGCATTTACGACCAGACTTGTGTTACTGCTGTTATACCGGCAACCTTGCTGGGATCGCAAAGATCTCTGCAGCAGGTGATTAACTCATTAAGCTATCTTTATTCTGTGTGTGATCAATTAAATAGTCCAGAACAGATATACTATCATGTGTCCTTGTTGTCAATTTCTTTGCAGGGCAGAGTTTTTTAAGCATAAATAAAGAAAGGTATAAGTCAACTGTTGGACTAGCTCCACATGACTCCATCTCTTGTGGCTATCTCTATGTTTCCACCCATTATTCCCAATGCTTAAGATACAGTATTTCCATCTCTAGAATTTTGAACCATAGTAGCATTAATTTCACTCTGGCATTTTTATGTTTTTCTTATGTACTTCCATAGGTTCTGAAAGTTCCTTCTGATCAATTTGAAACTTTAGATCATCCTTAATTTTATCAAGATCTCCAGATGTAGCAGTGACCACTATTCATTGGTCGTGCTTCACTATGAATCCGTCTCTGACGGGGAAAATTCCTGCTTTTGGACACCCACATTTCAATAATGACACTATGGTGGGCCTTTTTTTTTTCATGTCTCATCTGCGACAGCGCATGCTCCACCTGCATATGCACTCTCGCTTGTTAGACTATTGCTTATGACAGGCGGCTTGCAGCTCGCCGATTGCTTACCATTCGTTGGTTTCTTTGTTACTCTTCTGTGCTGTCCCCTAATTGTTACTCTTCTGTGCGTCCCCTAATTGATCCATGTCGCGTATGGATCAAGCACAGATTGATTCAACTTAATTAGTGCCTGTTCACTGCTTGGGCTGCGATTAAGGTAAAGTTTATACTTCCCCTTCCCTCTTGTGCAGGGTTCTTTTTTCCCTTACCACACACTCCTCTGTTTTGCTGCCCCCCCCCCCCTCCCCAAAAGTTGCTCCCAACATGACGCACAGTAAGGGTTGAAATTTAATAAGGAATTCAGCATAATAGGAAAACTGGAGACTGAGGACATGGTAGAGGTTGGGAGAGGGAGCGGAAAAGGGCAGTGGGATACTGGCTATTCAAGTATGGGCAAGTGGAAAGGAAAATAAACTAGCATTTGCATAGCCAGTAGATCTCACCTATGCGAGATCTATTGGCCTTGTAAAAACTTTTTTGACATTTTATACAGCAGTGCAGCTGCTGTGTAACATGTCTGAAACTAAATAAAAGAGATGTGACATGATCAACACTGACTGTGTCATAGTGTTTTTTAAAAATTATAATAATGTTGGACAGTAGCTGCTGTGCAACATGTCTGAAAGTTATTTTTTGCCAATTCTTGTTTCACTTAGTAGTAGGTTTGTCACCTTTCCCAAACAAAAATCCAGGCTGATTGTTCCCGTTTTAAAAAATGTCAAAGGCTCACACATCATACTTGCAGGACATTGGGTTATTGGTTGAGTCGGGTAAGAACCCTTCTCAAAGCAACAACTACAGTCCTTGTCAGGGTGAACAATTAAAGGTCACTAAATGAACCTGTGCTTAACCATCGGGTAGCTTGGCACAGAAGCAGTCAGACTTAACTTAGAGGCATTGTGTTCAGTATTTATACAGCACACAAACAGTAATAAAGTGAAAACACAAGACAAGAGATATTCCACACCAATTTAGAAAAAATTAGTAAAATTCAATAAATTAAATGAGACTAAAACAACAAAATTCAAATCAGTAGAACCGGAGAAATGCAATTTTAAAGGTTTCAGTAAAAATAGTGACAAGAAGCCGAAAACTTTAACTATGTGGATCTGGCCATGCGGGACTAGGACAAAGTCCCAAGTTCAAGCTGACCACAATGGAGTCTTTGCTGTATACAGAGAGGAAGTTTGTCCTGCTGAAAAAGGAACCTTTTCAAATTCCATCCCGCATATTTCAAAACTTCAGGATTTCACAGGAGCAGTTTAGCTGATGCCAGCCAAGTGTCCAGGACCTGGGGAGGCACCGCTTGGGGATCAGGAACCAGCAGGGATCAGGCAGATCCAGTTGCAGGGCCAGGCTGGGCCAGTTGCAGCAGGTCAGCAGGGCAGTTGCAGGGAGGCCTCTGGAACCTGTTGTGTCCATGTAGCTCAGAACAGGTCCGCTAACTGAAACTTGGAGGTGCTCTGGTAGCCCTGGGTTCAAGGAGATGGTCCACTCTCCTTCAGGCAGCAAGGCAGGCCTCAAACAAGCAGGGCAGTCCTCTAAAGAGCAAGGCACACCTCAAGCATTGGGGCAGTCCTCTGGTAGCAGCAGAGCAGTCCTCTGAGAAACAAAGCAGGTCTTATGGAGCAGGGCAGTCCTCTGAGAAACAAGGCAGGGCTCAAGCAGCAGGGCAGTACTCTGAAGTACAAGGCAGTCCTTCTGAAGTCTTCCACAGTTCCAGCCGGGTACTGATTAGTGGCACAGGAGGTCCAATATTTATACCTGTTGTCGCCCATAGAAGTGGCGGAAACTTCTAGTCCACCCTCACAATTGGTTCTAGAAAGTTCCTTCCTTCCCCCCTTCTTTCCCTACCCAATAGGAGGTCTAGTGTGACAAAAGGCTGGTGCCACGTTCCTTTGTGAGTGTGCTAAAGGCACCACTTTGACATGTAAGTGGGGCAGGGAACATCTCTGCCCCTCCCATTCTGGCAGAATGACCCTCTCCCAGCTAAACCAAGGTCCTATTGTTAACTGTCTGGGCCCAATATGCATTCTGATGGGGGAGTAATTAACAGGCCCAGGAAGCTGGGAACACCTAGAAGGCCTCAGAAAGCTTAGGGCATGAAAATGCCAACTTTCTAAAGGGGGACATAGATGTTGAGGCTCTGCATATATGATCCCATAACATAAGGTTTGTTAGCTTTTAGGGCCACAAGTCTGAATACTGAGATGCACATAAGCAAGAGGTTTTCCCATTTTCAAAATGTGACACACATTTCTTTCTTTTTGTCTCGTTTTATATGTTGTGTCCTCCACTTGAGGCCTGAGGAAGACTGTTACCAATAAATTATCAGGCCCTTATAGAAGGTCCCAACTCGTCGGTGTAACAAAGTGTGGTACATACACCCCCACAAGGCCATTAAAAGCTAAAGGAAAGTAACCAAGAGGACTCATACCTCTCAGACAGGGCCACCTGCTATACTTATGATAACACACCCAGAGGATACTGTGGTAGCCCCTTTGTTGATATATAATTTATGTTGGACATTTTTCTATGTTGATATGAGAGTATTTTTGAGAATATTGTAAATGTTTATATTGCGTATTGATGTCATTTGCTTGAGCGTAGAGTCATCAGTCAGTTGTCATTATGATTTGTAAATCAATGTGAATACACGTTGTGAATAGATATTATGTTCACAAGAAGGAAATCCTATTGTCTGTCATGTTTAATGTTTTGATTAATTCATTATGCATCCAGGAGACACTTGTAGCGCAGGTATAGACGTGTGAGGATATCTGAAAAAAACATTTTGAAATACAGGCAAAGTAGGCTTGTAAGAGTAGGTGCGAAACAGTAACACTGCCTTGGTAATTTCTTAACAAATCTATGGTGTAGGGGGTCCTCCTCTTTTGTAAATTGAACTTTGTAAAGGTGACATTTTCAAAATTGTAATCTAAATTTTGACTTTACCTTTAATTTGGATTTAGGTCCAAACCTATCATTTCTACCTGCTCTCAATCAAAGGTCCACCCCTATTACATTTCATAAGGTAACCCTGTGTTATCCAATGGCAGAGTTAGGCCTTACAGTAGTAGAAAACTAATTAATGAGTTTTTCACTACCAGGACATGCAAAACTTAAAAACACATGTCCTATTTTTTCAATACAATGCACCCTGACCTATAGGCTGTTTAGGGCCTACTTTAGTGGTGGTTTATATGTAATAAAAAGGAAGGTTTAGGCATGGGAAATGGTTTATTTTGTCAGGTCGAATTGGCAGTTTAAAACTGTACTACATGCTGCAATGGTAGACCTTGAGACATGTTTTAAAGGCTACTTTTAGTGGGTGGCACAATTAGTCCTGGTGCCCTCTAGTAGCATATAATTTACTGGCCCTGGGTACTGTTGGTGTGGAAATCTGAAATAATTCCCGTTAGCATAAGCTTGGTTGTGGCATCCATTTTGTTGGCTTTGTAATTCTCCCATCCTCTGCTGCTCGTCTTTTTCCCTACCTGTGCTGTCTATTTTAGTTGACTTCCTGACTCAGCTGAAAGCAATATGCATGCTAAGAGTTTGTAGCTGTCAGAACACCTGGTCTCAGACTCAACTGTCAATCATTTTCTGCTGTTGTAAACAGTTCTGTTCCCCCTCCCACTTTGCTGACTAATTGATCTCCCACCTGCCCATGTTTATCGGTAACTATTCCTGTGTAGGCCTGTACCTTCTATTTGTATCCACATGCTTACTAGTGCATAAAAAGCTGTATATAAGGCCTGTGTTCTGTGACTTCAATGTACTACCCCAGGCAGCACTAGACAGTGCTGTGTGGACGTAGTCCCACTCATGAGTGATTAATAAACTTGTTATTTGAATTCCAGTTTCAGTGCCAATCTCTATTTTGTTGGTCTATGGACCCGTGGACAGAGAAGGGTGAGCCCTGCATCGGTATGCACACTAAGAGGCACATTTCCACAGTTGGCACCCGACACGTCGGTCCTCGTCGGAGACGCGGCCAACCAAATGAGTGGTCTTGACGGAATAGTGGAATATTGCTGAGGAGACGTCCTGTATGTAGAGCAGCGAAGTGATTTTTCCTGTTTTCTCGAATTGACCCTCCAGGTGTTGACCGGTCCCGACTGAGGTATCCTTTGGCGTTATTTTTGCAGTTACCATTAGGTCGACCAAGAGATTGGCAGTTGGAGGTTGGAGACTCTTGTTTGGTAAGGTCGCTGAAGCGGCACTCTTGTTTGCTTGGCCAAGATTCTGGTTTTGTTTGTTTGATTTATTTTTTGCAAAAGATAAAGGCAGGTAATGTGGAGATTTTCTCTACAATTGAATATTTTGGAAAAGTAATATTTTATAAAAACTTGGTAGCATGCCTGTTTCCAGCACACTCCATAGGTTGTGTTGCTGTCTTGGTAGGACCAAAACGGATTTAGAAAGAAGTCAGCCGGCTCCCCAGAAGGGACACCTAATAGATATATGTATGTCAAATATGGTATTTCTTCCATAATGTATAGTACATTGTGGAACAAATATACAAAAAAGGATCCTGATCTACAATGGCCAGTGAATGGGTCATATGACTTTAAAAAGATTCAATGTGTAGAGCAGTGTTTATTCAAGAAAAAAAGTCGACGATATATGTTTGATTGTGTGCGAATGTGGGAGTGAGGAAAGAAGAAGCTATAGCAGAAAAAGAACAGCAAAAAACGATATATCAAAAAGCGTTGGAATTAAAAAATAAAGAGATGAAGGCAATAAGAGAAAAAGACGAACAGGAGCGTTGTTTAGAGGTAACTGGCCAATACCATATTAGGTGCCCCATTCATCCCATACTTAATAAACCTCAGGATGATTCCATCTTGTTAGATCGACCTCCCACCCCGTATAACTTTCCCTCTGCCCCTGAGGATGATCTTTCTGAAGAAGAACATCTTTCCTCAGATAATAAAGTCTTAGATAAGCAAGATGGGCAGCAGACTCGCTCTACTTTGACCGTTGACGAAAAAGCTACTATCAGATCCACTGCTCGCAAAGAAACTCGTGGGACTACTGCTGCTCCAGATCTTGTAGCGCTGGTTCAGCAGTGGAAGGATTTAGAGCAGTTATATTTTGCAGAAAAGTTCACCTGGGATTATACTTGGTTTTAGAAATGTTTCTAAAAACTTAGAGCCCACTGATATCAATTCTGCTTATAAACAATTAAATGATGGAACTTTCCTTTTGTCAAATATACCTGATTTAATTAGGCAAGTGGTTAAATTAAGACATGATACACTACGTTTGAAAGCGGAGCCGAAATCTGCTAGTAAAGTTAAAATTACACAAACAATTCAGACCCCAGTGCAGAAAGAAGAAGTTTTGGGGACAGACAATGACCCTAGTGATACTGTGGTTACTGTAAAACTGATGCGTGAAGCTGTGCCTCTGTATGTTCCTCCGTAGGGTGCAGAAACAAGTGCCGATAAAGATTCAGATGATGCAAAGGGATATTTTGTCTATAATTGGATCTATACTCCTTGGAGTAGAGCAGACGTTATGGCTCTTAAAGCTGCTTTGCCCGATCCGCGGAAAAATCTGTCCGCTTTCAATGAAGAAGTGGAAAGCGCCATTAGCTCCTGCACTATGACCTTGCCAGATATTTATATGTTTTTTGGACTTATTTTGCCCCTGATATGTGGAGAACAATTCGGAAAATAGATGATAATGTAGCATATGGTGATACTTGGGTGCATTTAGAAGAAATAGATGTGGCTAGGGAACCTGCGCAGAAACCACAACAGGAGAATTGAGATCTTTCCAAAGCTATTGTGACTAAGTTGAAAACTCTCATACCCCCTAAGAAAATAGATTGGATAACGTTAGCGTCTTGTAAACAGAAAGCGGAGGAGTCAGTTTCTGATTTCTTTACTCGATTTGAAGAGACATTTCATGACTTTAGTGGGCAGTCGTTGACAGATGACATGAGTAAGCATTTGTTCGTAGACAAATTTGTTGCTAACATGTTGCCAGAAATAGCTAGTCGCCTTAAGGCCAGTGAGAGTTCTTGGACTACATCTTCCCGAGTCTCCCTTTTGACTATGGCCCAGTATTGTGAGCGTTAGGAATTGGAAGCTAAAGGCAAAGAGGATAAGAAGGTAAAGGATTTAAAGACGAAAGTTATGTTGGCTCAAGTATATGGTCCACCATTCAGAGGTGGTGTTAGAGGCGGACGTGCAGTATATACCCCTCGTGTACCCCCTTTCTCTCGATCAACTTTGTCTTCTGATCAGTGTGCTTATTGTAAAGAGATTGGACATTGGCGTTCTGGGTGCCCCCTTTTGCGAGGTCAGCAGTATCAACGGGGTAGAGAAAGTATGAGAGGACGCCCAGGGAATTCAGGAAATAGGGGAGGAATAGGACCTCGCCCCCGGTTTGAGGCAGTTGAACACGGACCAAATTATTCTAATACCTTTGCTAGACGAAATCAATATCAAATGTCTGATTTTTCGGCCACTGGTCTTGCGGATTCTGATTATGCATAGGAATGCCTGGGATGGGGTAAGGAACCGGTTGAGGTCCCAGTAGATCAGAAAGCTCCTTATGTTGATGCGGGAAACATCCTTTACCACGCAACCATTACAACGCGGTATGGTTACATCGTGGTTTTAACAACGCAAGTCGTTACACCGACTTGCACTGGGGGGCGCTGTAGGATAAGGAATAGTGTGAATTACTTTCCAACACCTTCCCTACTGTACGTAGACTGGAGTTGGAATAGTAATTCACACTATTCCTATGTCCAGCGCCCTCCAACGCAAGTCGATGTAACGACTTGCGTTGTTAAAACCGCGATGTAACATACCGCGTTGTAATGGTACGCGTTGTTACATCATACATCCGTTGATGCAAATGTCTTGGGCTCTACTGATCGGTTTCTGGTTGATACAGGAGCTACTCGTAGTGCTCTGTCTAAAAAAATTGGTTCCTAGGGCTCCCCTGTCTGGCGCAATGATAACATCGATAGGATTGAATGGGACACCTACATCTAGCCCACTGTCACAGCAACTTGCATTTAGTCTTGATAAATTCACTGTAGCATGTCCATTTTTGCTTTCCCCTACCACGCCGGATAATATCGTGGGCATTGATATGCTTAAATATTTTCGTGCAACAATACGCTGTTCCCTAGAAGGTGCGCGTGTTATCTTAAATGATAACTATGCAATTGTTGAGAGGTCTTATCTCATTAAAGAAGATATTGCTCTGGCATCGTTACCTAGTACTTTATGGGCTACATCAGATACCGATGTGGGATAAATGGTTATTCCACCAGTGCATATTCAAGTGAAGGAAGGTACTTCATTGCCTCAATTGCCCCAATATAAAATATCTCGGGAAGGCGAAGAAGCATTAACGCACATTATTCGGGATATGATCAAGGTGGGGGTTGTGGAAGAAGTTCCTTCCAAACCTGTAATAGTCCTATTCTTCCTATTTTGAAAAAAGATACTGACACTAAAATTTACAGATTCATAATTGACTCACGAGAGGTTAACAAAATTTGAGTGCCCCAATACCCGGTAGCCTTTGACATTACGACAATCCTTACTACGGTTCCTCCTATTGCCACTACATTTAGTGTCATAGATTTGTAAAATGCATTCTTCTCAATACCTATTCATACTGACAGCCGTTATTTGTTCGGCTTCACCTTGAATAATAGAGCATTCATATTCTTTAGAGCTCCACAAGGGTATACAGAGAGTCCTAGCATTTATAGTCAAGCATTGAAAAGGCAGCTTGATTCTTTTCCTGTGCTGAAAGGGGTGGCTCTTATTCAATATGTCGACGACATCTTGCTGGCTGCCGATACCCCTGAACAGTGCAAAGAAGGGACACTGTCATTGTTATCATTTCTTGCCTCTCATCATCACAAAGTCTCTCGGAAGAAATTGCAATTTTGTAGAGAGCAGGTTACCTACTTAGGTCACCTCCTGTCTAAGGAGGGACGTGCACTCACACCAGATCACATTCAGACCATTTTAGATACTCCTGTGCCTCGTACTCAGAAGGATGTCTGTGCATTGATTGGCCTTCTTTTTGTAGGCAGTGGATCCCTAGGTTTTCGTAAATTATTAAACACTTGTTGGCCCTTTTGACTAAAGACACTCCGATGCCTCTCCCATGGACTACTGAATGACAGAATGCCTTCCAACAGCTACGTCAAGCTTTTTGTTCTGCACCAGTACTAGGAACTCCAGACTACACTACGACTTTCACATTCTATGTACACGAGAAGGAAGGTTGTGCCCTCTCGATTTTAACACATACACACGGTGATAAACAACGTCCTTGTGCATATTTCTTAGCTGTCCTTGATCCAGTTGCCCGCGCGCTGCCTGGTTGTTTGAGAGCGGTAGCGGCAGCAGCTGTGTCCATATGTCAGAGTGAGGGAATAGTCTTGTCACATAGATTGCTTGTGTTAGTACCTCATTCAGTCGATACCTTGCTAAATCAAACAAAGACACAGCATCTGACTAGTACCCGTTTGACAAGATATGAACTGACACTTTTGGCCCCTCTTATCACTTTGAAAAGATGTTTGACTCTGAATCCTGCTACATTATTGCCACTTCCAGCTACCCAGTCTCAGCCACAAGAGCTACATGACTGTATATGCCTTACTGAAGAACACACAAACGGTCCCGTTGACCTATAAGATACACCTCTTTCTGGTGTTGATGGGTCCTGCTTGAAGTTGCCTGATGGCACGACATCTGCTGCTTATGCAATTACAACACTTCAGACAGTATTTGAGCCAGCTCGTATCCCACAGAAGTCAGCTCAAGCAGCTGAGTTGATAGCACTGATAAGAGCATGTGAGCTTAGTACAGATTTGCTTATTAACATTTACACTGATAGTCAATACGCCTTCGGCGTGGCTCATAATTTCGGGCAGCTTTGGAAAGAAAGAGACTTTCTCACTTCACATGGGACACAAATAGTGCATGGGGAATCAGTACATTAATCTCCTTACTGCATTAACCTAACCTAAGAAAGTGGCAATTGCTAAATGTAGAGCACACAAGAACGTGACCAATAAAATAGGAGCAGGCAATGCCTTTGCAGATTACACAGCTCGAGAGACTGCAATGCAGCGAAGTTCCACATCTATGTATGTAGTTAAATCACAGGCTGAACGTTGGCATGATGCCTGCGAAGAGGTGCTGGACATGCAGCAATCTGCCTCTGTTGATGAATTAGACCAATGGTCCAAGGAGGGAGCATTGGATGATGAGGGCTGTTGTAGAAATAAAGAAATGACTAAATGGATGTTACCCACAGCCTATTTACACCCTATGATTCACATGGCACATGGGCCGGCACATGTTGGAGCATCCTCAATAGCAAAGCAACTTATGAAAGTTTGGGATCATACAGAGATTGTTGGTATGGCTGAGAAAATAGTCCAGTCATGTCTTATCTGTCTCCAGTATAATCCTGGAAAGGGAACACGAACTCCAACAGGATGGTTTGCAATACCTACTGCACCTTTTTAGGTCCTGCAAATGGATTACAGCCAGTTTGAGCGTTGTAACAACCTAAAGTATGTCTTGGTAGTAGTTTGTGCCTTTAGTAAATGGGTGGAGGCATACAGTATGAAAGATAATACAGCTCTTACTACAGCAAAGGAGCTCCTAAAGGAGTTATTTCCCCGATTGGGCATTTGCCGAGTTTTGTGGAGTGACAACGGACGCCATTTTATTGGGCAAGTTGTTGAGTATCTCATGAAAGGATTGGGAATTAAGCAGAAGTTTCATGCTGCTTTTCACACACAATCAGCAAGACTAGTGGAATGTTACAACTCTACTCTGAAATTGAAATTGGCTAAAATACAGGCTTCAACATCTTTGAAATGGCCTGATGCACTGCCTTTAGCATTGCTATCCATTAGATCGATACTACATACACGATCTGGCCTCACACCGTATGAGGTGGTTTTCGGAAGGCCAATGAATATTTGGGGGATTCCTAAGCCACGCCCTATACATGATGTAGCGTATGTATTGATGAATGACTATTTGTCTCAGTTGACTGACAGTTTGTCTTCTATTTATCAACAGGTTCGGGAGGCTCTTCCAGACAGGTCGCAAGGTGATGGCCACTGCTTGCGCCCTGGCGATTACGTGGTAATCAAGTCCTTTCAGAGGACCAGCTCCCTAGCACCGAGATGGCGAGGACTGGAGCAGGTACTATTGGCTACCAGGACTGCAGTTCGATCTACGAACCGGAAAAACTGGGTCCATGCGACACACTGCAGAAAAGTGTTGCAAGACCTAGTGAGCCCAGCTGTGTTGGCAGATCACCGCGATATCCTGGTCACCGAGAAAGGACAAGCCACGTCACCTGAAGGACATGAGGAAGTCTTCCCGGACCACGCGATTCCTGGTACATCTCGATATCAGCTGCGACCTAGGAAGAAAGACACTTCGTTGCTGAAAAAGACTGTTTGAGCCACTGTCCTGGGTGATTAAAGACTAACTTCAAAGGTGGGGGGGTAGCCTTTTAGTGACTATTCGTCTCAATGTTAGTGAAGAAATCAACGCCTGCCCAGGACCTTAGGGCTCCATCTGTTTTGTTGTTTGTTGACGAAATGAATATGCCGAAGGAGAAGAAACCGACTGTTGTAAAAGTTTGTACCAAAAGAACAATGATTGTTACTGGACTTACTTTGACTGTTGTTATTGTTGTCATAATAACATGGATTGTGGAAGAAGTAGCTCCTGTCCGAAATCTACTGACTGCTACTACTCCTGTCCCCATTGAACATCATTACTTTACTCTTCCTTATCATGAGCAAAAACATAGAATGTCCTACCTCAATAACACTTTCATTCAGATATTGCACCATACACACAATGCCACGAACATTACCAACTGCTGGGTATATGAAGTGATGCAGATCGATATAAACGATATTTTTCGTATTCCCTCTAAAGCATAAGAAAATGTCTTCAGCATATGCTAAAAGGGTCGTCTGTAGAAATCTGAAATAATTCCTGTTAGCATAAGCTAAAGCAATCTTGGTTGTGGTATCCATTTTGTTGGCTTTGTAATTCTCCCATCCTCTGCTGCTCATCTTTTTCCCTGCCTGTGCTGTCTATTTTAGTTGACTTCCTAACTCAGCTAAAAGCAATATGCATGCTAAGAGTTTGTAGCTGCCAGAACACCTGGTCTCAGACTCAACTGTCAATCATTTTCTGTTGTTGTAAACAGTTCTGTTCCCCCTCCCACTTTGCTGACTAAGTGATCTCCCATCTGCCCATGTTTGTCGGTAACTATTCCTGTGTAGGCCTCTACCTTCTATTTGTATCCACATGCTTACTAGTGCAGAAAAAGCTGTATATAAGGCCTGTGTTCTGTGACTTCAATGTACTACCTCAGGCAGCACTTGAGAGTGCTGTGTGGACGTAGTCCCACTCATGAGTTATTAATAAACTTGTTATTTGAATTCCAGCTTCAGTGCCAATCTCTATTTTGTTGGTCTATGGACCCGTGGACAGAGAAGGTTGACCCCTGCACCAGTGTGCACACTAAAAGGCACATTTCCACATTGGTACCATATACAAGGGACATACAAGTAACTTAAATGTACCAATTAGGTGTGAGCCAATTTAACCATGTTTTGGGGAGTGCGCATAAACACTTTGGCACTGGTTAGCAGTGGTAACGTGCACAGAGTATTAAAAGCCAACGAAAACAGGTACAGATGACAAGTGGGGTGCTATCTCCAGAATACATTTTAAAATGGCTTCTTCTTATATTTACTGTTTAAAGTGTGTACTGATAAGTGGACAAAATATCTGTGTGGGTGCTTTTCCCAATTTTTGTACCGGCCAAGACAGTAAAATACTGGTCATGTCAGTAAGAAAAACAGCTGGTGGCAACCCTACCTAAGAGGCTTCTAGCAACATGGTGGGAGCCTCTTTAGGTGAAAATGTCCTTGACGTGAAATTCATCCTGCACACTTCCATTACCCGCACAACAAGTGTTACTGATATCCTGGAAGATTTCTCCCAGCATGCCAGGGACACTTGAGTGACTTTCTCTGCAAGATCGCTTTGGTTCAAATGGAGATTTTGCATGGATTTGGCAACGACAACAGGTCTAAATTGGGTGTGCTGTCTTTCACCGTTTTAGGTGGCATCATGATCGTCTGGTGTTTTCTCTATGGGCACAGAGGGTTACAATTGAATCTTACGACCTTCACATCACTCAAAGATGGAGCGGAACACAATAGTAATACACAAAGCACATAATTGTAAGACGACTTAGAGTCTGGTCGGTGAACAATCCCTTGAACCAAATACACACGCACATCCCAGACAGACAGCCTGCACTGATGCTTTAATGTCAGCTGTTTGCTGATCAAATGACTTAGTATAACATACATACACAACATTTCACGTGAAGAGGAGCGAACTGTCTTGGGGTGGACCTTCGCACCATGGGTTCCAGTCTCATTTATTTAGTGGATAGATACTCTACACTCCCCCTTGGGATCTACTTGCGCATACTCATTGTTGCTACCTCTTCTGGTTGGTTTTGTTGTGTCCCACCCTCTAAACCTGTTCTGTAACTTCTGTTAACGCTAAAGGTCCGCTCCTCCTTTCAAACTCCACTCCCACCCACAGCTCCGGCCCTTTCCCACGCATTCCTTCACTCACTTAAGTAACATTCCTTTGCAACCCTTTTAAGGTGGATTTATCCACTGTCAGTGTGGTGTGTGTGTTGGGGAGGGGCAGTCTGCGATAGGAGAGGGGAGAGGTGCATGATAACGCAATGATGACCCCTCCAAAGCGGGTGATCAGTCACCCTACTCATTCTCTGCGTGCTCGTGGGTTCTTGCACATTGGGGCCCCGTTCTGTGCTGTGCCTGCAGACTTCACCATTATCCCCCCACCCCCCAGTTCCTAATCTGCGCACCCCTATTTCCTAAATCCATTTTCTAAGGGCATGGACGTGTTCTGTCTGCTCCTCCCCCACAACCTTTAAAACACACACAGCAGTCAAGGGGGTGGGGAAGTGAGCATTCATCTCCCACCTTAAGGAGCCGGTGATGTCATCAACCATCTGCAGCAGCCTGGCCACAACCCATTTCTGCATCCACCAAGCTGGAGAGCTCCACGGGCAGGCACCGAGAAACCCTGGGCTCCCGTTAGCCCCGGTCAGCTCCCTAGCAGGCCCAGCGAGATATTGCAGACAAGCAGCCCCCTGGAGCTGAGGCCTGCCTCTGCATCCGTCAACAAGCCTTCCCCTTCGTAGACATATATGTGCACTGTATGGGGCCCAGACACCTCTCTGCAGGCAGAGTCCATAAAGGGCGCGTTACACCTAGATGCACTGAGAACATAACAGCAGACCCACCCGTGTGAGAGCTAAAGGGGGCTCTCGGCAAGTAAGTATCGCATTTTCCCTGTTTTCATAGAGAGAAGTGGGAAGACGGGGGAGGGGCACGTAAGGTTGCGGAGAAATAGGAAGAATTTGAGGAGGAGAAGAGGGACTTAATGGAAGGAGATGACGAAGAGAAGACAGGTGGTTGGAAAACGTAGAGGAAAGAAAGAAGCGAAATAAGGCGGGTGGCGAGACTGAGTGATGGAAAAAAGGGAGAAACGAGAGGGGCGAGAAAGTAAGGCTGGAGTATGGCGAAAAAGGTGGGGAGGGAGCGTAAACAGAGGAGTGGTAGAATGACAGTGTGCGGTTCGAGATGCGGAGAGGGCACATGAATGAGAGGCGCGGAGGAATTCATAGATTGAGGAGAGTAAGAACTGAAAAGGAAATATGAGATTCTGCTATAGAGGGAGAGAGAAGGAAAGCCATTCTGGAAAGAGATGAAAAATTCATGTAGGCTTGAAAAATGGCGCGAGAGAAGATGGAAAGATCGCCTTTAAAATATATCGTTAGACAGACATACAGGTAGGATTAAGACTGAGATGTGGAAATAGTCTCCAGTGAAAAGAGACGAGAAGATAGGTGGTAGAAAAGAGGGGCAAATGGTAAAATAGACGAGGTGAGACTTGTGGAGAAGGAGTGGAAATTTCTGAGCGAAGGAGGTGGGGCGTGTGGCTAACAGGTGCTCACGGCTCTGCACATACTTTGCTGCTGCTGCTGCTGTTTATGGCTGCCTTGCGCACGTGACTATATGCTTTGCCGGCAGCAGCCCGGGTGCCCCGTAGTTTTGTACTCTCAGACGCGAGCCCCATTTCTTGCAGTTGTCAGCCCGCACTCCACCCTGTAATACTCAGCCCTCATTCATGACCAGTGTACCATTCAATGCTATGTACTCTGCGGCGCTCATCATTGACACAGACATTTGCACCTTGTTGTACCCACACCCCACGCACACTACGGTGCTCAGCCATTTACAGCGCATTGCTCAGCCCTGGACGAGGCTACGCTGCAAATTGCAGTTCTCATGATCCACACAAAATCCATGTACCACAAAGTACTGAGCCGTCTCACAATGGGCCACGTATCCTGCATTTTGCAGCCCTTAAAAGAGATCCACGTCCTCTGCTGTCCTCACACAGGACTCACATAGCATTCATTTCTCAGTGCTCACACAAGACGCGTTATCTGAAGTGTTCAACTCGCACATACCTCCCGAACCAGTAACACACACCTCTCCTTCATGTCCCTTTCACCCAAAAGTGCTCCTCTACCACGCAAGCCGCCCCCTGTACCCTATATTGCTGAGACCTCACGCGCGACCCCTCTGCCCTTGAGTTACCAGCGCGCACACTAGACCCCTTCAGCTCGCTGTCCTCAGCCCTCACATATATCTCTTTGATGTACAGTGTTCGCAATCACAGAAGCCCCTCACCCTGAGTGGTACTCGTTCCTCACACATGCAGTGCTGAGCCCTCACATATGCCCACTGCAATACTCGGGTCCCTTTGCCCTGCAGCGGCAGTGGTCATTCTGGGGGTTGTGTGTGCGCCGACGTGCTGGGTCTTAACACCCGGCCTTTGTGCCCTGCATTGTTCTTCCTCACACGCGTGCCTACCGCGCTGAACCGTCACACTCGACCTCTGTGCTTTGCAGTTCTCAGCCCTCAAAATATATGACTCATATCGCCCGCTCCGTTCTGGCAGGAATGTGTTTTAACTTAAGACTAGTGTATCACGTGGTGCTCCGCCTCCACACATGACCAATGTCAGCCCTCAGACTTGATCCCTGTCTTAAAGTGCTGAGTTCTGAAACATGATCATAGCACGCAGCTATTATTGGCTCCTGCTTTATGCAGTGCACAGCCATCAGAGGCGACTAATGTCAGCCTCAGTGCTCAGCTGTCAAACATAAACACATCGCCCTGAAAGACATCCCGGCTGGAAGCATGAACCTCGTACCCAGCACTGCTAAGTCCTCACACACCACCGCGTACTCTGCAGTGTTTAACTAATGCACAATCTTTGTATCCTGCAGTGCTTAACCCTCACACGTGGTCCTCGTGCGCTTCATACATGACTGATTTGCACTGCTCCTCCGTCATACAGTAGAGCAGCACTCACACATGGCCTATGTGTTTTTCAGTGCTTAGCCTTCATACATGTTGCCGGAAAAGTGTTCATCCCTCAAACTACTCTTGTGCTCTGCAGTGTTTAGGCTTAACACATAGCCCTCATACATCATCCCTATTCTGCACTTCCCAGCCTTCACACATGAGCATTATACATGTAGCATTTTGCTGTTAAACATAGAGCGTTAAGACCTACTCATGATTTCTGTGTGGTAGGGTTCAGTCCTCACAAATGTTCCTGTCTAACCCTGCAGTGATCAGCCCTCTTACCATGCCCAGTGTCAATCTTTATACATGGCAGTTGTACTGTAGTGCTTAGGCCTCATTACCATTGCACCCTGTATTATTCAGCCCTCGTACACGACCATTTACAGCCCTTGTACACAACCCTTGTCCTGCAGTGGTCAGCCACAATCCATGGCCAGAGCACTCTCCGTTGTCAGCCCTCAGAAAGAATCTACATGCCCTGTAGTCTCAGCCCTATCACCTGATCCACATCATCTGCAGCCCTAAGCCCTCAGCATGAACTCTGTGCTTGGCACTGTCGTGTGCTATATGACCTCTGCCCTGTGGCTATTAGCCCTTACACATGACCATAGCTGCCTGCAGTGCTTAGCCTTCACACATGACACCAAAACCCTGCATTGTTGAGTCCCAGGCACATACCACTGTCTATAATGCATTAGTCAGCCAAAAGACGCACCTCCGAAGAAATGGGGTGACGAGTTCCTGAAACTCCCATGTCTTACAGGTGCCCTTGGGCTTTAGGTTGCATTGGCACCCCATGAAGGGTGTCCCGCCTTCGGTGCAGGAGCCTGCGTAACGCCCAAGTCAGCCTTTAAGCCTGATTTATTTCCTAGTACCTAGTCGTGTGTATCTCACAGTGACCAGCGGCAGCCCCTCATACACTCCTTTGTCTTCCAGGATTCAGCCCTCCAAGAATGCTTGTGCATTTTCCTGTGCTTTTATATTATGCAGTGCTCACCATCTGATACATGCTTTTATATTATGCAGTGCTCACCATCTGATACACGCGACTGTGTCTCTTTACAGTGTATAGCCAATCATCCATGTAACTATGTATTTACAGTGCTTAGTCCCTTACACATTCTTGAGAGTACTTTCCCTCAAACATGCCTCTGTGCACCTGGCCATGTTAAAGCTCTTACACTCTCTCCTCTGCAGTGCTCAACCTCTGGCATATCCTCATGCCCTTGACACCGTATCGGTTGCATTATTGGCAGACATGCCAATGCTCGACGTTCAGTGTTAGGGGATTCATAAGCCAAATGTATCCTTCAGTGCCGAACCCTCACACAAACCACGTGAACCCTCCAATGTTCAGCCACAGTTCTGTCCACACGCCCTCCGAAGTGTTGCTACCATGAGGCAACCCGTTTGTCATGAATTGCTCAGTCAACAAGTATTTCCCTGTGCATCCTAAATATATGGATGTGTGCAAACCTAGCCAAAAGTCATCGGGGTTATAATGTTTATTCTAGCCTCTAGCTACTCCCCTACTAATCTTGCATTCTTCCTCCCCGGGGTATCCTGCATTGCACAACCCTCAGTTATGATTCAGAGTGCCCACAGCCCTTCCCTGACACATACCCCTATGTATCCTGCAGTTCTCAGGCCCAAAGTATACCCCTGTTTCTTGCAGTGTTACTCGCCTAGTACTTGACCCTGTGTAGTCCTGCAGTGCCCTGTCCCCAGTTGTGGCCCAATATATTCTACAGTATTCCTACCCTGACACCTAACCTTGTGCATCCCTCAGTGCACAGCCCACCGTTATGACCCTGTATTTCTTACAGTGTTTCTCCCACCACACATGCTCCTATATGTCCCCTGCATTGCCCCCTCCTGATATGCTTGCAGTGTTTCCCTTGATGCATATGTGTGTATCCCCAGCCCCAAGCTATTCCCATGTGTTTTTGCAGTGTGCCTGCTCTGACACCTGACCCTGTGTATCATGCAGTGCTCAGCACATAGGTATACCCCAACATATCCTGCAGTGTTGCTGGAAAATGACTGTGTATATCCCATAGTACCCAGCCTACATGAGGTATTCAGATTTGTTTCTTACAGTGTTCCTCCTGTAACAAATGGCCCTAAATAGCCTCCAGTGCTCAGTCCCTGGTATGCCCCTTGTTTCTTGTTTGTTTTTTCCTGTATTCTCTGCCCCAAAGTATGTCCATGGGTTTCATTCAGTGTGCCTCCTCTGACACTTGACTTAGAGTAATCTGCATTGCTCAGCTCCAAAGTATAGCCCAATATGTCCTGCATTGTTCCTGGCACATGCCCTGTGTATCACGTAGTAATCACGCCATAGATATGCCCCTGTGTGTCTTGCTGCATTCCTGTCATCACAAATGCCACTAAATATCCGGGAATGCTCAGTCTTTCAATGACCCGTGTTTCTTACAGTGTTTTTGTCTGACACATGCCTGTGTATCCTAAGCCCCAAAATATGCCCATGTGTTTTTGCAGTGCACTGCCCGACACGTGACTCTGTGTATCTTGCAGTACTCAGCCTCCAAGTATGCCCCACGTATTCTGCAGTGTCCCTGGCAGACGACCTTGTGTATTCCGTAGTCCTCAGCCCACAGATATGCTCTTTGTTTCTTGCTTTGGTACTATCATGATACATGTCCTTTGTATCCTACGGTGCTCAGTCCTCAGCTATGCCCTTTTATACTTTGACTGTGTTAATTCACTGCCATATGCATCTTTGTATCCTGCAGTACTCAACCTCCAAGAGTGTCTTGCTTTGTTCTCCGCATACCACTTGGCCCTGTGTATCCCGTAGCGCTCTGTCCCCAAATATGGCCTCAGTTTTCCTCCCATGACGTATATCCTGTGTATCTTGCAGTGCTAAGACCCCAGATATGCCCCGAGTTTCTCGCAGTGTTTTGTCCCTAATGTACATCCATGTGTATATCTTGAGGTGCTCCTGTTTATCCTTCATTTTCTGACACGTGCCACTCTATCTTGCCATGCTCAGCCTGCAGGTGTGCACCCATGTTTCCTGCAGTACTCAACACCCAGGTATGTTCCCGTGTATTCTGCAGCTTTAATCCTCTTACCCACGCCCCTGTGTATTCTGTAGTGGTCAGCCCAGATATGCCCTTGTGTTTTCAGCAGTGTTACCCTCCTGCAGCCTTAGCCTATCATTTTGTCTGTCTTGCAGTTCTCAGCAATAAGTTATGCCCTCCCTGTTTCTTGCAGTGCTTTTTCCCTGGCTCGTGGCACTGAATACCCTGCGGAGATCGGACCCCAGGTATTTTTTAATGCTTCTTGCAGTGTTCCTTCACTGACACATGCCCTTTATATCCTTGCTTCTCCCCCAGTTATGCCCCTGTGCATCCTGCTATATTTCTCCACTGGCACATGTGCCCGTGTGTCCTGCATTGCTTAATTTCCAGATATGCACATGAGCATCTTTCATTGTTATTCCACTGAGAAATGTCCCGTGTTTCTGATGGATACTTCTAACTGTAGTTCTCTCGTCTGCTATGGACTTCTTAGGATGATAATGAAGATTCTCCCTCTAATTCCTTTTGTTGCCAGACGAATATTAGTCCAAGCACTCATACTGTCTCGGCTGGATTATGCGAATGCAGTCTATTTGGGAGCGCCACAGGGAACTACTAAGAGACTGCAGATTGTTCAGAACTGTGCAGCCCGCCGTTTAATGAATATTCCCAAACGCAGTTCAGCCAAACCAACCCTTACTATGTTGCACTGGCTCCCCATTCAGGAAAGAATTAGGTTCATGGCTATGTGCATTGTCCATAAATCTATTTCTGGGAAGGGTCCCCCAATGTTTCATTCATTGGTGCAATCATACCGCCCCAATAGGACGTTGAGATCCTGACAATAAACGACTAATCGCAGTTTCTTTGAACAAACGCTCACGAACTGGAGGTCGGCGGTTCTCATATAATGCAGCCAAGTTTTGGAACCAGCTCCCAGATTATCTACGTCTGGAATCTAATTATCTTAAATTCAGAAAACAGCTCAAAACTTTTCTCTTTCCGTGATCGGTTCTGTGTTTTTAAGGTGTCACATTAAGCACTGGGATGCCCCTGGGTAGCCATGCGCTATATAAATGTGTATTCATTCATTAATTCATTCATCTTCTGCAGGTGCCAGACAGGAACCCAGAAATGTTGCTATTGGGCTGACAGATGACACCATTGCTCCTTGTGGGCTCTTACACGTCTCCTAATGTGACGTCACAAATATGGCATCACTCAGCACTCTGACTGCAATTACTTTTTGTCCATGCCTTCTACGCAGATCTGATGTGCTCTTTTCTGAAATTTTCTTTTGTTTGACTACGCGGGTGAGTTTGCTGCTCAGCTCACCTCTCAATTCCGACCTCAGCATCATCTTCAGATTTGGCTCCTTCCCTTTTGTGTAGAGGCTCGCACACTCAGCACTGTTCCGGTTCTGCACATGGTGCTACAAGATCCACTCCCGGCTATTTTGGCACCTGGTGTTGACTCCACTCAATTGGTGATGTTCACCAAGTTTTTCTGGCTAAGCTCCAAACCCCTCCGAATCCCTCTGGTGCACCTAAGGAGCTTCCTGACCCATCAAATTCCCAATCGCCAGTGGTCTTTTCCCGGTGCCAGTCAGCTGCGCGACAGCTGTTCTTCTCCATCTTGGCTTTGATTTGTCCCACTCTGTTGCTGTCTGTGCTGATGCCATGATCGGCGTTGGCACAGAGCCTCCACCCGTCCAGGGGTTGGGTCATCCATCAGTCGGTGTTAACTTGATGTTAAGGGCATACATATGCTTGTGCTCTGTCCCCTCATGCTTCGTAATGTCAGCCTGGAGTCCCAGACACTCTTGTGGGTCCTCTGCTTGCTCCAGTATGGTGTCAGGGAAAGTATGTGTTCATCAAAGTCTCAGAGAGGTTTGTGTCATGCCTTCAGATGGGAGTCTGAGGCTGAGGTGGGTCTTGACTAGATCCTGAGTCCTCTTTCGGAGGAGATTACATCTTTTAATGAGACTGTGAAAGCTGTGGAGGTATTTTTTTGTCCTCATATGCCTATTGAATTTTCTACTAACTAGGAGGTTTAAACTAATTTCTTGACAGCCGTCCTCCAGTCTGCCCTGTTCTCATTAGAGCCTGTGTCTGCCCTATAATGAGGTGATGCTTGAAACCATTCAGTATGTTTGAAATAGTTCACCTTCTACTGCAGTGGTCAGTGATCTTGACTGCATTATCACCAGGCTTCTGGCATCCGTAATTTTCTGTCTTCCAATCTGGAAATTGACAATGCTGTGTGGTGTTCTTCCTTGATCACAGGTTTATTTTCAGCCCCACCTATAAGTCTTCATCCATTGATTTGGATGTCCATTGGAAGCGTATTGATGCAATGGGAAAGAAAGATTTCTTGTTGAGTGGTATGGCCCTCTGTTCTTGTAATGCTGTATGCCTGCAGGCCCGCTATTGCCTTGTCTTTGGAATATAGCACAGATGCTCTTTCCAGGTTATCTGGGTGGCTACTCTGCTGAGGTGGTTTGTGATGGATTTGGAGCTCCCAGACTACCCCTTAAGTCTGGCCTTGACACTGTAGACTCGGTTGCTGGACCTATGGACTTACATATATCTCCAAACCATAGAGTTCAGTTTGGTCCCCTTTGTCTCCTAAGGACTGTACAGCTTGGATTGTTGAACTTATCTTTTGATGGCTCCCATTTTTTTTGGCTAGAAGCTGAGCATGTTGCCTCTCGTTCGAAATTACTGGCAACTCCTTCGAGTAATTTAGAGGGGAAGTGTGGGCAGGCCAACAGCAGTACAAGGGCATGGCTATATATGAGACATTTGCCTGTTAAAGACCTTCAAGCACTCACTAGTGCTGAATGGGGCGTTGTGTCTTTAAAGGTCCCTGGTGCAGCTCTGGGGCCCTTTTGTTCGGCTTTTCACTCATCTTTACACCATAATAGTGCATTTGCAGTCACTTGTGTGGTGAAAAAGAAGGATATTCCTTCTGGTATTCACACCAATGTTTTCACCAAATTTGTTCCTCATATTTTTGAAAACGGTGTCCTAGTTCTGGTTAGAGTCACATTATAGGCTAAGCCTGCTTCGACAGAAATAGAGTACCACGGTTCGTTTTATTTGTCCTTCCCTGGGTGTCACCCTGTTAATAGTATTCTTCTATTACTATTTCAGATATTCTGGAGGGATGGCTTCTTTGTAGGTCCTGGTTCCAGAGCTTGTGTTCCTCTGCCCTGGTTTGCTTTTCTTTGGTTCTTTTTTTGAAGTCCTGTGCTGTCCTTTACTTGCACCTGCAGGTGTGCACCCATGTATACTGGGTGCACACCTGCAGGTGCGAATAAAAGACTACCGATGCTACTTATAATATTCTCCCACATTTTATTTCTGGCCATAGCGAAGATTGCACTATGTAGTTTCCAATGGTACCCTGACAGGGGCGTGGGGGTGAGGGGGAATCCCTTGTAGTCACACATTCATCAAAGGGTTTAGAGTAACAAATTACTTTTTCAGCATGCACAATTGATGTATGGTATGACTGCAGTTGAATGAGTGGGTATTCAAATCAATATACTACCTGGATTCTGGTCCTGATGAACGCCACAGACCCAGTCTGCAGTTACAAGGGAGAAGCATGTTAAATACGACACAACTGTGATTAATCTCATCGGCATCCTTAACCATCCAACAACCTTAGCGATCAACCAGTAAAAGCATCCTCAGGGCACCTTGGAGATTTTTAGCTTTACTCTCTGGATCCCATTTCCTTAATAAAATCCTGAAAGTACCTCCTAAAACTTAGAAAGCCCATTCGTCATTATAAGCATTTTTAACAATTGAGTAAGATAGAGGATGAAGCATAGGTTTGTCTGGGCTTACCTATCCGTTTTTCCAAGTATGCTGAATCCTTCCTGTACACATACACATGACGTACTAAGTGTATACATTACAGTGGATAACGTGCCCTGATACACAAGAGAATTGATCAGGATTGCATGTTTCATGTTTTCATAGTATGGTTGGGAGGGTGCAATCCATAAGGACCCTTCCCTCTTTAACGAATGGAGAGATTTGTGTAGACTATGCACTTCTTGTTTTCCACTACCTAGGGTTGGATGCTTTGGCCCTGTTGCCGGGGTGGTGGATCCTCTAGCTGTTTCCCTCCTCAGACCCTCCTCTATGGTCCTCCTGCTTGGGTATTTATTCACAAGTCGAGGAATCTACACATAGAGATATCAATCAGAAGAAAGGTACTTACCTTTGGTAACAATCTTTCTGGTCGATACTCTATCTCCCTTCAGAGTCCTTATTGAATCCACTTATCTCACCCCTCTGAGCACTGGTTACCCTGTTCACAATACTGGGTGGGTTTGTGCACTACTTTCCTTTGAATTTGTGCCTTCTTTCAATCGGAAAAGATGTGACCTAGAAGCTAGAGCTTCTGACGTTAGAGCTGGGGAACCAGGTATAAATCCAGACCTAAGCTCAGCATTCTTTGTTTCTGGGCAAATCACTTCTTCTCCACAAGCCTAAACATGTTGAACTATTCTGGTTCTCTTATAAAATCGTTCTAATGCCTTCGGGTTAGATTAATGCTTTATCAAAATGCAAAAAAAGGGCATACTGGGGAAAAAGCATGAGAACTGATGTTAAGAGTGCTCAGCGGTGCTGTGTATGGCTTTGTGGTGTCATATTTGACGAAGAGACTAAGTCGGCATGGAGCTATGTCACCACCCAGGGAGAGCTATTAAAATTTTTCCGGACCCAGTCTTGACCCTGGAGGAGATTTGTGATGAATTGGCAGGTAGATAGCAAATCCATTAGAAAGATTGTTGCTGAAGCTAAATAAAATGTTCACCTTTAAGTGCTCAGCCTTCACACACGCCAATTACTTGCAGTGTTTTTTCTTGCCATGTATCTTTTTGTATATCCCACAGTGCTCAGCTCCATGCTAGGAATCCATGTAACCTGCTCAGTTACTTTACTGGCACCTGCCGTTATGTAACCTCCAGTGCTCAGCCTGCCTAAATGCCCCTTGTATCTTGCAGTGTCCACCCTATGACAGGTGATCCTGTGTTTCCTGCTGTGCTACCATTTTAATTGTGATGGGGCTCACTACAAAGTCTGGGGCGGAGGATCCCAAGAGGTGAAAAAAGAGACAAAGGCACGGCACAACTTCCTCCCTGCACTTTACATATCTGGCAAAAGTGGTTGTCCTACGCCCAAACTTGCTCGTTTATAGCCATATTTGGAATGGCATGTTCCATATCTTCATGCTACCAGATGCAAAAGAATACTGTCTGACACCCTATACCACGTTGTTTCACCATAACTGCGGAGGCCTACCGTGTGTAGAGACAGATCATGTGGGGCAGAGTGTCCCACACATGTACTGGGCACCTGCACATTCATGTTTAAGCAGGGACTCTAAACTGCCTCGAACCACTCACTGTATTGGTTATGATTTCTTATCGTTCTGAAGACATATTAAAAAACACACAGCCCCAATTTCCCTGTAAATGCGCCTTGATGCACGCTCATCAGCACCCATTTTCCAGCTCGTTATGCTCCCCTCTGTGACACACGTACAACAGCCCCCATATATTGTTCGGAGGATTTCTCTATGCTCTCTCCGGTACGTGGCTACTTCTTTGCTAATTTTCAGAGGCCAGAGGCACTTCAGCAAATAATTAATCTCGGGACTCATAAGAATGTGTTCTGCACAAATTGTGTATTTTCTCTCACAGTTAAAACGCCAGAGTATACTTGGTGCCAACGCCTCAAAGTCCACTTGTGAGGACCAATCAGTATTCCATCTTACATACAACCAGTACGGGATTAGTCCAAACAAGCTATAGGAGTCAGTCCTTATTGACTAGAAGTTGACTAGATAATGACTAGAAGTAAAGGGCAACCCATTAACCCAAAATATTCTTGAGTGTTCCACGTCAAACCCTCTTCCACAAATCTTTCTGGTGCCTTCTCTAGATTGTTATACACAGTAGAAGTTGTTCTTCATAGGCCAGTGTTGTCAGTTATGTTAGAAATTGGGTTTCTTGTTGGCTAGGGTATGCACCTAAGCCAGGCAGAACCCACCACTCTAGTCAGGGCAAGGGAGTTACACACTGAAGATCAGGGACGGCTTTAGCGCAGATGGCGCCCTGTGCAACAATGTCTGTTGGCGCCCCCCTAATGACCACCTCTGCCACGGATTCCCTCACTAGCACCGTTTAACAGTGTCCCTCAAGTCTCCATAACCACTGTCTCTTAGATTCATTTAGTTTTATAGCGCCACTCATACCGGTGTAAGGTGTTGCAGCACTTTACATCACACACACATTGCACAGAAACAATCATACCTGTGAAAATAAGTGTATAGTAAATGTTACATCAGACAGGACTACAAGGTGTAGTGCAGGAGTGTCGTCATCTATACAGGTAGGCAACATAGTTTGAGGCCTTATCTGGAAAAGTACAAGTTCAAACTTTAAAACGTAACATCATTGTTAGGGGTTCTCTTTAATAATAAGAATTGCTTTCTGCCCAAATGAACCCTTTTCACAAGATTAGGATGATAAAAGACTGGGCAAAAAAACATGTAATATATACCTTGAAATTTGAATTCAGCTCCTTGATGACAGTTAATAACCCAATGTTCTATATTAGGATTTTGACAAATAAATGATAAGTTGCAAAAGGAGCTCTCTTACAGAAGCAGTTACACACGGATCTATTTACATTATATGCGCTTTATGATCTGCATAATACAAGTTCTTAGCAGCAGGCATTTTAACCCTCTGCGCTACCTTAGTATGAGTCAAAACTTCCCCAAGACAAAACTCTGGTCTCTTTACAGAAAGACGATTAATCACCAGAGTTAACTTGACATTTTAAGTTATGTCTGAAAAATTGCTGGAGACCTGGAACGCCGCAGCAGGGGCTTCTAAAATAATATTATACATTTTAAAAAATGACGCCCCCACCCCAAGTCAACGCCCGGTGCAGTGGCACCGATCGCACCGCCCTAGAGCCGGCCCTACTGAACATAACCCCTGCTCAACCCCTTGGTAACTTGGCAGAGCAGTCAGGCTTATCCCAGGGGCAATGTGTAAAGCGTTTGAGCAACACACTCATACAGCAGTGACACACTAGGCACAGTACAAAAGAAACTCTACCCTAGGCTATATAAAAATAGCCTTTGTATTATCCATAAAAACACATTAGATCACCATCACATATTTTACCGTGCCAGTAGGCACTTGTCGTGACTTTACAGGGATTACATAAATCACTGTGCTAATCCGGCCGCTGTCATAATCATTACAGTTAGGGACTCGTAGTTACTGGTAAAATTGCCCTCAGCACAACATGTTATGCATACATCTCTTCAGCAGAGCACCTTAGTAAACACTTGCAGTAGAACACATATCATCTAAATACACTATGCCCACCTTAGGCATGGTCAGATCACCAATAGTGCACATAACACTTATGGAGGGTCCACCTTGTAATCGCATCAGACATAAACATAATAATGGTACTTAGCATAGCACATTATGCATAGACACATCATCAGCAGTGCAGTACAATAACCGCTTGTAAGCATAGACACATCATCAGCAGTGCAGTACAATAACCACTTTTAAGTTGCACACATGGCGGAGTATTTACTCCTCACTTGCACAGGTTACCAAAAACACCCATCCAATATGCACACTCGCCCCGGTTGCTCGTTATCCTGCCACTACCGTGCCAGGACGTCCTATCCTCCTGGACATCGAAAGGGGCAATGGATTGAATCAGGAAGAACACACCTCCTTCCCACCGGTGGGGGGGAGACTTCACTCAGTCCCCTCTGCCTGAGGAATGGCCGCGGCAGCCCCACAGGTATATGGCGCAGCTGCCGGCTTCACACACGGCATTAATAATACAGGGTAGACCTACCCCAATCTCTATGCTCCGCTGACCTGACAACGTCGTTCCTTCTCGGCTGACAGGGGGCTTCGCTCTGCTCTTTACCAGGGCAGACTTGTGACTCTCCTTCCTCGGAGGGAAAGACAGTGCTGGTACTGGCAGATGCCCCAAGTTTGGCAGAATCAGGATAGGTGACCTGGGCCGGCTCCTCCTCCCTCACTCTTCGCTGTTTAGGCAAAACATGGGTCTCTCCT
The DNA here is from genome assembly GCF_964204655.1 of Triturus cristatus. Classification (NCBI taxonomy): domain Eukaryota; kingdom Metazoa; phylum Chordata; class Amphibia; order Caudata; family Salamandridae; genus Triturus; species Triturus cristatus. The sequence goes on from NC_140590.1 coordinate 265,107,893, forward strand.
CTGCCTCTCGGGAGCCTTGCCCACAACCAGGCTCAGTCTCTGTCTGGCTTCCGGTGGCTGCTCTCTGCGTCCCGCTTCCCATCGCGCAATAATCAGTCCACGCAAGGTACTTTAGCGTAAAAGGCCATTTTATTAGGACAGGGTTGGACAATCATAACCAGAAACATAACACAAATCCCCAACAATCCCCAACAACAACATTTTCCACTATCCCATACTCTCCAAGACTCCAACTACTCCATCCCCACTTCACACCGCAACCTTCTCACTTCCATTCGCTTCCTCACTTCTCTTCCCAAAACTCCACCATCATCTCCATTCGTCGTACACTGGTCTGGCGCACCCCCACGTTTCCCCAGTATCCCCCTCCCCGGAAGGGTGAGTATGCCCGTCATGGACTCCTCCCCCCTCCCCAATCCGCCCCACACACACACAACCCGTCCTAAACTGGCACGCTGAATAAACATGACATCTCCAACTAGTCACGTGATTGCCGGGTGGGCGGGTGGCCAACGATCCACTAGCTGACCCACCCTGAGGCGCTGGGGAAAGGAAGAGGAAGGACTCCCTCCTCCTCCCCCCTTTATCCCCTACCTGACGACCCCACCCCTTATCCCACCCCTTCCTCCCCTGTCCTTTCTATTGCGCGAATTCCCCGGGGGAAGACTAGACCGCTGGTCTTACTTCCCCCGGGGGCCGCATCACGCAATAATCAGTCCACGCAAGGTACTTAAGCGTAAAAGGCCATTTTATTAGGACAGGGTTGGACAATCATAACCAGAAACATAACACAAATCCCCAACAATCCCCAACAACAACATTTTCCACTATCCCATACTCTCCAAGACTCCAACTACTCCATCCCCACTTCACACCGCAACCTTCTCACTTCCATTCGCTTCCTCACTTCTCTTCCCAAAACTCCACCATCATCTCCATTCGTCGTACACTGGTCTGGCGCACCCCCACGTTTCCCCAGTATCCCCCTCCCCGGAAGGGGGAGTATGCCCGTCATGGACTCCTCCCCCCTCCCCAATCCGCCAACCAGGGAACCCCCGGAGGGCGGTTACCTGCCCCACCCCACACAAGTGCACCTTTCACCCTCACCCCCTCAGACACCAAATCGACTCATTCCACAACCCACTAATCAGATCCCTCATCTCCATCATATAGTAGGCGTTTCCCATGTGCGAAAGGTGCACGCCATCAGCCCTAAAAAGCAAGGGCTCTTCGAGCCGCAGACCAGGATGCGCCAGCACCTTGATCCCACAGTCCTCACAAAAAACCCTCATCGCCCTATTCAATTTTCTGCGAGCGCGCTCCACCGCAGCGGGCTTCAACGCCCCCCTCCAAACCCTTCGTGGAATGAACTCTGTCCACACAATACAAGCGCCAGCCAGATTGCGTTTTATCGCTTCCAAGTCCCGCTGCATCAAATAAATCAACGACACCGCTGATTGCCGCACCAGATCGTTCTGTCCCAGGTGTATAACAAGCAGATCCGGACATCCTTGCTGCGAGACTTTCTTCGTGAGCCAAGGCAAAAGTTCCCCCCAGCGCATCCCACTCCTACCCCACCAGAACACCTCATGACTGCTGCTTCTCAGGCCCAGGCTACGCCCGTACACCTGCCTGTCAGAAAACTTGGCAGCCCAATGCACAAATGAATGTCCCACTATCCAGGTAACCGTCTTGGCTCCAGGACCCCCAACACAACCTACGAAGAAAAGAGGAGCGTTAGAAACGAGAACATTCGCACAAAACGCTCACACAGCCGCCGCGCACCCCTCCGCCCTACTTCCTAACGTACAGCTCGCAGCAGCGCGAACGCCATCTACCAATCTTCCTGATCTTATCCCAGGACCAACCCAGCCGTGCCGCCGCCGTCGCCGCGCCGATCCGAAAGGAATGAGTCCCATACCCCGCTGGGTCCCTACCTAAGCGCCGCAACGCCATGCGCAGCACCGCCAATAGTTGGTAAGCCGTGACCCTTTTTCCAGAAGCATGACAGAAAATCTCCCCCACCAATCGGCCGCACTGCCCGCAAAAACTGCTCCACTCCCGCACCGGGCACACTCCCAACTCCCCTGACTCACTCAGCCACACCCACGAGCCTCTTCCAGCCTGATCCGTCTTGGAACGCCCCAACCATAGCCCCAGGCGCCCCCCATCCAAGCGAACATCCTCAAACCTCATCCCCATCCCCCCTTACCCCCCAGCAACTCCGAAACCCGGAAAGCCCCAAAGAACATCCACGTCATACATAGGCGGAACAACGCCAACTCGTACAGATCGTAACACAGAGAACCCAACACCCCCAACACATCCACCAACAGTTCAAAAGTGATCGCCTCGCGCAAAGGCGCTCCCCCCCGCCCTCCCCGCTCCCTGGTCCAGCCCTTCAGCATCCTGCTCAGCAACTCACCCCTGGCTGGATCAAAACCCAGAGACTTCCCGACAACAAAATGCGGCTGGTAAGAGACACAAAGTGGGCGAGGGAGAGCGCTTCCCGCCTCAAGCTCTCCCCTCCGGCTGCCCTTTAGCAACAGGGACCGGGCAGCACTGAATACGCACCACTACCACAGTGCTCCTCATGCTCTTTCCCCAAGTAAAAGACGAGAGAAGGGGAAAGAGCTCTCCAGACCCTACATAGCACTCCTAACGTGCTCTGGGATAGCAGGGTGAATTTGCAGCTCTCACCACACGCTGAGTCCAAAAGAACACAGCGCAGAGCTGGGCACAGGCAGTCCAGCACAAAGGGTAGAGCTGGGCACAGGCAGGCCAGCACATAGGGTCCCTCAGCAGAGGGGAAGTCCTTTCAGCCCCTCCAGCAGGCAGCAGGTTAGTCCCAAGTGGCGGTTACTCCTGGCACACTGCAGTCCTACGCAGTGTTCTCTTCAGGTCTTTTCCAGTTCTTTAGTCAGGGGTCACAGCCCCAGTACTTATAGTGCTAACAGTCTTTGTTCTGCCCTGGCACAGAGCCCTCAGCCCAGTTTAAATCCGTTCTGCAGGCACTTTACAATTATATTTACAAGTGCACAACAATCTCCTTTGTTAGTATAGGCTATGGCCCCAGACACACCACAGGTGGGGCTGAGCCGTCATTGTGGAAGGCAGGCACAGCCCTATTCAGGTGCAGGTGCTATTCCTCCCACCACTCCAAATGCAGACCAGGCCTTTTCAGCCTAGCGCGGAGTCACAGAGGCAGGGCAGGCACACCTCAGCCCCCCCAGGGACTGGCTGGAGGGAATGCACATCCCCTCTCCCTCTGTCAGTCAGAACCATACAGTCAATACACATCAGGCAGGCACAAAGACATATAGCACACAGAAATGCCCACTTCTAAAGTGGCATTTCTAAAATAGTAATAATAAATCTGCTTTCACCAATAAGCAGGATTTACCACTACTATTCCAAACATACCAAACTTGAACAGAGGCTTGCGTCATTTTAGCAAAGGCTTCTTGTCGCACAGGACTTTTGTATTTGCTACATTCTCAGTGTCACATCTGTGACACTAGACAAGAATACATTGTATAGTCACAGCGTTCTTTGTGTTTTGCCTGACAATCAGATGTCACATTACTGACACACTCTACCGTTTTGGGTCTGGCGTTGGTAAATGAGAATCCTTGACACGCAGAACAGAGCAAGTGGCAAATCTTTATTTTCGGCTTGACCATTCACCACTTTGTTCAATTTTCGGGAGACTTCTCCAGTGCAGTCATCCTGCCTGATAATTGAATGGCTGGGGTGTTTTCCATAGGTCCTCTCCCCCGCTTCCAGGCTCTTCCTCTATTTTGTGTATTAGCTACCAAGAGGTACAGTTGCATCATTTGTTATACAAATGCAGCAGCAAGAGAGGTGGAGCTGTAAGTACCCGGGCAGGGAACAGGAGTCTAAATTAAAAGGAAAGAAAATGGCATCCCACCTTTCACTGCTGTTACCTTAACTTCAGTGACGTTCCTGGTCCATGGAGCTAGGATCTTAAAATGCTTACTTCCAAGCAAGGGTAAAGGATATCTGTCCTCGCCCAACAACCACCAGACACTGGCGTAACGAACCTTGAGGGGGCCTCCCTGCAAGGCACCTGGGGGTGGGGGGCTCAATCAGGAGCCCTCCAGCCAGAGTGCTGTGCTGAGGGAGCCCCCTGGAGCTTGGGGCCCACCCGCACCGTGGGGGCTGCGGGGGCCTGTGTTACACCCCTGCCACCAGACCCAAGCTAAAGTCATAGATTTCTGGAAAGTGTTAGGGAAATTTCAGTGCCTGCTTGCAGATTCAAAGAACCGGACTTGGGCAGCTTAACCTAAAGCCTGCATTTTGTATGGTCATCCACACACAGGAAATCCCAAACTCATTTCAGTTCCCATGCAATAAAGAACCAACATACTCTCCACGTACAGCTAACCTCCTGCATGAACAGGGAACAAACTCTGCACCCATGTCCAACATAGATGGGGTGAAGGGCTCAGTTGAGGGAGACTCGAAGGCATTTGATCAGGATAGACCTGTAGACATCTCTGCCCTGATGGTGACAAGCAAAAAATGCTTGTTCCTTCAGTTATAATTGAAAGGTGACAATACTGCCAGTTCCTCCCTCTGTGTTCTGTGAATGTCACATTTAAATGGGCGGGTGCACCTTGGCTGCCGCTTCGAACCTTAGAGCCACCCAGGGCCGGTTTTTGTCATGGGGAGCTGGGCCCAGGCCGCCAATCTTCTAAGGGGTGCACGGAGCTGTGTGCATTAAGGTTATGCAATCAGCAATACCCTTCTTATCTTGCTCCTGCGTGCTCGTTTCTCTGTCAGATTTGCATTTTAATGTGGTCTTTCATTATCATACTGTAGGCAATGTTTTTAACACCCCATCAGCCCATTTCCTTGCCTTCCCCTTCTCACCTACTCTGACAAACACCAACAACAACCTCATCAGCCTGTGGCATCTAAGTTATGGGTGATTTGGGTTAGCGGAGGTTGTTTGTGTTCAGGAGCCATTCCCTGCTCAGCCAGGGACTGACCAGTGAACACAAAAAGGCACCTCATTTTATTTACTAGCATCAACAAGGGCTCCAAATTTCTCTCCGCCCAGGGTGCTATTTAAGCAAGGGCCTACTCTGGAAGCCACCAGAGCCATCAGTGAACACACATTATTGTCGTGATCAATGAGGCGAAAAATTCGAAAGCTACATTAAGTATAATGTGACTCTTATATCAGTTTAACATGGGGTGGGGGCAAACACTCTTTTGGCTCAACACCTACATAGTATTTTACCTTTTCAAGGTAATCACAAGTTAAATCTTGGCACTCCTTAATTTGTGGTAAATGTCTTTGCTCTGTAGTCATACTTAGCGAACAAGACTGTCTGCAGCCTTTCATCATGGTTTAAAATTCCGTTCCTCCGCCCACCTATCAGCCTTTATAAGTTTCCTCACTTGCATGAGAAAAAGTAGGAAGGGCTATGTCCAAGTTGACCAAAATGGCCCTCAAACAACAACCACAAAGGTCTGGATCTCGTCCTTTTCCTCCACAAAGGCGGCATCATCGCCACCCCCTTTGAATGTCGACAAAGCCACTGATATCGAGGCTGCCTGCATGACGATTCAATCCCAGTTCCTTCAGAGGGAGAGTCCGTAGTCCCTTTTTAGGTCTCACCTAGGCAGAGCATGCATTGTCTAGACATGCTACATCTACTCTGTGGGCTTACAGCCCCCTTATTGCTTTCTATTCGTTATATTGTGTGCCCTTCTAAAAGGCTTGCTTCCATCTGGCTAATGTGTTCTTTCTCCCTCTTTTGGTATCTTGCTCCCTCCCAAGGAGCACTGCCCTATTACTAGTAAGCTTTCACTTTCGGCCATTTCTATTCGTTTCGGCGCAGTATTGTTTTAGTTTGTAACTGCTTGTAATAGGAGCAAACGTATTTTCAGTCGTTCCGTTCCTGTTTATTGTCACATTTGCTGGGACAGATGTCGCTCCTAGCTCCGTTCCTGTTTATCGTCACATTTACCACATTTGACTCGAGCGCTCAAGTTTTGAGTTGCTCCGTTATTGTTTATTGTCACATTCGCTGTGACAAATGTCGCTCTCAGCTCTGTTTCTGTTTTTAGTCACATTTGCAATTTTTTTTTACATTATGTGTTGTCATTTTTACTTTCTTTTACGCATAGAGTTTTCGTTTTACAGTGTTGGCAATGGCATGTGGTGTAAAAAATCTTCGCTCATTTTGATCCTCATAACGCTCGATCCATTAGCAGAACCAGAGCGCCTGAGAGGATCGTTCATGGGATGGGTGGGGCTACATGCGCATACTTTCTGTGCATGGCTCGTTACTTCAGCAGGCGACAGCCAATTCCTGTAATGTGGCAGTGGAACGCTTGACACTTTAAGGCTGCCCCAGCCACCAGTACTTCTAAAGCAGAGTGGCTGCATATGAGTCCATTTATTCTGCTTAAAAGCACAGCGGCGAGGCATAATAAATGTAGTGCTTTACTTATCCCCACCCGCTCCCTGTTTTTTCAACCCTTTGTCTTCTCCCTGTCTCTGTTTCTTCACTACTCCTGTTAGCCACCCCTACCCAATTGACATAGCTAGTAGGTCTCCCATCGGCAAAACCTATTGGCTTTGCCAATTATTGTTTGAAAATACTCTGCCTTTAGACCCTTGATATATTTCACCTCTCTTACTGTTTCTTATCAAGGCCCATTTGAATTTACGAAAAAGATTGGGAGTTGTAGGCTCTTGGGAAAGCCCCATGTATCACAAACCACACCTGGATTATGAGAACTGATTTACTGGTGGCGCCTGCACCAGACTGGGTCAGCTCTTGGCAAATATGCCAGACCACACAGAGGATCCCTCTCTCATAGGTGATGCTGCAACTGCAGAAGAGATTTTAAGTCCATCAGTCTTTGTTGTGCACTCCTACAGTCCATCCCAGCTATCACCAGCTGCCCGCTCGTGAGACGCACTGCCGGAATAGAGGAATCAAAGTTCTACATGAAGGGTTCTACATCGGAACCTTGCTGCATAAAACAGCGCTCATGTCCTCTAATTACCCATTCATTTCCTCTGTTACAGGCTCATGCTTTCTGGTATGCATCAATCCCCTTTGGTGTGGGCCCATACAGATGTTCTCTGGTACACATTTCGCCCTCTTAAACACACACATGCTCTCTGTAGGTGCTCATGTCCTCTCGTGCACTCCCATACACTCCTCTGGTGTGTTCTCATGTCCTCTGGTACAGGATTATGCCCTTTTGTCCTCAAATGTGTGCTCAAGCCCTCTGGTACGTGCTCAAGCTATCTGTTATACGTTCTTGTTCATTGATGTTCTTGCATGCTGGTCCAACTAAGCAGGACATGTTTTCGATTCTAAATTGATTGATCTTAAAATGATTCCTAATATCAAACTCCTGTCACCAATCAGGACTGGCTTGGGAGGGAAAAACATCCTAAATGTTTTCCGTATCTGATAGAGACATCTAGCTGCAGACTCCTTGCCATAGAATTCTTCCCAGAAACCAGACTGGATTCAATTTTTTTTACAGCAGTACCGCTACACGTCGGTAGAAGGCATCGAGCGACTCCGTCGGGATGTCATTCTCCAGATGTGATGTCGACAGTGTCCATATAAGCCCTCTGCTGATGCCAGTTTCTTCTTTTCTGAGCTTTCAACGCGGATACAGTAGCGGTTCCTCAGGCTGTTACCCCCCCCCTTTTCTCCTCCACCAGTTCTGCACTACGTTTCATCAATACATCTTTCATTCTGGTATGTTTTTCCCATGCATTGTGGGAGTCATTGACACGTTTGCTGCCTTTCTTTCCAGATGATATCCAGGATAAACATGCCCAATTAATCTGAGATGGGCAACAGGCAGCTAAATTGATCAGTCGTTGTGGTATAGATACCACTGATTCAGTGGGTCGGGCCTCTTCTGTGGTGTTGCATCGTCACGCCTGGCTACACACCTTTTGTTTTTTTTTGGAGGCTGTTCAAGTCACCTTGATTGATATGCCTTTTGATGGCGCGCATCTGGCGCACTTGCCGGCTCTGCTTTGCAGCGATTTCAAGGTAGCCGGGGTGTAGCAGACTCAACACTTTCGTCTGCTTCCCTAGTTCTAACATACAAGGTTTGTGTGGGGGAAATCCCTTTTTGATTCACAAATGAGTCATTTAATTTCAAAATTCCCTTTCAATCTACGGGTGACACCCGGTGAGGTGTTCCTGCCTTCTCTCTAAAGATTTGTTTCCAAGGGGGCTTGATTCCCCCCTAGCATACTATTCCTGAAGGTTCTTCTTACTCCCCATAGGATGTGAAATGGATTCTTACCATCAAAGGCTTGTTATACCACTTGCACCTTACTTCTGATAATTCCTTCTGCTTGAAGGAATTTTTCTCTCTCACTTTCTTACTTTTGGAGCATGTCGGTCCCCCTTTTATTTGTTGTATACTGAAGGTTTTGCAATGTATAGATGCTGTCTCCTGTAGTGACAGTCTTTTCTGGCCTCAATTTTTGTTGTGCTTGTACGCATAGCCATCCATTGATTTTGGCTTTTCTATGTCATGGGGCTTGGTCCGTACATTTTATCTGATGATTCAGCCAGGTCTGGCTTTGCCTGACATCTCTGTACATTGGATTTGAAATTGGTTATCTGTCGAGGCCTTCCTTGTCTTAACCTTTATTTCAGTGATACCTTTTTTGTGGACCCCGGTGGTGGTCTTCATTTCCTTCATAGCAGGGTTTTCAAACCTGCTGTTTTCTTTCAATTTCCTGTCAACTGACTTATGGTATCTTTGTCAGTCAGTAGCGTTGTTTCATGGACGATTGACATTATTTTTCTGGGGTCGGTGGTGCCCTCCACTCCCTACCTCCTCTTGCATGGTACCATGTTGCTGATTATCATGCTTGGTACTAATTGTTTTATATCTATATTTGTCACTCCATTGTTGTTTCGCCTTTGGTCTATTGCCAAGCATGTGTGTAGTTATATGTATCTTTCAGTGTATACCTCTATTCTACAGGTGTTCCTCGTTCCTACACTGGTCAGTATCTCTGCTTGTCACAGGAGACCGGGGCTCACTTCCCACCTAAATGCAGAAAAAGAAAAATCATGTGCCTTCCAATGCGTGAAAGACAAGCCATCCAAATGAGAGTGGCTAAAGACAAGTTTTTTTTTTACTGTAGCAGGTAGCCCAACAGCATAAAATAATGCGTTTCGACCCATCCAGGTCTTAATCATATGCAAATTACAAGGGGCAGTTGCTTGTGGATTTAAGTATACTGCAACATCAAACAGTGAAGAAGGACCAGAGTGCAAAAATGTGATGAATACACTGACAATTATTAGGTACATTTCACAGTTCCTTGTTGTTTAGGGGATCACGTGGCACTTGTGGTAACCAATATGCTGTGGAAATATGTTGCTACTGCACACCATATTTGGGTTGGTAAGTCAGTGATCTCAGTGTCCCTGTAATGACAGGACTTCAATGTCCATAATGCCTTGCAACTGTGAAAGGACATAATTGCGTCCTTCCTTTTAACATACAGTCATTAAATGCTTGCTTACAGTTATGAAAAAACAATGCTTTCTTTTTGCCTCATATGGAGTAATTTCCACGTAGGGCTGAGCCGGAATAGTTATATCACATTATATCCAGAACACTTATCCTCGTGCGCTCGTTGTTATAATCGCAATGTCAGCACCTGCTATCTATATGTGTGTTCACGTATATACGCGTATATTTTGTAAGTATGGTTTTGCTGAAATTCTTCCACAGGGCATTTATGTCTGGTTTTGTAAGTTCTCCTTTCTCGGTGCTCTAGTACGACCATAACCTATGCATTTCCTTTTCCTTTCTCCTCTGGGCCTCTAAGTTACATAGTTTCGGAGGGTTACTTCCTCACTCGAAAAGTTTTCTCTGGCCGAGCGTGGTCTCTACCAAATGTTGTTGTTGTTCTATGCGCAATACTTTTGTTTCAGCATTGATTGGTTTTCTCACTCTTTCTCTCTCCACGTGGATGTGCTCGGAGATTCCCTTTTTCTCTAAGTTTCACAGGTTACGGTTAGCTCACATACTAGTTTCCACAACAAGGAGCTGGAGCTCTAATTCAGTGGTATGGGCTGTTGTTCTTGGTCCTTTAGACTTGTCCAGTCATGGTTTGAATACCTTCAGCAGGGCTACATAATATTATTGTTTCTATGAAGTGTTCTTGCTAACACTTTCTTATCCCTCTGGTGTGGGAAATATTTTCAACATGCTTTTCACGGTCTTGCAGAATTCAGCTCCCTACGGACTTCCTATAGTTCTTCTGGTGGAGCATCTCTCTTTCCTCACCTATATTCTTAAGACGGCCTGGTCACTTTATCCCATTACAGACTGGCTTGTCCTATTCAGGGATCTTTCTTGGGTTCAGTTTGCAGATCCCCCTCCAGGGATGGTGTTGCTTGGGTATCTAACTCTTAGGTAACAAATCTGCGGCTAGATGTCTCTATCAGATGAATACGTTACTTACCTTTGGTAACACCTTATCTGGTAGAGACAGGATCTAGCCGCAGATTCTCTTGCGACCCACCCACCCACCCCGTTCTGCAAACTGCTTGTCTTGTTACCTACAAGATTGATTTACACAAAGATGTCTCTTTTTTGGCACACTGCTTCTAAAGACAGTTTCAGTGGCTCTTCATTTTTGGCACAAAAAATAGTCACAGAAGAATCTGGTGCCAGTGGGTCAGGGGAGGGCTTATATGCACTCTATCAACATCATATCTGGAGGACGACGTTGCTATGCTCAATGCCCTCTACTGACTGCAGAGGTACTGCTTTAAAGAAGTTCCAGATCCAGTCTGGCGCCTGGGGAAAATTCTAGGGTAAGGAATCTGCAGCTAGATCTTGTCTCGACCAGATAAGGCATTACTAAAGGTAAGTAACTTATTCGTCAACCTCAAACTGCATCTAGTAAGAGCATAGTTTGCAAACCTTCTTCTACAGGAGAGATGAGAAATTTTCCCTTTTGGTTATTTTGGAAAAATTGGGGCTGGGTGGTGCCATACATAACATATTTTTCAAAATAACTTGGGTATAAAGCCAAAGGTTTTATATGTAGCTTCAATAAAAAATATTTTAAAATCTAGGCCCTACAGTAGTACCCCTGAGCAATAATTCTCCGTAGCAGTTCCCAAAAGCGCACTGTGCACCAAATACAAGTGATTGTTAGCACAGCTAACAAACACTAGTGCCACAGGACAACCTGCACATATCTGTCAAAGAATGACCCACTGGAAAAATGGTCATACAAGTCATTCTGAGAGAAAAAGACAACAGTTTTATATCCTGTACCAGAACGAAATGCCCATTGCTTATCTTGTGCCCTTTAATAGTACAATTTCTGACAAAAACAAATACAATACTGCTAGAATTGTTGCTATATATAAGCAGGATGCTGCCATCAAATGCAATGATATATCCAGTAAATCTGTTAAAATATTTTACATGTGCAAACCACACATGTCAATATGGATACTGCTGATGCCATCGGTGATGCTGAAAGCCATGCCCGGTTCCCAAGGGAGCAGTCCAATCAAAGAGTACCTCTGAGAACTAAGGGCCAGATGCATCAAAGGGTTTTGCCTATTCTGTGTCTATGGGAAAATGTGTTCATGCATATGGCCCTAAGGGCCAGATGTGCAAAGGCAGTTTGCGACCGCAAATCCTGTGATTTATAAAAGTCACAGGATTTGTGAACACATAAGGTTTTTTTTAACCAACTGAACCCGTTTTGTAATCAAATCGAAAACTCAATTAGGAGAAGACGTAAAAAGAGCGTCTCCTGATTGTGAGTCACAATAGTATTTAGCAATCGTTTGCAACCGCAATTGCGGTTTCAGACCATTGATCATTTACTAGCACCTCTAGAGAGAATCGTTTTGGACGACCTCTGGGGGAGTAGGCAGTGTCTAAGGGACTCATCCCACTGTATTCACAAATCTTATACTTTTTTTAAAGCAACACTAGTTCCTTTAAGGAGCACACAATAGGTTTCCCATTTGGGAATGCGGACACAGGGATGGGGGAAACGACCACTACAACGCGGCCGTTTCCACGCAAAACCATAACCACGCATGCATTACAACGCATGCGTGGTTACAACGAATGGCCTTTACCACGCATACCTTTACTACGAGATACGTAGTAAAGGCATGTGTGCTAAAGGTAAAAAAAAAAGGGGGGGTTGGGGGTCTCTCCCCCCCCCAAAAAAAGAAACCCACCTGATTTCGTCATTTCAGAATCTGAAGAAAAAAGATGTGGAGGCAATCGGCGTCGTTAGAGGAAACGGAAAGACACTTCCGCTTCCTCTTTACGACGTGAAACGCGAATCGGAAGTGATTGAAGTGGAGAGGTAAGGGGGAATGAGGGGATGGTGTCGCACAGGGGTAAATTATAAGGGTTAATTTTTAGGGTTAATTAGTAGTGATCGGAGATATCCTTTAACATGAAAATGCCATTAACATGCATAGTTTAACAACGAAAATCGTTCTAAAAGTGTGGGTGTTAAAGGCATTTCCGTGGTAAAGGATATGCGTGGAGAAGGCATTCGCGTTGTAACGCATGCGTGGTAAAGGCATGCATTACAACGGAATGCGTTGTAATGTCATACAACCCAGGGATGGTGCCTTGCTCTTTCTTCTTTTTTGATCACCTTAACCTAGACATTTTGCAGTGCGATCTATAAGTACATAGGTTGCATCACAACATCAGTGACAGGTCACAAAAAGTCAGAGCACAGTTCGTGACCAGTTTTTGCGACCCATCTTTTAGTACATTGGGGCCCCGGGTACTTTGGAGACACTATGTCTGAAGGGGTTTGACAGGCTGTGTTTCCCATATCTTTGAGTTTCAAGGTAAAATACAATATTAAAAGTGAAAAAGTGTGTTTACTTTTGTGTAATATTCTAGATGAATGGTTTGAGATAGAATGTAGGCCCTTAGAGCCTCTTTGTTTCTCTACGTAGCTTGGATGGACTGCTCAGATGAGATGATGCAAAGGCTGAGGGCCAGATTCAGCATAACATAGTTATTGCAATAAAGCTGAAATATCAAGCCAGAGTTTACTTAGTCTAAAGAACATCTTTCTAATAAATCTTAAACAATATACAGACAAAGGTATACTAAAGAATGTTAACTAATACGAACACTCAGATGCCTTTGTTATGAGTGGCTCTTTAAAATTCTTTGAATTTCCCCACTTTGAAATTATTGTTGCCCAAGGTCCCAGTAATTCCAGAGGTGGGAGAATGACAGGGATTATACGATTTTAGAAAGTAATGTGCAAGGAATTTTTTCTGCACCAACTTCCACATGTTTTTGTTTTTCTCTGGAGTTTTACACAGAGATTTATGCTACTTTTGAGGTGGAAATCTCCTTGGAAAAGGCAAATAACTTGTCATTTCGATGGCCCTGGTAACTCCTACTACTACTCAAAATAAATCTAAAGTAGTAACATTGTTGTGCAAACCCTTTTCTGAGGGCCTTGGGACAAGCAGAACCTACTGGGCACCCAGCCGTTGGAGTTGAGGCCTTTTAGTCCTGATGTCCCCAACTGGGTCAAGTTCCCCTCCAGCACTTGACTCTCAAGAATAGTGTGATGGGAGCAGTCCAAGGCTCCCTCGGGGAGGTGGAAACAGAGGACTCAGCACAGCCTTACAACTCAAAATGCATGCAGAAGTAGTAATAAATCATTGTCCAGCCTAATACTTTTATGGAAAAGATAAGTATTTTATTTCTACTGATGCCAACACAAAGGAATAATAGGAAATTCACAAGCAACTACACAGTCCCCCTAAGGTCAGGGCTCTAATGTATCAGTAGGCTGTCCACTGGGTCCCACTCCCTCCTCACTTTTAGCATTAGTGGTTATGCTCCATTCACTATAGGCAACATCTAGGGCAAGCCCCACTACTAGTCCGAGTCTCAAGAGTTCACTCTAACTCTATTTTAAAGTCAACAGTGTTCCAGCGCCACAGCGCTAACTAGCAGACAAGTTCCATTACTTGCACCTGCAGACTTGGAGCATCTGGAGTTCCTGAGGGCACCTGTCTGCTGGTGCTTGGAGCCGCAGCAGCTGAATCAGGTGAGTTTGTTTCACGTGGCTCAGGCGGGTGCACTCAACGGACGCAGAGTACCTCACACGTGGTCGAACCACAGAAGCGACCAAAGGGTCTTGCGGCTCCTCCTCGCAGGAGCTGCCAGGTGGGGGAAGAGGTGATGTGATGATCCTGAAGTGGGTCCCTCGCCATGATGATGGTGCACAGGTGATTCCATGATGGCCTCACTTCTACTGCGGAGGTGTATAGATCAGGTCGTACATCTTGTTTCTCTCAGTATCCACCATGGCATACAGGGTCACCATATCCTCCCTGTACACTGCCCGACCCGTTTGGCACAGAGAAGTCCTCAGCAGCGTCCCTCCTGGCATATGGGGTCATGGTTCACTACAGCACAAGGGCTAAGGCCCTCACACCATGGCAGTATTCTCGTGGCAGCCCCACCTTGCATACGGGGTCGCGGCTCACCATTGCACAAGGGTTTCGGCCCTCATAGCACTGCACTTTTCTCGCAATTACCCCTCCTGGCTTACAGGTTCGCCTGCTCCTCACTATGCACAGGCTCCGGTCAGCGCAGCGCTGCACACGGCTCAATTTACAGTGGCCCTCTTACGGCATATGAGGGTCGCAGACTTCGACCTGCACAAGCTCCCCTTCGTATTGTCAATTGCCAGATACCAAATGTGATTTATGTTATGAGTCTTTGAAGCTTATGTTGGGGGTCTGCTTCTTTTGAAGTGCCCACTCCTCTGCCCTCTCTTCCTCTTGAAAGCAGTCTCACAGCAGGAGCGAATCCAAAGCTGATAACCCAGGGGCCTCCAATCTTTTCTGTAGTGTGAGCTACTTCTGATCAGTGAAAATCATTGTGAGCTACTGAAGGCCAAGCCACTCACTCAATGTTAACAGACACCCCACGCTCAGCTTAATTGAGTTTAAGCTTGATATTCCTAGAGCCAAATACTGTGGTTTGACAAAAAGACATTGACAATGGGCACTATAACAGGGCTGTAATGTGTGTCAGTGAGAGTGTGGCCTTTGGGGATGTATTAACCAGCCACAGTCCGTGCAGGTAACAGCGATGGGGCAATTGGGCCGGGTAAGGGGGGATTTCGAGGGACGATGCTGAGGGAAAATTATTTATTTAATTTTCCCTCCGCATCGTCCCTCGAAATTCCCTCTTACCCGGCCCCACTGCGGTTACCTGCACGGACTGTGGATGGTATGAACAGGTGTGCGTATCAATGGGATATATGTGTATGGGTAACTGAGAGCCTATGTTGTATTTACTTGTGACCCAGGAGATACTGTTTGTCATACGGTGCACAGTTACATATATAACACAAACATACAACAATTTTTTTAATTGGGAGAAATTTAAAGTTCTGCACAAATGTTCAAAATATGTATCATTTTTCTCCCATTTAAAATAATGGCTGTATTTTTCAGTTATAAATATGGCATCATGCCTACCAGCCACTGGGAGCAAGATGCCTGCTGTGTGTAAAGGCTGGACTTTGAAATGGGAGAAAATTAAACTAAAGAGTAAACTTTATGTATATATGGATTCCATAGAACTCATCATTTAAATGTTCTCCCATTTCTAAATGTCACATTTACAAACAGCAGGCATTTTTCTCCCAGTGGCTTGTATACACAGTGCCATATTTATAACCGAAAGATACAGCCATTTGTTTAATTGGGAGGAATTGTAAGTGAAGAAACATGCTTCATAAAACATTAAGCTGTATTGGCTTACTTGAAGGTGGAGAAAAATATTAAAACTTTAATGATTCATATAAATATTTTCATCAATTTAAATTTCTCCCACTTAAAAAAGACAGATTGTATTTTTCAGTTTTACATGTGGGACAATGTCTACTGGCCACTGGGGGCCTACTGTTTGTAAATGCATCACTTTTAAATGGGAGAAAAATAAAATGAAGAGTTAGCTTAATCGCTAAGGTACCTTTTCATTTAAATTTTCTCCCAATAAAAAGCTTTCAGAAACATCATTTTGTTCTTATACTCCGAAATTGAGTTGACAAGGACTTTTATTTAAGAGTTAAATACCTCAGTGCTTCAGTTCTTCACCTCTGTGCCTCAGCCTGGATCATAAATCTGACAGAGCACTGCTCATTGTGAGAAGTTGGCCTGGCATATGCTGTCCACTAGTTATAGTGGGCACCTTGTACTAGTCCAAACAACCCTTATTGATGAATAGGTTTAAAGAAAACCTTTATTGAAAGCTATCCTAGTGGTAGCTATGGAGAGCAGCCTTCAGGCTAAGTCTTGAAGGAGTGTAAAGCAGCTTGGTTTACCAGATTATAACATCTTGAATCACTAAATGATAGGAGAACCACACCAGGTATATATATCAAATGTATGTATTTATTTCTAAACACTCACTATCAATCTCTTTATGAGATTAGAGTCCAAGATACACAATAATACAGTTCTAAAATGACAGTAAATAGCACAATATACAATGGGCCCCGGGGGGGACCAAACCATATATTAAGAAAGTGGTATAAGAACCACGACTTGTCTAGACACAGTGCCTAGAGCACGTAGAATCACTGGGACCCCAAGGAACCACTCAAGGTAGTGACACAGGAGACCCACGGGGGATGCGTGCAGTGTGAGAACACAGGTGCGAGCCCCATACTATTCTATGGGAAAGTTGCGGTTGGAATTTTAGAAGTTATGGACACTTAGGAGAGGACTTTGAGCAAACCCCTTTAGACTTAGGGGGTTCTAGGGCCAACACCCACAGGAGCACCGGAGTACCCGAGTTACCTCACCCAGGGAAGCATAGGTGTCAAATGGTGTCGGGAATCATCGTTGTTTTCAATGGCGATCTGCCGCAAAGTGCTGCTGCCGGGAAGAAGAAAAGTGTCCGGTTTGATCCAAGCCTGGATCGAAGATCAGAAGAAGCTGAAAGCAAAGGGGACAGAGTCTGGGTCACTTGCCAATGACCAGGGGCACGATAGACGAATGCCCACCGATGTCGGGTGTTTCAGGTGCGAAGAGGTGAAGCTTGACTCTGCAACCACGAGGACCAGGAGGCGTCGACGATGAACAGGAGCTGGATTCGAGCTGTCCCACAAAGGATGTCGAGTGCTGCGGTGTCGGTGCTCGGATTGAACCCAACAATCCTTGGCAACAGCAACCCACACAGGAAGAGAAAAGATGCTTCGGTGCGGACCAGCAAGGTCCTGCGGACTCCCCAAGCGATGGAGAGTCAGGGCACGTCTGGAGCAATCAGGGAAGCCCAATTAAAGTTAGAATTGCCTTCACATGGACCCACCAGTCGATGGACCAGGGATCGCGAAGGGACCTCGAGAGGAATCATACAATACCAGCCCTCCGGACACTCGGTGAGAGTAGGCCAGTAATCTTCGGTGGAGACACTGCTCGGGGTGTGGACTACAATTAGCCCAAAGCACAGTCTCAAGGACCGACGAGAAGCATATGCACTTGCAAATGTGCATGGTGTCCAGGGGTTCCGGTTCCACGGTCCCTACGAGGGCTACGGGTCTCAGCTTTGCTGGGAGCTCGGGTCGGCCTCTGGGAAGTCCGGGAACCCACCTCCTGTGTTGCAAATTCTTCGGAGTACGGCGGGAGCTTCGGAGATGTAAACCGGTCAGATGCGTCTTAGGTGCCTGCCTTGCAGGGGAGTAAGTCCTTTACTCCAAGGGGGATTCTTCAGTCATCTAGCGCCTTGTAGATCGTCGAAGTTCCAGGATTATGTATCAGAGTTTCGTCCAGGTAAATCTAAAGTCCTGTAGCCAGGGGTTCCTATCTTATACCCAAGGAAGGGGTGGGACAAACTCTAGGGACCCACCTATGGGAGGGTCAGGAAAGAGGGGTGGCTACACCCATTTTCTTTGTCCAGTTTCACGCCAGAGCAGGGGCTGTTAGCCCCATCAACCGGTTTGAGCTTGACTATGCACACGGACACCAAATGTGCCCTCAGTGCAGACTTCAAAGCACTCTTGGAGTGCACCCACCCAGCCCCAATACAGTAAAGCCTGTCTGGGAGGTGGTCACACCTCCCTGTGCGGGGGTGCGGAATTTAATAAAATATGTAGTTGCCTATGGGGCAGGTTGCTTCATAAATCTACTTGTCCTGTAACAACATCCACTTGTCCCTTTGGTGCCATATAGTGCGGCGACAAATTATGGCAGCAATCTCATTATATAAGAGTTCTAATATAGCCTCTCTGATTATGCCAGGGCTCATACCATAGTAGTGTTTGAATACTAACAATCCACTTATGTTGCCAAGTTTCTGCAGATCTACATACTGGGGCTGACGCTAGTGGTAAGCAATTGTTCCAGGGTTGGAATGCCCTTTTGAGTCTGTGCAAACCTACTAACTTGCATGTTTTAAGGTTTTCAAAAATTCTTATCTAATCTTTTCCTATAATGATAAATGTTGGAAATTTACTCCTGACAATGTAGACGTAAACCTTCTTCCAGAGTTGGGAAAAAAGTGGTTGGAGGAAAAGTGAACTTGCAAACACTCAGATTTTTGCATGAGCATATCTGCATATGCATTTTTACTCATGCTAAAATGTAGTCCACAAATATTTTCTAGAAGTAGTATTTCTTGTCTAAATTCTTGGGAATTCATGAAAGCTGTATATCTGCACTTAATGCATGGACATATACCATGATTGCACTTTTGATACTTTCTTTAATAATTGGGCCCCTCATTTGGTCTGGCGTGAACCATGACCGTTAATGTTTCTTAAAATTCTCTCTCTCTCTATATCAGCTGATTTCACTGAGTGACAGCATTCTGCTCTTTCACAAGGAGCATATCGGCACACAAAATAGTTTTGTTCAGTGTCAGTAACTATTGTGGCAGTGTGTGCTTTTTGAGACCAAAAACCATTTTTGCTTTGGCAATGTTTGTTACAATGGTGAGGGCCTGGCAGCGCTCCCACACCAATAAGGTTTTACAAAAATCATGCCAAAACAAGTCAAACATTGACAAAACTAAAAAGCCGACCACCAATTTCAGACCTACTGGCATGGACAATGCTTGTTTCTCTTCCAGGGGATCTTCATCAAAGTCATAAGCACTAGAATATTCCCGCCTTTGCGCGGGACCCCGGAAACACAATCATATATGTGATAAACATATATGCATTACCTACTGGCGGTCGCCAGTAGGTAGTTATAGTTAGGACCCTGTTTCCATAGGAAAACCGCAACATTCTATTTTGAATAACTTTGGCGCCGGTCGACGAATCCTCGCGAAATTTTCAAAATAGGTGGGGCGATGCGCTCCGCTCCTACCCTGAAAGTCTCGGGGGGATTCGTCATGCGGGGGCTGGGATAAAAGGGGGGTCCCAAAACGCGTTTTTCCCATGCATTTTTCCATAGGACCTTTAGACACAGCTACAGCCCGAACGGCTGAACAGAGTTCCTTGAAATTTGGCAGAGAGGTAGTCTACAGGTCAAGGAAGTGCCTTTTGTAGGTTTGGTGTAAATCTGTTCAGTAGATTCTGAGAAAATAGCCTTTAAATCAATATATATATCTGAGCCAGCTTACGGTGCGCTTACGGTGCGCTTACCGTACGTGTACGGTGACGTGCGCGAGCGCGATTCTGATTGGCTGTTCGATCTAAGTAAACAATCGAATCGGTCGAAACCAGGAAGCGGCGGCCGCCATTTTCTCTCTCGCACTCTGAGGGGGGCAGCAAAAACAAAGACAAAAACCATCTAAAGGGGCAGTATATTCAGTTCTTAACCACCCAGCATCGATATAGGTGTCCCCAAACAACCCCCAAGGCCAAAAAAACAATGTTATTTTTTTTCGAAAAATCGCCGATTACGCTTACCGTACGCGTACGGTTAAAATTATAAAAAAAAAAAAAATTATCCACACTCTCCACACCCCGTGTGCAAATGGTGCCCGAAGGCCACCATTTGTGCATGGCTTATATCATCACGAAATAGTACAAATGAATACCTTTTCACAACGAAGCGCATAATATGTCCCCCATGTGCGCACGGTGCGCGAAGCGCATCGTGCGTACATGGCCCATCCTGCATAACGTGACCACCGTGCGTGCACGGAACTAACTGCGTAAAGTGGGCGCGCGGTGCGCGAAGCGCACCGCGTGCTCACTGTGCGCGCACGGCACGCGAAGCGCACCGTGCGCGCACGGAACGAACTGCGCTAACTGGGCGCGCACGCCACGAATGGCGTAAAGTAACTTAGCATTTAAAAAACCGTACAAATTCACTGAAAAAACCATAGGTTTCACACACGATATAGTTAGGAATTAGCATTTAAAAAACCTTGCAAATTCACTGAAAAAACCATAGGTTTCACACAAGTTATAGTTAGCTGTACATTTCACTCGTAAAAAACCAATGAAATTCCCCCGTTATAGTTAGTGCAGGCAACTATAACTCACGCGACCGCAATCCTCTGCTGATGACATATGTGTCTTTATGAAAAAAAAATATTTGTAATATATGTATAGCTAAAATTTAATGGAAGAAGACATGGGCAAATAAGTGTCTAAATACAGTATTAGCATCAGCAGAGGATTGCGGTCGCGTGAGTTATAGTTGCCTGCATTAACTATAACGGGGGAATTTCATTGGTTTTTTACGAGTGAAATGTACAGCTAACTATAACTTGTGTGAAACCTATGGTTTTTTCAGTGATCTATATATATATATATATAATATTATCTACTGGTGGTCGCCAGTAGATAGTTATAGTTAGGATTGTGTTTCCATAGGAAATCCGCAACATTCTATTTGGAATAACTTTGGCGCCGATTGACGAATCCTCGCGAAATTTTCAAAATAGGTGGGGCGCTCCGCTCCGCTCCTTCCCTGAAAGTCTCGGGTGGATTCGTCAAGCGGGGGCTGAGAAAAAGGGGGGTCCCAAAACGCGTTTTCCCCATGCATTTTTCCATTGGACCTTTAGTCCAAGCTACAGCCCGAACGGCTGAACAGAGTTACTTGAAATTTGGCAGAGAGGTAGTCCTCAGGTCAGGGATGTGCCTTTTGCAGGTCTGGTGTAAATCTGTTCAGTGTTTCCTGAGAAAATAGCATTTAAAAGCCTATATATATTTATAGGCGCGCTCCGTGCGTGTACGGTAAAACTTACCGTACGCGCACGCTGCCGTGCGCGAGCGCGATTCTGATTGGTTGTTAGATCTTAGTAAACATTCGAATCGGTCGAAACCAGGAAGTGTCGGCTGCCATTTTATCTCTCGCAGTCTGAGGGGGTGAAAAACAAAGGTGGAGAACGTGAAAAGGGGGCAGGGTGGACAGTTCCTGACCCCCTAGCCTTTCTCAGGGGGTCCCAGAAGGACCCCCAAGGGCCAAAATTTCCTTTAATTTTTTTGCAAAAAATCGCGGAGTACGCGTAGCGTGCGCGTACGATAGAAACAGAAAAATTCCGCGAACTGCGTAACGTGGGAGCGCGGTGCACGAAGCGCGCCCACAGCGCGCACACGGTGCCCGAAGCGCACCATGCATAACTTAGCATTTAAAAAACCGTACAAATTCACTGAAAAAACCATAGGTTTCACACACGTTATAGTTAGGAATTAGCATTTAAAAAACCTTGCAAATTCACTTACAAACCATAGGTTTCACACATGTTATAGTTAGCTGGACATTTCACTCGTGAAAAACCATTGAAATTCCCCCGTTATAGTTAGTGCAGGCAACTATAACTCACGCGACCGCAATCCTCTGCTGATGACGTCAGATATTACATCACTGATGACATATGTGTCTTTCTGAAAAAAAAATATTTGTAATATATGTATAGCTAAAAATTAATGGAAGAAGACATGGGTAAATAAGTGTCTAAATACAGTGATGTAATATCTGACGTCTTCAGCAGAGGATTGCGGTTGCGTGAGTTATAGTTGCCTGCTCTAACAATAACGGGGAAATTTCAATGGTTTTTCACGAGTGAAATGTCCAGCTAACTATAACATGTGTGAAACCTATGGTTTTTTAAGTGAATATATATATACATATATACATATATATATATATACGAACGCTGGCCACTGCTTCACAGAGACTCGGAGTGCCGGGGCTCAGGACACTCTCCCATTGGCTGTTTCAGAGTGCCTCAACCTATCGCAATGGGGCACACTGCTTTAAAGTGGACAATATTTTGAACAACTAATTTTATGGCATTTGAGAAAGTCAATAGACGAAACGCGTCATGCCGCACTGTTCAAATAAAACGTGCTTTCCTGATGTACCCGCGTGGGCTCGCTCTTTTCGGTGGAAGGGAGCATGGTTTTGGATATATATATATATATATATATATATATATATTACCTACTGGCGGTCGCCAGTAGGTAGTTATAGTTAGGACCACGTTTCCATAGGAAAACCTCAACATTCTATTTTGAATAACTTTGGCGCCGGTCGACGAATCCTCGCGAATTTCTCAAAATAGGTGGGGCGCTACGCTCCGCTCCTACCCTGAAAGTCTCGGGGGGATTCGTCAAGCGGGGGCTGAGATAAAAGGGGGGTCCCAAAACGCGTTTTTCCCATGCATTTTTCCATAGGACCTTTAGAACGAGCTACAGCCCGAACGGCTGAACAGAATTACTAGAAATTTGGCAGAGAGGTAGTCCCTAGGTCAAGGAAGTGCCTTTTGTAGGTTTGGTGTAAATCTGTTCAGTAGATTCTGAGAAAATAGCCTTTAAATCAATATATATATCTGAGCCCGCTTACGGTACGCTTACCGTACGCTTACCGTACGCTTACCGTAAGCTTACGGTGGCGTGCGCGAGCGCGATTCTGATTGGCTCTTAGATCTTAGTAAACATTCGAATCGGCCGAAACCAGGAAGCGGCGTCCGCCATTTTGTCTCTCGCACTGAGTGTTGTTTATCAAACATGATGGCCAAAAACATGTTACGGGGCTGTTTTGACAACTCCCTCCCACATAGTCATGTTGAGGGAGTCCCCAAACATCCCCCAAGAGCAAAAACGGTTTTATTTTTTTTTCGGCAATTTCGCGGGGTACGCTTACCGTACGCTTACCGTACGCTTACCGTAAGCTTACCGTACGCTTACGGTAAAAAAATAAAAATAAAAAAAACACTATCCACACTTACCCCACCCCCTGTGCTTTTGGTGGCCGCAGGCCACCAAATGTGCAGGGCTTATTAATAGAGAAAAAAAACGTAATTTTGGCAACATGAAATTATAAAATCGAAATAAAAAAAACACTATCCACATTGACCTCACCCCCTGTGCTTTTGGTGGCCGAAGGCCACCAAATGTACAGGGCTTATTAAAGTTGATAAAAACCGTGCACGGAACGAACTGCGTTAAGTGGGCGCGCACGCCACAAATGGCGTAAAGTAACTTAGCATTTAAAAAAACGTACAAATTCACTGAAAAAACCATAGGTTTCACACACGATATAGTTAGGAATTAGCATTTAAAAAACCTTGCAAATTCACTGAAAAAACCATAGGTTTCACACAAGTTATAGTTAGCTGTACATTTCACTCGTAAAAAACCAATGAAATTCCCCCGTTATAGTTAGTGCAGGCAACTATAACTCACGCGACCGCAATCCTCTGCTGATGACATATGTGTCTTTATGAAAAAAAAATATTTGTAATATATGTATAGCTAAAATTTAATGGAAGAAGACATGGGCAAATAAGTGTCTAAATACAGTATTAGCATCAGCAGAGGATTGCGGTCGCGTGAGTTATAGTTGCCTGCATTAACTATAACGGGGGAATTTCATTGGTTTTTTACGAGTGAAATGTACAGCTAACTATAACTTGTGTGAAACCTATGGTTTTTTCAGTGATCTATATATATGTATATATAATATTATCTACTGGTGGTCGCCAGTAGATAGTTATAGTTAGGATTGTGTTTCCATAGGAAATCCGCAACATTCTATTTGGAATAACTTTGGCGCCGATTGACGAATCCTCGCGAAATTTTCAAAATAGGTGGGGCGCTCCGCTCCGCTCCTTCCCTGAAAGTCTCGGGTGGATTCGTCAAGCGGGGGCTGAGAAAAAGGGGGGTCCCAAAACGCGTTTTCCCCATGCATTTTTCCATTGGACCTTTAGTCCAAGCTACAGCCCGAACGGCTGAACAGAGTTACTTGAAATTTGGCAGAGAGGTAGTCCTCAGGTCAGGGATGTGCCTTTTGCAGGTCTGGTGTAAATCTGTTCAGTGTTTCCTGAGAAAATAGCATTTAAAAGCCTATATATATTTATAGGCGCGCTCCGTGCGTGTACGGTAAAACTTACCGTACGCGCACGCTGCCGTGCGCGAGCGCGATTCTGATTGGTTGTTAGATCTTAGTAAACATTCGAATCGGTCGAAACCAGGAAGTGTCGGCTGCCATTTTATCTCTCGCAGTCTGAGGGGGTGAAAAACAAAGGTGGAGAACGTGAAAAGGGGGCAGGGTGGACAGTTCCTGACCCCCTAGCCTTTCTCAGGGGGTCCCAGAAGGACCCCCAAGGGCCAAAATTTCCTTTAATTTTTTTGCAAAAAATCGCGGAGTACGCGTAGCGTGCGCGTACGATAGAAACAGAAAAATTCCGCGAACTGCGTAACGTGGGAGCGCGGTGCACGAAGCGCGCCCACAGCGCGCACACGGTGCCCGAAGCGCACCATGCATAACTTAGCATTTAAAAAACCGTACAAATTCACTGAAAAAACCATAGGTTTCACACACGTTATAGTTAGGAATTAGCATTTAAAAAACCTTGCAAATTCACTTACAAACCATAGGTTTCACACATGTTATAGTTAGCTGGACATTTCACTCGTGAAAAACCATTGAAATTCCCCCGTTATAGTTAGTGCAGGCAACTATAACTCACGCGACCGCAATCCTCTGCTGATGACGTCAGATATTACATCACTGATGACATATGTGTCTTTCTGAAAAAAAAATATTTGTAATATATGTATAGCTAAAAATTAATGGAAGAAGACATGGGTAAATAAGTGTCTAAATACAGTGATGTAATATCTGACGTCTTCAGCAGAGGATTGCGGTTGCGTGAGTTATAGTTGCCTGCTCTAACAATAACGGGGAAATTTCAATGGTTTTTCACGAGTGAAATGTCCAGCTAACTATAACATGTGTGAAACCTATGGTTTTTTAAGTGAATATATATATACATATATACATATATATATATATACGAACGCTGGCCACTGCTTCACAGAGACTCGGAGTGCCGGGGCTCAGGACACTCTCCCATTGGCTGTTTCAGAGTGCCTCAACCTATCGCAATGGGGCACACTGCTTT
The DNA here is from genome assembly GCF_964204655.1 of Triturus cristatus. Taxonomy (NCBI): domain Eukaryota; kingdom Metazoa; phylum Chordata; class Amphibia; order Caudata; family Salamandridae; genus Triturus; species Triturus cristatus. The sequence continues at coordinate 265,133,300 of NC_140590.1, forward strand.
AAAGTGGACAATATTTTGAACAACTAATTTTATGGCATTTGAGAAAGTCAATAGACGAAACGCGTCATGCCGCACTGTTCAAATAAAACGTGCTTTCCTGATGTACCCGCGTGGGCTCGCTCTTTTCGGTGGAAGGGAGCATGGTTTTGGATATATATATATATATATATATATATATATATATATTACCTACTGGCGGTCGCCAGTAGGTAGTTATAGTTAGGACCACGTTTCCATAGGAAAACCTCAACATTCTATTTTGAATAACTTTGGCGCCGGTCGACGAATCCTCGCGAATTTCTCAAAATAGGTGGGGCGCTACGCTCCGCTCCTACCCTGAAAGTCTCGGGGGGATTCGTCAAGCGGGGGCTGAGATAAAAGGGGGGTCCCAAAACGCGTTTTTCCCATGCATTTTTCCATAGGACCTTTAGAACGAGCTACAGCCCGAACGGCTGAACAGAATTACTAGAAATTTGGCAGAGAGGTAGTCCCTAGGTCAAGGAAGTGCCTTTTGTAGGTTTGGTGTAAATCTGTTCAGTAGATTCTGAGAAAATAGCCTTTAAATCAATATATATATCTGAGCCCGCTTACGGTACGCTTACCGTACGCTTACCGTACGCTTACCGTAAGCTTACGGTGGCGTGCGCGAGCGCGATTCTGATTGGCTCTTAGATCTTAGTAAACATTCGAATCGGCCGAAACCAGGAAGCGGCGTCCGCCATTTTGTCTCTCGCACTGAGTGTTGTTTATCAAACATGATGGCCAAAAACATGTTACGGGGCTGTTTTGACAACTCCCTCCCACATAGTCATGTTGAGGGAGTCCCCAAACATCCCCCAAGAGCAAAAACGGTTTTATTTTTTTTTCGGCAATTTCGCGGGGTACGCTTACCGTACGCTTACCGTACGCTTACCGTAAGCTTACCGTACGCTTACGGTAAAAAAATAAAAATAAAAAAAACACTATCCACACTTACCCCACCCCCTGTGCTTTTGGTGGCCGCAGGCCACCAAATGTGCAGGGCTTATTAATAGAGAAAAAAAACGTAATTTTGGCAACATGAAATTATAAAATCGAAATAAAAAAAACACTATCCACATTGACCTCACCCCCTGTGCTTTTGGTGGCCGAAGGCCACCAAATGTACAGGGCTTATTAAAGTTGATAAAAACCGTGCACGGAACGAACTGCGTTAAGTGGGCGCGCACGCCACAAATGGCGTAAAGTAACTTAGCATTTAAAAAAACGTACAAATTCACTGAAAAAACCATAGGTTTCACACACGTTATAGTTAGGAAATAGCATTTAAAAAACCTTGCTAATTCACTGAAAAAACCATAGGTTTCACACATGTTATAGTTAGCTGGACATTTTACTGATAAAAAACCAATGAAATTCCCCCGTTATAGTTACTGTAGGCAACTATAACTCACGCGACCGTAATCCTCTGCTGATGACATATGTGTCTTTATGAAAAAAAAATATTTGTAATATATGTATAGCTAAAATTTAATGGAAGAAGATATGGGCAAATAAGTGTCTAAATACAGTATTAGCATCAGCAGAGGATTGCGGTCGCGTGAGTTATAGTTGCCTACAGTAACTATAACGGGGGAATTTCATTGGTTTTTTATCAGTAAAATGTCCAGCTAACTATAACATGTGTGAAACCTATGGTTTTTTCAGTGAATATATATATATATATATATATATATATATATATATATATATATATATATATATATATTACCTACTGGCGGTCGCCAGTAGGTAGTTATAGTTAGGACCCTGTTTCCATAGGAAATCTGCAACATTCTATTTGGAATAACTTTGGCGCCGGTCGACGAATCCTCGCGAAATTTTCAAAACTAATGGGGCGCTCCGCTCCGCTCCTACCCTGAAAGTCTCGGGGGGATTCGTCAAGCGGGGGCTGAGAAAAAAGGGGGGTCCCAAAACGCGTTTTCCCCATGCATTTTTCCATAGGACCTTTAGACACAGCTGCAGCCCGAACGGCTGAACAGAATTACTTGTAATTTGGCAGAGAGGTAGTCCTCAGGTCAAGGAAGTGCCTTTTGTAGGTCTGGTGTAAATCTGTTCAGTAGTTCCTGAGAAAATAGCATTTAAATCAATATATATATCTGTAAGCGCTCTCCGAGCGCGCACCGTAAGCTTACCGTACGCGAGCGCAATTCTGATTGGCTGTTAGATCTTAGTAAACATTCGAATCGGTCGAAACCAGGAAGTGTCGGCCGCCATTTTCTCTCTCGCACTCTTAGGGGGGGAGGAAAAACAAAGTTGGATATCATAAAAAGGGGGCAGGCTAGACAGCTCCTAACCACCTAGCCTTGGTTATAGTGTGCCAGAAGGCCATCCAAAGCCATAAAATATATATTTTTTTTTTTTAAAAACGCCAAATACGCTTACCGTATGCGTACGGTGAAAAATTAAATTAAAAAAAACAAAATCCATATATTCCCCCCCCCCCGTGTGCAAAAGGTGCCCGCAGGGCACCTTTTTTGCAGTGTATATTTGTAAGCTGAACATTTAATAGAAAACCTTTCACAACGAAGCGCATAATATGTCCTCCGTGTGCGGACGGTGCGCGAAGGGCATCGTGCGTACATGGCCCATCCAGCGTAACGTGGGCACGCGGTGCGCGTAGCGCACCGCGTGCCCACCGTGCGTGCACGGCACTAACTGCGTTAAGTGGGCGCAGTGCTCACTGTGCTCGCACGGTGCGCGAAGCGCACCATGCGCGCACGGAACGAACTGCGTGAAGTGGGCGCGCATGGCACGAACGGCGTAAAGTAACTTAGCATTTAAAAAAACGTACAAATTCACTGAAAAAACCATAGGTTTCACACACGTTATAGTTAGGAATTAGCATTTAAAAAACCTTGCAAATTCACTGAAAAAACCATAGGTTTCACACAAGTTATAGTTAGCTGTACATTTCACTCGTAAAAAACCAATGAAATTCCACGTTATAGTTAGTGCAGGCAACTATAACTCACGCGACCGCAATCCTCTGCTGATGCTAATACTGTATTTAGACACTTATTTGCCCATGTCTTCTTCCATTAAATTTTAGCTATACATATATTACAAATTTTTTTTTTTCATAAAGACACATGTCATTAGCAGAGGATTGCGGTCGCGTGAGTTATAGTTGCCTGCACTAATTATAACGTGGAATTTCATTGGTTTTTTACGAGTGAAATGTACAGCTAACTATAACTTGTGTGAAACCTATGGTTTTTTCAGTGAAGCAGTTGCTCTCCATGGCCCGGCCTGAGCTGGGATTGTGGCTTGGGCGTTGGGGACCTGAAGAAATTTTAAACATGCAAAATACGGACGGCACCCGCCACTACATGGCCCCACCTCAAAAGGCACTTCAGGCGCGCATTTGAAGCGCATAACTTACCCTGTTACGATGGATTCATCCTGCTGCATGCTGGTAACTGTGGTCCCATATTGAAGCACAGCTGCTACAAGTTAACAGGGTCAGCTGCTCCTCTACTTATGGGAGGGCCAATGAACTGTTTGAGGAGGGAGACGGTGCTTTCTGGTGGTGTACGGCGTCTGAAGAAGGCTTTTGTAGCTGAAATGCATTACGCAGCGCCACAATGTGAATTAAAGATTTCAGACGGAATCCCCGCTGTGTCCTTGGTCTACTTCAAGTAAAGTGGTCTTCTTTGTTATATTTACGTGCCTGCCAGGAGCACGTTTCAAGGACCCGTCCAGTAAAGAGTCTGGGGTTTTAGCTGGCAACGAACCTTTGGACTAATCAAGTTACTGATTACCCCGAGACCGCCACGAGAACAGGCCATGCAAGCGGCTGCTGCCAGGAGGCAGCCTGTGACTTCACGGGGGGGAGTGCTCACTGCAGTTGCTCTCCATGGCCCGGCCTGAGCAGGGATTGTGGCTTGGGCATTGGGGACCTGAAGAAATTTTAAACATGCAAAATACGGACGGCACCCGCCACTACATGGCCCCACCTCAAAAGGCACTTCAGGCGCGCATTTGAAGCGCATAACTTACCCTGTTACGATGGATTCATCCTGCTGCATGCTGGTAACTGTGGTCCCATATTGAAGCACAGCTGCTACAAGTTAACAGGGTCAGCTGCTCCTCTACTTATGGGAGGGCCAATGAACTGTTTGAGGAGGGAGACGGTGCTTTCTGGTGGTGTACGGCGTCTGAAGAAGGCTTTTGTAGCTGAAATGCATTACGCAGCGCCACAATGTGAATTAAAGATTTCAGACGGAATCCCCGCTGTGTCCTTGGTCTACTTCAAGTAAAGTGGTCTTCTTTGATATATATATATATATCGACGGCAGGCGAGTGGTGTACTAGGCAGATCGGCGGTGGCGGTACCTTGACGAATGTGTGACTACAGGACGCCACCCTTGACACACTTCGTCCTGCATGATGCTTAATAGCATCCACCAGTAGAAATACTACTGGAGTTCGAACAAAAGACGTACAGGTGAGTGCACTAGGCCTCACCTTTGGTGTGCATGAATTACATGTAAAAAGCCCCAATAGGGACTCATAAGTAGGCTTTATAAACACCACGCCCTGACGAAGGCCCTAGACCCGACTGGGCTACTTAGGGAGGGCCGAAACATGTTGGCATCTAGTAGAGGGTAAATTTGAACACACTAATGTTAAAAAAAAACCCAACATTAGGCTTTTATTGATATCACAAGTGCCTCAGAATAAAGCATCAAGAGGAGGTACACTTGTAGGTATTTTTAATGTATGTACCAAAAAATCTGGTTCGCCTCTTAACCAGTGACCTACTTATAAGAACTCCCGGTATATCTATGGTTGAGTCCGCCCAGATAGTACCACCTTATCTGGGTGTGGAGGTAACGCCGATGATGAAGCATGTCACTATTATGTGAGTGAGGCGTTTCCGTCAATATCTTTGATATTCCAAATGACGAAAGTAGTGTAGGACCATCTCGAGGAAGAAAACTGTAACCCCTCTTGGGGAACACAGTCGTAGGCAACAGTTGCCTTTAGTGAAAAAAAGTTATAGTTAGGACCCTGTTTCCATAGGAAAACCGCAACATTCTATTTTGAATAACTTTGGCGCCGGTCGACGAATCCTCACGAAATTTTCAAAATAGGTGGGGCGCGGAGCTCCGCTCCTACCCTGAAAGTCTCGGGGGGATTCGTCAAGCGGGGGCTGAGATAAAAGGGGGGTCCCAAAACGCGTTTTTACCCATGCATTTTTCCATAGGACCTTTAGACACAGCTACAGCCCGAACGGCTGAACAGAGTTCCTTGAAATTTGGCAGAGAGGTAGTCTACAGGTCAAGGAAGTGCCTTTTGTAGGTTTGGTGTAAATCTGTTCAGTAGATTCTGAGAAAATAGCCTTTAAATCAATATATATATCTGAGCCAGCTTACGGTGCGCTTACGGTGCGCTTACCGTACGCGTACGGTGACGTGCGCGAGCCCGATTCTGATTGGCTATTCGATCTAAGTAAACATTCGAATCGGTCGAAACCAGGAAGCGGCAGCCGCCATTTTCTCTCTCGCACTCTGAGGGGGGCAGCATAAACAAAGTCAAAAAACATCTAAATGGGTAGTATATTAAGTTCTTAACCACCCAGCATCGATATAGGTGTCCCACAAAAACCCCCAAGGCCAAAAAACCAATTTTAATTTTTTTCGAAAAATCGCCGATTACGCTTACCGTACGCGTACGGTTAAAACTATAAAAAAAAAAAAAAAGATCCACACTTTCCCCACCCCGTGTGCAAATGGTGCACGAAGGGCACCATTTGTGCATGGCATATAAATATTAAGGAAACTAAAAATAAATACCTTTTACAACGAAGCACATAATATGTTCCCCATGTGCGGAGGGTGCGCGAAGCGTAACGTGCGTACATGGCCCATCCCGCGTAACGTGGGCACGCGGTGCCTGCAGCGCACCGCGTGACCACCGTGCGTGCACGGCACTAACTGCGTAAAATCGCCGATTACGCTTACCGTACGCGTACGGTTAAAATTATTAAAAAAAAGAAAATTATCCACACTTTACCCACCCCGTGTTCAAATGGTGCCCGAAGGTCACCATTTGTGCATGGCATATATATTTCAAGGAAACTAAAAATGAATACCTTTCACAACGAAGCACATAATATGTCCCCCATGTGCGCACGGTGCGCGAAGCGCATCGTGCGTACATGGCCCATCCCGCATAACGTGGGCACGCGGTGCGCGCAGCGCACCGCGTGACCACCGTGCGTGCACGGCACTAACTGCGTAAAGTGGGCGCGCGGTGCGCGAAGCGCACCGTGCGCGCACGGAACGAACTGCGTTAACTGGGCGCGCACGCCACGAATGGCGTAAAGTAACTTAGCATTTAAAAAACCGTACAAATTCACTGAAAAAAAACATAGGTTTCACACACGTTATAGTTAGGAATTAGCATTTAAAAAACCTTGCAAATTCCCTGAAAAAACCATAGGTTTCACACAAGTTATAGTTAGCTGTACATTTCACTCGTAAAAAACCAATGAAATTCCCCCGTTATAGTTAGTGCAGGCAACTATAACTCACGCGACCGCAATCCTCTGCTGATGACATATGTGTCTTTATGAAAAAAAAATATTTGTAATATATGTATAGCTAAAATTTAATGGAAGAAGACATGGGCAAATAAGTGTCTAAATACAGTATTAGCATCAGCAGAGGATTGCGGTCGCGTGAGTTATAGTTGCCTGCACTAACTATAACGGGGGAATTTCATTGTTTTTTTACGAGTGAAATGTACAGCTAACTATAACTTGTGTGAAACCTATGGTTTTTTCAGTGAATATATATATATATATATATATATATATATATATATATATATATATATATATATATATATATATATATATATATATATATATATATATATATATATATAAAAGTAAATGCAGCCTTTCATAACCAGAGCTGAATAATGCTGTAAGGACTCTCCTGTATATCATAAATAAACTATGCAATATAAACAATATATCACAAAAACGGGGAAGAAACAGCAGCAAAGCATGTTTGAAAACTGTTTTAATGCTTAGCATTTAGCCCAAAACCTCAGATAGGAATGAAATGATTGACAGCTCACAGGCTGCACTGTAGAAAACCACTGCCTAGAAAGGCTAGAAAGCTAACTCTTAGCAACATAGAAAAACTGGCACCGTGCCTTTAAGGCAGCCATGACCCCTAGCTTCTCATCATGCCTCAGGGGTGAGAGTTAGGTCAGTTGTTCTTTCCGGCTCCTTCAGTCAGGACCCTGGTTACACAGCTCCACTCTTTTCTGGTTTTATTCAGAAATTTTCTACCTTTTTCAGAAAAAGTTTAACTTACTTCGACGTTTTTCATCCAGTCAAGTAAGGTGTTTGCTTTTTCTGATTACTTTTGGCATTTTTTACCACTCAAAATGCCATCCCCCTTTTTGATCCCTGCCCTTCTTGTGGAAAAAAGAAGGCCAGATCAGACTCTCACTCAATCTGTATCCTTTGCCTGCCTAAGGATCATGTCCCAAAGACTTGTCCTCATTGCCAGTCTCTCTCTAAAAGAACTGTAAAGGACAGAGAGAAGATTCGTCTCTATGGATTGGCAGAGAAGGCTTCCAGAGGTAGGTCTCCGATAAGAAAAGGTTCCAAGAGGCCCAGATCCTCTTCTAGATCCTCAGCGTCGGGCTCGGCGCTGAGAAAGCAGCCACCTGAGGGGCATGCAGCGAAGAAAAGACCGTCGGGCTCGCCGTCGAGAGAACACCGACATGAAGGTACGTCTTCGACGTCGAGAGTCCGTCAGCCTCCGCCGTCGTCAACCCGGCGACGAGGAGTTCCAGTTCACCGCCTGCTTCAAGACATCGATTGGCTTCGAAGAGCCAAAACCCTCCGCCGTCGTCAACCCGGCAACGATCGTCGTCGAGAGCCAGCAGACCTCCGTTGACGTCGGTTAGACGTTCGACGTCGAGAGCTGATAACCCTCCGTCGCCGTCATATAGACGACGTCGAGGAGAGAGAATTCTCCGCCGTCGCAGACCCGGCGGCGATCGGCGTCGAGAACGAGACCTCCGACGTCATCCCGATGACGTTCGTCGTCGAAGACCAGAAGCCCTCCGCCGACGTCATTCCAACGTCGTTCAGTGTCGAGAGCTAGCAGCTCTCCGCCGTCGTCATCCCATCGACGATCGGCGTTGAGGAGAGAAAGCCATTCGTCGCCATCGAAGCCACATCGCTCGACGTCGAGACGAGGATGTATTCTCCCGCCGTTAAGGCACCATTCGCCGTCGACACATTCGACGCCGAAGAAGCCTCAGTCAACGCCGAGACCGCTCCCTGAATCTGGTCAAGCCTTGACGGCTAGAAGATCTCGATCGACGTCGAGGAGGACTCCGTCGCAGCGGGATATATGCTCGACGTCAAGACCACCATCACATAGATCTGACGAAGGTTCGGTAGTCTTGGTGACGGAATCAGCGTCAAGACATTCTTCTTCTCACTCCTCGAGACGCCCTCATTCTCCATCTGCATCTCCAGAACATCAGAGAAGGTCGCGACAGAGATCCCTGTCGCATCACAGGCCCACCCCTTCTATACACCTGTCTCCAAGATGGCTTTTACCAGTACATCACTGGAGTAAGACTCCGGCGGGAGCAGCGAGAAGGCAGGAGGAGTACACAAGCCCTGTCCACAGGTCCCCTCTGCAAAGATTAGTACAGGAGGTGGATAGATCGCCTTCGCCGGTACGCCACCACCATGCAGGTAGATCTAAGGAACGCAGGCCTCCTACGTCATATCACCACAGAAGGAGGTCTCCCTCATGGTCATCTTCCTCCACCCACTCCTCTAAGAGGGACTATATGCCTACTCTATCGGACAGCCCTCAGTAGCGAGTGTCTCCGATAGATGACATTAACACCTATCAGGATGTGCTGCAGAGAGGGGCTCAGAAGCTGAACATTGCAATGTCCACTCCCCAGGTCGCAACTACAGTGATCTTCGAGACGCTGCACCAAAGATCTGCTTCGCGTCCGTTGCTGCCTCTGGTTCCTGGCCTTATGGAACCAGTAATGGACATTTTTCTGACCCCTTCAATGATTAAAGCTGCACCGGCCAGAATCCAGAAGAAGTACAAGCCGGCTGATACAGACCCGGTGTTCTTGAAAACTGATTCACCTGCGGATTCCGTGATAGTTGCAGCGGCACGTAAGACGCATGCGGTTTCTGCTCATGCGTTGGTCGCTCCGGACAAGGACAGTAAGTCCCAGGATTCTTAGGGACGAAAAGTTTGTGGCTCGGCAGCCTCTTCTCTCAAAGTCTCTAGTGCAGCAGCCTTATTAGGTCGATACGACCGATCCTTATGGGACTCTTTGGATCGGTTCAAGGAAAAGTTGCCAAAGGAAGATCAGAAGGACTTTGAAGAGATCATTACGGAGGGTTCCTTGGTAGCTAATCAGATGATTAGCACTGCAGCGGATGGTGCCACACTATCGGCGCATTCGTATACGCATGGAATTTGTGCGAGAAGGTCTGCCTGGCTGAGGCTTACAGCCCTTAAACCGGATGCTCAGCAGAGGATCCTTAACCTGCCTTTTTCGGTGTAGGAAGGTGGATATCTGACTATGGTTACCCCCAACTTTTTGCCTAGTGTCTAGCTGGTTTTTCGACTTAGTTGGCCTGAGATCCTGCCATTCAGGGTCTCAGGCTGTCTGCTCTCTCTTTAAAATGGACTCCATGTACCCTAGGTACATAACCAATTGGTAAGGATCACCTTATTGGACCCTGTACAGTGTACCCTAGGTACCCAGGGCATAGGTGTACCCTAGGCCTCCCAGGGGCTGCAGCATGTATTATGCCACCCCTGGTCTGGCCTTCCAATCAGACACAACTGGCTGATCACTCAGCTGGGGCAAGGTCGTGTAATCACCCCTTGCTTAGATATAGTATGCCTATATCTAACCCTTATATATAGACACATGTGTACCTATCAGTCACTCCTATGGCAGGCCTTAACAATCCTGGAGGCAGAGTGCTTGGTAACATGTGAGATGGTGCTCTAGCATGAGCTGAGCCTGTCTGCAGCTTTCGGAACCATGTCCTTATAGCTGTTCTATGATATAGCCTACCATATACTCTTAAAGTGCCTTATAATCTTAAACGGTTATGGTAACTATGGTTTGGCTTTATCGAAACATGTCGTGTAAGGTGTCTAACACTGTGGAATAATACCCCCATGCCATTTCTGGACATGAGAATATTATTCCCCCCTTCTAGAGGGAAAGACATGTTAAAATCATACTTTAACTGTTAGCCTCTGACCAAAGCCTCAGCATCACAAAATGGATGCTGCTGCCACGACACAAGTCTGACCTCCTGCAGCTAGGAGTGATCCCAGCCAGGGAGGCCTGGACAATAGGTTTCCTGCTTGGGGAGGTGCTAGCACCTCCCCAGACAGCCTTTAGTGTATTGGGGCAGGGTGGGCTGAAAGGAATGAGACATGCCTGGGGCACACAAGGTGTTCCTTGCATAGTCCAGTTCAAACCGGCGCTGGGGCACTCCAGCCCCAGCTCTGGCGCGAAACTGGACAAAGGGAAGTGGGTGTAACCACCCCCTCCCAGGTCCCACCCATAAGGCGTGACCTAGCAGGTATCCCAGCCCCCCAGATTAGTATAAGAGTGGGAGTTGGGCCTCAAGACTTTAGATTATCCTGAACCTGCAAAACTGAACAGAAACTCTGGACCTTCGACATTCGACGAAAGAAGAAGACTGAAGAATCTCCCTTGTAGCCAAGGAGTGGCTACCCTGTGCAAACAGGCACCATCAAGAGACTACCCTTTGCTTTGCCCACGTTCTACGAGGAACCGACTGCAGAGCCTGACCAGAGCCTTGACTTCCAGACTTCTCCGACCCTGATCCACATCTACAGCAGAGCTGAGATCCGTGGAGGCGACGAGCGACGTGGGACCGGCTACCTGGAAAAAGTGGCTAGTAACTTAAAGCGCAGCTTCTGAGGTACCCTCGAAGTTGTGCACCGGGGATTGAGAAGCCCCAACCCCAAGCACCATCTGCACCGAAGATCAGCCCCCCACACTCCACGAGTCCTGCGTGGGGCCCTTCAGCATTTTCCTGCTTGCCGCGTCTGTCCGGTTGCTTGCCCGCTGGCTAGTGGCCTTTGTGACGACGCACCCTGAAATTGTCTGCGCTGGTTTGGCTCCTCCAGACTGGCTCCCGCTTCTCTGCAAAGAAGAAGCACCCCAGACCTTCCTGGTCTGCACCAGAAGCAAGTCCTTCGTTCTTCGTGGGTTCCGCTTGCCAAGGCTTGGTGAGTCCTAGTCCAATGCCGACGCCGCCGACAGCAAGAGCCTTCGTGGGACAGCTCGCCTCCTGGTCCTGGTCGTCCTCGACGCTTCCTGGTCCTCCTAGCTGCAGCGACAAGCTTCACCTTCACCTGCAATCTTCACGACATCGCCTGGTTCCTTCCTGGTCCTACGTGGTCACTGGCTAGTGACCTTGACTCTGTCCCTTCTGCTTGCAGGTTTCTTCTCTTCTTGATCCTAGCCTTGGTATCCACCGGACACTCTTCACTGACTGCCTATCAGCATCTTTCTTCAGGCATCCATAGGAGTCGACGACGAAAACGACGCATCTTCACCCCTATGCACCCGCAGCCTGTGGGCTAGGTAACTTGGGTACTCCGGTGCTCATCAGGATAGTGACTATCCTAGTGTCTAGTTTTCAAGTCTCAACTTCCTAGCTACTCCGGAAGTGTCCTAAATCTACCGTTTTCTAAACTGTACTATTGCTATTGACTTTTACGCATTACGCGTGAGTGTTTCCACTCTGCACACGAATCCCGTGGGCCTCCCACTTCCTAACTAACGCTAGTGTAGTGTAGCCCCAGCGATTCCCTAGGCCTAGGCCTATTCTATTTCCGTGACAGTGGTTCTTATACCACTTACTTAGTATATGGTTTGCGTGGCCCCTAGGGCCTAACTGTATTACTTACCTGTGTGACTTAATGTATGCTTAAATAAGACTGTGTTGTACTTACCTCTAATCTCATAAAGAGTGCTGAGGGTTTGACTAGAATAAATACACTTTATTTTATATATATATCTGTTGTGGTGTCCTTTCATTTGGTATTCAAGGGATTATATATGGTATCACAGCTGGCTTCACATGCCATTCAGAGTTTAGCCTAAGACTGCTCTTGTCCATGCTACCACTAGGATAGCTGGTCTATAAGGTTGACTTTACAACCAATCACCATAAGGGTATTTGGACTGATATAAGGTGTACACTAGAACTAGTGACATCATACATCAGGCCAACTTCTCACATTCGGGTTCTTCATTGTTTGGCTCCCACACGGATGAAGAAAGGGCTCGGATGAAAGCTGAGTTGGACACTTTGAAGGCGGTGGGGCTTGAAAAGAAAAAGGAGTTCCGAAGACAGTACAGGCCCAGCCAACGCAAGGGATACCAACAGAGGGTTCAAACCCCTCAGTGGTCCCAAGGCAAGAACCAAGGGCGATCGCAATATCAGGGTCGAAAGTCTACCAGAGGTAGAGTGGGTAGCCAACAACAATCCTTCTCCACCACTCGACCAACAGGAAAACAATGAGCCAGAGCTTCCTCTGACGCCGTTGCCCACTCCAGTGGGAGGAAGTGTTTCGCAACATCTGAGAGAGTGGTGCAACATAACGAAGGATCGTTGGGTGCGCAGTATACTGCGCAATGGATACGCACTACGTTTACATGTGTCTCCAAAGGACATTCCTCCGAAAAAATCTCGTCCTCACCAGCTAAAATTACTACGTCAAGAAGTGGTGGCGCTTCTACAAAAGAAGGCCATAGAGAAGGTTCCCATCTCGCAGCGAGGAAAAGGATTGTACTCCAGGTACTTCCTTGTGCCAAAAAGAGATCAGGAGCACAAGTTCAGACCAATCCTGGACCTGCGGTCTCTGAACACGCTCATCTTAAAAGAAATATTTTGCATGCTGGCGCTTCATCAAATATGTCCACATCTGCAAGCAGGGGACTGGATGTGCTCGGTGGATCTCCAGGATGCGTACGTCCACATTCCTGTAACTTCTCGTCAGCCCAAATTCCTGCGATTCATGGTCGGCAACAGTTACTACCAATTCAGACTGTTGCCCTTCGGGCTAAAATCTGCCCCATGAGTCTTTACCAAGTGCATGGCGGTAGTAGCGGCAGCTCTACACAGACGAGGGCTGTTCGTATATCCATACTTGGACAATTGGCTCTTGAAAGGGCCATCTCCTCAGCAGGTAAAGTGCGACTTCCAAGTGTGCCTGACTGCTCCGCAGGCTAGGCCTGCATGTGAATATGGAAAAGTCAGTTTGCCAGCCGACACAGGTGATCCATTACCTGGGCTCCGTTCTAGATACAAACCTAGGAAAAGCGTTTCCTTCGGAGCAGAGACTTTTATCAATTCGGCAGAAGTGCAAAGTTCTTCTCCAGACCAATCGCCCGACGATCCGGCAAGTAGCATCCCTATTGGGATCAATGGCATCTTGCATATTCCTCATTCCCAACGCCAGGCTGAGAATGAGACCTCTACAGCAGGATCTGGAGGACAAATGGGACCAGACTACCGATTTCTGGGAAGACCGGATTGTGCTTTCACAAGCAGCAAGGACGTCTGTTCTGTGGTAGACTCGTCCACGGAACCTCCTGCTGGGAGTCCCCTTTCATCAACTTGTTCCCACCCAGTCCTTGGTAACGGATGCATCGCTTCAGGGATGGGGGGCGCACATGGATTGCCTACAAATGCAAGGACGATGGTCCGTCAAGGAGCAATCCTACCACATAAACATGTTAGAGCTGCGGGCGGTCCATCTAGCCCTGAAAGCTTTTCGGCCTTCGATCATGTCCAACTCAGTCCTCGTCCAAACAGACAACACGACCACCATGTATTACCTCAACAAACAGGGTGGTGCGCGCTCTCGCCCTCTCTCCCTGGAAGCTCAAAAGATACGGCATTGGCTTCTAGCCCGAGGCCTCTCCGTCACAGCGGTGCACCTTCCAGGGCAGCGAAATGTGCTAGCGGACGCACTCGGTCGGCACTTTGAAGATCAGCCAGACTGGGTGCTAAACGACGAGGTAGTGGCAGAAATTTTCCGTCAGTAGGGTCAGCCTTCCATAGATCTGTTCGCAGACGATCTAAACCAAAAATGCCACGCCTTCGCCTCCAGGTTCCACCGTCCAGGGACGAAGGGGAATGCTCTTTTGATGGACTGGTCCGGAATATTTGAATACGCCTTTCCCTTCCTGCCTCTGATTCCGAAGGTGGTGTCCAAACTCAACCGGTCCAATATGTCAATGATCCTGATAGCCCCGGACTGGCCTCGACAATGGTGGTACCCTGACCTGTTACAGCTGTCGGTGCACCCCCACAAGAGGCTGCCTTGCAGGTCAGATCTGCTGACCAAGATGGACGGGAAGATCCTACATCCCAACCTTCCCTCACTGAACTTGGCAGCATGGCATCTGAGGTCCTGCAATATGGACATTTGAACTTGCCGCAGAACTGTATGCACATACTAAAGGAAGCAAAGAGACCTCCCACAAGGGCTTCGTATTCCTTTAAGTGGAAGCGGTTCTACATGTGGTGCACTCGTAATAACTTTAATCCAACAACAGGTCAGGAGGAGGTTATTCTTCCTTACCTCTTGTACTTGGCTAAATCAGGTTTGAAGTATTCATCGATCAGAGTACATTTAGAGGCTATTACGGCCTATAGAAGGTCTCCAAGCCAGCCTTCCTTCTTTCAACTGCATGTGGTCAAGGATTTCCTACAGGGGTTGAAGAAAGTGTATCCCCTGTTCGGCCTCCTTCTCCTCCTTGCGAGTTGAATCTGGTCCTCTCTAAGTTGATGGGTCCTCCTTTTGAGCCCATCCATAAAGCCAGGCTGCAGCACTTGACATGGAAGACCGCTTTCTTAGTCGCGATTACATCAGCGCGAAGAGTAAGCAAGATCCAAGCGCTTTCTTCCAAAGAGCCATATACTATCTTTCACCACAACAGAGTAGTATTAAGGACTCACCCTGCTTTTCTGCCGAAAGTTGTATCTGATTTTCATATTAATCAGACAATTTCTTTACCGTCCTTTTTTCCCAATCCTTTTTTCCCTGCGGAGAGGTCACTCCATTCCTTAGATCTTAAGAGAGTGCTTAAATTCTACCTAGAGGGAACTAAGGTTATCAGAAAATCAGACCAATTATTTTTAAATTATGGTTCCATAAGGTCAGGTTTTCCAGCTACCAAGAGATCCATTTCTAGATGGATAGTGTCTTGTATAAAATTGGCCTATCAGCTGGCGAATAAGCCCCTATTGTTGTCACCTAAAGCACGCTCCACTAGGGGAAAAGCAGCTACAGTAGCTTTCTTGCATGATGTTCCAATGGCAGAAATTTGCAAGGCAGCAACCTGGAGATCTGTGCATACGTTCACAAGGCATTATTGTCTTGAATCCGACTCCAGGGCAGATACTCAAGTAGGCCAGGCTTCCTTGAGAAATCTGTGCAGATAACAGAAATGTCTGAATTATCAAGTTTAGTTGTCTGATCTTGATTGTTAATGATTATTATTTTTCCTTTGCCCGCAGTGGATGAGGTAAGGCTCGCTATTCTATTCTAGTGCTTATGACTATTGATGAGGATTCCCTGGAAGAGAAGGATTAGTTACTTACCTGTAATCCTAGTTCTCTTCCAGGGGTATCCTCATCAAAGTCATAAGCAACCCTCCTGCCTCCCCGGGCAAAGGATCCTTATTTTTAAGGGAATTGTCAACTCTTTGTGTTATGGCTTTGTGTCACCACAAAGAACAACTGACCTAACTGTCACCCCTGAGGCATGATGGGAAGCTAGGGGTCATGGCTGCCTTAAAGGCACGGTGCCAGTTTTTCTATGTTGCTAAGAGTTAGCTTTCTAGGCTGTGGTTTTGTACAATGCAGCCTGTGATCTGTCAATGCTTTCAGTCCTATCTGAGGTTTTGGGCTAAATGCTAAGCATTAAAACAGTTTTCAAACATGCTTTGCTGCTGTTTCTTCCCTGTTTTTTTGATATATTGTGTATATTGCATAGTTTATTGATGATAGACAGGAGAGTCCTTACAGCATTATTCAGCTCTGGTTATGAAAGGCTGCATTTACTTTTATATATATATATATATATATATATATATATATATATATATATATATATATATATATATATATATATATATATATATATATATATATATATATATATATATATATATATATATATATATATATATATATATATATATATATATATATATATATATATATATATATATATATATATATATATATATATATATATATATATATATATAGATGTCCTATTCTAGTGCTTATGACTTTGATGAGGATACCCCTGGAAGAGAACTAGGATTACAGGTAAGTAACTAATCCTTATTTTTATGTTTCCCTTAATCTTATAGAAATGGTTACATTGATTTTCCATCATGAATATTTTTGGAAAATACTAGCATACATCAACACATTTTACTAAATGATGCTGTAAAGAAATGGTACCAGAAATTTTACAGTAGTTTAGCGAACTTTGTTTTCCTATATTCATTCTTTTAATGAAAATTGTATTTTGAAAGCAAAGAATCCTCAATCTTACTTTCAAGCTTCTGCAAATATTTGCAACTAATCAGAAAATTCTGGGAGTATTATACATAGCATCATATTCTTAAACTTTGAAAACGTGTACACATTTTTATACAGGAACTACTGCCAAAGTGCAGTCAGAGTTTACAACATTTACTTAGAGCGCTCACTCTAATAATAAAGGCTTTTAAATAATGAACCATACATACAAGTTTGAACAGCATTACCATATGGACACAAATATTACCTTAACTGTAGACAGTGCCCATAATGTGTTACTGCAAACTGGCAGCCTAAGGGTTTGTGCTGCTTGGTGTTTGGCCTACTTGTCCCAAGGACAAAATACACATTAAAACTTGTTGCCCTTCACCTGAAACAATATGTCCCGGGCGTCGTGCTATAGGAATTCCACATCCCTGCCTGTGACAGGAAACCTATTGTCCAGGCCTCCCCTGCCAGAGTTTCGTCCAGCAGCAGGAGGGCAGACTCGTGTCTGTGGCTGGCAGCATCCTTTTTGTGATCCCAGGGTCTGTTAAGCTGGTACTGGGTATACAGGTGCTGTCATATTTCTCCCTCTAGAAGGGTGGGATCATACTCTCACACCAGTTTCTGGTGTGGGGGTATGATTCCAAGGTGTTTGACACCAAACACAACATGTTTCCATGCAGCCATCCCAAAGTTAGCATTTACCGCAAGGTTATAATGCACTTAAGAGTATATGGTTTGGCTGCATCACAAACAACTCTGGAATAAAGGTTCCAAAAGCTTCAGAGGGGCTCTGCTCATGCATGGGCACCCTCTCACATGAAACCCAGCACCCTGCCTTCAGGATTGTTAAGGCCTGCCATAGGGGTGACTGATAGGTTTACTTGTGCAATGATATGTAAATGTAAATGTCAAGGTACTTATAGAGCACACTGTCACCAGACGGCCACCTTGCAGTGTCGCCTTTGCGGTTTCCTGGCGCTGATACTCATACCGCTGTGGAACCCCTCCTGGCTTACCCTGTGAAGTGTCCACTCCTGGGCACCCCCAGGGTGAAGCCAGGCATCCTTAGCGCTGTTGGGGCCGGTGTGGAGGCTAAGCAAGCTATTGCCCAGAGTTGCAGCGTGGGGCCCGGGATTAGAATAGGCACCGAGGCGAGAATAGACAGGTCCGAGGAAACTGAGCCCGAGCCCCGCCGAGGCGGGAATCGAACCCTGGTTTCTGGCCAGAACTCTGCTTCAGGGCCTGCCGCTCTAACCATTTAGCCACACTCCTCCACTGAGAGAGATATAGGTAACCTATATCTCAGTAAGGGGTGCATACACCACCTTACTCAGGCTGCAGTTGCAGACATGTGGTGTCATTTTGGAAGGCTTCCCAGGGGTGGCACAATACATGCTGCAGCCCCTGGTAGGCCTCTGGGGTACCTATGCCCTGGGTACATAGTATACCATATACTAGGAACTTATAAGGGTACCCCAGAATCCCATCTGGAGTGTACCTAAATTACTGGTAATCAATTTAGAGAGGAAGCAGCTAGGCTGGGGTCCTGGTTAGCAGGGCCCCAGCCAGACTAAAGTCGAAAAACAGTAAAACATCAGCAAAAAGTGGCGGTAACTATAAGAAGCCGATCCTACTCTCCTACACAACCCCCTTCCCGAACGTAAGGACATTAAACTAACCTTGACCAGTTGAGTCTTCATGTTCTAAGTGGAAATATCTGGAGAGCAGGGCCGGACTGGGAACCAACACCGGCCCTGGCAAAGTGCAGGGCCGGCCCCCTGGGAGTTGGGGGTGCCGCTGAGCTCTTTGCCAGGGCCGGTTTTCAGCCGATTTTGTTACAGGGCCGATTTTGCAGCTATGCTGCTAAAACGGCCCTGTAACAAAAATGGCCCCCAGGGGCCCAAAACCGGCCCGACCCATGGGGCCCACCGGGGGATTGCCCGGGGCCCTCTACAGCCAGTCCGGCCCTGCTGGAGAGTCCATCTGCATTGGCATGGTTACTCCAAGGTCTATGTTCCACTGTTTAGTCCATTCCCTGTAGGGAAATGGACCACCTCAAAAGTTTGGGGTTTTCACCCTTCATCTGTTTTAGCCATAAGTGGGGCTTATGGTCTGTCTGAACAATGAAGTGAGTGCTAAACAAGTAAGGCCTCAACTTCTTCATAGCCCAAACCGCAGCAAAGGCCTCCCTCTCAATAGCTGACCAAAGTTTCTCTCTGGGGGTCAGCCTTCTGCTAATAAAAGCTACTGGCTGATCTTGACCTTCATCATTCACTTGTGATAACACAGCCCCAACCCCCAACTCAGATGTATCTGTTTGAACAATGAATTCTTTGGAGTAGTTAGGACTTTGCATAATGGGAGCAGTGCACATGGTCTGCTTTAGGTCATCAAATGCCTTTTGACAGCTGACTGTCCACTGAACTTTCTTGGGCATTTTCTTAGAAGTTAAGTCATTCAAAGGGGTCACTATGGATCCATAACCTTCGACAAATCTTCTATAGTACCCAGTCAGACCCAAGAAAGCTCTGACCTGAGTCTGGGTGGTTGGAGCAACCCAGTCCATTATGGTCTGAATTTTGCTCTGCAATGGTTGAACCGGGCCTCCATCCACAAGGTGGCCCAGGTACACAACCCGACTCTGCCCTATCTGGCACTTAGTGGCCTTGATAGTTAGGCCTGCTGTTTGCAGGGCCTCCAAAACATTTCTCAGGTGGACCAGGTGATCCTCCCAGGTGGAGCTAAAGACAGCAATATCATCTAGATATGCTGCACTATAGGCTTAACTAACCCATTGCATTGTGGGTGATAAGGGGTGGTAAATTTGTAATTTACTCCACACTCCTTCCACATAGCAGTTAAGTAACTAGATATAAAGTTTGCATCTCTGTCTTCCTCCTTAGGGAAACCCACTCTGGAAAAGATTCCAAGTAGGGCCCTTGCCACCACAGGAGCTGTAGTGGTCCTAAGGGGAATGGCTTCTGGGTACCTAGTGGCATGGTCCACCACCACCAGTATAAATCTGTGCCCAGATGCTGTCTGAGGATCCATGGGACCAACTATGTCAATCCCAACCCTCTCAAAGGGAACCCCCACCACAGGTAGTGGTATCAGGGGGGCCTTTGTTGTACCACCTGCCTTACCACTGGCTTGACAGGTGACACAGGAGCGATAAAACTCCCTGGTGTCTTCAGACATGTGTGGCCAATGAAAGTGAGGGACAATTCTGTCCCAAGTCCTGTTTTGGCCTAGGTGTCCTGCTAAGAGAATATAATGGGCTAGTGTTAATAGGAAGCCCCTGAACTTCAGAGGTAACCAACCTCCTGGAGGCACCAGGTTTGGGGTCTCTGCTCTCTGAGTATAGGAGTCCATCATCCCAATATATCTTATAGGTTCCACTAGCATTCCCAGCAGCCTCATCAGCAGCTTGCTTTCTGAGGGGTTCAAGAGAAGGGCAGCTCAGCTGCTCCTAGCTCAGATCTGGCCTGGAAGGACCGCCTGTCCCTAAGAACTCAACCTGATCAGGTTCAAGCTCATCTGGGACAGTTCCTTCTGCAGGCCTGATATCATCTCCCTCAAGACACTGATCTGCTTCTTGAGTCAGGGGGAAGACACTGCCTTACCCCTGCTGCTCCTTTTCTTGGGAGGCACCTGGTCCATTCTTCCAGGATCCAGGGCCTGTTCAGTTTTTGACATTTTTGACTGTGACCTGATCACAGCGAACACATGTGCAGGGATTCCCAACATTTCTGCATGAGTCCCGAGCTCCACTTCAGCCTAAGCTGAAGTTTCCAAATAATTGTCAAGCAAGCATTCAACAGGGAGGTCTGCACTTACCGCAACTTTCTTAAGGCCAGTGACCCCTCCCCAGGAGAAATTAACAACTGCCAATGAATGGTCTGTGCTGACATTGCTAGCATTGGTCACTTGGTACATTTCACCAAGTATGTTCTGCTCAGGAGCCACAAGATATTTTGTCACCATTGTGACACTTGCTCCTGTGTCCCTGAATGCCAAAGCCTCTTTTCTATTGATTAAAGACTGCTGTCTGTATTTGCCCAGGTTACTGGGACTCACAAATGTGAGAAGTTGGGCTGGTATATGCTGTCCACTAGTTATAGTGGGCACCTTGTACCAGTCCAAACAACGCTTATTGATGAATAGGTTTAAAGACATCCTTTATTGAAAGCTATCCTAGTGGAAGCTATGTAGAGCAGCCTTCAGGCTAAGTCTTGAAGGAGTGTAAAGCAGCTTGGTTTACCAGATTATAACCTCTTGAATCACTAAATGAAAGGAGACCCACACCAGGTATGTAGAAAATATGTGTATTCATTTCTAAACACTCACTACTAATCTCTTTATGAGATCAGAGTCCAAGATACACAATAATACAGTTCTAAAACGACAGTAAATAGCACAATATACAATGGGCCCCAGGGGTGGACCAAACCATATATTAAGAAAGTGGTATAAGAACCACGACTTGACTAGACACAGTGCCAAGTGCACGTAGAATCGCTGGGACCCCAAGTAACCACCCAAGGTAGTGACACAGGAGACCCACAGGGAACGCATGCAGTGTGAGAACACAGGCACGAGCCCCGTACTATTCTAAGGGAAAGTTGCGGTTGGAATTTTAGAAGTTAAGGACACTTAGGAGAGGACTTTGAGCAAACCCCTTTAGACTTAGGGGGTTCTAGGGCCAACACCCATGGGAGCACTGGAGTACCCGAGTTACCTCACCCAGGGAAGCCGGGTGCATAGGTGTCAAATGGTGTCGGGAATCGTCGTTGATTTCAATGGCGATCTGCTGCAAAGTGCTGCTGCCGGGAAGAAGAAAAGTGTCCGGTGTGATCCAAGCCTGGATCGAAGATCAGAAAAACCTGAAAGCAGAGGGGACAGAGTCTGGGTCACTTGCCAGTGACCAGGGACACGATAGACGAGTGCCCACCGATGTCGGGTGTTTCAGGTGAGAAGAGGTGAAACTTGACTCTGCAGCCACTAGGACCAGGAGGCGTCGACGATGACCAGGAGCTGGATTCGAGTTGTCCCACAAAGGATGTCGAGTGCTGCGGTGTCGGTGCTCTGATTGAACCCAACAAGCCTTGGCAACAGCAACCCACGCAGGAAGAGAAAAGATGCTTCGGTGCGGACCAACAAGGTCCTAGGGACTCTCCAAGCGATGGAGAGTCAGGGCACATGCGGAGCAACCAGAGAAGCCCAATTAAAGTTAGAGTTGCTTTCACAGGGACCCACCAGTCGACAGACCTGTGATCGCGAAGGGACCTTGAGAGGAATCACACAATACCAACCCACGGGACACTCGGTGAGTGTAGGCCAGTAATCTTCGGTGGAGACACTGCTCGGGGTGTGGACTACAAGTAGCCCAAAGCACAGCCTCAAGGATCGATGAGAAGCATATGCACTTTCAAATGTGCACGGTGTCCAGGGGTTCCGGTTCCCCGGTCCCCACGAGGGCTACGGGTCTCAGCTTTGCAGGGAGCTTGGGTCAGCCTCTGGGAAGTCTGGGAACCCACCTCCTCTCCTGTGTTTCAAATTCTTCGGAGTCCGGTGGGAGCTTCGGAGATGCAAACCGGTCAGATGCGTCTTAGGGGCCTGCCTTTACTCCAAGGGAGATTCTTCAGTCATCTAGCGCCTTTTGGATTGTCGAAGTTCCAGGATTATGTATCAGAGTTTCATACAGGTAAATCGAAAGTCCTGTAGCCAGGGGTTCCTATCTTATTCCCAAGGAAGGGGTGTGACAAACTCTAGGGACCCACTTACACCCATTTCCTTTGTCCAGTTTCGCGCCAGAGCAGGGGCTGGTAGCCCCTGCAACCGGTTTGAGCTGGACTATGCACAGGGACACCAAATGTGCCCCCAGTGCGGACTTTAAAGCACTCTTGGAGTGCACCCACCCAGCCCCACTACACTAAAGCCTGTCTGGGAGGTGGTCACACCTCCTTGTGACAGGAAACCTATTGTCCAGGCCTCCCCTGCCGGAGTTTCGTCCAGCAGCAGGAGAGCAGACTCATGGCTGTGGCTGGCAGCATCCATTTTGTGATGCCAGGGTCTGTTAAGCTGGTACTGGATACTGGGTACCCCGGTGCTTTCATGTTTCTCCCTCTAGAATGGTGGGATCATACTCCCACACCAGTTACTGAGTTACTGGTGTGGGGGTATGATTCCAAGGTGTTTGACACCAAACACGACATGTTTCCATGTAGCCATCCCAAAGTTAGCATTTACCTTGAAGATGTGCAAACGCAGCAAATAATCAACATGATTCACACAAAGCAAAACAGTTACATACATCCATCTGCAGCAAAGGTTGCACTGGTGGAGGCTTTCACTGGCCTCCTCAATGGACTGCAGGCGCATTAGAAAAAGATCGGTGATAGTCCCCTTACAGATGCCGAATGGCGCATAGTTCTGTGTTAAGCAGGGAATGTCTCCCGGAACACCCGGTTGAAATACACACGTTTCAATTACACCCACATGGTGTACATGACACCACATAGACTTAACGTGACGTACGGAGGGGAGGTGCAACAGTATCCCAGGTGTGCCCACCTGGACGCTGACTTTGCCCACATGACCTGGGAATGCCAGTGGGTGTGCCCCTACTGGGAGGTGATGCTGGCCAAGATAAAGGACGTGCTTGGAAGGGAATTGGCTCCGACGATTCATACGTGCTTGCTGGGTCTCTTCCCTAGCCCCCCTAAGTGTAAAGTGGGAAACCACCTGATAGACCTTGCGCTGTGCCTTGCTAAGCGTAGGATAGCCATGGACTGGAAGTCACCGAGACGGCCACAGGTAGCGGTCTGGAACAGAGATGTCATAGCATGGGCGGGGCAGAGGGCAGAACATTGGTGTGGGAAGAGGCCAAAGGTGTGAGATTGCGCCCAATTGCAGAACAATGAGGAGAGGTACTGGCAGAATGGGAGAATCCGAGGGGAACCAGCAGTGAAGAGGGAGAGGCGGAGGAGGACGCCCCTATAGATGCCGGGACTGATACCCTGCGCGCAAGATCTCCCAATGCCCAAAGGGACTGAACCAGACAGTGTGAGGTTCAGAAGTACTCAGTCCTCGTCTGTACTGGACTAGGTGTAGGAACTAAGGTGGCCCCCTGATACCTCTGCTCTCAAGATGTTTCACGATCCATTCTCCACAGTGTGAAGATGAATAGCTGCGCGCACACCACTCCTCTGCATGAATGGTTTAGTTTCTTATTATTTCTTTTTGGTTATTTTCTTTGTTTGTTCTTTTTTCTCCTTAATTGGCTGCACTTTACTGTTTCAGTTCTCCTTCATTCCTCAAATCGACTTTCGAGCCTGAATAAAGTGTATTGGAAGGTAAAAGTATATATCATTACAGACTAGCATTATGGTTGCTCGGCGGTGGAGTGTACTCCCCAACAATTCTATAAATGTACCCGATAAAACGGAGCATGCATTCTGGAACATGGACAGCTGTTATTAGTACATCATGTTTTGTTTCTTTGGTTATTCATTTTGCATCCAATGTGTAATAAAGTAAAAATCGCAATAAAAATATTTTCAACAAAAATAAAAATCCATCTGCAGCAAAGCAGAGCAGCAATGGATAGCAATATTCTCCAGTATTGAATCTTTCATAGATTGACATGCTTCAATCTTCCCCGTCGTCATGGTGGGAGTCTCACGGTACCTAGGTAAGCAGTACTATAGAAGTACATTAGAAACCATTAAGAAAGAAAGGAAATTTTAAAACCAATCTGCATCTTTATGCTAGATCCAAACTTTGACCAATCAGAAACAAGCTCCAGACTCCATCTCCCCTGCAGAGCGACCATCCTCAGATGTCTAACTGCACGTGGTGTGTGAGGGAGTCTCCCTGAACTCTGCTCAGTTTGTCTGTTAGTGAACTTTTGACCCTGTTGAATTCAGCCTAAGGTATTGTTTTCTGTCTTTTATACTTTCAAGGATGTCAGAGGGATCTAAGAAAATGCTTTTTAGACCCTGCAGATCTTGTGGGAAGGCAAGACTTTTCTCTGAAGACACCCACAAGGACTGTCTTTATTGCCCATATCCCAAGTATACTGCCATGGACTGTAAATATTGCAGAACCTTTTCAGCCAAAACTCTGAAGGACAGAGAGGCCAGATTGTTATTATGGCTTCAGAAGAGAAAGATCTGATTCTGGATCTGATGTGAAGGAACGTCCTGGTACTTCCTCATCTGAGTGAAAACGTACAAATGAGGACTCCACCTCATTACAGGCAGAATTAAAGAAGATGAACGTGACAAACCATCCACTTCTGATAAAACAGCCATGAAACAGCCATTCAAAGGTTCTGACTAGAAGAAATCCTCCTCTTCTTCTGCCTCTGTGCCTGTCATGCCTCAGAAGCAGGCCTCGTCGACGAAAAAGGCTCAGTCTACGGACACGTCGAGAACGACGGCCAAATCACCGTTGACGAATGTGATTTCTACTATGCTAGCTTCGACCGCATCGACGGTGGCTCTGGCGACAACCTCGTCGATGAGCACAGTGACAAAAATCACCTAGTTGACGGCTTCGCTGACGGCATCGACGACAACTGCGTCGATGGCCATGTCTAAAGCTCTGACGATGGTGACTCTGTCGATGACATCGTCCAAGGACTCGTCCACGGTCACTCTGTCAACGACGGTGTTCAAGTCCCCTACAAGAATATCGGTGTCAACGACGATTACCTTTAGACGTCTTCCTACGTTGACGTTATCATCGACGGAGCATGAAAAGGACATTAAAAGGCATCAGTTGATCCAGAAATCTCCAGGCGTGACACACCTAACCAAGGTTCTGGATACAGAGAAATCAGGGGACAAGAGCATGTTTGGTCCAGCTTACAGCCTATCACAGCTTAAGGTTAAATGCCAGGACACTGATGATGAGGATGACGCTTATATCCAGCATACCTCAAAGAACATGGAGGGGGACTACTCCCTCACGGCTCATCATCAACCACAACTATATGACTCTTTTCAGGATCATTATTTGTATGAAGTATACGAGGAACATCAGGATGTACGAGGCGATGCCATGTTGGTAGCAACTTCCCTTGGCACCGACCTAAGGCACATACTTCATGATTATTATAAATGTTTTACGGACTCTCACGCCCCAGTTCCGCTCACACCGGGGGGGACTGGCATACAGGTTTCATCGCCGCCACCAGTGGCTGCTCCACCACCTCCAACACAGGAGGAGAGACCAACTCTTCGGAGTATTACAATAAGGGACGACTACATTGAAAGTGATACTGATGGTAAGCCTGGGGAGGGAGAGCTCATTCAGGATGTAGACATGATCGCCCGGGAATGGGACGACTATGTTGCTCCATCTTCACCGTCTCCATGTCCTCCAGGGGATATTGGAGGTTTCCATGAGTTATCGGAAAGAGCTTCCAAAAGATTTGATTTACCACTGCCCGTAACCCAGACCAAATGTTCCCCCTATGATTTTAAAGATCCTGCCAGGAACTTGGTAGGATCCACACCAATGTCGATTACATCTGGGAGGAAGGACTGATGTTGATGAGGAATCCAGCCTCTGTTACGGCCGTATTACCAAGAATCAAGAAAAAGTGCAAAGCCCCTGATTCTGCTCCTGTGTGCTTGATTTGGCATCCTCTGCCGGATTCAGTGATAATGCAAGCAGTGCAGAGGCACTCCAGGAATCCAGCAGCTCCTTGCTCAGTGCGTCCAGACAGGGAGGGAAAACGACTAGACAACATCGGCAGGCGCTTTGCCACTATGGCGGCTACTTCCATTAAGGCCTCTAATGCCTTAGCGATTCTGGGGCAGTATGACCGCCAGTTGTGGTCAGATCTTGCACCGCTTCTAGAACACCTACCTGAAGACAAGAAAAAGGAGGCAAAATACATTCTGCATGAAGGAGCCCGAGCATCTTCTGAAGTTATTGACTCGGTTATGGATCTGTCTTCAATCGCATTCAGGCAGATGACAGGTGCCGCTGTTCTCCATAGGCAGGGCTGGTTGAAGGTTAGTCTTTCCGCCTGGAGATCCAATCGAAAATCCTAGACATGCCCTTCGATGGACAGGGCATCAAGACGGATACGGAGGCGGCACGTTCTAGGTACACTACAACAAAGGCGTTTTCAGTCCTTTCGCGGAGGAAGGGGCTGTGTCACTTTCAGCAGAGACCGTCCATTAATTCGTCAAGATTTCAGCGTTATTCTCAACAGAGTTATGGGCCACAGTAGATGGTCTGCAGCAGCAACAGTTTTGTGCTTCCAATTAGCCGTACAACCAGCAGTCGGCTAGATGCAGATCTTCGGCACAAGGTAAATCCCAAGATACCTCCAGACGACAGTGAGGTTTTTTGCCCACCAGCTACCTCTTCTTGTCACCAGCCTCCGGGCATCCATCATCTGTACACTTTTTTCCGTCAGTGGGAAGCCATCACAAATGACAAATGGGTATTGGATATCATCCATCGAAGTCACATCCTGGACTTTGTTCAAAAACCTCCACGCCATCAACCTTCGAGGGGGACACATCAACATCTTCCTCTCTTAAAGCAAGAGATTTCGACTCTGCTGTTGAAAGGGGCAGTTGAAAGAGTTCCTTTCCACCAAATGAGGGAAGGACTTCTACAAATTTCTTCCTCATAAGAGAGACATGCGGGCAATAGAGATAGGTCATGGATCTCAGACAACTGGACAAATACATTAAGAAACAACCATTCAGAGTGCTATCTCTTCAAGAGATTCTCTTGTTGGTAAACAAGGGGGATTTTTTAGCGTCACTCGATCTATGAGACTCATATTTCCACATTCCCATTCATTCCAAACACCGTCAGTTCATGAGATTCGAGGTGGCAGGGTGCCACTATCAGTTCAAAGTTCTTGCTTTTGGCCTTCGTTCAGCCCCCAGAGTTTTCACAAAGTGCATGGCTCTAATAGCAGCTTTCCTGAGAAGGCAGGGCCACCAGGTTTTTCCCTACCTGGACGTTGGCTGATTCACATTCCACTCTGCAAGAAGATCTACATGGGCCTGTCGTCAGCTTTTCAAATCTCTAGGCTTGCAACGCAAAGTAGGAAAGTTATTTCTTATTCCAAGCCAGGAACGGATATTTCTTGAAGCGGTCTTAAACACCAGAATAATGTAAGCATTTCCTACGCCAGAGCGAAAGCACAGAATAATGGAAATGGCAGCCCTACTGTGCGCAAATGAGTCCCCTTCAGTAAGATGTGCAAATCTATGCTGAGAATGCTATGATCATGCATCCCATTGATACCAAATTGTCGTTTGCACATGAGACCTCTTCAGGAACAACTGGATATGCAGTGGATTCAGGTGCGGGGCTCTTTCGAAGACGTCATTCACATCTCTCAGACAATGAAACAGGCCCTGTAATGGTGGGAGAAAGAACGCAATATCCCTCCAGGCCTATCATTCAAGGCGACACCACCTACTTTCATTATCCCAACGGATGCCTTGATAGACAGTTGGGGAGCACATCTCCAAGATTTACAAATTACTGGAAGATGGTCTGTCCGAGAGCCGCAAATGCAAATCAACCTCTTGGAACTGAGGGCAGTGTTTTTGGGGCTGCAGGCATTCCTTCCAAGGATTCAATGCGCTTCTGTTCTTTTTTTTAAAATAAACTTTTTATTTTATTTTCAACAACAGTGTATCGATACAATCATACATCTACACCATAATAGCTTCTCCAATACATTGTTTTCACTTTTACATCCACATATAGATTAAGCGAGGATTGTTGCAGGCTACTGCCTCAGTTCAGTGTCCAACCAACCACAAGATACATTGCTATCTGAAAAGCTACAGATCTTGGTACAATAATGGCGGAGGCCCGCAGGCTGCATAGTTGCTAATCAGGAGGAGGAGAAGACACCACCTCTGCCGTCAACTGGGCCATCAGTGTTCGCCTATCTCTCCGCAACTCCACCGTCGGGGAGATGCAGATGTCCCCTCTGTACTTATTCCATTTTCCCCATTTATGGTCCCATTTCCTGGGGCATCCTCGTCCCTTAAACACTGTCTTCTCTGCAATCATTGCCCAATCACCCAAGAGCGGTACCGTGTCCACCCCCCATTTCTGTGCGATGTTGCGCTTTGCAATGGTGAAGCCCATCGAGGGCCAAGCCTGTTCAGCCTGGGAGAGGTCAGTCGCCCCCCAAATATTAAGTAGGCAGAGTTGGGGAGATAGCTTTAGGGGCTTATCACATGTCCTCTCAAGTTGGTGGGTAATCTTCCCCAATAACACTGGATTTGTGGGCATTCCCATAATATGTGAACAAAGGTACCCACTTGATTACAGCGCCGGAGACAGAGCGGGTCAGGGCGTCTACCTAGTTTAAACAGGAACTTAGCATCAAAGTAGACGCGATGGAGGATTTTGAGCTGGAGGAGCCGCATGCGCATGGGAATGGCCACTTCCCTAGGGGAGGCCAGTGCGTCCCGCCAGTCATCGTCATCGATAATTCCCAGGTCTCTCTCCCAGCCCACCCTCAATTTCTGCATCGGATCTGCACGGTTATTGACCAATTTTTTATAAGTAAGTGAGATGGCCATGTGGTCCATGGGGTCCAATAACAACCGGTCCCCCAGTGGGGAAGAGTCAGGGGGAGGTGTGAGAAGTTGGCCTGATATATGCTGTCCACTAATTATAATGGGCACCCTGTATCAGTCCAAACAACCCCTTATGGTGAATAGGTTAAAGACAATGTTAGAAATGGGATCTCTGGTTGGCTAAGGCTTGCGTCAAAGCCAGGCAGAGACCACCACTCTAAGTCAGTGCTGGGGAGTAACACGCCAAAGATAACCCCTGCTCACCCCCTTGGTAGCTTGGCACGAGCAGTCAGGCTTATCCCGGAGGCAATGTGTAAAGCGTTTGCGCGCGCACACAGCAACAACACCCTAGGCCCACCACAAAGGAAACTCCACACAAGGTTATATATAAAAAAATAGCCTTTGTATTATAATAAACACATTAGATGATAATCACATAATTTACACTGTGCCAACTGGCACTGGGCAGAATTTTACAGGGGACTATTTACACAAGACAGGGCCACATGGACCACTGTCCGAATTAGCACAAATCACCAATTGTAAATGTAGAACATATACCAACAACACAAATTATAACGGTAGAGCACAACCAGTAACTAGTGGCGCAATAATGACCTCAGCATTATCACAATAGAATCAGGTATGAAACCTATCCTGTATACATCACAGGGGCATAAACACATTATGCAATTTCTCATAAGTCTAACGCATTAGACCTTACCTCCTAAGTATAATTACACTAGGGGCGTATATCGCACAGGGAAGTATAATCTCCCTAACATAAACCTAAACAGGTAAAACAACCTCCTATGCAGAAATCATACCTAGAGGTATAAAACACAGGGTGCGCAAAACATACTACACACAGTACATTCCCTAACACCATAAGCATTAACACAGGGTGCGCAAAACATACTACATACAGTACATTTCCTAACACCATAAGCATTAACCCAGGGTGCGCAGAACATACTACACACGGTACATTCCCTAACACCATCAGCATTAACACAGGGTGCACAAAATATACTACACACAGTACATTTCCTAACACCATAAGCATTAAACCACAATAGTACTTTAATCACATTAGGGTCCAGGTTGCGCCAGAACCTAAACGTAGCAGCTGCCCACTACTTGCTGGGCAGCTGGGGACAAGAACAGGGCCTAAACGCTGCAGCTGGCACTAAGTGCTGCGCAGCTGGGGAAGTCAAACTGTGGCAGGGGGCTCTCACTAGCCCTCCAGAACAAACTGCGCCAATCCTTGGAGCCCTCTAGGCTCTGGAACAGCCAATGCGCAAACGTGGAAGCCATCTGGCTCTTGAAACAAACATGTGTCTCCTAATGAACTGTGGGGGGGAAGGACGAAATGGACCCTGGCACAACGGTGTCCTCTGGGCCCTGTTGGGGGCTCTTTAAAATAACCTTGCCCCCGCTGGAGCCACGCACGGGCTCTCAGACAACGTCTGTGGGGCGTGGGAGCCATCTGGCTCTTCAAATAAACATGACCCCGAGCGTTGGAGCGGCCCAGTGCCAAATGGGGCCGCTCAGAAACTTCAGCACCGGCCGGGGGCCCATCATGAAGCTTCTCTCTGGGGCTCCTTAAAGGCATATGCATATGCCACACGTTGGGGTGGTCCGCTCTCTTGCAGGACCGCCCAGGACTACTCCGGTGCCGCGTGAGCACCAACAACAAAGAAAAGAGGACGGCCTAGGCCCCACTCACCGGCTATGCAGGGGGAGGCTCCTCTTTTGGCGTGTGCTCCTCTTCGCCCGGTCCCTCTTCTGGGACCGGGACTTCCCCGCAGAGCCTGGAGGCTCCGTCACTTCCTTGTTCACCCGCGGTGGGGGCAGGCACCGGTACTGTGCCTCGAGCCCCCTCCGCCTTCGATCGGCACTTGGTGGCGCCTGCGGGGCTCTCCCTAAACCATGGGAGCCCCGCACATGCAGGCACCATCTTCCTTCTTCCGGGCAGCTTCTTTTCGGCGGGCGGGGCTTCTGGACTCCAGTGAGGCCCCGCCCAGGTCACAGGCAATCTCTGCCTGACTTCCGGAGCTGCCGCGGCGGTGATTTTCAGCAGTAGGCACCCGCAGTAAAAAAATACTCACAACGCGGGGTGGGCACCCACTAAATAAAGCAAAGTCGCAGGGTGGGCACCCGCGCACTAACCAAAATAAGCGGCCATAAGCGGGGTGGGCTCCCGCATTCAAATTAATAAAATAAAGATGCGGCAATGAGGGGTAGGCTCCCTCTGAATTGGAATATAAAGCAGAGTGGGCTTCTGCTATTAAAATATACAAATAGGCGGCTAGGTGGGGTGGGCTCCCGCCTCTGTCCCCTTCAGCAGGGGGAATCCCTACGTCGGGATTCCCTCGGGAAAGTTTTGCGGCGCTGCGGAGCCCTCGTGCTCCTTTTCTCCAGGGAGAAATCAAATTAAAGCATCGTGCTCACAGGGCAGAAAAGGATGCAGCAGTCCTCCTCCAGGGGAGAACAGGTCCTGGAGAAATGAAGAAAATAAGCCCATGATCCCAATAGTCCTTTAGGTATCCAGGGGCAAGACAGGGCCCAGGGAGGCAAGCCTTCCCCTGAGCCCCAGCAGCAGCACGCCCCTGGCAGATTCCAGTCCAAGAACAAGAACATTTTCATGGGGTCACAGCCCCTCTTTTATACACAGAATCCTTTGTCTCCAAAGGTGCAGGGAAGGGGCGAACCAGATGCAACTGGTTCCTGAGCACTTTGTGTTGCTCAGCCCCTCTCCCTATTCACAGGACAGGCCAGGGGCATCAGACGCACCACAGGGGGTGGAGCCAGCATTGTGGAGGGAAAGCCCAGCCCTATTCAGGTCCCAGGTGTACTCCTCCCTGCCATCACATGCAGATCGCTCCATTCACCACCGGGGCAGACCAATCCTGACTCCTGGAGCCAGACACACCAGCCAATCACAAGCCAGACAGTCACTGCACATTTATTACACAGACATGCCAGTTTCTAGAAGTGGCACTTCTACACTAGACACCGTAACGCCGCACACATCATTGCGCAGCATTCACCCTCACGAGTTCGCACATATCAAACTCGACCCTGCACTCCTCTCACATCAGGACTTAACACGGTCACTCAGATCCCCCATGCATTCCTATGGGAGGGCAGGTCAGTCTCACTAAAACATACACAGAGCGCACGCGCTTTCCACTGGGACACAGTGTAAAAGCGCCTAGAGGCCTAAAACCACTAGTACAACATAGGAAAAAGGCTAGGATAAATGCAAAATATTCTAGGGGTGAACTTGCCAGAAGGGCCAAGTCCAACAGACAACCTTTATTGAAAGCTATCCTATTGGTAGCTATGGAGAGCAGCCTTCAGGCTAAGTCTTGAAGGAATGTAAAGCAGCTTGTTTTACCAGTCTATAATCACTTGAATGACCAAATGAAAGGACAACCACACCAGGTATATATTTAAAATATATGTATTTAAGATAAAACACACCCCTCTAGTCTCTTTATGTGACTGGAGTTCGAAGTACTTAATTTACAAGTTAGCAATCAACAGTAATAGCACATATACACGTTTGGGCCCTAGGGGCGTACCCAACCATATACCAAAAAAGTGGTATAAGAACCACGACTGAACTAGACACAAGGCCTAGAGCCTGTAGAATCGCTGGGCCCCCAAGGAACCACCCAAGGTAGTGACACACGGGACCCACGGCGACGGTGTGCAGTGTGTAAACACAGCCGTGAGTTCTCGTTAGCTTCTATGGGCAATGTCGCGGTTGAAAATGTAAAGATTAGGGACACTTAGAATCGAGTTAGGACAAAACCCTTTTGGACTTATGAAGTTCTAGGACTAGCACCCACGGGAGCACCGGAGTACTTGTGTTACCTCACCCAGGGAAGCCGGTGCATAGGTGTCTTTTGGTGTCGGGTCGCGTCATCGATTTCAATGGAAGCTGGCGAAGAAGAGCTGCTGCCGTGAAGAGGAGAAGTGTCCGAAGCGATCCAAGCCTGGATCTAGGATGGAAGGAACCTGAAAGCAGAGGGGACAGAGTCTGGGTCACTTACCAGTGACCAAGGGAACGATAGACCAATGCCCACAGATGTCGGGTGCTTCAGGTGAGTTGACGGGTAACTTAACTCTTCAGCCAAGAGGTCCAGGAGGCGCCGATGATGACCAGGAGCTGGATTCGAGCTGTCCCACGAAGTCTGTCGAGTGCTGCAGTGTCGTCGACCAGATTGGATCCAACAAGCCTTGGCAACGGCAAGTCACTGGAAATCAGAGAAAGGACAGCGGTGCAGGCCAGCAAGGTCTGGGGGACTCACTCAGCAAGGGTAAGTCAGGGCACATCTGGAGCAACCAGGAAAGCCCAATCAGAAGAAGAGTTGCCTTCGTGGGGACCTACTAGCCAACGGGCTAGAGATCGCAAAGGAGCCTCGAACGATCGCACTGGAAGCTGGCCCTCGGATCACTCGTGGAGTGGAGGCCAGAAATCTTCGGTGCAGGAGATGCCGAAGGCTGGGGCTACTCGGAGCCCAAAGCACAACTTCGAGGAAGACCAGGAACATAGTGATGCTGCAAAAGTTCAAGTTGTCCAGGGTTCACGGTTCCACGTCACCCACGATAGCCACAGGCCTCAGCTTTGCTGTGGATTCAGGGTAGCCTCGGGGAAGTCTGGAAATCCACCTCTGGTGATGCAAAGACTTCGGTGTCCGGCGGGAGCTTCAGCGATGCAGACCAGTCAGTTGCCTCTTTGGTGCCTGGCAAGCAGGGGAGTCACTCCTTGACCCCAAGGGAGATTTTTTCAGTCTTCTAGGCAAAGTAGAACGTCGAAGGTCCAGAATATATGTTGCAGAGTTTTGTCCGGGGTAATCTAAAGTCGCAAGTACTGGGTTCCCATACTCGTACTAAGTTTGGGGGTTGGACATACTCTAGGGACCCACCTGTGAGAGGGTTTGGAAAGAGGGGTGGTTACACCCATTTCCTTAGTCCAGTTGCGCGCCAGAGCAGGGGCAGGTAGCCCCTGCAACCGGTTTGAACTGGACTATGCACAGGGACACCAAGTGTGCCCCCAGTGCAGGACTTCAAAGCACCAGAGAGTGCTCCCGCCCAGCCCCAATACACATCTGCCTGTCTGGTGAGGTGATTACACCTCCCTTGGACAGGAAACGTATTGTCCAGGCCTCAATTGCCAGAGTTTCGGTCAGCAGCAGGAGGCCAGACCCGTGTCTGTGGCAGAGGCATCCATTTTGTGATGCCAGGGCTGTAGAAAGTCCTACCGGGTTAGACCAGTGTGAACATGTCTCTCCCTCTAGAAGGGTGGAATGCTACCCCCGCCGCCAGAACTGGCGGGGGGGGGTAGTATTCCAAAGCGTTTGACACCAAACACGACATGTTTCCGTACAGCCATCCCAAACAACATCAGAGGAGATACTCCGAACGCTGCAGAGGGGCTCTGCTCATGCAGGGGCACCCTCTCACATAAAAACCAAGCACTCTGCCCTCAGGATTGTTAAGGCCTGCCGTAGGAGTGACTTATAGGTTTTATATGTGTGTGCAATGGTAGTGATATAGGTGGCCTATACCACTGTAAGGGGTGCAAGCACACCCTGACCCAGGCTGCAATAGCAGACCTGTGGTGCCATTTTGGAGTGCTTCCCAGGGGTGGCATAATACATGCTTTAGCCCCTGGTAGGTCTCTAAGTTACCTATGCCCTAGGTACATAGTGTACCATATACTAGGGGCTTAAAAGGCACTCCAGAATCCAATTAGTTATGTACCTAATGTACATGGAAACCATTTTAGAGAGGAAGCAGCTAGGCTGGGGTCCTGATTAGCAGGGCTACAGCCAGACTAAGGTCGAAAAACTGTGAAACACCAGCAAAAAGTGGGGCTACCCATGTGAAGCAGATCCTACTCTCCTACATGACCCCTCCCCCCAAACGCGGGGACATTAAACTAACCTTGAATAGTTGAATCTTCATGTTCTGAGTGGAAATACCTAGAGAGTCCATCTGCATTGGCATGGTTACTCCCAGGTCTATGTTCCATTGTAAAGTCCATCCCCTGTAGGGAAATGGACCACCTAAGTAGTTTGGGGTTTTCACCCTTCATTTGTTTTAGCCATGAGAGGGGCTTATGGTCTGTCTGAACAAGGAAGTGAGTACCAAACAAGTATGGCCTCAACTTCTTCAGAGCCCAAACCACAGCAAAGGCCTCCCTCTCAATGTCTGACCAACGTTTCTCTCTAGGGGTCAGCCTTCTGCTTATGAAAGCTACTGGCTGATCCTGACCTTAATCATTCATTTGTAGCGGTACAGCCCCTACCCCCAATTCAGATGCATCTGTTTGGACAATGAACTTCTTGGAGTAGTCAGGACTCTGCAGAATGGGAGCAGTGCACATGGCCTACTTCAGGTCATCAAATGCCTTTTGACAGCTAGCTGTCCACTGAAACTTTTTGGGCATCTTTTTAGAAATTAAGTCATTCAGGGGTGTCACTATTGATCCATACCCCTTGACAAATCTCCTATAGTACCCAGTCAGGCCTAAGAAGGCTCTCACCTGAGTCTGGGTAGTTGGAGCAACCCAGTCCATTATGGTCTGGATTTTGCTCTATAATGGTTGAACCTGGCCTCCACCTACAAGGTGGCCCAGGTACACAACCTGACTCTGCCCTATCTGGCACTTAGTAGCCTTGATAGTTAGGCCTGCCTTTTGCAGGGCCTCCAAAACATTCCTCAGGTGGACCAGGTGATCCTCCCAGGTGGAGCTAAAGACAGCAATATCATCTAGCTATGCTGCACTAAAGTCTTCCAGGCCTGTAAGGACTTGATTCACCAACATTTGGAAAGTGGCAGGTGCATTCTTCAAACCAAAGGACATTACCACAAACTGATAGTGCCCACTAGGGGTAGAAAATGCTGTCTTCGGCTTTGCATCATCAGCTAGTCTGATCTGCCAGTAGCCAGCTGTCTGGTCAAATGTGCTTAGAAACTTGGCTGAGGCCAAAGTATCTATTAGCTCATCTGCCCTGGGGATGGGATAGGCATCAGTCCTAGTGACTGCATTGAGACCCCTGTAGTCTACACAAAACCTAATTTCTCTCTCGCCATCTGTGGTGTGAGGTTTAGTTACCAGGACTACTGGACTAGCCCAAGGGCTAACTGAGGGTTCAATCAAACCCACATCCAACATATTTTGGACTTCTGTCCTTATACATTCCCTGACATGGTCAGGTTGCCTGTAGATCTTATTCTTCACAGGTAGACTGTCCCCAGTGTCCACTTCATGAGTGCACCAGGTGGTCTGACTTGGAGTCAGAGAAAACATATGTCTGAACTGGCTGAAAAGGTTTCTGCAGTCAGTTTGCTGCTGGGCAGTGAGGCTGCCTGCCTAGGCTACACCATCAACTGACCCATCATCAGGGTTCTGAGGAAGCAGGTCAGGGAGTGGGTCACTCTCTTCCTCCTGTCCTTCATCAGTAGCCGTGAGCAGGCCCATGTCTGCCCTGTCATCATATGGTTTAAGTGTGTTGACATGAAGTACCCTGTGGGGACTCCTAGGGGTTCCAAGGTCTACCAAGTAGGTGACCGCCCCTTTCTGTTCAACTTTTGTATGGGGGCCACTCCATTTGTCCTGGAGGGCTGCTGGGGCCACAGGCTCCAACACCCACACCTTCTCTCCTGGCTGGTAAACAGCCAGTACAGCCTTTTGGTCATGCCAGGCTTTTTGCAGTTCCTGGCTAGCCTCAAGGTTTTTGTTTGCCTTTTTCATGTACTCAGCCATCCTGGAGCGAAGACCAAGTACATAGTCCACTATGTCCTGTTTGGGGGGCTTGAGAGGTAACTCCCATCCTTCCTTAACCAAACACAATGGACCCCTGACAGGGTGACCAAACAAAAGTTCAAAAGGGCTGTAGCCAACCACCTTTTGAGGCATCTCCCTGTATGCAAATAAAAGGCAGGGCAAGAGTAGGTCCCATTTTCGCCAAAGCTTCTCTGGGAGACGACCTTTAATGATGCCCTTTAAGGTTTTGTTGAACCTTTCAACTAAACCATTTAATTGTGGGTGATCGGGTGTGGTGAACTTGTAGTTCACTCCACACTCCTTCCACATAGCAGTCAAGTAACTAGACATGAAGTTTGCATCCCTGTCAGATACTACCGCCTTAGGAAAGCCTACTCTTGAGAACACACTCAAGAGAGCTCTTGCCACCACAGGTGCTGTAGTGGTCCTTAGAGGAATTGACTCAGGGTACCTGGTGGCATGATCCACCACCACCACCAGTATAAATCTGTGCCCAGATGATGTTTGGGGATCCATGGGACCAACAATGTCAATCCCTACCCTTTCAAAGGGCACCCCCACCACAGGTAGTGGTATCAGGGGGGCCTTTGTAGTGCCACCTGCTTTGCCACTGGCTTGGCAGGTTACACAGGAGCGACAAAACTCCTTAGTGTCTTCAGACATGTGGGGCCATTGAAAGTGAGGGACAATTCTGTCCCAAGTCTTGTCCTGGCCCAGGTGTCCTGCTAGGGGAATATCATGGGCTAGTGTTAATAGGAAGCCCCTAAACTTCAGAGATATAACCAACCTCCTGGATGTACCAGGCTTGGGGTCTCTACTCTCTGAGTAAAGGAGTCCATCATCCCAATAAACTTTATGGGTGCCACTAGCATTCCCAGCAGCCTCATCAGCAGCTTGCTTTCTGAGGGGTTCAAGAGAGGGGCAGGTTTTCTGCTCCTGGCTCAGATCAGACCTGGAAGGGCCCCCTGTCCCCAAGAACTCAACCTGGTCAGGTTCAAGCTCCTCTGGGCCAGTTCCTTCTTCAGTCTCAAGATCATCTCCCTGAGGAGACTGATCAGCATTCTGAGTCAGGTGGGAAGGCTCTGCCTTAACCCTACTGCTCCTCCTCTTGTGAGGCACCTGGTCCATTTTTCCAGAACCCAGGGCCTGTCCAGCTTTAGACATTTTGGCCTGTGACCTAGTCACAGCAAAGACATGAGCAGGGATCCCTAACATTTCTGCATGTGTCCTGTGCTCCACTTCAGCCCAAGCCGAAGTCTCTAGATCATTGCCAAGCAAGCACTGTACTGTTAGGTCTGCACTTACCACAACCTTCTAAAGGCCAGTTACCCCTCCCCAGGAGAAGTTAACAACTGCCAGAGAATGGTCTGTTCTGACATTGCTAGCATTGGTCACTTGGTACATTTCACCAAGTATAATCTGCCCAGATCCACAAGATCTTTTGTCACCATTTTGACACTTGCTCCTGTGTCCCTGAATGCCCAAGCCTCTATTCCATTTATTAAAGGCTGTTGTCTGTATTTGCCCAGATTACTGGGACTCACACAGGGGGACATATCCATGCCCCCATCACAGACAAGCACAGCCTGAATTGGAACTCTGACTAGGCCAGAGTCCATATCAGAGCCCAGGGTCAACCCTAGTACACCCTTATTCTGGACATTGCCACCACCTATTGTAGCTGTACTAGGGGGAACAGTTGCCTTAGGGACAATGGTGGCTGGAGTAGATTCTTTGGACTTGGTGCAGTCACTGGTGCAGTCACTGGTCTAGTTACATATTTTGCACCAAGGTTTCTTTTGGCCTTTTCCCTTGTTTGACTGTGACTCCCCATTAGAAGAAGATTTTTGGGGCCCTTGAGAAGACTTATGGTCTTTACCCATGTCTCCACCCTTGTCAGAGTTCTTAGAATCCTGCTTCTTTGGGTTAGCACCTTGGTTCTGTACCTTCTGCCTCACCCTGGTTCTGACCCATTTGTCTGCCTTCTTTCCCAATTCTTGGGGAGAGGTTAGATCAGAGTCTACCAGGTACTGGTGCAACAGCTGATTTTGACAGTTATTAAGAATCTGCTCCCTCATTATCAGATTGTACAATCCTATGAAGTCACACACTTTACTGCCCAATAACCAACATTCCAGACCCTTAGCAGCACAGTCAACAAAGTCAAACCAGTCTTGATTTTGTGCTTTTTGGGTATCTCTGAACTTTAACCTATATTGTTCAGTGGTTAGGTCAAACCCATCTATCAGTGCAATTTTCAAAACCTGGTAATCATCAGCCTCCTCTTCTCTTACAGTTAGGAGTTTATCTCTACCTTTGTCTGCAAAGGAGAGCCATACGATTGCTGCCCACTGACCTTGACGGACCTTCTGTACTTTACAGGCCCTCTCCAAGGCTGTTATCCATTTGTGGATGTCATCCCCACTCTGGTAGGGAGGCACAATCTCCCTTTCTCTAGGGAAATCGCTGCCACCAAGGGACTCTAGTCCCTCCTTTTTACTAGCTCTGTAGAGCTCTAGGGCTTCCCTATCTAGTGCCATCTGCTGCTTTCTGGGGTTGAATTTATCTTGCTCATACTTCAGCAGTCTCTGTCTCCTCTCCTGGGAGGTTTCTCTCCCTCTATGAGAAGAAACAGAGGTCCCTACAGATGAGTTAGACTGGACAGATCCCCTTGAGAGAGATATATCCCTTCTAGCCCTACTTTCAACTCTTCCTGGAGGAACAAAGAGGGGACCACTGTTGTCATCCTCATCATCCTCATCCAGGGGAGCTGGCTTCACCAGATCCTGATCATTGTCATCAGTCTGTTCAGCATTAGAGGTAGGGTCAGGGGAGTTGCCACCCCTAGGCCCACCCTCAGCTGCTGCCCCACCCACTCTGCCTACCCCACCAGAACCACTAGGTCCTGGGAGATCATCCAGCGTGAGTATCTTTATGAGATGCTGGGTGGTTGGGCTTTTGCCTGTCTTCAGATTCCTAATGGAACATAAAGCCCTAAGCTGTGCAAAGGAGAGATCCTCATATCTATAGGGGAGACGCTCACTGGCTTCTGGCAGGGACCCACTGGCTCCTGGCTGATTAGACATTACTAATGTGGTGTGGTGTATTGCACTACCTACACTAGTGAGGCCTACTAAACTCTCTTGAGTTGTAGAAAGGGTGTGCTATCCCTTAACACACAACTCTAAGTTCAGTAGAACTTACTGTATACTAAACTTTATATTATATGCCCCTAAGGTACCTTTAGTGGTTTTCAGTTGATCAATTCAATTGAGATTATCTGGTAAAACAATAGCACGCTGGAATCCCACACGCTGCACACCAATGTGAGAAGTTGGCCTGATATATGCTGTCCACTAATTATAGTGGGCACCCTGTATCAGTCCAAATAACAACCCCTTATGGTGAATAGGTTAAAGACAACCTATATTGAAAGCTATCCTAGTGGTAGCTATGGAGAGCAGGCTTCAGGCTAAGTCTTGAAGGAATGTAAAGCAGCTTGTTTTACCCGTCTATAATCTCTTGAATGACCAAATGAAAGGACAACCTCACCAGGTATATATTTAAAATATATGTTTTTAAGATAAAACACACCCCTCTACTCTCTTTATGAGACTGGAGTTCGAAGTACTTAATTTACAAGTTAGCAATCAACAATAATAGCACAAATACACGTTTGGGCCCTAGGGGCTTACCAAACCATATACCAAAAAAGTGGTATAAGAACCACAACTGAACTAGACACAAGGCCTAGAGCCTGTAGAATTGCTGGGACCCCAAGGAACCACCCAAAATAGTGACACAGGGGACCCACGTGGACCGTGTGCAGTGTGTAAACACAGCCGCGAGTTCCCGTTAGCTTCTATGGGCAATGTCGCGGTTGGAAATTTAAAGATTAGGGACACTTAGAATCGAGTTAGGGCCAAACCCTTTTGGACTTAGGATGTTTTAGGGCTAGCACCCACGGGAGCACTGGAATACTCGTGTTACCTCACCCAGGAAAGCCGGGTGCATAAGTGTCTTTTGGTGTCGGGTTGCGTCGTCGATTTCAATGGAAGCTGGCGAAGAAGTGCTGCTGCTGTGAAGAGGAGAAGTGTCCGAAGCGATCCAAGCCTGGATCTAGGATGGAAGGAACCTGAAAGCAGAGGAGACAGAGTCTAGGTCACTTACCAGTGACCAAGAGCACGGTAGACCAATGCCCACAGATGGTGGGTGCTTCAGGTGAGTTGACAGGTGTCTTGACTCTTCAGCCACAAGGTCCAGGAGGCGCCGATGATGACCAGGAGCTGGATTCAAGCTGTCCCACAAAGTCTGTCGAGTGCTGCGGTGTCAGTGACCAGATTGGATCCAACAAGCCGTGGCAATGACAAGTAACTGAAAATCAGAGAAAGGACTGCGGTGCAGACCAGCAAGGTCTGGGGGACTCACCCAGCAAGTGTAAGTCTGGGCACATCTGGAGCAACCAGGAAAGCCCAATCAGAAGAGGAGTTGCCTTCGTGGGGACGTACTAGCCAACGGGCTAGCGATCGCGAAGGAGGCTCGAGCGGTCGCACTGGAAACTGGCCCACGGGTCACTCGTGGAGTGGAGGCCAGAAATCTTCGGTGCAGGAGATGCTCAAGGCTGGAGCTACTAGGAGCCCAAAGCACAACTTTGAGGAAGACCAGGAAGATAGTGTTGCTGCAAAAGTTCACAGTGTCCAGGGGTCACGGTTCCACTTCACCCA
Source organism: Triturus cristatus (assembly GCF_964204655.1). Taxonomy (NCBI): domain Eukaryota; kingdom Metazoa; phylum Chordata; class Amphibia; order Caudata; family Salamandridae; genus Triturus; species Triturus cristatus. The sequence goes on from NC_140590.1 coordinate 265,175,090, forward strand.
CGATAGCCACGGACCCCAGCTTTGCTGTGGACTCAGGGTAGCCTCGGCGAAGTCTGGAAATCCACCTCTGGTGATGCAAAGACTTTGGCGTCCGGCGGGAACTTCAGCGATGCAGACCGGTCAGTTGCTTCTTTGATGCTTGCCAAGCAGGGGAGTCACTCCTTGACCCCAAGGGAGATTTTTTCACTCTTCTAGGCAAAGTAGAACGTCGAAGGTCCAGGATATGCGTTGCAGAGTTTCGTCCAGGGTAATCTAAAGTCGGAAGGACTGGCTTCCCATACTTATACTAAGTTTGGGGGTTGGACATAGTCAAGGGGACCCACCTATGGGAGGGTTTGGAAAGAGGGGTGGTTACACCCATTTCCTTTGTCCAGTTTCGCGCCAGAGCAGGGGCAGGTAGCCCCTGCAACCGGTTTGAATTGGACTATGCACAGGGACACCAAGTGTGCCCCCAGTGCAGGACTTCAAAGCACCAGAGAGTGCTCCTGCCCAGCCCCAATACACATCTGCCTGTCTGGGAAGGTGGTTACACCTCCATGGGACAGGAAACCTATTGTCCAGGCCTCCCCTGCCGGAGTTTCGGTCAGCAGCATGAGGCCAGACTCGTGTCTGTGGCAGAGGCATCCATTCTGTGATGCCAGGGCTGAAGAAAGTCCTACCTGGTTGGACCAGTGTGAACATGTCTCTCCCTCTAGAAGGGTGGAATGCTACCCCTGCCGCCAGGACTGGCGGGGGGGGGGGGGTAGTATTCCAAAGCGTTTGACACCAAACACGACATGTTTCCGTACAGCCATCCCAAACAACATCAGAGGAGATACTCCGAACGCTGCAGAGGGGCTCTGCTCATGCAGGGGCACCCTCTCACATAAAAACCAAGCACTCTGCCCTCAGGATTGTTAAGGCCTGCCATAGGAGTGACTTATAGGTTTTATATGTGTGTGCAATGGTAGTGATATAGGTGGCCTATACCACTGTAAGGGGTGCAAGCACTCCCTTACCCAGGCTGCAGTAGCAGACCTGTGGTGCCATTTTGCTTCCCAGGGGTAGCATAATACATGCTTCAGCCCCTGGTCGGCCTCTGAGGTACCTATGCCCTAGGTACATAGTATACCATATACTAGGGGCTTATAAGGCACTCCAGAATCCAATTAGTTATATACCTAATGTACATGGAAACCATTTTAGAGAGGAAGCAGCTAGGCTGGGGTCCTGAATAGCAGGGCCACAGCCAGACTAAGGTTGAAAAACAGTGAAACACCAGCAAAAAGTGGGGGTACCCTTGTGAAGCAGATCCTACTCTCCTACAAGAGGGACACCCTTTGGCAGTGCAGACGAAATAGCATGGCTAATCTGCAAATATCTAAAGGTCTCGAATTGTGCCATTTGATATTTTGTCTGGAGGTCAGCAAATGTGGCCAATTTCCCCTTCACCCACATTTCCCCAACCATGGATATCCCAATTGTGTCCCACTTATCAAACCCTGGGCATTGACTGAGGTGGTCCAGGATATGGTCCAGGGCAGTCGCCTTTGTCATACATCCATGCCAACCCAGTTTTCTGGTGAAACTGTACCAAGTCTCGACCGTACGTTCCGTGGGGCTGGTTAAATTAAGTTTACGGGGATTGGTGTAGAGCGCCCTGTTATAGCCGCCCCGTCCCATGAGCCAATGGTCTGTTCTGAAATTGGGATCATCGTGGGGGCCGAACACCCACCTATTGACTGCAGTCAGTTGGGACGCCTGATAATGAAGTTGTACATCTGGTAAGCCTACGCCCCCGTCATACCATCCCATAGTGAGCTTCTTCATTGCTATCCGCGGCGTACGGTCTTCCCTCAATAAGCCCCTCAATACACCATCGATTTGGGAAAAATAAGAATCTGGGATAGGGTTGGGGGTGTTTTGCAATGCATAAAGAAAGCGCGGAAGTGCGAGCATCTTAAAAAGGGATGCACGTCCCAGGAGAGTGAGAGGGAGAGATCGCCAATGTAGGGCATCAGATTTGAAACGTTGAAGAGGCCCAAGCAAGTTTTGTTCGAAAAAGAGATCAACGTCTGGGGTGACAAAAATGCTGAGGTAACGAAAGCCACTGCGAGCCACCGGTATCTCGTAGCCCCAAGGACTAGATGGGGCATCACCCCATAATGCATACATGTGGGACTTGGACCAGTTTATAGTTTATCCAGAGTGGGCACCAAAAATATGAAAGATATGGAGCACCTGTCACTGAGATCACGCTGGGGAGGACAGATATAGGAGAATATCATCAGCGTATAACGAGATACGGTCCTCGTGGTCTGCTGTCCATTTAAGCTCCCGTATTCCGGGATCTCCACGGACCTAGACAGCCAGTGGCTCCAAGACTAGGGCAAAGAGTAATGGAGAAAAAGGACAACCCTGTCTCGTGCCCTTGTGGAGGACGAAAGTGGCAGAGCGGTGATTATTAACGACGACATGTGCGGTGGGTTGTGTATACAGTAGCCTAATCCAGCGTATCAATTTGGGTCCGAACCCCATGCGGGTCAACACGGCAAAGAGAAAGTCCCATTCTTTGGTATCAAATGCCATGAAGGCGTCTAAAGATAGTAAGATTTCGTCTTCCTTGATGGTATTAATCCTACCGAGGGTCCCGTGCACCTGTCGTAGATTCCGGGCCGTGTTTCTCCCCGGCATGAATCCGGACTGATCTGGATGAACTACGTCTGTAATATAAGGGAGGAGTCTATTGGCCAGGAGTTTGGCCAGGATCTTAGCGTCGACCGTCAGGAGGGAAATGGGGCGGTACGATTTACAATCTTCAACCGGCTTGTTTGGTTTATAAATGACTACTATAGCAGAACGTCGAAGGTCCAGGATATACGTTGCAGAGTTTCGTCCAGGGTAATCTAAAGTCGGAAGGACTGGGTTCCCATACTTATACTAAGTTTGGGGGTTGGACATAGTCAAGGGGACCCACCTATGGGAGGGTTTGGAAAGAGGGGTGGTTACACCCATTTCCTTTGTCCAGTTTCACGCCAGAGCAGGGGCAGGTAGCCCCTGCAACCGGTTTAAACTGGACTATGCACAGGGACACCAAGTGTGCCCCCAGTGCAGGACTTCAAAGCACCAGAGAGTGCTCCCGCCCAGCCCCAATACACATCTGCCTGTCTGGGAAGGTGGTTACACCTCTCTGGGACAGGAAACCTATTGTCCAGGCCTCCCCTGCCGGAGTTTCGGTCAGCAGCAGGAGGCCAGACCCGTGTCTGTGGCAGAGGTATCCATTTTGTGATGCCAGGGCTGAAGAAAGTCCTACCGGGTTAGACCAGTGTGAACATGTCTCTCCCTCTAGAAGGGTGGAATGCTACCCCCGCCGCCAGAACTTGCGGGGGGGTTAGTATTCCAAAGCGTTTGACACCAAACACAACATGTTTCTGTGCAGCCATCCCAAAGTTAGCATTTACCGCGAGATTATAATGCACTTAAGAGTATATGGTCAGACTGCACCACAAACAGCATCAGAGGAGATACTCCGAACGATGCGGAGGGTCTCTGCTCATTCAGGGGCACCCTCTCACATAGAAACCAAGCACTCTGCCTTCAGGATTGTTAAGGCCTGCCATAGGAGTGACTTATAGGTTTTATATGTGTGTGCAATGGTAGTGATATAGGTAGCCTATACCACTGTAAGGGGTGCAAGCACACCCTTACCCAGGCTGCAGTAGCAGACCTGTGGTGCCATTTTGAAGTGCTTCCCAGGGGTGGCATAATACATGCTTCAACCCCTGGTCGGCCTCTGAGGTACCTATGCCCTAGGTACATAGTATACCATATACTAGGGGCTTATAAGGCACTCCAGAATCCAATTAGTTATATACCTAATGAACATGGAAACCATTTTAGAGAGGCAGCAGCTAGGCTGGGGTCCTGATTAGCAGGGCCACAGCCAGACTAAGGTAAAAAAACAGTGAAACACCAGCAAAAAGTGGGGGTACCCATGTGAAGCAGATCCTACTCTCCTACAAGAGGGACACCCTTTGGCAGTGCAGACGAAATAGCATGGCTAATCTGCAAACATCGATTTGGGAAAAAGGGGGTAGTGATGGACAGAGTTTCTGAATGATGCAGAATACTCTTACCAAGTCAAGAGATCATGGTTTTAATCCATCACTGTTTTTAGCTCACTGCACCATCCCAGCTCAGAACCTGGCTACATGCAAATTAGTCTGTACCTGTCCCAGTGCATGATGGGAACAGGGCAAACCAAACTACCAAGCCAATTCTTATACTGGGAAGGAAACAAGCTTCCGGGGACCGGTTTCTGGCATCACAGCCTTCGTCGGCCCGGCTTGCCTGAATCCTGATGGTGCAATGAGCAAGGGACTCACGTCTGAGCATACCCTCCCACACTGAGTGTGGATAAAATCGATTTGGGAAAAAGGGGGTGGTGATGGACAGAGTTTCTGAATGATGCAGAATACTCTTACCAAGTCAAGAGATCATGGTTTTAATCCATCACCGTTTTTTAGCTCACTGCACCATCCCAGCTCAGAACCTGGCTACATGCAAATTAGTCTGTACCTGTCCCAGTGCATGATGAGAACAGGGCAAACCAAACTACCTAGCCAATTCTTATACTGGGAAGCAAACAAGCTTCCGGGGACCGGTTTTGAAGCAGATCCTACTCTCCTACAAGAGGGACACCCTTTGGCAGTGCAGACGAAATAGCATGGCTAATCTGCAAACATCTAAAGGTCTCGAATTGTGCCATTTGATATTTTGTCTGGAGGCAAGCAAATGTGGCCAATTTCCCTTTCACCCACATATCCCCAACCGTGGATATCCCAATTGTGTCCCACTTATCAAACCCCGGGCATTGACTGAGTTGGTCCAGGATATGGTCCAGGGGAGTCGCCTTTGTCATACATCCATGCCAAACCAGTTTTCTGGTGAAAATGTACCAAGTCTCGTCCGTACGTTCCGTGGGGCCGGTTAAATTAAGTTTACGGGGATTGGTGTAGAGCGCCCTGTTATAGCCGCCCCGTCCCATGAGCCAATGGTCTGTTCTGAAATTGGGATCATTGTGGGGGCCGAACACTCACCTATTGACTGCAGTCAGTTGGGACGCCTGATAATGAAGTTGTACATCTGGTAAGCCTACGACCCCGTCATACCATCCCATAGTGAGTTTCTTCATTGCTATCCGCGGCGTTTGGTCTTCCCACAATAGGCCCCTCAATACACCATCGATTTGGGAAAAATAAGAATCTGGGATAGGGTTGGGGGTGTTTTGCAATGCATAAAGAAAGCGCCGAATTGCAAGCATCTTAAACAGGGTTGCACGTCCCAGGAGAGTGAGAGGGAGAGATCGCCAATGTAGGGCATCAGATTTGAAACGTTGAAGAGGCCCAGGCAAGTTTTGTTCGAAAAAGAGATCAACGTCTGGGGTGACAAAAATGCTGAGGTAACGAAAGCCACTGCGAGCCACCGGTATCTCGTAGCCCCAAGGACTAGATGGGGGATCACCCCATAATGCATACATCTGGGACTTGGACCAGTTTATAGTTTATCCAGAGTGGGCACGGAAAATATGAAAGATATGGAGCACCTGTCACTGAGATCACACTCGGGAGGACAGATATAGGAGAATATCATCAGCGTATAACGAGATACGGTTCTCGTGGTCTGCTGTCCATTTAAGCCCCCGTATTCCGGGATCTCCCCGGACCCAGACAGCCAGTGGCTCCAAGACTAGGGCGAAGAGTAATGGAGACAAAGGACAACCCTGTCTCGTGCCCCTGTGGAGGACGAAAGTGGCAGAGCGGTGATTATTAACGACGACATGTGCGGTGGGTTGTGTATACAGTAGCCTAATCCAGCGTATCAATTTGGGTCCGAACCCCATGCGGGCCAACACGGCGAAGAGAAAGTCCCATTCTTTGGTATCAAACGCCATGAATGCGTTCTAAAGATAGTAAGATCGCGTCTTCCTTGATGGTATTAATCCTACCGAGGGCCCCGTGCACCTGTCGCAGATTCCGGGCCGTGTTTCTCCCCGGCATGAATCCGGACTGATCTGGATGAACTAGGTCTGTAATATAAGGGACGAGTCAATTGGCCAGGAGTTTGGCCAGGACCTTAGCATCGACCGTCAGGAGGGTAATGGAGCGGTACTATTTACAATCTTCAACCGGCTTGTTTGGTTTATGAATGACTACTATAGCAGCTCTACGGATATCTGCCGGGAGGAGTCCCGACACTAAATATTCATTATATAAATTCAACAAATGAGGCGCTAGTAGTGTCGCCATGGGTTTAAAAAGCTAGACCGGAAGCCATTGGGACCCATCGCCTTGCCTGATCAGACATCTCGTATTGCAATTTGAATTTCCGTACTTGTGATGTCCACCTCTAGGGCCTCCCTGCCCTGTGGGGAGATGCTAATCACATATATAGTGGCTAGTAGATCGGCCGACATCGGGGCTTGAGATGTCTGCGAACTTGTGTAAACCTCCTCATGATAGGCCGCAAAGGTGTCAGCTATTAGTTGAGGGTCAGTGAGAAGTGTACCTTCTGGGTTGGCTATCGCCTGTACCCATCTAGCAGCCTGCTCCTTGCGTTCCAGCCACGCCAGGAGCCTGCCTGTTCGCCCACCCTGCTCATAGATACTGTGTCGAGAAGACAGAGAGCACGTCGTGGCCTCCTCCAAAAGAAGCTGTCTATAATCCTGTCTCTTAATCGTAAGGCTATGCTGGGCTGCGTGGTTGGGGTCCCGCGCAACCGACTCCTCCAGAGCCGATATATACGCTTCCAGCTCAACCACCCTCTTAGATCATTCAGCCCGGTGTCCCACCGTTAATGACAGTGCCCTGCCCTTTGACTGCTCCGAAAGCTCCCCATAGTGTCACTGCCGAGTCAACGGAGCCCACATTTTCGGCAAAATAATATTCAGTATCCTTACGGAGAGCATCTTTAATATGAGGTATTTTTAATGCCCACGGCTGTACAGTAATGATACCAGGGCGTCTTGTTCGTTGGGATGCACGTCCCAGGAGAGTGAGAGGGAGAGATCGCCAATGTAGGGCATCAGATTTGAAACGTTGAAGAGGCCCAAGCAAGTTTTGTTCGAAAAAGAGATCAACGTCTGGGGTGACAAAAATGCTGAGGTAACGAAAGCCACTGCGAGCCACCGGTATCTCGTAGCCCCAAGGACTAGATGGGGCATCACCCCATAATGCATACATCTGGGACTTGGACCAGTTTATAGTTTATCCAGAGTGGGCACCAAAAATATGAAAGATATGGAGCACCTGTCACTGAGATCACGCTGGGGAGGACAGATATAGGAGAATATCATCAGCGTATAACGAGATACGGTCCTCGTGGTCTGCTGTCCATTTAAGCCCCCGTATTCCGGGATCTCCCCGGACCTAGACAGCCAGTGGCTCCAAGACTAGGGCGAAGAGTAATGGAGACAAAGGACAACCCTGTCTCGTGCCCTTGTGGAGGACGAAAGTGGCAGAGCTGTGAATATTAACGACGACATGTGCGGTGGGTTGTGTATACAGTAGCCTAATCCAGCGTATCAATTTGGGTCCGAACCCCATGCGGGTCAACCCGGCAAAGAGAAAGTCCCATTCTTTGGTATCAAATGCCATGAAGGCGTCTAAAGATAGTAAGATTTCGTCTTCCTTGATGGTATTAATCCTACCGAGGGTCCCGTGCACCTGTCGTAGATTCCGGCCAGTGTTTCTCCCCGGCATGAATACGGACTGATCTGGATGAACTACGTCTGTAATATAAGGGAGGAGTCTATTGGCCAGGAGTTTGGCCAGGATCTTAGCGTCGACCGTAAGGAGGGAAATGGGGCTGTACGATTTACAATCTTCAACCGGCTTGTTTGGTTTATAAATGACTACTATAGCAGAACGTCGAAGGTCCAGGATATACGTTGCAGAGTTTCGTCCAGGGTAATCTAAAGTCGGAAGGACTGGGTTCCTATACTTATACTAAGCTGGGGGTTGGACATAGTCAAGGGGACCCACCTATGGGAGGGTTTGGAAAGAGGGGTGGTTACACCCATTTCCTTTGTCCAGTTTCACGCCAGAGCAGGGGCAGGTAGCCCCTGCAACCGGTTTGAACTGGACTATGCACAGGGACACCAAGTGTGCCCCCAGTGCAGGACTTCAAAGCACCAGAGAGTGCTCCCGCCCAGCCCCAATACACATCTGCCTGTCTGGGAAGGTGGTTACACCTCCCTGGAACTGGAAACCTATTGTCCAGGCCTCCCCTGCCGGAGTTTCGGTCAGCAGCAGGAGGCCAGACCCGTGTCTGTGGCAGAGGTATCCATTTTGTGATGCCAGGGCTGAAGAAATTCCTACCGGGTTAGACCAGTGTGAACATGTCTCTCCCTCTAGAAGGGTGGAATGCTACCCCCGCCGCCAGAACTTGCGGGGGGGTTAGTATTCCAAAGCGTTTGACACCAAACACAACATGTTTCTGTGCAGCCATCCCAAAGTTAGCATTTACCGCGAGGTTATAATGCACTTAAGAGTATATGGTCAGACTGCTCCACAAACAGCATCAGAGGAGATACTCCGAACGCTGCGGAGGGTCTCTGCTCATTCAGGGGCACCCTTTCACATAGAAACCAAGCACTCTGCCTTCAGGATTGTTAAGGCCTGCCATAGGAGTGACTTATAGGCTTTATATGTGTGTGCAATGGTAGTGATATAGGTAGCCTATACCACTGTAAGGGGTGCAAGCACACCCTTACCCAGGCTGCAGTAGCAGACCTGTGGTGCCATTTTGAAGTGCTTCCCAGGGGTGGCATAATACATGCTTCAGCCCCTGGTCGGCCTCTGAGGTACCTATGCCCTAGGTACATAGTATACCATATACTAGGGGCTTATAAGGCACTCCAGAATCCAATTAGTTGTATACCTAATGTACATGGAAACCATTTTAGAGAGGCAGCAGCTAGGCTGGGGTCCTGATTAGCAGGGCCACAGCCAGACTAAGGTAAAAAAAACAGTGAAACACCAGCAAAAAGTGGGGGTACCCATGTGAAGCAGATCCTACTCTCCTACAAGAGGGACACCCTTTGGCAGTGCAGACGAAATAGCATGGCTAATCCGCAAATATCTAAAGGTCTCGAATTGTGCCATTTGATATTTTGTCTGGAGGCAAGCAAATGTGGCCAATTTCCCTTTCACCCACGTATCCCCAACCGTGGATATCCCAATTGTGTCCCACTTATCAAACCCCTGGCATTGACTGAGGTGGTCCAGGATATGGTCCAGGGGAGTCGCCTTTGTCATACATCCATGCCAACCCAGTTTTCTGGTGAAAATGTACCAAGTCTCGTCCGTACGTTCCGTGGGGCCGGTTAAATTAAGTTTACGGGGATTGGTGTAGAGCGCCCTGTTATAGCCGCCCCGTCCCATGAGCCAATGGTCTGTTCTGAAATTGGGATCATCGTGGGGGCCGAACACCCACCTATTGACTGCAGTCAGTTGGGACGCCTGATAATGAAGTTGCACATCTGGTAAGCCTACGCCCCCGTCATACCATCCCATAGTGAGTTTCTTCATTGCTATCCGTGGCGTTTGGTCTTCCCACAGTAAGCCCCTCAATACACCATAGATTTGGGAAAAATAAGAATCTGGGATAGGGTTGGGGGTGTTTTGCAATGCATAAAGAAAGCGCGGAAGTGCAAGCATCTTAAACAGGGTTGCACGTCCCAGGAGAGTGAGAGGGAGAGATCGCCAATGTAGGGCATCAGATTTGAAACGTTGAAGAGGCCCAAGCAAGTTTTGTTCGAAAAAGAGATCAACGTCTGGGGTGACAAAAATGCAGAGGTACCGAAAGCCACTGCGAGCCACCGGTATCTCGTAGCCCCAAGGACTAGATGGGGGATCACCCCATAATGCATACATCTGGGACTTGGACCAGTTTATAGTTTATCCAGAGTGGGCACCGAAAATATGAAAGATATGGAGCACCTGTCACTGAGATCACACTGGGGAGGACAGATATAGGAGAATATCATCAGCGTATAACGAGATACGGTTCTCGTGGTCTGTTGTCCATTTAAGCCCCCGTATTCCGGTATCTCCCAGGACCCAGACAGCCAGTGGCTCCAAGATAGGGTGAGAAAGGACAACCCTGTCTCGTGCCCCTGTGGAGCACAAAAGTGGTAGAGCGGTGATTATTAACGACGACATGTGCGGTGGGTTGTGTATACAGTAGCCTAATCCAGCGTATCAATATGGGTCCGAACCCGTTGCGGGCCAACACGGCGAAGAGAAAGTCCCATTCTTCGGTATCAAACGCCATGAAGGCGTTCTAAAGATAGTAAGATCGCGTCTTCCTTGATGGTATTAATCCTACCGAGGGCCCCGTGCACCTGTCGCAGATTCCGGGCCGTGTTTCTCCCCGGCATGAATCCGGACTGATCTGGATGAACTAGGTCTGTAATATAAGGGAGGAGTCGATTGGCCAGGAGTTTGGCCAGGACCTTAGCATCGACAGTCAGGAGGGTAATGGGGCGGTACTATTTACAATCTTCAACCTGCTTGTTTGGTTTATGAATGACTACTATAGCAGCTCTACGGATATCTGCCGGGAGGAGTCCCGACACTAAATATTCATTATATAAATTCAACAAATGAGGCGCTAGTAGTGTCGCCATGGGTTTAAAAAGCTAGACCGGAAGCCATTGGGACCCATCGCCTTGCCTGATCAGACATCTCGTATTGCAATTTGAATTTCCGTACTTGTGATGTCCACCTCCAGGGCCTCCCTGCCCTGTGGGGAGATGCTAATCACATATATAGTGGCTAGTAGATCGGCCGACATCGGGGCTTGAGATGTCTGCGAACTTGTGTAAACCTCCTCATGATAGGCCGCAAAGGTGTCAGCTATTAGTTGAGGGTCAGTGAGAAGCGTATCTTCTGGGTTGGCTATCGCCTGTACCCATCTAGCAGCCTGCTCCTTGCGTTGCAGCCATGCCAGGAGCCTGCCTGTTCGCCCACCCTGCTCATAGATTCTGTGTCGAGAAGACAGAGAGCACGTCGTGGCCTCCTCCAAAAGAAGCTGTCTATAATCCTGTCTCTAAATCGTAAGGCTATGCTGAGCTGCGTGGTGGGGTTCCCGCGCAACCGACTCCTCCAGAGCCGATATATCCGCTTCCAGCTCAACCACCCTCTTAGATCATTCAGCCCGGTGTACCACCGTTAATGACAGTGCCCTGCCCTTTGACTGCTCCGAAAGCTCCCCATAGTGTCACTGCCGAGTCAACGGAGCCCACATTTTCGGCAAAATAATATTCAGTATCCTTACAGAGAGCATCCTTAATATGAGGTATTTTTAATGCCCACGGCTGTACAGTAATGATACCAGGGCGTCTTGTTCGTTGTATGCCAAAAGTCGTAAGGACGGGAGAGTGGTAGGAGATCCCACGAGCTAGGCACTTGGAATGTGAAGCGTGTGTGCAGCGGGTTAAACCACCTCCAAATGTCCACAACCCCCAGGGCATTAGAGAACTCAGATAGATGTGAGCCTCTCGGCGGGTCCTGCCTGGGGGGGGGGGAGACGGTCCTGAGAACCATCCATTGTAAGGTTAAAATCTCCTCCCAACACTAACACCCCCAATGGCAATTCCAACAGTACGGTATCTACGTCATGTAACGTCAGTCGTTGTAACCCAGGGGGGGCATATACAGAGACAACATTAATGACCCGCCCCGCCCCTCCCAGGAGCCCGTGACTGCTGAGTACCTACCCTGAGTGTCAGTCCAGGTATTATGGATGATATAGGGGAATCCATTCCGAAGGGGAATCCCCACACCTCTGGAGCCCAAGGTGAATCCAGAATGAACCACCATTCAATAGCCTTTCCTATTCAGGGCCCTACAGGAGTTCCCAAATAAGTGCGTCTCCTGCAGCAACACCATGTCGAGCTCATGCCGCTTAAGACATTGTAACACAATACCCCTCTTAATCTTGTCCCCAAGGCCATTAACATTCCATGTGGACAAATTGAGTGTTAAGCCAGGAGCCATAAAATCAAGTCAGTGGAAAACGAGTAGAGCCAGGTGAACTCGCTTGTCCGGGGGACTCCGAGGCCCCCTTCCGCCTCATAATAGAGTAATGTAAAGGGCCAGAAGCAGCTTAATTGGATGTCATATGTACTAATAATAGCAAAACCAATTGTATGATTGGAGAATCCAGCATTGTAGCATAGCGACACAAAACACACAAAAAACACAGTTAACAAAACCCCCCCTTCCCAGAATGAACACCCTCCCCCCACCCTGCCTCCCTGCATAATAAGCCTGGAACCACCCACCACCCCCAACTTGCAGAGTGCCTGTCGCCCACCCTCATCAACTTCGGAAACGTGTACAACCCCAATCCCTAAGGAATAAAATATTAGGTCAGGTAGCTAGCCCCGGACAAAAGACCCAGAGGGTGAAACGTACGTCAGTGAAATTCAAAATACATAGAATAAGCAACTTAAAAGGTATATCCAGCTGGCAACCCAAAGAGAGGGGGACCACAGCAGAAATACAACACTTAGCCCTAGCAGGCCAGGAGAGACTGAAAAAAGCACCTGTTAGACCTCTGCAGAGGCCAATTGTTCGTTATCATCCCGTAGGGCTTTGGGAACTCGACTCAGTGGGAGGCGCGGATCGTCGTTGCTGACGCCACTAATTGGTACCTCCGGTTATCGGCGTCGATTTGTGCGATTTCTTGCCAGCTGTACCCCAGCCGTCAAGCCAGTCCCAGGCATCCTCAGGTCTAGTGAAAAACCACAGTTTACCATCGGATTCAATTCGGAGTTTCGCTGGGAATAACATGGCATATTTGATCTCTTGGTCTCTGAGAGCTCGTTTCACTTCCAGGAAATTCCGGCGTTGTTTCTGGACCCTTAAGGTGAAGTCCTGGAAGAATGATACTTTACTATTTCCAACTGACAATGGGGGGGGGCGCTCTCGCAGTTTACAGGATCACGTCGCCGTCGCGATAATTAAACACTCAGGCAAGAAGCGCACAATGGAAAAGCACTTGGACAGGCCTCTCGGCTGGAGACGCTGCAGGATTAGCTCCTGAACAAAGAGATCGGCAGCTGGCCCTTCCGCCCGTTCCGGAATGCCAAGGATTCAAACATTATTGTGCCGCATTCTGCTTTCATACTCGTCGAGTTGTACTGCCATCGCCTCATGGGAAGTGCGCAGGTCGTTAACCTGCTTTTTGAGGAGGGTTGTGTCAGTGACCAGTTTTGTAGTTGTGCTCTCAATAGTATTCACACGATCAGCCATTTTTCTCATGTCTTCCCTCATCAGGGCCACTTCCGTTGCGACATTGTCAATGCGGTTCTCGAGAGAGGTCCGCACAGAGGTAATCGCCGCAAGGAGGTCTTTGTTGGAAGGCTCTGAGTCATCACCGTGGGCTACGGCATTGGCCGGTCTTTCCTCCTGAGTCTTTTGCCACGCAAATTTTTCCAGTTTGGCCTGCGTTGCAGTTCGCCCACTGCAGCCCATCGCCATGCCTGCTCCGTGGGAGGGGTGACGATGCAGGACCAGGAAGCAGGGCTAGGAAGCAACAGCCAATCAACCGCCGCCTGCCGTGGTGTCCCCCATGCGGCCTGTCGGTTTTGGCACACGGCACCCCAGCCCCGCGCCGATGAAGCACTGGCAATCACCACTCATTTACAACCGGGGGCACAGGTCACTCACCACGAGGCTCTGTCCGAGGGAGTTCTGTCACGATATGCAGCTCACTGGGCCAGTGGCCCTCTGTCCTTCAGGCCCAAAGGAATCCACAAACGTTCCAACCTCTGAGCAATGCACCAGCCAGGATAGTACTGCAAACTTTCCCCCTTGCGTTATACAATGGTCACCTGCGTAGCTCCTTTAGCCCCTTGCCGGATCACAGACGCCCGTGGGCCACTCCGGTGATACACTACTGGGCCACAGCACTCAACAACATGCAACAGGCAGCTGGTAGATCGGCGGGTCCCCACCGGGAGTCCAGTGCTGCATGCGGGGTATCGCGTGGTTCAGAGTGGCCTTGCAATACTTTGGGGCCTTGTCAGTGTTGGAGCAGGCCTCCTCGCAGAAGATGACGGCCGCCCACCAGATTGTCCCCAAAGGTGCCGTGATTTGCAGGACAAGTGTCTTTTCGGGCGCTGGGGGGCTGCGGGGAAGGTCCTACCTGGGTCTGAAGCCTCGCGGCCCTTCTGATTATGTGGCAGCACAGGAGGGGCAGCAGGAGTTCGAGTTGGGTTATTACCCCCCCCCCCCCCGCAGCATTCACAGATCTGCCGTAGTGCTCCATTAATGCAAGTACCAATGCGGTTCATCCTAGCAAGTAATAATGCAGTTCGTAATGCAAGTACTAATGCGGACCGTAAAAGCAATTCAGCACCGATCGAGGTGCTAATGAAGGTCTCTATGCCACTCTTGGCTGACTCGCGGTCAGCGACTGCCAAAATATGCCCCCAATACTGTTATGAAGGAAACAAAGTGCAGCTGTACAATCTGACCCCGGTACTGCCACTCCTCAGTGAGTACGGGCCGCTGCAAAGATGGGAAGGGCCGAGAAGGGTCTCTCGTAGCACGCACTCTGCCCCAGGCGGCAACACACGCACTCTCGCTGAGCGTTACCTGGGGGGGTGCAGTCTCTCTCCTCTCCTCGCGGCTTGGGCGTCACGCTGTGCGGCTTCGGATTGGCGGCGGCTGCTCCTCGCAGTGAGAGTCGGGCTACCAGGTGACGGCCTTGCAACTGATCGGCTCCCGGCGCGACTTCATTGATCTTGGGCAAAGGACCTCGGACCCACGATGGTGAAGGATCACAGGTCTCTTCTTGGCAAAGGCAGGTTCGGGCCGGCGGCGGTGATTTTTTACAGCTCCCCCTTGGGACGACGGTCCGGGCCGATGGCAATAACAATCACAGCACTTCTGGTCATGCTGTCGATCGAAGTAGAGCACAAGACTGCTCCGGGCCACACGGTCATGGGGCACTTCTCACGAAGGTCTCAGGCTGAAAAAAGCACACACAAACAGCGTCGCTGAGACACACTTGGAAACTTTGATGTTCCTGAGTTTCCACAACAGGAATCCAGCTACTGTCGGGCCCTTGGAGACAATTTATTTCAGGACACAGCACACAGCAAAGTCCTTTCATGCAGGGGGACACAGCAAAGTCTCTTGTCCTCTCCTTAGTCAAATCAGCAAACTGCAGGCCAGCCCCGGAACACTCAGCAAGGGCAGTCCTTCTGTTCAGTTTCTTCAGCTGTTCTTCTTTGGCAGAGGTTCCTCTTGATCACGGAGTAGTTTCAATCCTTTTTCAGGCTTGAGTTCAATTTAGAGTTCAGGAGTTTCAGCTCTAACATTTATACCCTTTTGTGTTCAAGGGGCTCCAAACCAGACCTGGGTGTCTTCCTGCCAGTGCACACCTCCTTTCTTTGATAGTGAGGGTCTGGGCCTCAGACTCTCTGCAGGACGTGGAGCCATTCTTTTGTGGCAGCAGCACAGTCCTCTTCGCATCAAAGAGGCTACTCCTCCCACCACACCAAATAGAGGCCAGCCTGTTGCTGTCTCACCTACTTCTCCCTGGTATCAGGACACTTCCCAGACCCCGTCACATTCAAACCCAGTCAATACACAACCAGGCAGAGGCAATCAGGATGGTTTGGACAAGAAACCAGCCGCTTCTAAAAGCGTGGTTTCTAAACACACAATTCAAAAACCATCTTCACAAAAAGATGTTATAAAATTCTGAGTTCAGGCACACTAACTCCATCTCTCCACCTTATGCCTATGGGAAGATATGCTGGAAACGTGACACTGCATTCCCCATTCTGTCCTATGGGCAAGATGGCCTTGCAACAGTGAAAAACGAATTTGGCAGTATTTCACTGTCAGGACATGGTATACACCTCAGTACATGTCCTACCTTTCACATACACTACACACTGCCCAGGGGGGTACCTTCGGCCTACTATAGGGGTGTCTGATGTGCATAAAATTGGAAGGGTAAGGCCTGGCAAGTGGGTGCACTTGTCAGGACAACAAGGCAGTTAACAAACTGTGTGCAGGCACTGCAGTGGCATGCCTGAGATCTCTTTTTAGGGCTACCTGCGTGGGTTGCACAATTAGTGCTGCAGGCCCACTAGTAGCATTTGCATTACCAGCCCTGGCACACATAGTGCACTTTACTAGGGACTTTACTAGTAAGACAAAGATACCAATTATGGACAACCAATTACCATAACACTTTATACAGGGAGCACGTGCACTTTGACACTGATCAGCAGTGGCAAAGTGCCCAAAGCATCTAAGCCAACAAAACTAAATCCATCACAGCATCAAAAATAGAGGACGTAGAGGCAAAAAGCCTGGGTTAAGCACGCCAAGAAATGCCAGGGTTAACACTCTGCACTCTTGGACCCTCATGACTATAAGTTTAGAGATCTAGTCATTTCACCAGAGTGTAAGTCCATCCTACAGCATTCCAGAGCTTTTTCCACTAATACATCATACGCAGCAAAATGGAGGAGATTCAGCCACTGGTGCATTGGAAGGGGTATTTATCCTCTGCGTTCTTCACTGGAGCAAGTACTGCCATATCTCCTCCTTTTGTCAAAATCAAAATCATCAATCAGTGTGCACCTGGCAGCAATATCCAGGTTCTTGCTGTGGTCTACGAGAATAGTGAAGAAATTCATGAAGGGCCTTTTCAGGGCTTTTCCACCTTTGAAGCACCCTGCGGTTCCTTGGTACTTAAACACGGTTCTCGCTCAACTCATGAAGCTACCCTTTGAACCAATCCATAAAGCAGAATTAAAATACGTCTCGTTGAAAACTGCACTCTTCATGGCTCTCATGTCGACCAGAACGGTCAGCGAAATTCAGGCCTTCACTGTGTCTGAACCGTTTCTCCAGTATAAACAAGACAAGGTAATGTTGAGAACAAATCCACATTTCATACCAAAAGTCCCAACCTCTTTTCATCTAAATGAACTGGCAACTTACTTTGGAAACCCTTCCACTCCTGCGGAAAGGGCTCTACATTCTTTGGATGTGAGGCTTTGCCTAAAATTCTACATTCACAGAACAAAGACTTTCAGTAAGTCAGAGCAGCTCTTTGTATTGTGTGAATCCCCAAGGAAAGGCCACACTCTTTTAAGGAGTAGTATTGATCGTGGATATCCTCTGCGATTGCCTTCTGCCATTAAAAAGCTAGAGTACCTCGGTCCGCAAAGGTTACAGCTCATTCCACAAGAAAGGTGGCAGCCTCTACAGCCCTTTTTTGACAGAGTGTCACTCCCAGATATCATTACAGCGGCTACATGGTTGAACATGCATACGTTCACTAAGCACTGCTGCCTGGATTCAGCATGGAAGACTGATGCGGTAGTGGGTCAGGCGGTCCTGAGGCATCTGTTCATGTGAGGTACAGTCTTTTTTGTATTTTTTATCTCTGTTATGTAGAGGAGCTACTACGAGATATATATTATTATTAGTGATTAGATATGAGGAGTGTTAACGATGAAACTATATATATATACATATATATATGTATATATATATAGTTATATATATAGTTATGTTTTTGTTGATTCTTGACTAAAAATATAGTTCATGCAGAGGCGTCTTCGCCTAATTGCTTTGTTTTTAAGCATTGTACTGCTAACCACTCTGATTGAAGCATGTGAATCTTTGAAAGATTCAGTACTGGAAAAAAACAAGCTACTTACATGTACACTGTGGTTCTCCAGTATTGAGATCTTTCATAGTTTCACATGCGGCCCACCTCCCCGTTTAGGTTTGCCACATTTTACCTCATACGACTATTCACCTGGGCACACCTGTGCGCGAAATCTGAGGTATGGTGGCTCTGCAGGGGAGATGAGGTTTGGGGCTTGTCTCTGATTGGTCAAAGTTTGGATCTAGCATAAAGATGTAGATTGGTTTTAAAATGTCCTTGCTTTCTTAATGGTTTCTAATGTACTTCTATAGTACCACTCATCTAAGTACCGTGGAACTCCCACCATGACGACTGGGAAGGTTCGAGCATATGAATCGATGAAAGATCTCAATACTGGAGAACCACAGTGTACAGGTAAGTAGCTTGTTTTTTACCCCCTGCATCGTGACACTGAGTCTAATAGGGCCACAAAAACACACAGAGCAGTACAGGGCCACGCAATGCCACACAGTACTAGAAGGTATCACAATGAACCACAAAGAACCATACGATTTTACCCTCGGTCACAAAGATTTATGCAATGCAGTACAGTTCCAATTAATAGCACAGTGCTACACAAAGATACTTAAAGTTCACAAGAGCCTCATCGAGCCAATCATAGACAAACATTGCAAGATATAGCCAGACTGTTGCTGGGCTGACTTGGTAGAGCATACAGAGCCAACTAGAGTTATACACAGGTGTAATGAAGATGCTGCTCAAATAGCGTTTAGTAGTAGTTTTTTGGTGCCCCAACGCCACATATCCTTCCATCTTCCAGTCCATTCCCAACTTCCTGGTGCCCTAGAAATTCAAATCCATGAAATCATATGACAACATAACCTATTACATATGTACATTCTACTTCAGCACTACACCAGGCAGAGTTGCACTTTGGGGCAAGCAGGGTTGGACAGAGCATGATACCCATTTATATATGGCTACACAGTGTTGCAAGGTGGCATAGGATCACACAGGGAATATTAAGCTGTGTCAAGCCTATCTGTGTCATATAACCAGTTTAATCCACATGTTCACATCTACACACGGAGTCTCATACTGTCTCACACAACTATAAAGACCAGTATAGACCAGGAAAATTATCAAACACAGAACTATAGCAAGCTAGAAAAGGCCATGCACATTTATACAGAGTAGTGACATAGATCAGCGCCACGTCAAACAGAATCATGGAGAATAGTACAGTGCCAGATATAGCAAAGGGAGCCAAACATTGCACACTGGGTCGCAATGAGCCATCCTTTGTCTCAGGATGCCATATTTGACCACTGTGAGCTCCCCATGCAGAAACCTCATCATCATAGTCAGTGTCATAGCAAATGCTTCTAACAGAGCCCTCTACAAGGAGATCAAGCATTGCATTGATCAGATCCCCGACATCTAATTTCCACTGAACCAGCAAGTATGGTGCCGTTAATCAAATCTTCCCTTAAGAAAGCTAGGATCCTGCTGTCCGTTCTATTCCTTGAGGCATCATACTGAAGTGGACATAATGCTCCCATATAGCGACCTTGTTGACATCCTCACCACCCTCAAAGATCAGAGGCAAGAAAGTCAAAACAACAGCAAAAATCTTGAATCCTTTCAAGATGCAAAGACAACAAGCATTGGCATAGCCAATAGGTCTCGCCTTTGGGACCTTATAAGTGTTTAGCCATGCAACAGTGGCAAAACTAAATACTTATAAATGTCCCAAAAGCGAGACCTATTGGCTATGCCAAGCGGCCGCGAAAGTGAAAGTACTCGCGGTAAAGCGCGGCGCGCGCGCCCGCGCACATGCACTGTAGCTCTAGGCTGGCCTGGTAGCACTTTTTGGAGCCCTCTCAATAAGTGTCGCCAGACCAGCGCAAATGCGCTGGGTCAGGCGAGACCTAAAAACTAGTGCAAATGCACAAATCCGGAGATTCCTCACACATATAACGACTCAAAGATATTTGGTTAATAAAATGAGGTGTCCAAATTATGTTCCATCCAGATATACTGATTCCTAGGCAGAAATGCATTTAGATTCTCAATAGATTCATTAGTATCAGAGCTTAATATGACATCTTTGGCTCTTGTGATTCATTATTGAGCAGCAAGAAAGTCTTGGGGTAAATTGAAGGCCTTTCTTTACACATTTGCTATTTCCTCTTTTGATGCAAAATGTCTCCTAGGAGGGTTTATAGATAGCCTATAAGTGCCTTCTCTTTGGTGGACTGCTTTGCTCTAAAAGCTGATTTCGTATTCAGTGCGACTGATGATGAAGAACAATATGCTTTCAAATAACTCAACGTTGATTTGGAAAATACAATTTAGAGCTTGGATCAAGTGAGGTAGCCCCCTTTAGCAGTCTAACCCAGTCAACACCAATCATTTTGGCCCGAAGTGCAATACTTCAACTCTGGTGGATAATTGGCAACCTGAAAGTAAGTTCTGAGTACAAAGGCTGCGGTGTAGGTAGTGGAAGTCCGTAGCAAGTCTGGGTAGGACCTCTAGATAGCTCCATAAAAGGTCATTCACCTTCATGCAGAATCTCATTGAAGGGTTCGACAGAAAAATCTAATTTTATCCCCCAGCTCTGTAACAGAGTTCGGGTCTTCTCCTCAACCTTCTAGTAGATGAACAGTGAATGTGACATGAGTACATGAAATTCATAAACTGTTATTGGTATCGATCAGTAATTATTTTGTTCCTCTTGAGCAACAGAACTTGATCAAGAGACTGATATAAAGTCGAGCGGAAAAAGAAAATCCTCTGATTTCTGGAGGAAGTCATACATCCTGAGGAGAATCTCTGATCACAATTTCAACTATAATTGGGATAATCTAGTAAGGACAATTCCACTGGCAGTTTCTTCTGTGAATTTAGACTTTCCTTCATAAATGTTAGCGTTTTTTGTGTCCACTGAACATTGAATCAGGGACTAAGTGAGAAGGGATTGCTCAAACCCAGTCCATACGTTCTGCTTTAGGCACTATTGGATTGAGTCTCTCTGCAATAGAGGCTTAGCGTTGTTGGCTAGGAAGAGCTAATATTGCAGACCAATCCAAACAAATCACAAAAATAGTGAACCACACAGAGCCTGGTGAATTTTCCTAAACACACAGAGCGACACAGAACCGTACTTAGGCAGAAGAACCACATTGAGCCGTGTAGATTCACACTGTGGCCCACTGAGTCTCTCAGAAACAGTGAAAGGGTGTCACACTGACCCACGCAGTGGTACAGGCTTGTATATATGGGTCCACTGTAAAACACTGGTATCGACAGTATCATAGAAGACACTGGGAACCATACGTTGTCACACTATGGCACTCCTTGTGTCCTCCTAACTTTGCTAAATTTCTCATATAAACCTTACCTCAAACCCAGCTACCAAGCCTGTTGGGAGCTAAACCGTACTTTCTAATGTTTTTAAGTTTAATGCCCGCCTCAGTCAAACCAATAACTGGGTTACTTGAAAAAAGTGTAAAGGAATGTACATAAAGCACTCTGTTGAATTTTATCTCACATGATGGGAATTAAAAAGATGTTCACAGGAATGCTACATCACTACCTGCCTTGTTCTGACCGCACACAAGTGGATAAATCCACCTGTGTAAGATTTCATCCTTGGGGCCAGTGACATATGGTCCTGTTCTCTTTCTTCTCTTAGATAGGGGGCAAAAGAGACTAATCTATAGATGGGTCAGAGTCTGATTCTATCTTGCAAAGCAAACCAACTCTACATAAGACCACCAACAAAGTTATCCCTGTCTATACATCCCTTTGGAAAGGAGGGGAATTAGGGCTGAGGTTGAAAGTGGAGTGGGGTACTTGTTAGTAAAACCATCACCAAGTAGATTCTAAGCTCCCTACCACTGCAGTGTTACTTCTTATGTAAATAAGTGTAGAGTGGTGGCTCTATGACTATATAGTAAGTGCAGTCTTTCTTCCCTTTCCAGTCTAGTATTCATATTGTGCTCCCGTCCCAAGATTATGGGGATTTAGGGCCATATGTAGGTAGAACGTGTTTTGCGATTCTCTAATTGCAATTTTTAGGGAATCGCAATTAGAGAATTGCAAAACGGAATGTAGGTAGGATTAGCAAATAATTTTGCGAATCCTACATATTCCTTAATTGCGAATTGCAAATTGCAATTCGCAATTAAGGAATACCTCCCCATTTATTCCTATGGGCCTAGAGGCCCATAGGAATGAATGGGAAGACATTCTCTATTTGCGATTCTCAATTAGAGAATCGCAAATTGAGAATGCAATTTCAAGTGTGCCAGGGTGTCAAAAGGACACCCTGTTGCACCCCTGAAATGAGCATGGGTGCACATGTGGCACACATACATGCCCTAAGGACATGTGTGTGCACCACATGCCACTTTGAAAAAAGCAAAAATATGCATTTGTGAAAGAAATCGCAAATTACCACCATCCTGTAGTTGGTGGTAATTTGCGATTCCTTAAGGCCTAATTGCACTTTTTTTTTTTTTTTTTTTTAAAGTTTTTATTGAAC
The DNA here is from genome assembly GCF_964204655.1 of Triturus cristatus. NCBI lineage: Eukaryota > Metazoa > Chordata > Amphibia > Caudata > Salamandridae > Triturus > Triturus cristatus. The sequence goes on from NC_140590.1 coordinate 265,197,333, forward strand.
AATAATTCGATTACAAGCACGGGCCTACAACCACCAGGGCCGGCCGCTAAGTACAGAATGAAATATACATTTATCAAAGCTGCAGTCGGTTCCCGGGGGTCGGCCCCGTAGTGAGTCCGGATAGTTCTAGAGGCACAGGAGACTTAGATCAAACAAACACAGAAAACTAAAAGAAAAACAAAAGGCGAGGCATAAAGACAAACGGCGCAGGTCAGGCTTCCTCCGGGGAACTCCAGGTCAGACCATTAAGCAGCACACGAAAGGAAGGAGTACCGGGAGGCTGGGGACGGGGGGGGGGGGGCCAAGGGAACTGAACGTCCATATGTAGTCATTCCAAAAGGTGCCCGGAACCGTCAAGGGTCAGGGGGACATGGCGATATCGGTGTCCACCAGGGGGGGCGTACAGATACCCCCGCGATAAGCATTCCATTGCCCCCAGATTCTGCCCCATGCCCCCGGCTTACCACGGGCAACATACACAGTCTTCTCCCTGAACATACACCAGTCCATATTCTCCTTCCATACTGACACGGTGGGCGGCCGCTGGGCACCCCAAAGCTGCGCTATATCTCTCTTGGCAATCATGTTCCCCAGGGCCGCCCACCGAGTCTGAGCCGCGCTATAATCATTGGGCTCCCACACATTCAGGACACAGCGACGCACCTCCGGCAGCAGCACAACCCCAGTGACCTGTCCCATAACCGTATGTACCCGGCGCCAGTAGTCCGCCACCTCGCGGCACTCCCACAGGATATGGAGAAAGGTGGCACTGAGCCCACAACCCCGCTTACAGAGCCCATCGTCGGAATATCCCATCGAGACCAAGCGAGGACCCGTCACATACACCCGGTGAAGAATCTTAAGCTGTACCAACCGGAGACGGGCTGGAATGGCGACCTCTTTGGGGGACGACAGTGCAGACTGCCAGTCCTCGTCGTCCAATTCCACCCCATCCCCCGTCCAAGCCTCCCGAAGGCGCACCAAGAGGTCAGCCCGATGATTAATCAGTTTCTTATAAATTAAAGAAATAGTGCTGTCCGGGACATGTCCGTCAAGTATGCGGTCCTCGAGGGGCGAGGAAACCGGGATCGTGGTCCCCTCTCCAAAGACCGAGAGCAGGGCGTGTCGAACCTGGGCATAGCGGAAGAACTCCCTGTCCGTAAGCTCATATTCGGCCTGAAGAGCCGCGAAAGTCTTAACCGCGCCCTTATGCCACAGGTCTCCCACTTTGCTGATACCAATCGTGTCCCACTGGTCAAACCCCTTCGTAGTCCAGAGGCTCCCCAGGCGATCGGAGGCAAACAAAGGAGTAGCACATGTCAGTCGCTCACCCCAGCCCGTGGCCGCAGTGGCGGTCCTCCAGGTCCGCACAGCGATCTTAGTAGGACCCGTAAGGGTCCGGCCAGCCGAGCGGGAGTACAGCGCCCTGTTATAGTCCCCGCCGGGAAGCAGGAACTTGTCCATCTCATACGCCGGGGTCAGGCCAGGCGCATACGTGGCATGGTTGATGGCCGAAAGCTGCGCGGCCCAATAATACCTGCGAATGTCGGGAAGCGCGATGCCCCCGTCATACCAGGGGAGAGTAAGCTTAGCAAGAGCAATACGCGCCCGCCCGTCCCACACCAGTCTCCTCTGCAGGCTCTCTACCTCCCGAAAGTAGGCCACTGGGATGACGTCGAAGGAATTCTGGAGTGCATAGAGGAACCTGGGAAGGGACATCATTTTGAACAGCGCGGCCCGACCCAGCGGGGACAGGGGCAGCCTGCACCACCGGGCCGTATCCTCTCGCAATCGCCGAAGCGGACGCAGGAGATTCAGCTCATAGCGAGCCACCGGGTCCAGCGAAACGTATATCCCCAGGTACTTAAAGCCGCTCAGTGATACCTGGATCGGAAGCCGAGGCGGTAGGAGTGGAGGACCACCGGAGATCGGATAGACGCAGGATTTAGACCAATTGATCGTGAGACCCGAATTACTCCCAAAGGAAGTCAGAACGTCAAAGAGGACGTTGAGCGACTGCCGCGGTGAGGTGAGATATAGGAGAATATCGTCCGCATACAGCGAAACCCGATCTTCAAAGCCCGGGGCCCACCGGATCCCTCGAAGCGAGGGCTCCCAGCGGAGCCAAGCCGCGAGTGGCTCCAGGGCGAGAGCGAAGAGCAAAGGGGACAACGGGCATCCCTGCCTCGTGCCCCTGCCGAGGGCAAAGGGCCGAGAGACCCGCCCGTTCACCTCCACCTGAGCCATGGGTCCCGTGTACAGAAGCTTCACCCAGCCAATAAATCCTTCCCCAAAGCCAAATTTAGCCAAGACAGCCCAGAGGAATGGCCACTCGATGGTGTCAAAAGCCATCGTGGCATCCAAAGAAACCAGCACGGCCGGTTCGGAGAGGAGCTCCGCCCTGGCAAGGGCGCCATGAAGACGCCGCAAGTTAAGAGCGGTGTTACGATGCGGGATGAATCCGCATTGGTCCGGATGAATCAGATCGCACACGACGCTCAACAGACGATTGGCAAGGACTTTCGCCAGGATCTTAGGCTCCGCATTTAGCAGTGAAATAGGCCGGTAAGAAGTACAGCGATCTCGCGGCTTGTCCTCCTTGGGGATAACGACTATCGTGGCCAAACGCTGATCGGCCGGGAGGGAACCCGCCGCCAGAGACTCACGGAACATGCGACTGAGGAAGGGCGCAAGCTTGTCAGGGCGCAATTTATATAGCTCAATGGGCAGACCGTTGGGACCCATAGCCTTGCCCGAGCGAAGGGAGCGGATCGCGGTCGCTATTTCATCCACCGACAAGGGGGCGTCCAGCCGCTCACGGTCCTCAACGGACAGGCAGGGCAAGGCGATATCCCTCAGTAGAAGGCGAGAGTCGTCCTCATCCCTGTCAGTCACTGGGGAGTACACAGCCCGGAGGTGGTCGGCAAAACATTCCACAATCTCGTCAGGCTCCGTCACACACACACCATCCGCAGCACGCAACTCCGGGACCACACGATTCACTCTCTCCTTCCTGTCCAGCCACGCGATCAACTTTCCCGCCTTGTCCCCGGCATCGTACAGTCGACCCTGCTGCTCCCTATACATAGTTTTGGCCGCGTCAGTGACCAGGGACCTATATTCAAACTGTTTCAGGCTGAGGGCATGGAGCCCGTCCGGAGTAACATTCGCCTCCAAGGCCGACTCCAGCCCCAAGATGTCAGTCTCCAGCCTCACCACTGCCTCACTCTTGACCCTCTTAGCCACCACTATCTGGGAAAGGGCGTGTCCGCGGATCACGGTTTTAAAGGCTTCCCACAGGGACATTGCAGAAGACACCGACCCCTCGTTATCCAGGAAGTATTGGTCCATGGCCTTAACCAGGCTGTCACGAGTCGTAGGGTCTCGCAGGTACCATGGGTTAATGGGAGCGATCCGCCCCGCAGACCGCGGCCCGGTGTCAAAAACAAGCCACAGCGGAGAATGGTCGGAGATACCCCGCGCCAGGTGCCTGACCTCTCGAATCCGACCAGTCTGCGCCGCGGGCATAAGGAAGTAGTCTAACCTAGAGAGACTCCCATGCGCCCCCGAGTGAAAGGTGAATTGACATTGGGTCGGATGCATTAATCTCCAACTATCCACCAGGCCGAAGGTCTCCAGCATCCCACCCAGCCATGCCTGGGCAGCGGGGAGGGTCCTTGGTGGGTGACGATCCAGTTCACCCGAAACCACAGAATTAAAGTCCCCGCCCATGAGCAGGAGGCTGTCCGGAAGGTCAAGCAGCATTCGACCCAAGTCAGTGAAGGTGGAGTTCTGGAGGCCCGGGGGGACGTAAACTGAAACCAGGGCAAGGGGCTGCCCCTCCCACCTCCCAATCAAACACACATAGCGCCCTCTGTCATCCGAGACTATCTTAGTGATCTCCACCGGAAGTGAGGTTCGCAGCAGAATGCCCACCCCCCTGGAACCAGTTGTGAAACCAGAATGGGCCACGAGGCGGTATCCCCCCCTGTTCATTGCATGACAAACATTGCCAACCAGATGCGTCTCCTGGAGAAACACCACATCAGGAGTCAAACGACGCAAATATTGCAGTACTACACCCCGCTTGATACGGTCCCCCAACCCATTGACGTTCCATGACATAAGCCTCAACCCGTCCCCCCCCATCCCCCCCAATAGATCAAGGGTCCCCCCGCCTGCAGCACAGTTCCCAAATGTGGACAAAAATCAGTACCTCGCCCTGTAAACAAAAAACCACACAGCAAAACAAACCCTCCTCCCCCCCAACCCCACCCCAGGACCAACTCCCCCCACCCTGCACCCCTGCGGGCCAAAAAACCCCCCCAACTTGCAGTGTGCCTGTCGCCCCACTAACCCCATTCTACGAAAAGAACCCAGAGGAGGTAAGGGACCCGTCCCCGCCCGCCCCCCTCACTGGTCCTGGTAAAACACAATATGCAAATGAAATAAGACCCGACTGTACAGTGCAAAAAGGCAAAATCAAGGACCAAAAGTCATTCTAAAGGGGACCCATCACCTGCGGTGCCCGCAGAGGGTCCGGGACGGCCACCTCCGTCCGGCAGAGAGTCCAGCCAGTCACTTGCAGCCACAGGAGAGTCAAAAAAGGCTGTCCGATCCCCATGTTCCACTCGGAGTTTTGCAGGGTAGAGCATCGAATACTTTAGGCCCAGCTCACGGAGACGACGCTTCACCCCTTGGAATCCCATCCGTTGTTTCTGGACCAGTTGCGTGAAGTCCGGGTAAAAATTGATGGTCGAGTTCTCATGACGAACCGGGCCGTGGGTCCGTGAGGCCTGCAGAATAGCGTCGCGGTCCCTGTAATAGAACAGTTTGGCCACGATAGGCCTCGGGGGGGCCCCCGGCCGTGGCCGACCGCCCGGAACTCGATGGGCCCGCTCCACGGCAAAGAACTTACTTAGGCCAGCCGAGGACAACTGTTTCAGGATAAGTTCCTCGACCACGAGGTCAACCGGGCGGCCGTCAGAGGACTCCGGTACACCTATGACGCGGATGTTGTTGCGTCGGGCCCGTCCCTCGAAGTCCTCAAGCCGCCGGGCCATATGGTCGTTAACCACCCTGATGTCTCCAAGCGCGGCCCGCAGATCCGACACATCCGCACCGAGGGTGGAGGTCCGTGCGTCGAGAGCCTGGACCTTCTCGTTAGTTTTGGAGAGGTCGGCCCGGATCAGGGTGACATCGATCGCGACAGTGTCAATCTTACGGGCCAGGGCCTCATATTGCGTCGCGATGGTTTCCCTGATGCCATCAATGGCGCCATAATGTCCTGCAAGGATAGTTCCGTAGTGGCGGTCGCGCCTCCTTCCGCAGTATCCGAGGGGAGGCCAGCAGCGCCAGAGGGCCCCCTGCCCTGGGTGTAGCGGTCCATGTTATTGCTCTGGACTGCCCCCCCGCGGAGGGAAGCCTTGGTCTTGCGGCCCTCGGGACCCCCTTTGCCCCCCATGTGAACACGGTCACCCGAGGGGACCTCCAATCAAGAGGTGTAAGGCACCAGCAAGAAGACCACAAAATGTCGGTATAGGGGGTCCGAGGCGATAGGCGCTCTAGTGGCAGATGAAAGAAAACCTCATGCAGAGGCCCAGGAAGCACCTCTCCACCCCGAGCGCACCTCCCTGCCGGTCTCCTGAAGTGCAAAACCGAAACCGAAAGTGGTGGATCGGCAGCTGGCACCGCGCTGAAGCCGCTGTTGTTCAATTGCAGCCCGGTCCCTCGGGTCACCTTCACCCCGGTCACCTCCGTCGGGTGGGTCCCAAAAGTTCCGACGACGACAACTCAGGATTCCCAGGTCCGATTTGAGTTTTGAAAAGAGATATACGCTCAGCTGGTCTTTATCTCCCAGATTCCATAAGCCACGTCAGGATATTCTCAGGATAAATTCCGAGGAGCAGAGAGGGTCCGGGGAGCCCTGTGCTCACGCGACCATCTTGGATGCGCGCTAGGCTCCTCCTCCTAATTGCACTTTTTTGGTGCTTCTTACATTGCATTTAAGGAATCGCAAAATTTGCGATTCCTTAAATGCAATAGCAAAATAAGGAATCGCAAATTTAGCGATTCCTTATTTTGCACGCAGATTTGCCTTCCCACATACCACTTAGCAAAATTGCGATCGCAATTTTGCTTCCTACATATGCCCCCTAGATTCCAGGCAAAAGTTTGGGGAGAACATACTAATTGTCCGCAAGAAGTGTTAGACTGTCATTTGGTACAGATCACTGGATTTGGTCGCACCTAGTCTTTAAGCTCCCTTTTACCAAAAAGAGAACACCTGTGCTGTGCAGAGGAATGCAACATTACACTTAGACTTGGCACATCCAGGAAACATTTTCATTGCTCATTGTGACCAATTTGTGTGAAATTGGACAAACAGCATCTGTCTCACCCCTCATACTCTGCCGACAGCAATAAGTATATTATCAGCCTTTTCTTGTGCGTGGCTGAGGTATCAAGAACAGTTTAGTATTTGCGATCGGTTCTGTTATGGTGGCTGTCTACACAGGGCCCTTTGCACTGTAATATGCAATGATGGTTAGCAGTGGCTAACCCAGACTCCTTCTATTTCCATTATTAGATTTAGTCAGTGCTTACTTAGTGAAGTTGTTAGAAGTTTGGACTTTGCCACAATATAACACAATTATTATCAGAGAGGATAGAAGTGAGTGTTGTGTCAGGATTATTATTTGAAAAAAATCATTATTTAATCTACGTTCAGAAAAAAAGTCACCGTCTCTAGCACTTTTCAAATAAGCTTTATTCGGTTTACCAAGAACCATCACAGTGAACAGATAAAAAAAAGTATTTCATTAAAAGTCTAAAATACAATTCATACAATATAAAAAAAGTAAAACGAGTAAAGGAGACCATTAAAAATTTCTCACAGGTATAAAAAATACTGCTAAAAAAGAAAAAGAATCAATTGTAATACCAAAGGTACCACGGTATTCTTCTGAAACAATGTGCAAATCTAAAAAATCTAGCAGGGTACTAATGTATCCTTACTGAGCTTTATGGCCATGCAGTGCTGTGATCTAATTGAAAGGAGCACAGGAACCCTAGCTAACGGAATTCAATACTTTTTTTGGGGGTGTAAACTTTTTTCCCAGTTTACATATAGCACGATAATGATGGAAATAATATACTCTTCCTCTCACAACAGTACAACCTTACTTTGTGCCAAACATTGGCTAAAAATTAGCTTACAGGAAAGCTATTACTTCTGAGGTGTCAGTTTTAAAAATTCTGTTTGTATTTTTGTAAGAATTAACCTTTAAGTTTAAACAGACTGGGCGTATCCGGATGTATGTCGTTACAACGCACACTTTTACAACGCATGCACTTACAACGCATTTTTTACAACGCACAATCCATTACAACGCATGACATTACAACGCAGGACACTTCAACGCATTTTTAAAAACTACCTTTACAACGCATTTCCATTACAACGCATACTACCTTTACAACGCATACCATTACAACGCATAATATTAAATTGCATTTAAGGTAAGTATTAGATAGTATAGGGGTAAAAATTACTATTCTAACTCCAGGGGGTGCAACAGTAGGGTAAGTGTTGGATAGTATAGGGGTAAAAATTACTATTCTAACTCCAGGGGGTGCAACAGTAGGGTAAATGTTGGATAGTATAGGGGTAAAAATTACTATTCTAACTCCAGGGGGTGCAACAGTAGGGAAAGTGTTGGATAGTATAGGGGTAAAAATTACTATTCTAACTCCAGGGGGTGCAACAGTAGGGTAAGTGTTGGATAGTATAGGGGTAAAAATTACTATTCTAACTCCAGGGGGTGCAACAGTAGAGTAAGTGTTGGATAGTATAGGGGTAAAAATTACTATTCTAACTCCAGGGGGTGCAACAGTAGGGTAAGTGTTGGATAGTATAGGGGTAAAAATTACTATTCTAACTCCAGGGGGTGCAACAGTAGAGTAAGTGTTGGATAGTATAGGGGTAAAAATTACTATTCTAACTCCAGGGGGTGCAATAGTAGGGTAAATGTTGGATAGTATAGGGGTAAAAATTACTATATTATGCGTTGTAATGGTATGCGTTGTAATGGTAGTATGCGTTGTAATGGAATGCGTTGTAAAGGTAGTTTTTAAAAATGCGTTGTAGTGTCCTGCGTTGTAATGTCATGCGTTGTAATGGATTGTGCGTTGTAAAAAATGCGTTGTAAGTGTAGTGCGTTGTAAAAGTTGCGTTGTAAAGGTTGTTCCCCGGCGTATCCATTTCCTGGGGGGATAGGAGGTGTACGGCATTCTGGGGAGAAAAAACAAACGTGTTCCTCTGTCTCGGGTACTACTACCCTGTAGGCAGGACATTTATCTGAATTCCGCCCTCTTGCCCACTTACTCGTGAATGTTTATAGTGGTAATATAGTACAGTAAATTCCACTGGCAGTTTCTTCTGTGAATTTAGCACTTAGAAAACATACATTATGATCCAAGATATATTCAGTTATAGATATAGGGATTGGTATCAGAGCACTGTGCAGATGCAAATGCTGTGTTAGACACTAGAAGAAAATGGCTCTTTTCCATTTACCTGTCCATTGTAATTCATACTCGCACCATGGGTGATGTGTTGGTTTTTCTGGTTCATTTTAATGTTTTGTGTGTACTTATTATGGTTCAAAAGCGCATCTTTCATGCTCTCTCTCACACCGAGAGATTGCTTACTAGCATCAGGCTCCAATATCTCCTCATTCACATGGAGAGGCAGAACCATCCATCAATGCATGCATATCAGAAGCAAGCGTAGAAGAAGCCAGTTAGGCTTACATACCCATATTGACTATTTATTACCTTCTACCTCATTGAGCATATTGGAACTGATAGATGCTTTGTGTTTAGTAGCTTCAATAGGGATAGAAGCTTCTAACTCGTAACTCTTTTCAGCTCAGTTTTCTTAACTAGCTTCACTTGAAAGGCCTACTCTTGTTCTTTATCTATAAGCAGAGACACCCTCTTTTTTCTGGTCAAGGAGCAGGGCTGCCTATTCCTTCTCTTCTAGGACTTTCTCGCATTCCCCGTTAGCCATTTCTCTCTCCTTCTCTCCCTGACTCTAATTACTTGGTTTATCCAGAGCTTCTCTTACTCTGACCCCTGAACTGCAGTCAATCTTTACCTCTACATCTTTTAGGTGGACCTTTGGTTTTTAACTGCGTATTTCCCAAATTGTTCACAAACGATAATGGTGATAAATACCTCCCTACAATTCTGCTTAGATTTTTGTAATTCCATCTTCTTAGGGCTTCCAGTAAACGCACATTCAGAAAAGAGCTGCAGCGGTGTTACTGGCTCTGAAAAAAGTTGATTGCATCTCTGGCAGACTGAGAGAGTTGCAATGGCTTCTGGGAAGATGATGACTTTGAAAAATGCATGTATGATGCATTATTTCTATTTTCTAGGATGTCTATCCATTCTGATTAATACGTTTCATAAGTAAAAGCCTTTTGTAAACTTTTGTTCCGGGCCCAGCCCCAACTGCTTTTTGTTTTCCCCAACTTCAAGGGTGCCAGATAGGAAGCATGTTTTTCTTTTTTCAGCCTGCACTTTATCGAGCTCACTTCGGCATGAACTGACCTTAGAGCTCGTGTTTCGCAGCTTTCGCAGGCACTTGAGAACCTTGCATTTCTACCCATGCAGACTTGCAGGTCTGTCACCTACTGTATTTGACCTGAGGCTAGGCACTCTGGAGCGCCGTAAAATTGTTTGTTAGAATGAACAATGTTCTGCATAAATGTTCGGTTAAAATAGAATCGATTAGAATAGAGCCATCGCTTCTGCTGATGTAATGTCTGTTGTCTAGCAGCACTAGGATTCTGACTGGAAGGGATGGCTGAGGGTTGTGAGGCTTGTGATAACACGACGAGGATCCTAGGGCCCGATTCACAGAAGTAATCTGAGACAAAATCTTAAACTTTCTACTTTTGGTATTCACAGAAGGCATTTAGTAGTAGTAAAGTTAGGATTTTGTCTTAAGTCAAATTTAAGACAACATCCTAACTTTATTACTATTAAATGCCTTCTGTGAATACCAAAAGTAGTAAGTTTAGGATTTTGTCTCAGATTAGTTCTGTGAATCGGCCCCCTCATTCTGCTCTGCTAGAGTGTCCATATCCTCTTTCTGTCATTTGACCGAAAGTTAAGGATAGCTTGCATAGTGCGATTACTGTGACAGCACTTCTTCTTGATTTCCTCTATGTTCATGGCTTTGAGGACATTGTTGCTTAGTTCGATTATTATTTCCTCGTTTGCTAAACAAAGTTGTTCTGCTGGACTTTTCTAGTGTGGTAGCTGTGATTCTTGATTGCTTAGTCATAGACCTTTACTGCTGAGGCCACCAGTGTCGACTCTTTTCTCCTGGTCCTGAGAAATACATGAAGAATTAGGCACTGTCAGTGCTTCTAACTGTTTTTTTTTAACTTTCATTATGTTTGTTCTCTAAATACTGCTGGTTGCAATTGCTGACTAAGGCTCTGCATCAGATTTCAGCGATGATGGTACTCGGAAAACTGGCTTCTGCTGGAACCGATTGGGCTCAGTATCTTGTGGATACAGCTCACAAAATAAGGCAGGTAAAAAACAACTCCCATAGAAAGGAGACTGGGGGGGTGAGCACAAACGACACAACACAAGGCATCTCTTCCTGACCCCACTTGGAATCATATCAACCTCAACCAAAACGTAGGGCACTGGTAAGAGGCTTGGCCATGGCTCTACAGATGCAAACACACACGTAAACCACACATTACCATCCAATTATCCCCAAGAATGCACGGGCCCAATAGTTGAGGAGAAAATTGTTGAGTACGGGATTCACCACAGTCCATTTACCCGAGGCAGGGCTCTTTCCTATAGGTAAAGGAAAGAGCTGTACCCCATATACTTCATTCTGAACTTCCCTCATCACTCTCTGAGATATTATGATAGTAAGAGCTCCTTAGTGCTCTCCAATCAGGCGTAGTCAAACCCTGTGTGGCCACACATCTGTCTGGTTTCTGGTTCAGAGACGACCAAGTAGAAATGTTGTATACAGGCGGAATTCAAATTGAAAAGGCAAATGTTTGCAGAATATTACACATATGAGTACAATTCATTAATCTCTTGCAAAATCTTACGCCCACCCTGACATACCATGTTATCTTAGGTCAACACAACCAACCTTCCCTGTTAAACACCTCTGAGCTGGCAGATCTTACTGTTTGTTTTCAGTTAGTCTTCAGTCTAAGTCTGGCACACAATATTTATTTGATGGGCAGGTACGGAGACCACCTCCCTTGAAGTCATTAGGAGCACTATTTCCCGTCCTGCACATTCCAGTGATAACCTACTGCATTCTGGATGTTGTCTTGTTTTTGTTTTTATTGAACTATCTAAATTAACACACCTGAATACAGTGACTAGTAGATGAAATGTTTAGGACTGGAGCAAGTGTCTGTTATGTCCTCTCTGCAGTGAAATATAGGTTTGTTGGACAGCCCAAGGCATATCGAGTTCATGGTAGAGAAGATTAAAGAGTTGCTTTGTTGGACAGAAGCAGAAACACTTGGGGGTCAAAAGCTGGGTTTTGGCTAAGGTACACAAAGTTCATTCAGGGGTAGAGGCAAAGTTGGCTGAGGGAAAAGGCACAGAGTCTGTTCAAGGGCAGAAACAGAGAGCGGGTTGAGGGGTGGAAGCAAAGAAACTTGGTTGAAGATCGAATCAGAGTTGTTTGAGTCAGAGATTTTATTGAAGGGAAGAGAGAGACTGGGAGAGGTAATTGTGTTGGGTGAGGGTGAGTTTGTTGGTTTAGGGATCAGATTGTGGGTGCTGTGGTTCTTTGAGAGAATAGTGATATTTAGTTTTAGGCCAGACGACTCATGTAAGGAGTTGGCTAAAAATTGTATGGCTGTTCTAAAGACTTAATTGAAGATCAGAGGGCTGCTTGTGGGAGGTGGTTGAGGGTCATATTGTTAGTTATGGGGAGGTAGTGGAGAGTCAGTAGGTTTGCTGGAGTTCAAGGGAAGTTGGCCAGAAGGCTGGTCTAAAGACTTTGTTTAGGGCTTGAGAGCTGACTGAGAGAGATGATTCAGGGTCAAAGACTGTTGAATAAGGAATAAAGGCAAAGATATCGGCTTAGCTATCAGAAATGGTTTTGCAGATCATGATGTCCAGCCCTGACAATAGCGGACATGAGGTCAACATTCCATTAGGCAAGGAAGAGTATGGAGCGTTTGCTCCAGTACAACACATGCATCTTTAATTATTGCAACTTTCCAGCACATCTCTCTCTTTCCATTTAGCTTTAATGAGAAGAAATTGACACGATCATTGCTTGTGTTTCTGCCACAAGGATTATCAGGACTCTCTTTAACTGGTCTCCTTTCCTATGCAAATACTCTGCTGTCTGTAGCCACTTAGCCCAAGGCCCCCAGAGCCTTGATGTGTCCAGTGCAGCTGAGAGCTACTAAAATAGCTTGATTCACAAAACTTGAGCTGTCCTGATCGTCTGGAATAAATGCAGCCATTTCGTTCCTTGTACTGTTTGGCTTCAAGGTAAATAAGACAGCACTGCACCAAAATACCATTCAAAGCTCACACACAGAGATTACACGCTTTCACTTTTAAATCACATTTTAGCGTTTTCAATGTGAGCAAAAAAAGAAGAACTCTTAAGCAAATGGACCTCCATATATTTATCTGTTCCTAAGAAAACATGAACAAGGCCATGGCTTTTTTCCTGTCACAGGACTTGTTGGTGGTCCCCTCTTGCAGGGTTCTTTTTCCTTAAATATCCCCTGCTGTCCATAGCCATTTAGCCCAGGGTCCCAAGAGATTTGTCACTAGTGCAGCTGAGAGCTCTTAAAAAAGCGTGCTTAGCAAAACCTGAGCTCTCCTTAGGGAAAGGAATAAACACGGCCTTTCTCGTCCTTGCTTGGCTCCAAGTAAAATAGGTCCGTACTGCACCAAAGTCCTAATCGGAGATCAAACACTTTCAATTTTTCAGTGCATTTTTTGCCTCTCCGCCTTCAGCGAAAACATTATTAAAATGGGGCTTTAAGTCACTATACCAAAGTCAACAATTCCAGCCCACAAAAATATCACATACACTATATGGCCTACTTCTATGCTATCAAGGTTGGTGTGTACGGGTAAATATAAATGTACTATTCTAAACTCCACATCTACTTACCTGGGCAATATAGTGGTAATTAATGTAGGGGATGTAATATATGGGTCATGTGATATATCACACGAGATATAGTTACCAGCCAACTGTAATGCAGCAGACATAAACCAACTTTAATATTGCATTCTGTTTTACTTAATGAGTATCACTATGGTCTTTTCTATTTTCACTCGACACATTTCACTGGAGACAGTCCAACCTGGCCTTTTCAGCGGGCACAATCCCAATTTGAAGTTGTTAGTGGCACTATCTAAACAAAACTTCCAATGGAGGTGGCCTGGCTCTTCAAATGGCAACCGACCATCCTAGTCCTCTGATCGCGACAGTCAAACCTGTAAATGCCCAACCTGACCTTTCTAGTGTGCACAGTTCCAACCTAGAGTTTCATTTGGGCACAATCTAATTAAGCTTTCCAAAAGAGGTAGTCCAGCCTCGCCCTTCATGTGGGTACAGTCCAGTCTAGTCCTCTGACGTTGATGGTCAAATATGGCTCTTCCAATTGGGCAAAGTGTAGCTAGTCCTCTGATGGTGATGGTCCACCTAGCTCCTCTTGTGAGCATAGTCCAGCCCAGCTCTCTTACCCGTTCTTCTGATGGTGATAGTTTAAACTGTCTCTTCAAGTGTGCATAGTCCAGACTAGTCTTCCAGTTGAGATAGTCCAACACGGTTCTTCCAGTGGGTACTGTTCAGTCTATTCATTTGATGGTGGTATTCTAAACCAGGTCTTTCAGTGAGCACAGTCTGGTCTAGTTCTCTGATTGTGATTGTCCAAATCTGCCTGCCTTCAGATGCAGAGCAGCAGATGCAGTTTATGTGCTAAACATTTTTTCTGTTGTTCAGAAGATGTATGAAAGGGTGAAGTATCTCTGAAACTCGAAGTAGGCCTATTTTGGTGATACGCTTAGAGATCCTGCCATAAAGAATCTTTATGATATCATCACGATGTTACAATATTTCTTTATTATTCACCCTTCTGATGACTATTGTTGCCACTATTTTGCTTGTTTTTGTAATAGTTAATATTCATATTGCCATTTTAATACATCGTGAAAATAGTTTCCTGGTTTCCTAGTGTGCTTGAATGTGCCTTCACATGATGAAAGAGGGCTTGCGTTCCACTAATTATCCCAGTGCGATCTCATAGGATTGATATTTACCTAGAATGCACCTCACTCAAGTAATGCTTAGTGGGTAGTTTGGTGGTTGCTGTCCATTGAGTTTACTGCATGAGATTGATATATTAACTAAGTCCTTGGTACTAGAGGGTCTAGAAAACCCATTTTCAAGGAATGTTCTGGAAAAAAAATCCAGAAACTATCACTAATAGATCTATGTTCATCCTTTTTTAGGTCTTGCCTGAGCCAGCGCATGCGCTGCTCTGGTGAGACTTTTAGTAAGTGGGCTTCAAAAATCCAACCACACGCTTTTTGTGTGGCCTAGAGCGTGCAGTTACGCGTGCGGTTACGAGCACAGGCACCATCTGGCTTTCCTCTCTCGTCATGGCTCATTAAGCGCACCACTGGCCTTCTTGTTTCCTTCCTCCTGTTGGCTCGACTGACTACACATTCAATTTTAGAGGTACATTGTTAAACCAAAGGCATATGTAACAATGTTTGATAAATTATTTTTAAATATAATGTTAAAAAACAACGCTAACATACTGGCACGAACTTCAAGCAAATATTAATTTACAGACGCTAAACGTGATTAGGTTAAAATAGCATTTGTATATTTGTTCTTAAAAAGCAGCCAGCACGGAAGCACGAATCCCGCCGTGCACAAATACATGCAGCTTTCTGTGATATAATTGTTCTTAAAAAGCATCCGCTGCAAAGACGCCAAACCGTGAGCCAGCACGGAACCACGGATCCCGCTGTGCACAAATATATGCAGCTTTCTGTGACATAATTGTTCTTAAAAAGCATCCGCTGCAAAGACGCCAAACCGTGAGCCAGCACGGAAGCACGGATCCCGTCGTGCACAAATACATGCAGCTTTCTGTGACATAATTGTTCTTAAAAAGCATCCGTTGCAAAGACGCCAAACCATGAGCCAGCACGGAAGCACGGATCCCGCCATGCACAAATATATGCAGCTTTCTGTGACATAATCCGGTGTTTTACACAGACTGCACCGGAAGAAAGCGTAAAATATTTCAGGCAACATCTGGGGCCAGCCACTGGAGGGGCCTGGCACGAAACAGCATCTGGCAGCACTGTGCCCATCGCGTGCCATTTGCAGAGCCATCAGTCTGTTACAGATGTAAAACAAGGGTGTAAAGGATCACCCAAGCGATAAGTGCGTCTTTATAAATAATGACCAATATATTGCAAAATGCTCTTTATTTAAAATTATTATATAGGTGCCCCAGCGTCGCTTTGCCTGCCCCGCTGTGGATGGGGAACGCATCGAGCTCATGATGCGAAGCCTAATTCATTTATATATATATTTGTTTTTTGTGACCTACTTTAGATTGGTTTTCACTAACATGAATGGCTGAATCTGCTAGGAGCCGCGTTCACGCGTTCGTAAGCTGTGTTACGTAGAGCTGTTGTTTCAATTTGTAAGAAAACAAACTATTACAGCGACAAAGCAGTAAATATTTCGAACAATATTTGAACGCAGGTATTAACTTGCCAAATTCTTCTTTCAACATTAGACACAAAAGTGCCACTGCATGAACGCCACATTTGCATCTCATACCAATGATAACGATGTTTTACGATTTCGAACTAACTGCCTTACTCTCTCACTAACTCTCTACCTCACTAACTCTCTCACTCTCTCTCTCACTAATTAAAAAACTGAATTACTCTCTCACTTACACTAGCTGACTAACTGACTCTCTCGCTCTTTCTCTCACTAACTAACTAACTCTCTCGCTCACTAACTGACTAACTTTCTCACTAAATAACCAACTAACCCTCTCACTCTCTCTCTCTCACTAACTAACTCTCACTCTCTCTCTCACTAACTAACTCACTCTCTCACTAACTGACTATCTCTCTCACTAACTCTATAACTAACGGACTCTCTCAGTCTCTCTCTCACTAAATAACTAACTCTCTCACTCACTCACTAACTAACTAACTCTCTCACTAACTGTTATACAGGTACTAGTTCACAACCTTCACCCTCCTGTTATTTATGCCCCCCCCCCAAAACCAAAAAAAACATAACAAGCAACCATTCGGACAGGCATATAAAAGTTGCACGCATTAAAAGGCCAAAAAAAAAAAACCAACAGATTATTTATTGTGAATACTTTTTTAATATGGACGTTCAGTTGTTCATAATGCTTTCTTGATCATATATATGGTAACAAAAATGCTTCTAACACTTCTTTATTATAACTTTCCAGCATGCTGCACACTTCTATACAGAACAGAATAAACACATAGGCAAAGTCAATATCTCTAGCTAAACACTTATAAGGTCCCAAAAGCGAGACCTATTGGCTATGCCAATGCTTGTTCCAATGGATAATTACCAGAATTATCTTATAGAGTAGATAGTGCAGCCTGCTTTTTCTCACAAACTTAATAATAGCTATGTGTTCTAATGAGTCAGTCTTAGTTTGGCATTGACCGTGGGCATCAAACGGCATGGTTTTTCATTAGATTCACTGTTATTGTTTCAAATTCTCACACTCCAGTCTACCAGATTCCACTAAAATAAAAACCTCTCTCTTTTCAGTGTTTATCTGACTATCACATTCCTGTCTTTTTTATCACTCCTTATAAGCAATTATAGGTTACTGAAATCGCTGTAGTCTTCATGACATGGGCCAAAGGACACATAACTGCTTGCCTTAATCAGCTGACATGTCTGAAATATTTTTTGGAAGGGCAAAACAAAGCCATTTTAATCAGACAACACCTATCCTACTATTGTTAAATTAAAGATTAACACATATTTATTGTTCTCCTCCTAATTGATTTATCCAATTGATTTAATCTTAACCATTTTGACCTGTGGTATGGTCTTGTTTTCTTTATCCAGCAAATACATTTCTGCCAATCGAGCAATATCTTTGTAAATGATATAAGGCCAGTTTTTTGGCAGTGATATTCTGACATACAACCAGTTTAGGTTATATGTTTGGATATCAAGGGAAAAAATATCAACTGCAAAAGTCATGTGGCCTAAATTTCGTTTACAAAAATATTGTGGCTGTAAATATTTAGGGGTAAGGATAAGTTTACTGTTCTTAACTTCACATTTGTGTACCTTGAAGATATGTACATAGATATGGAGCTTGCTGTTCTTAACTCCACATCTATATATATATATATATATCTTCAAGGTATCGGTGTGTTTCTGGATGTGGAGTTAAGAATAGTAAACCTGTAGTTACCTATATATACTTACTCTCATATTTGATATTTAGGCCATAGTATTTTTGTAGATTGTTATTCTGCTCACAAAACCTGGTAGAAGCCCCATCCTGGAACAGAATGTAACACAGGAGTTAATGTCTATACTGGACCTGCGGTCCCTCAAGAAAACAGTCTAAGGATAGGTATACACATTTGTAGCTTTCAAAGTCAAGCAAGACTACATGTTCAACCAGTTTGTCTATTTCATTGCCTGCTCAACATTAAAGACTGTAATTTGTCCCTCCTTTGAAGTTCTGAAGAAATCGTGAAATAGGGATTTGAAGTTGTGTGACATTTACTCCACATAGAAATCCTTACACTTGGCAATGGCCGCACATCTGCAGTTTTTCCAGAAAAGCCTGGTACAATTTTTGCAGGAAAAATGGCCGTAAAAATGAGAAACATGCAATATTCATTTAATAAAAAACAGTACTGAGTGTTATGCCTCATTCTGACCTAAGGACCTGGGGATAGGTTGTGATTACCACACCTGGTAAATATCACACCCTGGGTTTTCGATAGGATCTATTACTTGGAAAGACACATTTATTCTCCAGCTGTCTTTTTTCCTCAAACTAGGAATACAGCAGTGTACCCGACCCATGTATTGTGACAATTGTTCCAGGTTCACTCTCCCATGTATCATTTCTGTGGGAAGGTGTTCTTGTATGTTTAATACCTGGGGCTGTATTACAGAAGGTGCCCCGGGGGAGCAACAGGCATTTGCGCCCACTCGGGCACTTTGGTATTACTGAAGGTAATACCGATAGCGCTGGCGCACATAAAGCGCCAGTGCCATCTTCAGGGGTCATTCCCTCATTTTCATTAGGGCGTGGCCCATGCAAATGAGGAAATCCCTTTGCCTCAGCGCCTGCGCCGTATTACAAACGCAGGTGCAGAGGCAAATAAACTCTCAGGAGGCATACTGACAGCGTGCATCCTGAGAGCAGCCCTCTGGTTGGGGTAAAGGGGGTCCTATGGAGTCCCCCAAGACATCCCCTTGCAGGCGGGTGCAGTCGCTGACAGGACCCGCCTGCAAGAGAATCTCTAATCTCCCTTCAAAGTGCAGGCGGGTTGCTGCCTGCACTGTGAAAACCACCTGCTGCCTCTCTGCCTGTCACACCTCTCAAACTGGCCTCGTCGACGAAGAAAACACCGTTGACGGACCCGTCGCCGAGAACTTCTTCTAAATCTCCGACTTCTGTGGCGACGACTACTCCATCGACGCTCGTGGCGACGGCATCATCCACGATCGCATCTACGACTTCGTCAACAGGAACACCGTCGCCAAGGGCGTCGATGGCCCCGTCGACGGGCGCTCCGTCGATGGCAGTGTTCAAATCACCTTTTCGGCCAGTATTGACGGCGATTAGTATCAGACGTGTTACGTTGTTCAGGGTTCCGTCGACGGAAACTAAAAATATGCATTTAGTCACAAAATCACCGGGATTGTCACTTTTACCTAAAATCTCACCATTGCTTACTTCTCACCTTCATGATACGGAGGAGTCATGGTACAATAGTCTTTTTGGTTCTGCTTACAGTCCCTCGCAACTCAGAATCAAATGCCAGGACACTGATGAGGAAGAGGAAGCGCAAGGACAATCAGAATATATGGAGCAAGATTATTAATTTTCAGGACGTTCTCAGGCCCAACGTTATGACTCTTTTTAGGAGCACTATCCTTATGAGGCTTATGAGGAACATCAGGAGGTTCGGAGGGATTCCGTGCTGGTCCCACTCTCTTTGGTCACGAACCTCAGACATATGTTAAACGACTATTAGAAAATATTTCCAGACACTCATGCTCTGGTTCCATTGACATCTGACGGTGCAGGTATGCAAGTTGCTCTGCCTCCATCAGTAGTTACTCCACCACCTGTTGCACAGGTTGAGAAACAGGCTCCTCGGTGTATAACAATAGAGGATGATTACATCAAAAGTGAAGCAGACGATCAACTAGAAGAAGGTGAGCTCACTCAAGATCCAGATCTTCTTGGCCAAGAATGGGATGATTATGTGGCTCTGTCTTCACCGTCGCCTTCTCTTCCCCCAGCAGCTCCACCCCGGGAGATATCGGGGGCTTTCATGAAGTGCTTGAGAGATCTTCTAAAAGGTTTGATTTACCCCTGGCTGTGGTTCAAACCAAATGTTTTCTTTACGATTTTGAAAATGCATCAAAGAAATGAGTTAGATCCATTCCGATTGTGGACTACATTTGGAGTGAGGGTTTGAAGATAATGAAGAACCCAGCCTCCGTTCCTGCTGTGTTGCCGAGGAAGGAGAAGAAATACAAGGCACCTGATTCTACTCCAGCATGTTTAATTGGTCAACCTCGCCCGGATTCAGTGATAATGCAGGCTGCTCAGAGGCGTTCCAGGAATCCTCAATCTCCTTGTTCGGTGCCTCCAGACAGGGAAGGCAAACGCTTGGACAGCATCGGCAAGCAATTCGCTACTATGGCGGCTACTGCTATCAAGGCCTCTAACGCCTTAGCAATCTTGGGGAGGTATGACCGTCAGTTATGGTCGGATCTGGCTCCTCTTCTCGAATTCCTTCCTGCTGATAAAAAGAGAGAAGCGAAAGATCTTTTGCAGGAGGGTGCTAAAGCATCTTCGGAGGTGATTGACTCCGCAATGGGTCTATCTTCTATTGCTTTGACAAATGACAGGTGCCGCAGTCCTTCATAGACGGGGCTGGCTTAGGGCGACGTCTTTCCGCCCTGAAGTCCAATCAAAGGTGTTGGACATGCCCTTCGATGGGGAAAACCTTTTTGTAAAACACATAGTTGAGGAACTACAAGGCATCAAGAAGGATACGGAAACTGCACGTTCCTTGGGCACATTACAACAAAGGCTTTTTCAGTCCTTTTGTGGAGGTAAAGGAAGAGGTCAGTTTCAACAAAGACTGTCTTATCAATCCTACAGATATCAGCCATATGGTCAGAATTTCAGATCGCAATATGGAGGACAGCAACAGCAGCAATTTCATTCCTCCAACATGTCTTACAATCAGCAATCAGCTAGACGCACGCCTGCAGGACGAGGAAAGTTACAGGATTCCTCAAGACGTCAGTGACATTTATCTCCCTCCAGCCACCACATTTCGATCTCAACACCTTTGGTGTCATCGTCTCTCTCCATTTCTAAATTAATGGCAAGCCATCACAAAGAAAAATGGGTGCTGGACCTTATCCAACACGGCCAACCCTTAGAATTTGTCCGCAAACCTCCCCGTACTCCGCCTCCAAGAAAAATGCATCACCCGCATTTGTCATCACTACGACAAGAAATTTCGACTCTACTAAAGAAAGGGGCGATAGAAAGAGTGCCTTTTTGACAATGAGGGAAAGGCTTTTACTCCAAATTCTTCTTAATGCGGGAAATGGAGGCAGGTCAAGGACCTCAGGCAGCTAAACAAATACATCAAAAAACAATTGTTCACAATGTTATCCCCTCAAGAGATTCTTTTATTAATAAACAAGGAAGATTTTCTAATGTCCCTCGATCTCTTGGACGCATACTTTCACATTCCCATTCATGCAAAGCATCGCCAATTCCTAAGATTCGAGGTGGCTGGGGATCAGTACCAGTTCAAAGTCTTGCCATTCGGTCTTCGCTCACACCCTGAGTGTTCACGAAATGTATGGCTCCGGTAGCGGCTTTTCTGAGAAGACAGAGACACCAGGTTTACCCCTACCTGGACGACTGGCTAGTGAAGGGTGCTACATTTCACTCTAGCAGAAAATCTGCGCAGGCTTGTCGGCGGCTCTTCAAGACTCTGGCGTCACAACTCAACGTGGAGAAGTCACACTTAATTCCAAACCAGATGCGTGTTTTTCTAGGCACGCTCCTAAACACAAAGTCAATGAAGGCGTATCCCACTTCAGAGTGGAAGCTCAAAATAATGCGCTTAGCATCCCTTCTGTGTGCAAAAGAGTCCACTTCTGTGAGAGTGTTCAAGTCATTAATGGTGATGCTGTCATCATGCATCCCGTTGATTCCAAATTGCCGGCTACACATGTGGCCTCTCCAGGAGCAGTTAGACATGCAGTGGGTGCAGGTGCACAGCTCATTCGAGGACATCATCTCTCTCTCTCAGACGATAAAACAGTCTCTGTCATGGTGGGAAAAAGAAATCAATATGTCTCCAGGCCTCTCGTTCCAACCAGCACAGCCTCATTATATTATGACATCAGACGCTTCAATGGACAGCTGGGGGTCGCATCTCCAGGAATTGCAAATACACATAAAATGGTCCCTTCAGGAAACACGTTCACACATCAATCTTCTGGAACTAAGGGCAGTTTTTCTGGGGTTGCAGGCCTTTCTTCCCAGAATCCAGGAATCCTCCGTTTTAGTGGGAACAGACAATGCTACAGCAATGTTCTATCTTGCCAAACAGGGGGTTAACATGTCTCTCACTTTATCAGAGCAAGCCCAAGAAATTTGGAAGTGACTCATTCATCACAACATAACATTGCAAATAGAGCATGTTCCGGGCGTGGACAACGATTGGGCGCATGCTCTAAGCAGAACCAATTCCCAATGTCACGAATGGGAGTTAGACGTAATCCAGCTGAAAAGAGTTTTTAAACTGTGGGCACTCCAAAACTGTATCTTTTTGCGACAGAAAACAACAAGAAGTGCGAGAAGTTCGCCAGCAGGTTCCCTCAGAGGAACTCTTGGGGAAACGCGCTGCAGATGCGATGGACGGGGATTTTTGCCTATGCATTCCTGCCATTTCCTCTCATCCTGAGAGTGTTGAACAAGATGAAGAAAGAACCATGCCATCTCATTCTCATAGCTCCAGCATGGCGGAGGAAGTTTTGGTACATGGAGCTTTTCCTGTGCTCGTTATCTCCGCACATTCGCTTCCCTCCACTGCCAAATCTACTCTCAATGAACAACGGTCAAATTGTTCATCCTCAAATAAAGTGTCTAAGTTTGTCAGCTTGGAACCTCACGACTATGAATTTACAAATGTAAACATCGCTCCGGACAGCAAGCCAGAGCTCCTTCCACTAACAAGTCATATTCTGCAAAATGGAAGAGATTTTGCCATTGGTGAGAGAAGAATGAACTGCATCCTTTGCTATCAACTCAGGAACAGGTTTTGCCTTACTTATTTCACTTAGCTAGATCAAAATTGGCTCACTCGTCAATCAAGGTACACTTGGCAGCAATTTCCAGGTTTCGCAGAAAACCAGGTGAACTTTCTTTGTGGTCAACAAGAATTGTCAAGGAGTTTATGAAAGGTCTCTTCAGGGTTTTCCCACCCTTAAAGCGCCTGCAGTTCCATGGGAATTAAACACAGTACTAGCTCAATTGATGAAATCGCCTTTCGAGCCCATTCATAAGGCTAATTTAAAATATGTTTCTTGGAAAACGGCTCTCCTTTTAGCCCTCACATCAGTTAGAAGAATCAGTGAAATTCAGGCTTTCAAGATTGCTGCTCCTTTCCTTCTATTCAGACAGGATACACTTTTGTTGAGAACAAATCCTCAATTAATTCCCAAAGTTCCAACTTAATTTCACTTGAATGAACCAGTTGTGCTTTCCACATATTTTGGGAACCCTTCAACCGCCGCAGAAAGAGCATTGTACTCTTTGGATGTGAAGCGCTGCATCAAGTTCTACATACCTAGACCAAAGACTTTTAGGAAATCTGATCAGTTATTCGTGTCCTTTATTTCACCACGGAAGGGTCAAGCCCTTTCAAGGAGCAGTATTGCAAGTTGGATTTCCTCTGCGATTATTTTCTGCCACAACAATGCTGGAAAGCCTTTGTCTGCAAAAGTGGCTGCGCACTCCATGAGGAAGATGGCAGCCTCTACTGCTTTGTTTGCTGGTGTGTCGCTTCCGGACATTTGTAGAGCGGCTACATGGTCCAATGTGCATACATTCACTAAGCATTACTGCTTGGACTCGGCATGGAAAGCGGACACTGCAGTGGGTCAAGCTGTCCTGAGACATCTGTTTGCTTAAGGTACAGTCTTTCATATCTATCAATTCTATTGTTTGGTATATTTGGTCGTTGCAGTTTATTTACTAGTTTATGATTTTCTTGGAATCATGATGCATATGAATTAGTATATTTTTCAATATGTCTCTTTTATTGCACAAGAAGGTCTTTGCCTAGACGCAAACTAAGAGAATTATACTGCTAACTACTCTGATACAAGCATGTGAATCTATGAAAGGTTCAATACTGGAGAAAAAACAAGTTACTGTGGTTCTCCAGTATTGATATCTTTCATAGATTCACATGCGGCCCTCCCTCCTCCCCGTCTACGCTTGCCACTTCTGATCTCATGTTATTTCTTACCTTAGCACACTTGTGCGCGAAATCTGAGGTCTGATGGCTCTGACTAGGGAGATGAGGTCTAGGGCTGGTCTTTGATTGGTCGAAGTTTGGACCTACATAAAGATGAGGACAAATGTAACAGGTTTTTTTTCCCTTTCGGTGGTCTCTATGTACTTCTATAGTACTTCTTTTCTAATTACCCCAAGACTCCCACCCTGACGACGGGGAAGATACAGGCATGTGAATCTATGAATGATATCAATAATGGAGAACCACAGTGTACAGGTAAGTAACTTGTTTTTTCCCCACATTACTGAGCAAGACTGTGTACCAGAAACTCTCTTTGTCACTATCTTTTAGGATCTCAATGGAAATGCTTCCTGAGAGCAGACTGACTTCCTGGTCCTACTTAACTGGTTGGGCGGCATGATCCCAGTAGAAGTGGTACAGGGAAGGATAAGTAATGAACACCATACAGACACTAGTTCTATGGGCCTGGTGAAGGATAGATATCTAAATATAGAATAAATTGGCCATTTGAAGTAGTTAGTTTTCTACTTGTTGGGAGAGAAATGTCCATTGAATGGCATACAGCCACGTTCCCTATCTGGAGTGTCCTACTGCGATTATCTGGTATCCTGGTTTTGGGATTTTTGGACCCAACCTCACACGAATCTAACGTGTATGACTCCCTTGACGTGAGTGCGATCCTAGTTCATCCTGGACTGAGGGGCTTACAAAGCACTTTTTCTTTAATGACATCAGACTACCATCCCTGTCACGAGTACTAGCATGCAGAGTGGTGGTGGCAGCATGCTGTGTTTTAAGGATCATCTATTCATGACCAGAACTTTTTTTATCTGTAGCACATGAATGGTGGCCATTTTGCCAACTCGTGTAAAATGCCTCTGCTACAAGCTAGACCCAGATCCTTGCACTAACTTAGCACCAAATGTGTACCTATATGTGTATACGTGGTCTGGTTGATAAATTCATCATATGTGTCTGTATGAAGCAGCGTGAAAAAGGTCTGTGGGTTCCATTTTGGAAAATCCAGCCCTACTCTAGTGCACAAGATTGAGATGAAGTAACTTTCTCAGACGGGGGATGTCTATTGCTGACATTCCTGAGATTGGAGGGAGGGAACCTAGACTTTGAAGTGGGCAAATGGTGACGGGCATCCCCTTAGTAATAAAATAAGGCCCTTCTCTGATTATTCTTGCTGAGTACAGCATTTAGTGTAAGGTGGGCTGCAGTCTCTGTTGTTCAGGGAGTGAACTGCAGTGAGTGAATAGTGAATGAGCCCAATCAGACTTTGTGGCCTCATCTGAATTGGGAAGCAGCCCAACGTTTGCCACCCAGACGAAGACCAAAAGCAGACTGTACCACTGCCTCGCCTTTGGGAGTTCTGCCAAGCTCATCCACTGACTCACCAACCTCTAGCCGAGTCACTGATTGCTCGGTGGAGGGATGCTAATCTGAAACTGTAACCATGCTTACCAGATTTCAGACACCACTATGGTGCCACGTGTCTACTCCCAGGCTCTGAGCATAATGCCGTTGCACCTGTGGCTAGTGCGTCTTTTTGCACAGAGAGGAGGACATAGACTGAAGAATGTGGAGGCTTAGTCGAGGCCTACCAAAGAGACCCGCATTTTGTGAAACACCTAAGTCTGAGAGACTGAGCACACAACTCTGCTTTGGTGGGTTGGGGGGGCATTTCACTTAAGCCTTAGACCCCCCCCCTCCCGGGATAATCTATGGTGAAAGAAAGTGATGGGGTGAGCAGAGCAGACGGGGGTATCTTGTGTCTTTAGGACAGTGGCCTTATGGCAGAAAGTCAGAGCACCTGAGAGTTGTAGTTTGTAGTGTTATGTTTAAAAGTTCATAAAGTATTTCTCTCTTATGCAGAAAAGTATTGGGCTCAGCAATCACCTTATTACACTTTTGCGTGTTATAGAGTGCCGAGCCATAGTAGGACAGATCCTGAGGCATCAGAGGCAAATGCCCCCAGCGATAATGGTGAGCTGAATAGATCCTTCTTTCCTCATGGGCCCCCGAACAAATTGGTGTTAGAAATGGGATCCTGCAAAGACCAGTTCTAACTATCAACATCAAAGTAATATGTTCAAACTTTACGCTTTAAATGCTACATAACAAAATATCAGATGCAAGTTTAGTGGGAGTAGAATGTGACCCCCTGTCGCTAGATCAGTTAAAAGATTGGTGTTTCAATTGTGATGGAGAGCTCTCATAAACAAGGATAGGGAGGTCTGTGTGAGTTACATTGGAAGGTAGTTAGAGAAACTGGAGGAGAGGGAAGAAACTGTAATTAACTCTGGGGAGGGCACCACAATAGAAATACAAGAAGGGAGATTTATAGGGCCATGCTGTCTTAGCCCCTCAACACAGATTTCTCCCAGATACACTTTCTGTGTATCTCAAAATTTGTGTTACAGCAATTATCCAAGACAATCACTGACACTAATTTCCAGGGTACCATTGATACGAACTCAAATAGCAATTCCTGAGGGAGGGTTGAGTAATATGCAGTGGGCCTATAAAACGTTAAGACTGAGGAAGAGAAGAAAGATGGGGAGTTTGAGAAGGAGAAGCTGAGGTTAGCTCACCTAGAACAAGAGGAAAGTAGCAGGGAGAGACTGGTATAATGGGCCTATGAAGAGAGAAAGAGGATCATGAAGAGTGGAAAAAAGACAGACAGAAAAAGGTGGGTATTTTTGGAGATAAAGGATAGCTTTAGAGAAAAAGAATCCAGCATGTCAACAAAGATAAATATGTCTGGGAAAAGGTCCTGCCAAGGCTCCAAAAGTGCTGTTGCACATTTTGAGGATGGGAGATATTTTGCAATGTTTTGTGTGTTTTGTGATTGCTTGTAAATGTTGGGCTTTGAATGAGATGTGTAAGGCAGCCACTTTCATAAGTTGCTTGCCAAAAGAGACAAAATCGAATGAAAGATCCTTTAATCAAAAGGTTTGTGCTGAAGTCCGCTCAGTATCTACAAAATTTAAGGACAACAAGACATCATATGGTATACCACTTGAGACTTTAATTAATTTAGTATTGCATAAGTGGAATGAGTGGTTGAGGGATGGATGATAAGGATTGTCATACCCTTAACCAGTTGATAGTGAAGGAGAGACTCATTGGGGAGTGCTCTGCTTCACTTTGGCAAAGCCTGTCAGATCTAACAGAGAGGGATCCGAAAAAAACTTGGAATGTTGACTGACAATTAGGTAGCTAGTTAGGGCAAGAAAAGGGTGAAGCAGCGTTTTTCTAAGCCTAATGGAGAGAGGAACTTTCAACTGACAAATTCCAAACTGGAAGGTAAAGGCCACTGGAAATACCAGAAACAGAAAGGGATTTAGGTTCCAAGTCTGGAACATAGGTGGGACAAGGGAGAACAGGAATGTTCTCCTAAGCCCAACGTAATAGCTTGTTTTAAGTGCCACAAGGAAAGGGCAGTATAAAATAGACTGTCGGGAGAATGGCACTATATCAGCTGCACCCATCATAGCTAATATGTGTCTATGGGGTAAGCAAACGGAGAGAGCCTTGCTGAACTTGACCTAGGTGCTATGGGTATTTGGGAGAGGAACCCATATGTCTGGCAACATTTACACCCAAAATGGTGGTTTATGTGTTAGACGCTTGTATCAGTTGGAGAAAGGTCACTGCTGCGCCAATAACACAGGCTTAGTAGCCAGTGGAAAGGGCTTGGAATATCCAATTGCTATAGTTAAGGGGAAAATTAATCACAGGTTGGTCATGAATGATGTAAGGGTGAGAGAGAAGTAAGATACTAGATGCCTCATGGGCAATGATTTCATTGCCCGTTGTTTAGTACCAGGCCCAGAATCCTATATGGCTTGGACAACATCTGTGTTGATGGGAGCACAGGCTGTGTGTCAGTCTCAAGAGGAGACTGGAACCCTTCAGAATTTGTAGAGACAAGTATATGATAGTCAGTGGATCAGAGCAAACTCGGAGAAGGCACTAGCCATGGCATTTACTGCACCTGCTCCAGATGGGGAGGAGGGTTAGATACCCAAAGTGGAACAAGCATTAGAATCTGAGTCACTGCCAGAGCAACATGGGTTGTTAGCTGCTTGATTACCTACTCTGGAAGATTTCAACAAGGCACAGAGTGAGTGCAGCTTTGCTTGTGGCATTTTGGAAGGAAGCTCAGCTACAGGACCTGTGTTATTTGCTAGCTGAATATGTCTGTAGGTAATACTGAGGTGCCGTTAGAGCCTCTGCCGGTTGTAGGTGCTCCTTTTGTGTGTGTGGGAAGAGACATTGCAAGTCCATTCGATCCACTCTCAGCAATAGACTACAAATGCATTTTGTTTTTGGTGGACCATGCCACCAGATATCGAGAAACTTTTCCCCTTAGGAGCACAGCTGTAAAGGTGGTAGTAGCTAGAGCTCTCCTAGGGATCTTTTCTAGCGTTGGATTTCCTAGGGTAGTGATTTCCAACCAATTTTATCTCTTTACTGGGAGATTCCTCAGAAGGAAGTAGCGTTCAGTCCCTTATACTTCGGTTTGAGCACCCAGAGCGTGGCCCACTCATTTTAATTAGGGATGGATGGGAACGAACTTGGGAGTGTCTTCAGAAGGATGTTGTGGGCTATGTGATTTGCCTAAGGAATGTGATGGTGCAGTACATGGGTCTACGAGGTTCAGTGCTTGTTACGCAATTATGCAAGGAGGAAGGCGCAAGAGCGGAACAGGAGCAATACCCGACACCGAGAGCTTGGCCCACGGCCAGCATTGATCTTTCCTGCCGACTTTCTGCCTGCCGCCTGTCAGCGATCAGGGGCGTGATACCAGGCTCGGCTCCCAGCTAGCTCCCAGTAAGTGATCCCAGTTAGTGCGGTGAGACTAACAGAGGCGAGTGCGGCCGCCGTCGGACGGCGGCCGCGGAGAGCATGCCTCAGGCAGGTGTGGAGGCGGCCCAGTTAGTTCCAGGTGCAGATGCATCCATCTGTAGTGCCCCACTCAGCACAATACCATAGCAATCCTCCCCATGCCTACCGCTACACCCGGCTACCCCTGTTACTAGAGCCTCTCCACCAAGCAGCCAAACACGGACCCATCGAGAGGGGGGAGGCAGAGGAAGCAGAGCCCTCCCCCCCCCAGTGGATTAGGGTGGTCCATATGCGACTGACCCGGCGCCTCACGAGTTTTCACACACAGTCAAGCAGAAGATTGACTCTGAGAAGGAGCCCTCAGAAGGGAGAGAGTGAGAGTGAGACTAAAGCCCCCCTTACGCCAGCACTGGCCTCAGTAATTTAGATCACTACAAAATCTACAAAGGACTGGGCAAATCTCTCCCAGTCTCCCCGGGACAATAAGGACAATAAAGGGTCAACCAAAGAAAAGCTTTCAGACTAGCAAATAGCTGATGAAGAAATGGTATACCAGAATGCGATGCTGACTGGGTACGAGGAAGGTCAGGAAGAGTTGTTAACCGCTGTTACCTGCACGGACCACGGCTGGACATAGGTGCCATTATGGGTACCCTCGAGGGTGTTCCATGTGAACTGGCTAAAGGTTTACCTCCAGAGAGATTACACAGTGAACATCATGGCAAATTGTGGAAGACATTGAACCTCTTCCTGATTTATTTAATGATGACATAAAGTATGTATCTTTGTCAGGGGTACAGCTTGCCCCACAGTATACACATATGTATAAGAGATAATGTAGAGGGGTTCTGGGATGATTTTCCCACCTATTCTCTCTCTCTCCAGAGTTGTCTATGATCATGAGAGTAACACAGATAGCCTTCCTGTCAATAGGAAGACTTATTGTTTGTCGAACCAAGTCCAGAAACGTCTTAATGCAGCCATGGCCAAGATCTTGGACTTTGGAGGGTGATTGAGAGATCTCATAATCCTTGCCATCCCAATGGTGTTGGCGCCTGGGGCATTGTGAACCACCCGCTTTAGCCTTGTCTGCCTGCAACTCTGCATAGACAGACGATCATAATTAACGCTAAAAGGAAGAAAGAAAAAACAATTTATAGAAAAGGGAAAGATTAATGGAAAGGTCTGAGTAAGCAAGCGTGAAAGAAAGGTAGGAATGGTGCTGAGAAGGGTAGATTAAGGAGTGGTTGGATGTATGGATAGGTGGATAGATTGGGTTAAAACATGAGTGAATGGATATGTGGTGGACTATGGGTGAATGAATGGAAAAGTAAATGGAAATCTTAAAGTGTGGATGGATGGGTGGGTTTCGGACGAATGGAGGGATGATTGAAAGGCTTTATTGAGGATGGGAAAGTCAGAGGATGGATGAATGGGTGGATGGATGGTTGTTTGCATAGATGATGGCTGTGTGAATGGATAGATGGATCAAATGGTGAAAGATTGAATGATGGATATTAGGAGCTGGATGCAAGGGTCAAATGGATAAGTTGTAAGTGCTTGGATGGAAGACACAAGGTAACTAGTCTAGGGAGGGTTGGGGGTCATTTGCTTCATTTCTTCGGTGTCACCAGTGCTTTAGTTCAAAGTGGGGGGTATTTTAATTTTCCGACTAATCCCTTGGTTGGTGCCCATTCAAGGTTGCCCAGACTTGCACTTTTGGGTGTACTGCAGTGCCCTCAAGGAATTCATCAAGACAGATGCACATCCAGTCCCTAGAGTTTGTGATCTTCGTTGACTGGCTGAGTGATGCAAGGCTCTGGAGTTCCTTTGATCTGACCAGTGCCAACTGACAGATTGCCTTAGTGCATTGTGCCAAAGAGAAGACTGCATTTTGTATGTCAAGAGGGCTTATTCCAGGTTAATGTAATGCCCTTCCATTGAGAAATGCTCTTTCCACTTTTCAGTGCCTGGTGAACAATTTTCTGTCAGGGCTAGAAGAGTGTGCCGCCTACCTGGATGACATTGCTGTATTTAGCAATTCATTGGAGTACCACCGGAAGCACCTAGAACAGGTGTTAGTTAAGATGAAGGGGTGTCTAGTCTAGCCCACTATTTGGCTCAATCCATAACGATATTGTTCAACCTTTCGCTAGATTCGGGAAAAGTGCCAACTGAATGGAAGTGTGCACAAGTATCTCCTCTCCTCAAAATGCCCTCTCTAAATCATGATGTCTTATCAAACTACTACAGACCAATCTCATTACTTCCCCTGCTTGAAAAAACCCTAGAAAGGTTTATTAACAAGCAACTAATATCCTTTCTAGAAACCCTTAAGACCTTTGATTCTTCTCAATCAGGTTTTAGAGCACTACACAACACAGAGACGGCTCTACTGGTAGTCACAGACAGCATTCGTCTCTTCCTGGACATAGGAACTTTAGTCATACTTGTATTCCTGGATCTTTCCTCTGCGTTTGACATGGTCTACCACTCCATTCTGATCTGCAGATTGCGGGAAGCAGGCATCTATGGCAGTGCGCTACACTGTCTTGGGGACTTTCTTGACAATACGCACACAAAACGTTTATCTTGGCCCTTTTAAATCAAGAACAATGCACGTCAATAAAGGTGTCCCTCAGGGCTCTTGTTAGCGCCCAACACTATTCAATGCCTATGTGGCTTCTTTGGCCCAGATTGTGAGGGCATGCGGAGTGGAGATCGAGTCATACGGGGAAGACACCCAACTCCTTATTTTCTTATGTCCCGAGCTTGACAAAGTGAAAACTCAATTTGCACACTGTATGTATGAAAATGCCAACCGAGTGGCCAACAATTGCCTCCAACTTAACAGGGAAAACACTGGGATCATGCTTTTTGGGAAAGCACAAGAGCTATGGTGTGTAGATTGGTGGCCCCCCTGATCTTTTCCCAGCCCTCTCAACTAAGTAAGTGGTGAAGAACCTGGGAGTTAAGATCGACCACACACTGTCCATGAGGGACCAAGTTAATACCAACTGTGGCATGTGCTCTGCTACAATGAGGTCATTAAAAAAAGTATTCCCCTGGCTTCCTTCTACTACCAGGAAAACCCTTGTCTAGGCGCTTAAAGTTAGTCACCTGGACTATGGCAGTGCCCTATTGATATCCGCTAATGATAACTTGCTGGCCAAACTGCAGGTTGTGCAGAATACAGCCGCACAGCTAATCTGCAATCTTTCTGCACGGATTCCCTCTGCCCCCATATTAAGGAAACTGCATTGGCTGCCCATCAGGAAACGCTGTGTCTTCAAGCTGTGCTGTTTAACACACAAGGCCTTCTACAAATTCTCACATGTTCTCCTTCATTCTAAGCTCAGATACAATTGGCCCTCTGGACAGTTAAGGTCCTCAAGTAAAGCCTTTTTGCAGACCCCTCGCACCCGCTTGGCCAGATATGGCGGCAGGTCCTTTTTGTACTGAGCTCCCTATGATTGGAATAAATTGCCCCTTCATATTCGTACCTGCCCGACGTCCATAACTTCAAGAAGTTGTTGAAAACATGGTTGTTTTCAACTCCACTTTGCTTTGGCCTGCAGCGCGAGCACCGATATACTCCTTCAGGAGTGAGTCATGCACTATACTATGCCTAATAATACATAAATAAAACTGACCATCAAGGTAACCAAGTGCCAGATGGGGCAGTCCACTGTAATTTATATTGGGCATCAGGTAAGGGGCAGAAAGGTTTGCCCATTGGATGCCAAGATACAATCTGTTTTACAGTGCGAGACACCCACTTCCCAGACTGAAGTGTTTATGATAGGGGGTATCAAGGGTAGAATAGTGAAGGGTCACAATATCGTGACCAGGAAATCGAGGGACAAAATATCAAAAAGCTAACTGTACAGAGGAGGTATGAATTTAGTATTCTTAGCTCCACATCTGCATACCTTAAAGATATATACTACCAAAGGGAAAATTTGTGGACTTAGGTGCAGAATATCTATACAAGTGTGCCTTTCAATATTTTGTCCCTCGATATTCTGGTCATGATATTGTGACTCGTCTATATTCAGTCTTTCATATTCCTGAACCACTCTGACTGAAGTGAGAGCCTTTTTAGGATTCACTGATTCCTAAAGTAAATTTGTAGCTAACCATGGGACCACACTGCACCCTTTTACAGTGTCTGAAAGCTTTTTAGGAGCTGAAGAGAGCACTAAGTATTGCACCTGTACGGAAGGGCCCTGACTTCAGTCGGCCTTCAAAGTACAGTTGGTTTCCTCAGACAAAGGACAAAGGCTAAACTTGATGACAAGGCTAAACTTGATGACAAGGGTGGATATATGGTGGCCATATTTTTTTTAAAGAATTTTATAAGGCGCGAACTAGACCCGAAGATATAGGGTATCAGAGCGCTTTACATAGCACCAGTTTCATTACACAAGGACACATTCATTTATGTTAGGCACGGGGAGATTAAGTGATTTGCCCAGAATCACAAGATGCTGAGCGTCGTTGCCGAGACTCAAAACCGGTTCCCCAGCTTCGACGTCGACCGCTCTAGCCATAAGGCTACATCCTCTCCCTAAGTTAGTTGAAGATTACCACCCAAGGACCAGAACTAGCCAGCCATTGAGGTGTGCTCTGTGATAGTGTGGGCTTTGAGAAGGTTTGCCTCTATCTGACACTATGTTTGTGGTTCAAACTGCTCATTAACCACCTAAATGGTTGATGGCTATGGAGAATGAGATGGTCTGTCTCACTGTAAACCTTACATTTCCCAGTAGAAAAAAACGACTGGAATTAACTACAGAAATGCAGGTATTGCCAAATACAAAGACCAGATTTCTCCAATGATGGAATATGGTTCTGGGTAGTCTGATCTGGGAGGGGGGTCTGTTGGAATGGGAATACCCCCTACAAGGTGAACAGTTGTGTTCCCTGCCCGAAGTGCTAAAGTGCTAGTATAGTGGTTCCGCTGTTTTGGCCCCACCTCATGCTAATCTGGGGTGTGCTCGAAGACCTACGCCTGTCCCTTGATGTGGACACAGAGGTGTGCACCAAATGCTCTCCCTTTAATGACAGTGGACTACTCTTTCTGTTGGCAGCATAACAGTGTTTCAGTGATTGTATAGTTGTGCACTGATCTTTTTTATCTGTGTCACGGAAGTCGTGGCCTATTGGCCCACTTGTGTAAATAGTAGGTGGGGTATTCACCTTCAGCTAGTAATAAGACCACAGTCACTAATTGGTCCAGTCAAGTTTTAATAAATTAATCCTTGCTCAACTCTTGGTAGCTTAGCAAATGAGCAGTCATGCTTGATTTAGGAGACAGGTGACAAGGCTGAACTTGATGACAAGGGTGGATAGGAACTGGTGGCTTTTATTAGTTGAAGATTACCACCCAGGGAACAGAGCTTGGGAGCCATTGAGGAGTGCTCTGTGATAGTGTGGACTTTTAGAAGGTTTCTTCTCTATCTGACACTACGTTTGTGGTTCAAACTGATCACTTACCACTTAAATGGTTGATGGCAATGGAGAATGAGATGGTCTGTCCCACTGTAAGTCTTAAATTTTGCAGTAGAGCAAACGGCTGAAATGAACCACAGAAATGCAGGTATTGCCGATTTCAAAGAGAGTTCTAAAGTTCTGGGTAGTCCGATCTGGGAGAGGGGTCTGTTGGAATTGAAATATCCCCTACAAGGTGAACAATCCCTTGATGTGGACACAGAGGTCTGCACTAAATGCTCTCCGTTTAATGACCGCAGATTACTATCCCTGTTGGCGGCATACAATGTTTCAGTGATTGTATAGTTGTGCACTGACCTTTTTTTATCTGTGTCACAGTGGCCGTGGCCTATTGGCCCACTCGTGTAAATAGTAGGTGTGGGTATTCAACTTCAGATAGTAATAATACCACAATCAATAATCGGTCAAGTCCCAATAAATTAATCCATGCTCAACCCTTGGTAGCTTAGCAAATGAGCAGTCAGGCTTAATTTAGGAGACAGGTGTGTGTAAAGCATTTACTATCACCAAAACAGTAAATACGTAAAGGACACAACACAATAAAAATAGAACACCAATTTATAAAATTAGAAAATATTAATATTTTTAAAAGAACACCAAAATGACAAATATCCAATGTAAGGAACCGAAGATATGAATTTTCAAAGACTCAATCAAAAATTGTTTTTTGTAGCGCCAAAAAGCTTAAATCGTCATTTGTGGCTATTTGGTTATGCCGGACTAGGATAAAGTCAAAGCTTTCGGCAAACTCGATGGAGCGCGGGTCAGTTAGGCTAAGTGCTAGATCTGAGTCAAAAGTTTACCTTCAGACTTACGGCCTAATTATGATCTTGGCAGACAGGGTTACTTAGTCACAAACGTGATGCATATATACACTTACCCAAAGGATAATTGGTCTCTAGTGCTTATAGAACACTCCACCCTGCTTGCATCAATCACCCTATTTACCACTAAACATTGGGTCTTAGCACATTTGTACCAACACCACCTTACATGACTCCAGTATGTTAACATGCTTCCCATCCTACTAAGCCACTAAACAACATCTATATCCACACCCAGTTTAGTCATCTTCAGATGCAGAGGGGAGGCTTTTTGCAGAGCTTTCCTATCTGCAGTTCATTCTCTTTGTTGGAATGCTTAATTCCTGTTGATAAAGGTTGCACTGGGATGGTAGTTCAGTGGCAACAAAATCAATGGCTCCTTTAGGCAGAGATGTAGTGGGGCCCCTATATGGAAGAAGACTTGTAAACTTTAAGTACTAGAATGTAGAATAGAAGACAGTTGCCCTCATCTCTGTTATAGCTGTGGTAGTGTACTATCTTTGTGGACATAATTCAGGAGGCTAGTGGGGTGAGGAATAGAAAATCCTTTAGATTTAGGAACGTTTTGGGGTCAGTTTGTGTTTTCTCCAAAAATCTAAAAATTCTGATATCAATTGTCTGCACCAACTACTGTGCGATGAAGGTAAAGCTTATGAACTAAGTACATGTCTCTTAGCCTGTGGTGGATGGAATGATTTGGCCAAATGACTAATGGGCTGATTTTAAGTTTTATCATTATACACACAAAAGGTAATGGGAGGAATGCTTACAATAAGTCTACCCACTGTTAATCACTCAGTGTAGCATTCCAAGCCATTTTTCTTTGCCTACCATGTCACTTCAGTTTAGACCCAGCCATATGCAAATCAGTCTCAACCCTGCTCCAATAGGAACAGCCCAGGCCATGCCTCCTTGAACCGAACACAAGCAATCCAAGATCGGTTTCGCCCTGATTGGTGCTCGTCAATCGGATATATCTTGGTTTCAGTTACACAGTGAGCATGAGACCCACGTCTTGCCATACCCTTGTTACTTAGGACCTTACATCAAAAACACAAAGGATGATTGGAGGAATGCTTGCAATAAGTCTAACCATTGGCAATTACTCGGGGTAACATTCAAATCCATTGTTCTCTTGCTCACCATGCCACCTTAGTTTGGGAGTCTGTCTTGACCATGCTCCAATAGGAACAGTCCAGTCCGAACTGCCAGGTTAGGTCCTCCTGAACCGAACACAAGCAACCTAAGAACGGTTGCGTTCTGATTAGGGCTCATCAGTCAGGTCTTGGAAACTGGGGGGGCATGGTGTGCAAAATAATTGTGAACTGGTATGTGGCCCTGAGTATTAAGCAGTGGCTGAGATTGATTCAAGCATTTCATCCATCACTTTTTGGTATACCTCAGTGTGATTTCTAAGTGTGATGGGTATGCCCAGATGGACGTGGGTCCACTCTCAGGGGACCTCTATTGATAATCAGCAGCACTGAATAGTCCAGCCCGTGTGCGGGCATTCTGGAGCAGTTCTTTCAAAGTCACATCTACTTGGAAAGGCCAGGACAAATATGTGACAGACATGTTACATTTTTCAGCCTTAAAAATAGGCGAAATTGCCAATCTTTATTGAATTACTTTAGAATTTAGAAGAAAAAAAGGGTAATACCCTAAAAAATCACTTAAGCAGAATGAAAAGTGATCTTTTAAAAACATCTTTCACAAATGATTTTTACTTCTTTTTTTAATAAAGAGCAATACATAGCAGTGTAGCCTGTATAGGCTGTAGCATTCAAACAATGTAAGTAGGACACTGGACCTTGGGCCTTCTGACCTCTGGTGACCCATAATGCCCTGGACATCAGCCTTAGCGTCCGGTTTACAGGATAGGGTTGTGTTTGCTTTTTTATAAAAAAGAATTATACCTTTAAAAATCACTTAACCAAAATAAAAAGTGATCATTAAAAAATATCCTTCACAAATGCTTTTACTTCTTTTTTAAAATAAGATAAAGAGCAAAACATAGCAATGTAGCCTGTATACGCTCCAGCTATGGAACAATATAAATAGGTCACTGCACCTTTAAGGGCCTTCTGATCTCCAGTGTCCCATCATGTCCTGTAGGTGTCAGTTTACTCAGTTCTGTTTTTCCGACTCCTGCTGACGGGATTTTGGAGCAGAGATCTGCCCTTTTTTAAAGGTTTTTCCTCACAATTTTCATCTAAAGCTTTTTCGAAGCTGGTTCACTCAATGTCCTTTAGGGCGAAGAGTATTTTTCGATGATTTCTGACTGAAAAATTATCAATTTTTTTTGCAAAATTCCATCTCTTTTTGCAAACTGCCTAGAGTGTAGCAGGAAAATGGTAAAAACAGACCCACACAGGATCTCTATTTAATGGTTGCCAGACTCTCAAGACCTCATGATGTGTCGCCACTTCAAGACCCTCTCCAGGCACTCTTTAAGGGAGAAAGAGAAAATGTGCTTCCATCCCTGACTGGTGAGACTTCTGCAGGGCGAAGAGAGACTGTACCCTCTACCAGTGCCCCTAAGTCACACTTTGAGGACTCCTGTAGAGGGAGATCCAACAAAAGAACATCGGGAGGAAGACATTTCTCCCGTTTGACGTTGAGGACATTGAAGGTGAGAAGAGGTGCTGCACCTACTTGCTCACTTTCAAGGGCTGGGTCGACGTCGAGAACATTTGTGATGTTGAGAATAGGAACTTCAATGTTGAGACACCCTACAACATCGAGAACTTCAGCGGTAAGACATGGTTCGACATCAAGACATCATTCATCTTCATTAAATAAGATGGTTGAGCGGCTTGCATGCACGAAAGCTAGCTGACTTCCATTAGAGTCTGATCGGAGTATTCCAGAGCATATTCTCCATCAAGACCAACATCTCTAGTTGCCATACTGGATTCGCCAACACCTCCTCAGGCTCTGGCAGGATCAGCTCCTATGCCTCCGACTGCTCATCCACTACCAGATGACCCAGGAATACCTCCCCCACAGCCCACTACTCTGTCTCAGCCTCCACCTATACCTTCAATTGTGCACTAGATCGCGCTCACGTCAAACCAGACCTCGCACCTATAGGTCTAGGTGACACTCAAGATCTAGATCTAACTGCCAACATCGTCAATTCAGACGATCACACTCATGTTGACGAAAATTGTCTTCCTCCGCATCAAGATCTTCATAGTCCCATCATACAATTAAGTTTTCTGACCTATATTCACCTACTCTGACACATTCTCCACCATTGCGAATGTCTCTTATAGATGACATTAATACATTATAGGTGTTTTTTATCAGATGAGCCAATAAACTAAGTAGTATATTGCCAACTACTACCACTTCCACATTAGAAATCTGTGAAATGGTCCATCAGAGGTACGCTTCTAGACCATTAGTACCACTGGTACCTGGTTTGTTAGAACTGGCCATGGAACTTTTTTTTTCACCAGCTTCTGTAAAGGCTGCCCCGTCCTGCCTTCAGAAGAAATGCAAGCCTCCGGATCAAGATCCTTCTTTCCTATGTCCGAACCCTGTTCCTGATTAAGTTATAGTCTCTGTGGCCTGTAAGTTGCATGCTACAACACCTTCATCCACGGTTCCTCCTTACAGGGTAAAAAGTTGGACTCTAGGAAGAAAGGTATGTGGTACTTCCACTGTCACAATCAAAGCAGTCAGCATTTGTGCACTTTTGGGGCGTTATGACGGATCTCTTTGGGATTCCATCCAATAATTCTTAGATGATCTTCCAAGAGACAGATGTCAAGATTTTCAAGAAATTATCAACAAAGGCATGATGACGTCTAATCACATCATCAGTGCTGCATGCAGCCGATACTTCTACTTTCAGCCCATGGATATTGTCATGGCCTTGCTCTCCGTCACTCATCGTTGCTCCAGTTTACAGGGTTAAAGCCAGAAGCACAGCACCATATACTAAATCTTCCTTTTTCAGAGATCACGTTATATGGATCTTATGCGGATGATGAGATGTATTACATGAAGACAGAACTGGGCAAACTTAAGGCTGTTGGGCTGGAGAAAAGAAAGGCTTATAGAAGAATCTACTGACCTTACGGCTGCCAGTACTACCATCAGAGGGTTCAATCACCTCATTGGCTTCAGGAGCAACAACAGCATCAACAAACACACAGACAAAAAACAACATCGACATCAGTTGAGAGGCAGAAGAGGTCGGCAGCATTCTGCCCTAACTGGCAAACCAACCACCACTGGAAACCAATAAGTCACATCTTTCCCCTCTTTCGTTATCCATTCCAGTAGGGGGAAGCATAACATCTTTCCTGCAAGAGTGGCAAAGGATAACCATCAACAAATGTGTTCTAAATATTGTAGATCATGGATAATGTCTCTGATTCAAGTGTTCACCACCATCTGTTCCACGGAAGAAACCTTCCCTTTACCAACTAGAACAACTGCAACAAGAAGTGTCCATCATCTGGCAAAAATATGTGGCGGCGAAGGTCCCCTCTCACCTGAAATCAATGGGCATTAATTCCTGTTAATTTCTGGTGATGGTGAAAGGACCCATAAATGAATACTAAACAATTTCGGGCCTCAAGAAAGCGAACAAATGAATTTGCAAAGAAAAATTCAGGATGTTGGTTCTTCATCAGATCTACCCTCAACTCCATCAAGGGGACTGGCTATACTCAATAGACCTGTGTTAGAAATGGGGGTCTTTAATTGGCAGAGGTAGGTATCTTTGTCCTAATAGGGACCCTTGATTCTAGTCAGGGTAAGGAGGATACACACTTTAGATAACCCCTGCTCAGCCCTTGGTAGCTTGGCACGAGCAGACAGGCTTATCCTAAAGAAAACGTGTAAAGTATTTGTACCAACACTCATAGTAACACAGTGATAACACCACAAACGGACACCACACCGGTATAGAAAATAAAGTATCTTTATCTAAACTTAACAAGACCAAAACAACCAAAATCCAACATACAAGTATTAAGAAAAATGACTTTAAAAAGGTTTTAGCAACTGAGTCCATAGAAAACTATGGATGCGTGATTTCGTGCAAAGTACCTGTTGTTGAGACGAAGTTCACTAAGCCAAACAGCCGCAGCGATGAGAAGCGTTGAAACACAAAGAGATGCGTTGTTCCTGAGACCTTCGTAGATGCGATGCGGCAGTTCCGCTGCACACAGGGCAGCGATGCGTCAGGTCCGGTCTGTAGGGGGAAGCAATGCGTCGGTTCTGAGACGACTCCAATCCGCGGTTGATGTGTCAGGGAAAACTTGCGGCACAGGGACGATGTGTTGAAATCCAGGATGCATCAGCAAACTTTTCAGCCACAATTCCTCGATGCGTCCATTCTTGCAGCGGCGACATCGGTTTCAGCAGCGGTATGGCAGTGCAGGGAGATTCTTCTCGCACCACGGCGTTGCGTCGGAAAAACTGTTGCAAGAAGAGTGATGCGTCAATTTCCTTGTTGTTGTGTTGCTTTCCAGCTCTCAGTAGCAGAAACAACCTCCAGAGGCCACACACAGTCACAGGCACTTCTTGGCAGGTCAGAACTCCCAGCACAGAAGTTCAGGGGAGTTAAGGGGGAAATCTTTGTGTTTCTGAGACTTCAAAGCAGGAGGCAAGTTCTAGTCAAGCCCTTGGAGACTTTCCTCACGCAGGGGACACAGCACACAGCAAAGTCCTTCTCCTTTCCTTGGCAGAAACAGCAACTGCAGGCCAACACCAGACACACAGCAAAGGCAGTACTTCTTCTCAGTTTCTCCAGCTCTTATCCTTGGCAAAGGTTCATGTTGATTCCAGAAGTAGTCTAAAGTTCAGGGGTTTTAGGTCTAATACTTATACCCCAAAATGTATTTCTTCTCTTTCTGCAAGTGTGTCTGAGCCCAGTCCAAACCAGTTCTGTCCTCTCTGGTGCAGCTGCCCAGC
The DNA here is from genome assembly GCF_964204655.1 of Triturus cristatus. Lineage (NCBI taxonomy): Eukaryota > Metazoa > Chordata > Amphibia > Caudata > Salamandridae > Triturus > Triturus cristatus. The sequence goes on from NC_140590.1 coordinate 265,238,387, forward strand.
AGGAGGTGGAGACAGCATTGTGTAAGGCAGACAGGCCCTATTCAGGTGCAAGGGAAAACTCCCACCACTCTAAATGCAGCCGGGCCTATTCAGGTGCTAGTGAGAACTCTTCTCCCTACTCTGAATGCAGCCCAGGTCTATTCAGCCCAGCCCTAACTCATTCAGGAAAGGCAGGACACACATCAACCCCCCACCTGTGGCTGTCTGAGAGAATGCACCTCCCCAGCCCCTGTCACTCCAAAACCAGACAGTCAATACACAAACAGGCAGAGGCACATAGAATGGTTAAACAAGAAAATGCCCTCTGTCTAAAAGTGGCACTTGCAAACACACAATTTAAAAACCATCTTTACTTGTACACTGGGATTGGGACTCAGAGATGCAGAGAGTGCACCGATTCCCACTTATGTTGAAGAAAAAAAGAGGACAGAGTGATCAAAATGAGAAACCCAGGGCCATTTTGATCTTCTTCGGCAACTTCCTTCTGAGGCAGGCAGTCTTTGATAAGGCCAGACCCGAAGCTAGACGCTCAGCTGAGGGGCATACTTTTTTTGTCAGGCCAAATTTCTGCCATTACAACAGTAGAGAGAAGGTGGCGGCTGGGACAATTAATTACTCCATTCCATAAACTAGAGTGTGAAGTGTACTTAATGAGCCCTGTTTGCTTGAAGGTTATTCATAAGGGGATGATCAGAGTGTTCTCCTCAGAAATCCATACTCAAGAGTACCTGCAGGGAATATCGGGTGGAGGGAAATAGAGAATAGGACCCGTAGAATCCATAGCTTTCCTGGATTTAGGTCTAATAGTAGTGATGTCTATACCGATTCCCAGTTGTTAGGATTTCATTTAGATTTCTAGTTTTTCTAGGGAGTGAGGGGCGGCAAAGGGCGACAACAGGATGCAGGAGGCATCAAAAGGGTCTTCGGACCTATTTCATCCAGCTCATCGGGGTTGGGTTGGGAAGGGAGGGTTGGATCCAAAATGACATTCTTTTTCAAAGGTGAAGGTAATGCTGGTCACAGGGAAAGAAAATAATTGGTATAATGGAAACGAACACTTGGGTGAATGGGTAAGAGTAAGTTAAGGATAGCGTCTGTTAATATTTGGGGTTTAAATAACCCCCAGAAAAAATGCAGAATTAATGAGGATATCCAATATTTAAAGGCCAATATTGTGTGTCTCCAGGAGACACACATAGAGGGGAGTCGACGGGTGGTCGCAGAATTGGCCGGATAGCAATTAGTTGCCAGCACTTCACAAGGGACACGAAAGTGGGTGGTAGCCATTATGGCTCGGAAAGGGAGAGCCAAGTTTCCACGATCAAGTTCAGACCAAATGGGGAGATGGGTTATTACCCAATGCTGTATGAATGAGTGTTCATTTACTTTGTGCTCCGTGTATGGCTCAGTACTAGACGATCCGGCTTTGTTTGAATGGCTGAGCACCAAGTTAGTTGGGTGGCCTTTACCCCTAATAGTATATGGAGATTTTAATATAAATATCAAATCTCATAGGGGTCAACTAGGGGAAAGATCATACCAAGCCGCAAACATAAGGTGTTTAAGTCTTTAGCACATTTATGCGTGCTCCATGGATTATTGGATATTTAGGCTACACACAAACCTGGAGAACCTGGCTATGCTTTCTTTTCCGCCTCACACCAAGTTCTTGTTAGACTTGATAATTTTTTTGTATCGCCGGCGATTGGACAGATTGGTCAGATTTACAAGTATCCTAGAGTCATGTCCGATCACAACCCATTCGTTCTCGAAGTCGCTATACTGGCTAACCCTTCCCCTGTTGCTCGTTGGACTTTTGATAGGGCGTTGCTTTCTGATAAAGGATATATCCAACATATGAAGATGTGGATTCCCAGGTTTGTCGCGGAAAACAAAGGGAGTGCCCAACCGGATATAGTATGGGACACCCTTAAAGCTGGGATAAGGGGCGAGCTATCTATATACCACTGGGCAATGCAGAGGAAGAACAAGAAATTAGAACAGAATCTAGACATGGAACTAGTAGAGGCTGAAAGTCAATTAATTGCGACACTTTCAGCGGGGGGGAAGAAACCTATGGTGATAGTGCGCGTTACAAATTTCTTTTAACATAACATAACATAACAAGCTAGAGTCGCAGTGGGGAAATCTGCAATAACGGATCTATCGGCCAGAAAGTCACCTGGGAAATATATGGTCTGGCGTAGCAAATAATATGAAAATAATGAATGGGTGGGACAGTTACTAGTCCGGCGCTCAACGGAGAGGGTTGTTCAGGGGAACATCTCTGAAATAAGGGATCCTATTGTTATCCTAATCTCTGAACCCACAGCGGTGCGCTCGTCATTTCAGAGGTTTAACCGGCAATTATACAGGGAGGATACCTGCTATGAGGACAAAGAAATGGCGGCATATATCATGGGTTTGCCTTTTGGAGGGTCAACTTTGGAGGAGAAAGAGCTTCTCGAGGCTCCGATCTCAGAAGATGAAGTAAGGGGTGCAATCAATTTACTACCGTCAGGGAAAGCGGTTGGAACTGACTCAATCCCAGAGGAATTTTATAAAATCTTTCACCCCTGGTGTAATGAGGTTTTGAGGGAGATTTTTATGAGTGCCCAATCATGGGGGGGAGGGAGGCCCCGGACTCTTGGAGGTCGGCCAACATAGCGATTTACCCAAAAAAGGACAAATCCATTAATGAGGTAGGCTCCCATAGTCCCATCACGCTGATCAATAGCGATATAAAGATATATGCTTAAATCTTAGCTAAACGCTTGGCAAGGGTGGTTAGGGGGTTGGTTTCTCCCTCCCAGCATGGCTTTGGTCCTGGCCGTAGCACGACCGACCATATTCGGCGGACGATTGCATTATATGCTGCCTCAAAGAATGCCGGAGACCCTATGGCGCTAATTCTGTTAGATGCAGAGAAAGCCTTTGATAGGGTCTCTTGGCCTTTCTCATGGGCTATATTAGATAGGAATGGCCTAGGCAGAGGCTTTATGAAGGCCATTCAGAAGATGTACCAAAATCCAGTCGCTAGGGTTATCGCAATGGGAGGTATGCCCGACCCGATCACGATTTGTCGATAAACTCGACAGGGTTGCCCCTGCTCTCCCTTGCTGTTTGCCCTGTATATTGATCCCCTCATTAGGAAGATCAAAAAGAATAATATGATTGCAGCTATGCATAACAAAAGGGGGGACACGAAGATTCTAGCATATGCCGACGATTTGGCAATTACCACACCCAACCCCGCAGATGCTCTCGGAGAAATTGAAAGGGAACCTATCCGTTTTGGACAGATCTCCGGATAGCTACTTAACCAAAGTAAAACCCAAATTCTGATCAATGGTTCAGTGCAGCTTAATGACTATCGGGTAGCTCTTAAGGCAAGATATCTTGGGGTAGATATAACAGCCAATCTGGAGAACATTGTTGATATAAACCTAGGCCGTTGCTTCGGAAGTTTAAAATCGACTTTGCTCGAATGAATAACTTAAAACTTAAAATGACGGCGAGAAGCAATGTGATTAAAATTATATTTCTTCCTAGAATTTCGTATTTTTTTAGGGCCATTCTGTTAGAGGTAGAAAGCTTTTGGTTCAAATCCCTAAATCAGATGGCTTCCTCTTTTTTTGAGGTCCGGTCAATGCCCCCGGAGGGCTTTAGAAATTCTTGACTCTTCCAAGGGATCGAGGTGGGTGGGCCATTCCTAATTTCCAATTGTATTATTGGGGATCGATGTTACAGCAGATGACGGGGCTCTTAACAAGGGATAAGGCTGGCTTAGAGGGGGAGGATTCGATGTCTATCTATGAACTAGTAATGGGTATTGAAGCTAGAGGATGTCTTTTTCGACAGATTGAATATGGCAATTTTAAAAGGATCAGATTCAAAATCTTGTTGGGCGAATTCAAGGTATGGACAACTGTCCGGAAAAAATACGATACTATACGATAATGACTTACTCCCTGATATTTTTAAAGCTGGATACATGAAACAGTGGGACCAGATGGCGTTGAGGAAGATAGGCGACCTGGTAGATGAAGAAGGGATCCTATCCTTTGATACAATTAAGGATAAGTCAGGGATTGGCAATACCCACTTTTTCAAGTAGGTACAAGTAAGGTATTTCTTGGTCAAAAAGTTGGGGGGAAGGTCTGTTTTTTCTCGGGTGGCACTTGTTGACTTACTGCTGAAATCTCCACCTTGATTAGCTATTCTATATAAATTATTAAACAAATAAATGGTGGATGACCTCACGAAACATACGGCTCACTGATTAGAGCTTTTGCAAGTTGGAACTGGAGAATGCGAGAATGCTCTATATTTAGCTCGGACATCATTTATTGCTGCTAATTTACAGATACAGTGCTACAAAACCTGGTTCAATCTTTACATCACCCGGCGAAGATTGTAAAGTGGGGGGATCTGCAGGTACACGCTGTCCTCAATGTGGCTGCTTCGCTGCAGATCTCACTCACATGTTCACAAACTGCCCTAAGCTCGATATTTTGAAAGGAGATGTGGGTAAAGTACTTGAAGCACAGCTGGGTCTTCGGGTAGCTCTATCTCCTAGTCTGATGGTCTTAAGAGTGAGTGATTTTGAAATCTCTAGGCGGATCCAGACTTTTTTGTTTATCACTATGACTGTCATAAGACTATGCTTGGCCACATCTTGGCTGGATCCCGAACCTCCATCTGGGCAACAATGGTTGGGTAGACTCTTAGCGATATACCGCTCTGAAATGGCAGTTTACGAACGTTGGGGACGCAACACTCAGAAAAGGGGCATGGAAATTTGGGAACTAATTAGCCAGTGGATCAAAAGGATGGCAGAGTAGGGATTCAATTAATTTGAGCAGGGGTGTACTCTTATTCGGGATCAGGATCGAGAGGATGACTAGAGATCATGTTTGGCTATTCTGAAGGGTTTGAAAAATGTAAAGCTATGAATTTGAATTTGATTTTGATTTTGCATCCATAGGTATTTTTATATATCTTGGGTTTTTTTCTGTCTTGTTCTTTTTCTTTTTTTTGGGCGGTACAGATTTATCTTTTTTCTGTTTTTCTTTTGTTTAGCTCTGTAATAAATTCCAGTAACTGGATCCAATCCAGGGGGACAGGGATGGCTGGGGAAAGATAATTCATTTGTAACTATGAAATGTATTGGGAAAGGGAAAAAAATTATCTTTTGTTGGTGAAGTAAAGAGTATTTTATTTTTATTTAAATACCATCTTTAGTTATTTTTCTATCTTATCCCTATGGGAAGATATGCTTGTAAAATGTTACAAAGCGTTCCCCATTCTCTGCTATGGGGCAAGATAGCCTTTCAATTGTGAAAAATGAAATTGGTAGTATTTCACTATCAGGACATGTTACACACATTAGTACATGTCATACCTTTCACATACATTGCACCCTACCCAGGGGGGTACCTTGGGCCTACCATAGGGGTGTCCTACATGTAAGAACAGGGAAGGTTAGGGCCTGGCAAGTGGGTGCACTTGCCATGGCGATATGGCAGTTAACAACTGTGCACAGACACTGCAGTGGCAGGTCTGAGTTACCCTTTCAGAGCTACTCATGTGGGTGGCACAATCAGTGCTGCAGGTCCACTAGTAGCATTTGATTTACCAGCCCAGGCACACTTAGTGCACTTTACTAGGGACTGACTGGGAAGTCAAATATGCCAATCATGGCTAACCAATCCCGTTCATAATTTACACAGGGAGCATATGCACTTTAGCACTGATTATCAGTGGTAAAGTGCCCAGAGTCCTAAAACCAACAACAAGAGGTCAGAAAAAAATAGGAGGGAGAAGCAAAATGTTTGGGGATAAAAGTGCAAAAAGGGCCAAGTCCAACAACCTTCAAGGTGCCTATTTTCACATTCCAGTTGACAAAAAACATTGAAAATTCCTGAGGTTCATTATAGGAAAAGACCACCATCAATACAAGTGGCTTTCCTTCAGCCTCAAGTCTGCACCGCACACTTTCTCCAAATATATGGTGGTTGTATTAGCCCACCTCAGAAAAATGAGAATCTTCATCTATCTATATCTGGACGATTGGCTCATCAAGGCATCTTCCTATCAGTAAGCAAACCAACATTATCACATACCCGTCATGACTCCAAATTGACTAGGTCTACACAGGAATCAAGACAATGCCTGCATTACCTTGCTGCAGTTCTAGACACAATATATACAAAAGTGTTTCCTTTGGAGGAGAGACAATTATCAATCCTTCAGAAATGTCACTATCTGAAGAAAACATCTAATCCAACAGTGAGACAAGTCTCTTTCCTCCTTGGTTCAATGGCGTCATGCATCTTCCTGGTTCCACATGCACGTCTCTTCATGCATCCTCTCCAACAATATCTGGAAGATCAGTGTGATCAGATCTAAAGAAGATGGGAAGGCAGAGTGATACTGACCACTCATGTGAAACAATCAATCAAACGGTGGTGCTGCTCAGAGAATCTCCTCAACTGGATGAATTTCCATCATGACATTCAAACTCTAACCATAGTGACAGATGCTTCCTTGAAATGTTGGGGTGTTCATATGGACCATCTACAGAATCAAGGCCTATAGTCTCTGAAGGAACAGTCTTACCACATCAATCTTTGGGAACTGAGGGCAGTTCATCCAGCCCTGAAGGCTTTCATCCTGTCATTCAGAACAGACTCTCTCCTTGTTCACATGGACAAAACAACAACCAGGCGTTATCTTAACAAGTAGGGAAGAATGGACAGACAATCAGGAAGTGGCTTATCTCCAGGGACTCAAGATCACAGTGGTACATCATACAGGAACCCTGAATGCTCAGGTAGACCCTGTCAGCAGAGTCATTCAAGAAAATCACTAATTGGTTGTCCCCAAATGGATATTTTCACAGAGAAAAAAAGTGCCAACCGGGCACACTGAGGAATCTTTGCGAGATAAGCTTGCTAATCTATTCAGTGCTTATGATTATCAATGGAAATCCCCTGCAAGAGAATGAATGGTTTCTTACCTGTAATCATAGTTTTCTCACAGCTGAATCTCCATTGAAATCATAAGCAGCCCTTCCTTCTACTATTAAATATATATATTATATGCCAGTAAACTGTTGATTCGCTCGTCAAAAATAACTTAGTAATCTGCCACCTACAGGGCATGATGGCACACTAGAGATCAGAAGGCCCAAGGTGCAGTGTCCTACTTACATTTTTTCAATGCTACAACTTATGCAGGCTACATTGCTATGTACTGCTCTTCATCTTATTTTAAAAAAATAAGTAAAAAGCGTTTGTGAAGGGTGTTTTTGAAAGATCCCTTTTCATTTTGATTAAGTGATTTTTAAGGTTTTTACCCTTTTTTCCTTCTAAATTGTAAAGTAATTTAATAAAGATTGGCAGCATAGCCTGTTTTTAATGCTGCAAAAAGGTAGCATGTCTGTCACATAAGTGTCCTGGCCTTTCTAAAGTATGGCACAGTAGATGTGACTTTGAAAGTGCTGCTCCAGGATCCCGCACCTCGACTGTACTATTCAGTGCTTATCATTTCAATGGTGATTCCCCTGAGAGATAACTAGGATTCCAGGTAAGAAACCATTGCTTCTTGCTCACTGTGCCACTGGAACCAAGCTTTGACCCAATGATGAGCCCCAATCATGGTGAAAACGGTTTTGGTTGCTTGTGTTCTGGTTCAGGGAGGACCTGGCCTGGCAGTTTGTGCAGGACTGTTCATACAGGAGCAGGGTCAAGACTGATTAGCATATGGCTGGGCCCAAACTGAGTTGAGATGGTGTGTGAAATAACTATAGACTGGGATGTTGTCCTAAGTAATTATCAGTGTCTGTGATGAATGCAAGCATTCCATCCATCACTTTTTTGTATTCTTCACTGATTTTAGGTTTGGCATATGCGGGACATCCGACAAAAAAGTAAAGGATGTTCATCCTTCATATTTAGCATGCATAAACATCTGTACACTCTAAAGAGAGCGGCCAGGACATCTGTCAAACTCTATATCAAGTCCTAAGGACATGATTTAGAGTTTGGCAGATGTGAACATCTGTAGCAAACATGTCTGGCATCTTATCCACTGTTTTACAACTAAAATAAATTCTACGGCGCACTTATAGTATGGTGAAAGGGATAACCGTCATGTTCCTGACTAATTATTCCATCCACCAAACTCTAAATGAGTCCTAAGGACATGATTTAGAGTTTGGCAGATGTGAACATCTGTAGCAAACATGTCTGGCATCTTATCCACTGTTTTACAACTAAAATAAATTCTACGGCGCACTTATAGTATGGTGAAAGGGATAACCGTCATGTTCCTGACTAATTATTCCATCCACCAAACTCTAAATGAGTCCTAAGGACATGATTTAGAGTTTGGCAGATGTGAACATCTGTAGCAAACATGTCTGGCATCTTATCCACTGTTTTACAACTAAAATAAATTCTACGGCGCACTTATAGTATGGTGAAAGGGATAACCGTCATGTTCCTGACTAATTATTCCATCCACCAAACTCTAAATGAGGCGTGGTGTCTGGATGAACCAGACTATTTGATGGAGTAGCCATGACCAATCAACTCATATCAATGACAGAACCATCAGAAGAAAAGGGCAGGGGATATGTTATACCCCAGGCCGCTCACTTTTTCAGGTTCCAGAGTTTTTGCTGCAAAAGGTATTCATAGATTTTGAATCAATCCTGGCCTTGTTTTTAATTATGAAGCACTGATATGGCTATACCACTAGATGGAGCCGATGGATGAAGCTACCCCGTTTTCTCTTTTCCTGGTAGAGATATATTATATATATATATCCCGCTCTAGTGCACAAAAAATATGCAAGGCACTCGGGGGACGGTCTTGCGGTAGTGCTCCGCAAAAATATACACGCTCCAAACCTCCTTTAATGTTCATAGAAGGAAAAACGGCACTCACGGGGCTTCATTGTAGCAATTTTAATCTTCAGACAACAGACGCGTTTCAGAAAAAATTCCTTCGTCAGTGTTGTTTACGTAACGCACTCGGCGGCAACATTTTAAAGCTTCATAGACGTTATCATGAAAACAAACAAGGGCTGATGGCAAGACGCTCTATTACGGGCGCCATGTTAGTAGAGGATATCTCCCATTTGTTACAGATAAACACGTAATCACAATGCACCACAAGTCAGGATATATACATTCAATCATGACACCAAAGTTCTGTTAATTGACGCATTGGGAACGTGATAAGATAACAATCTTGCCGTGTATCGGCATTGGCAACCTTTGTTACCGGTTGCTGGCATACCCATGTATTTCATATATAATTCTGCCTTATATCAGCGTTCACTAGATGCAATTTAAGGAAAAAAAGAGAAAAGAAAGATAACTGTTCTAGGGCCACTAAAAAAGGACCACTTCACTAATTATCGCAGAATACTAATTAATTTCCCAAATGTACTGTCAATTCTTACCCACTATTCATTCCATTCGGGGATTTCGTCTGTAGGTCCATGATATAACGGGACTCCAGTCTCCTCAACCTCAACACTCTGTCACCTCCTCTATCATTTAAAGGTATACAGTCAATGCTGAAATACTGTAACAGATCCCTGTCACTTTTGTGTTTTATGGCTAAATGACGTGCCACAGGATAATTAAAATCCTTTTTCACGATGGCACGCATGTGTTCCAGCACTCTCAGTTTCACACTATTTATAGCTCTCCCTATGTAACTAAGTCCACAGGAACACTTAAGACAGTAAACTGCATGTGTTGTTTGACAGGTCATGAATTTGTTGATCTTTTTGTCTGGTTTCAAACCATTAACTTTATAGGTTTAAACTCTTTTACTGAAGGCGCAAGCTTTGCATCTCCCGCAGGGATAGAACCCCTTCATTTCATTCAAAGTTCCCTGTTTTGCTGGAATACTGTCCAAGTGACTGTGTACTAGTCTGTCTTTCAATGAGCGTGCCTTCCTGAACGTTATCAATGGTGTCACTGGAATGTCGGCACCAATGACAACATCCGTTTTTAGCACATGCCAGTTCTTCTTCAATATATTTCTGAGTATATCAGCATCATCAGAGTAGGTGGTTATCAAACGGAATTTTCCATTATCATGTCTTTGTTTTTTTTGTTCTAGCAAATCTTTCCTGAATAGCAATTCTACTTTCCTTAAAGTCTTTTCTAAAAGTCCTGCATCATATCCTCTTGCTAAGAATCGATTGGTACTCTCTTTAGCTGCTAGGTCAAAATCAGATTCCCTGGAGCAGTTCCGCTTTAACCTCAAAAACTCCCCGTAAGGAATACTGTCCTTCAATGTTTGTGGATGACTGCTTGACGCATGCAGTGTGCTATTCCCAGCAGTGGGCTTTCTGAATAGAGCCGTAGTGACCTTTCCATCTTTGATCTCGACTCTCAAGTCGAGATAATTTGCTGCCCCAAGCTAATCGCACCCGAGAATCGCAGGTTGATCTCATTCTCATTCAGATGTCCTATATATTCATTAGCCTCACTAACTGTACCTCTCCACACCAAGAGAAGATCATCGATATATCTATACCATGATACTATCTTGGTGGTCCACTTCTCATTAATGGGGGACCAGGCCACCTGCTCCTCCCACCAGCTCAGGAATAAATTTGCATAACTGGGGGCGAAGCAGGTGCCCATCGTGGTCCCCGAAACCAGCCTGTAAAGCTCTCCCTGAAGAATAAAAATGTAATTGAACAGGCAGAACTTTATTACCTCTAGCAGCATGCTGTTATGAGCCGCAAGTTTTAGTGGCCTTTTTTGCAAGAAATATTTTACAGCATTCAAGCCTTGTACATGATTAATGCAAGTGTATAAACTGGTGATGTCTAGGACTATCAGACAATAAGATGGCTGCCATTCAAGTGCTTCTATATGTTCAATAAAATCGGTGGTGTCCTTGATATATGATTTCAATTCAAGTACAGCACTGAACAGAAAATGATCTAGAAATCTTGAAGGATTTTCTGTAAGACTTCCCATAGAAGAGACTAGCGGCCTCCCGGGTGGTTTATTTTTGTCTCTATGCACCTTCGGAAGGTGATAAAAAGTGGGTAAGATAGGGTTGGTAGTTCTCAAAAATAAATGTTCATCAGAATCCAACATCTGTTTATCATGCCATTTTTTTATAAGAGCATACAGTTGTCGAATACTCTCTTGCTATACAATTGCAGTGGTCAATTCATAGCAGTCTTGATTTTTCAATTATCGTAAGGCTTCTTCTACATATTGCTCTTGGGACATGAGGACAATATTCCCTCCCTTATCCGAGGGTTTGTAGACAATTGAAGTGTCCTGCTCCAGATTTTTTATGGCATTTCTTTGCAGTTTAGTCAAATTATCACGATTTTTTGTTGGTTTTTTATTATTTTTTCTGAATTTCATCAAATCCTTAATGACTGTATCAGAGAATACGTCGATCGAGTCAAACGGCATCTGTGGTAGGAATTGTGAGGGTAATTTCATCCCACTAGTTGGTGCCTCCTGTTCGATATCCACATGTCTCATCCGTTGACTTAATGTTACTGCGGGCTGAAGATCTTCTGTTGTGCCTTCCTGTCGTAAATCCTCAAGAATTTCCAAGGTTGTTAAGTTATTGACAGCCAATAGGTCCTTACTCTGTGTTTTAAGGAATCTGGCTTCCTTTATAGTAGGTCTTAGTTTGAAATACTTATGGAGCTTAAGTTTTCGGACAAACTTAAACAAGTCAATCCTCGTTTGAGTGTATTCCATATGACTTTGGGGGCAGAAGGTTAGTCCAAGTTTGAGCACTGACTCCTCTGTGCTTGTAAGGACTTTTGGTGATAAGTTAATTATAGTTAACTGATCAATGTTGTCTACCATCTTCCTCCCCTCTTGCTCCGTGTGACTCTGCTTGTTTGATTACCCTCACAATTCCTACCACAGATGCCGTTTGACTCGATCGATGTATTCTCTGATACAGTCATTAAGGATTTGATGAAATTCAGAAAAAATAATAAAACAACAACAAAAAATCGTGATAATTTGACTAAACTGCAAAGAAATGCCATAAAAAATCTGGAGCAGGACACTTCAATTGTCTACAAACCCTCGGATAAGGGAGGGAATATTGTCCTCATGTCACGAGAACATTATGTAGAAGACGCCTTACGACAATTGAAAAATCAAGATTGCTATGGATTGACCACTGCAACTGTATATCAAGAGAGCATTCGACAACTGTATGCTCTTATAAAAAAATGGCATGATAAACAGATGTTGGATTCTGATGAACATTTATTTTTGAGAACTACCAACCTTATCTTACCCACTTTTTATCACCTTCCGAAGGTGCATAAAGACAAAAATAAACCACCCGGGAGGCCGATAGTCTCTTCTATGGGAAGCCTTACAGAAAATCTTTCAAGATGTCTAGATCATTTTCTGTTCAGTTCTGTACTCGAATTGAAATCATATATCAAGGACACCACTGATTTTATTGAACATATAGAAACACTTGAATGGCAGCCATCTTATTGTCTGATAGTCCTAGACATCACCAGTTTATACAGTTGCATTAATCATGTACAAGGCTTGAATGCTGTAAAATGCTGTAAAACATTTCTTGCAAAAAAGGCCACTAAAATTTGCGGTTCATAACAGCATGCTGCTAGAGTTAATAGAGTTCTGCCTGTTCAATAACATTTTTATTTTTCAGGGAGAGCTTTACAGGCAGGTCTCGGGGACCGCGATGGGCAGCTGCTTCGCCCCCAGTTATGCAAATTTATTCGTGAGCTGGTGGGAAGAGCAGGTGGCCTGGTCCCCCATTAATGAGAAGCGGACCACCAAGATAGTATCATGGTATAGCTATATCGATGATCTTTTCTTGGTGTAGAGGTACAGTTAGTGAGGCTAATGAATATATAGCACATCTGAATGAGAATGAGATCAACCTGCGATTCTCGGGTGAGATTAGATTGGTGGCAGCAAACTATCTCGACTTGACAGTCGAGATCAAAGATGGAAAGGTCACTACAGCTCTATTCAGAAAGCCCACTACTGGGAATAGCACACTGCATGCGTCAAGCAGTCATCCACAAACATTGAAGGACAGTATTCCTTACGGGGAGTTTTTGAGGTTAAAGCGGAACTGCTCAGGGGAATCTGATTTTGACCTAGCAGCTAAAGAGAGTACCAATCGATTCTTAGCAAGAAGATATGATGCAGGACTTTTAGAAAAGACTTTAAGGAAAGTAGAATTGCTCTTCAGGAAAGATTTGCTAGAACAGAAAAAACAAAGACATGATAATGGAAAATTCCGTTTGATAACCACCTACTCTGATGATGCTGATATACTCAGAAATATATTGAAGAAGAACTGGCATGTGCTAAAAACGGATGTTATCATTGGTGCCGACCATCCAGCGACACCATTGATAACGTTCAGGAAGGCACGCTCATTGAAAGACAGACTAGTACACAGTCACTTGGACAGTATTCCAGCAAAACAGGGAACTTTGAATGAAATGAAGGGGTTCTATCCCTGCGGGAGATGCAAAGCTTTGCGACTTCAGTAAAAGAGTTTTAACCTATAAAGTTAATGGTTTGAAACCAGACAAAAAGATCAACAAATTCATGACCTGTCAAACAACACATGCAGTTTACTGTCTTAAGTGTTCCTGTGGACTTAGTTACATAGGGAGAGCTATAAATAGTGTGAAACTGAGAGTGCTGGAACACATGCGTGCCATCGTGAAAAAGGATTTTAATTATCCTGTGGCACGTCATTTAGCCATAAAACACAAAAGTGACAGGGATCTGTTACAGTATTTCAGCATTGACTGTATACCTTTAAATGATAGAGGAGGTGACAGAGTGTTGAGGTTGAGGAGACTGGAGTCCCGTTATATCATGGAACTACAGACGAAATCCCCGAATGGATTGAATAGTGGGGAAGGATTGACAGTAGATTTGGGAAATTAATTAGTATTCTGCGATAATTAGTGAAGTGGTCCTTTTTTAGGGGCCCTAGAACAGTTATCTTTCTTTTCTCTTTTTTTCCTTAAATTGCATCTAGTGAATGCTGATATAAGGCAGAATTATATATGAAATACATGGGTATCCCAGCAACCGGTAACAAAGGCTGCCAATGCCGATACACGGCAAGATTGTTATCTTATCACGTTCGCAATGCGTTAATTAACAGAACTTTGGTGTCATGATTGAATGTATATATCCTGACTTGTGGTGCATTGTAATTACGTGTTTATCTGTAACAACTAAGAGATATAATCTTCTAACATGGCGCCCGTAATAGAGCGTCTTGCCATCAGCCCTTTTTGTTTTCATGAAAACGTCCATGATGCTTTAAAATGTTGCCGCCGAGTGTGTTACGTAAACAACATTTACGAAGGAACTTTTCTGAAACGCGTCTGGTGTCTGAAGATTAAAATTGCTACAATGAAGCCCTGTGAGTGCCGTTTTTCCTTCTATGAACATTAAAGGAGGTTTGGAGCGTGTATATATATATATCTATATATATATTATCTACTGGCGGTCGCCAGTAGATAGTTATAGTTAGGACGTGTTTCCATAGGAAATCTGAAAATTCTATTTTGAATAACTTTGGCGCCGGTTGACGAATCCTCGCGAAGTTTTCAAAATAGGTGGGGCGCTCCGCTCTGCTCCTATCCTGAAAGTCTCGGGGTGATTAGTCAAGCGGGGGCCGAGAAAAAAGGGGGGTCCCAAAACGCGTTTTCCCCATGCATTTTTCCATAGGGACCTTTAGTCCAAGGTACAGCCCGAACGGCTGAACAGAATTACTTGAAATTTGGCAGAGAGGTAGTGCTCAGGTCAGGGATGTGCCTTTTGAATATCTGGAGTCAATCTGTTCAGTAGTTCCAGAGAAAATTTCAGTTAAAAGTACATATATATCTATAAGCGCGCACCGTGAAAAACCTGAAAAAATATATATTAATAAATACATAACTTAGCATTAAAAAAACTGTACAAATTCATTTAAAAAACCATAGGTTTCACACATGTTATAGTTAGGAATTAGCATTTAAAAAACCTTGCAAATTCACTTAAAAAACCATAGGTTTCACACATGTTATAGTTAGCTGGACATTTCCCTCGTAAAAAACCAATGAAATTCCCCCGTTATAGTTAGTGCAGGCAACTATAACTCACGCGACCGCAATCCTCTGCTGATGACGTCAGATATTACATCACTGTATTTAGACACCTATTTACCCATGTCTTCTTCCATTAATCTTTAGCTATACATATATTACAAATATTTATTTTTCAGAAAGACACATTTGTAAACAGTGATGTAATATCTGACATCATCAGCAGAGGATTGCGGTCGCGTGAGGTATAGTTGCCTGCACTAACTATAACGGGGGAATTTCATTGGTTTTTTACGAGGGAAATGTCCAGCTAACTATAACATGTGTGAAACCTATGGTTTTTTAAGTGAATATATATATATATTCACTGAAAAAACCATAGGGTTCACACACGTTATAGTTAGGAATTAGCATTTAAAAAACCTTGCAAATTCACTGAAAAAAACATAGGTTTCACACATGTTATAGTTAGCTGGACATTTTACTCATAAAAAACCAATGAAATTCCCCCGTTATAGTTAGTGCAGGCAACTATAACTCACGCGACCGCAATCCTCTGCTGATGCTAATACTGTATTTAGACACTTATTTGCCCATGTCTTCTTCCATTAAATTTTAGCTATACATATATTACAAATATTTTTTTTTCATAAAGACACATATGTCATCAGCAGAGGATTGCGGTCGCGTGAGTTATAGTTGCCTGCACTAACTATAACGGGGGAATTTCATTGGTTTTTTATGAGTAAAATGTCCAGCTAACTATCTCATGTGTGAAACCTATGGTTTTTTCAGTGAATTTGCAAGGTTTTTTAAATGCTAATTCCTAACTATAACGTGTGTGAAACCTATGGTTTTTTCAGTGAATTTGTACGTTTTTTTAAATGCTAAGTTACTTTACGCCGTTCGTGGCGCGCGCGCCCACTTTACGCAGTTAGTGCCGTGCATGCACGGTGGGCACGCGGTGCGCTATGCGCACCGCGTGCCCACGTTACGCTGGATGGGCCATGTACGCACGATGCGCTTCGCGCACCGTCCGCACACGGAGGACATATTATGCGCTTCGTTGTGAAAGGTAAACTATTAAATGTTCCATTAAATGTTATGCCATGCGCAAAAGGTGTCCTGCAGGCACCTTTTGCACACGGGGGGGGGGAAATGTGGATAATTTTTTTTTTATAATTAATTTTTACCGTACGCGTACGGTAAGCGTAATCGCCGTTTTATCGAAAAAATATAGAATTGATTTTTTGGCCTTGGGGGTTCTTTTGGGACACCTTAATCAAGGATCGCCAGTAGGTAGTTATAGTTAGAACCTAGTTTCCATTGGAATAGCGTTTTTTGATTTGCCAATATCTTTGGTGCTGTTTGACGAACCTTTGTGAACTTTCCCAAAAAAAAAAGGGCCGGACCACTCAATTTGTGTGTTGAAAGTTTCGGGGTGATTCATCAAGCGGGGGCCGAGAATAAAGGGGGGTCCTAAAGCGCATTTTCTCCATGTTATTTTCCATAGGAAACTTTATTACAGGCTACAGCCCGACCTGCTGAACGGAATTACACCACATTTGGTAAAAAGGTAGGTCTTGGTTTAGAATGCGCCCTTTTTTTTAAATGGTGTAAATCCGTTCAGTAGTTCCCAAGAAGACAAATATCGATATCTAAGCACCGAGGAGTCATCGCGAACCCTCCCGAGCACGAGCTTAATTCTGATTGGCCCTCCAACACTCCAAACCAGGAAGTGTTGGCTGCCATCTTGTGACTCAGTAATCTTGTGACTCGGTAACCGAGTCACAAGAAAAAGGGTGAAACAAGGATGAAAAAACATGAAAAGGGGCCGGACAGAAACACCCTGACCCCCTAGGCCTGCTCAGGGGATCCCACAGGGACCCCTAAGGCCAAAAAAGGCATTAAAAAAAAAAAGAAATGGCAGAGTTCGCGCTGGATACGCGAATCCTGTCAAGAAAATAACAAATGAAGCATGCCTCCCGCGCTTCATTTGAATGAGCCGCCGGGTGGGCCAGGTCCCGGGGGAATTCCACAATTAAATCACAGGGGCCCATGGGGGCCCTCCGCAGCCCCGGGGACCGCCACCTCCCCGGGGCTTCTTTATTAATCTGGGGGAGGCTCCCAGCCCCCCCCAAGCCCTAGGAACCACCACCCCAGGGGCTTTACTTAAATATGCGCGGGGGCACACGGCCCCCCTGCTGCCCCGGGGACCGCCACCTCCCCGGGGCACACAGAAAGCAATATGAGCGTGGGGGGACCTCACGGACCCCCCCCCCACCCCCCCAAGCCCCGTAGACCATCACCTCCCCAGGGCTGTGCAAATTATAGGAGGGGGGGCCGCGCGGCCCCCCTCCAGAAGCCCTTGATTGCCCTGGGGACCGCCACCACCCAGGGCTGGCTCCTGCAATGTCCCGGGGTGCCCACCCACACCCGGGACATTGCCCTTTGCTATGGCAGGGCTGGAGCATGGCTCCCGCCCTGCCATAGCAAACTCTGCTTTGCTTCATTGAAGCGAGAGCAGGAAAACCTGCTCTCGCTTAAATGAAGCAAAGCAGAATTGCTTTTGCACAAGGGGAGCTGCATGTCTGGAGCTCCCCTTGTGCAAAAGCAATCCCGGATCCCGCAGGAGGCGTGGAGCGGGCTGGGACCGCGGGGGTATTGGGGCTCCCCCCACGGTCCCCAACGGAGCGGCTGGGGGGGATGGGGTCCCCGGGGCCAGAAGTGTTCCGGGAGGGGGCCACGAGGCTCCCCTCCTCTGCAAAATAAAAATTATTTTGTTTTAAAAATGGAAAGACCGGCCCCGGGAGATGGGGTCCCCGGGGCCATAATTATATATATATATGTGTGTGTAAATTTGTTTTTGGAAATAGTTTTAATACTATGTGAGGCCTCGTGTGAAAATTTTGATCCGGGACTATAAAAATTTCAGACATCTCTGATCAGAGTTCAGCCAAGAGGATCTAGAAATAGTCCTCCAACTTTCTCCTTCTCCTCAGTTTCAGACTAAGTTGAAATTTAGAAAGCCCTTTAAAGGGAATCTGCTTTGTCCATACTGTGATGCCGCCCTCGTGAGCCAGCAATAGCTTTTTTTGGGCTCTTGTCTTCTCTGCTTGGGCTGGCGATAACATTTCTCTGAAATGTAATATTTAAATAGAAAGCTTCACCGAACACGTTTTTCTGGGTTTTAGTAAGTCCACTGTACAAAATTCCAATGTCATCCTGTCGTTTTATTCATTTCAGTGTAATTTCTGTCAATTCTTTTTAATTTAAACAGCTGACAATCAACGCTTGGAATAGGCCATCTTTCTCATTTTTGCTGTTCTCTGACACATTTCAAGTGAAGAGAGGCTCGTGTTACTTTGCCTTGCACTTGCAGTGTTTTAGAAATAGCGAAGAGAGAAAAAGATGGCCCTTTCCAGATGTTAGCATTAAGCTTTTAACATCGCAAAAATAAAATCAGTGGATTATTCTGAGATTTTTGTTATTGTGGCCCGTTGAATGCCCAAAAATGCGTACGGTGAAACTTTTCCTTGAACATTCCGGTAAAGTCTATTTTGTTGTTTATATTTACCAAGGTTTTAGCAGATACTTTAGGTCATGGCTGAGCAATTAAAATCTGTTTTGGAGCTGTTTTTCACTTTGGGAGGTCTGTAAGAGGAACATAATTTATGGGTAGCTTTCTAATTGGTTTTAGGACTCATTCATTGTATATTCTTTTAGGTTATTATTTACATGTATTAAATGTGCATCAATCAAACAATCAGGTGTTTTTTTAAGTGCGACTACTCACCTGTAAGGGTCTCAAGGCGCGCGGGGGGGAGTCGCAAGTTCCAGTCCATCAAGGAGGGGGTCTGTCGAAGAGCCAGGTTTTGAGGTTTCTTGCGAAGATGGGGAGCGATGTTGTCTGTCTGAGGTGGAGCGGAAGGTCATTCCAGGCTCTGGCCGCACGGAAGGAGAAGGAGCGGCCTCCCGATCTGGTCTTTCTGGTGCGGGGACCACGGCGTAAGAGAGCTGGGCTGATCGTAGGGTCCTTTGGGGTACATGGAATTTGAGTCGGCTTTTCAGGTATGCTGGTCCGGTGTCGTGTAGGGCCTTGTGAGCGTGGGTTAGCATCTTGAAGGTGACTCTAGCTTTAATGGGGAGCCAGTGGAGTGTGAGCAGGTGCTGGGAGATGTGGCAGTGTCTTGGCAGGTTGAGGACCAGTCTTGCGGCGGCGTTTTGGATGTTCTGTAGCTTGCGGGTGAGGTTTTTGTTTATTCCGGCATAGAGTGCGTTGCCGTAGTCTAGCCTGCTGGTGACCAGGGACGGAGTGACGGTCTTTCTGTGTTCGAGGGGGATCCATTTGAAGGTCTTATGTAGGAGGCGGAGGGTGTGGAAGCAGGAGGACGAGACGGAGTTGATCTGGCGGTCCATTTTGAGCTCTGAGTCCATGCTTCCTTTTGAATACTAATGACTTGGCCTTGTTTTTGTTTCTTTACCTTGTTCCAATGTAATTACTTGATAATGCCAATCCCTTCCAGCAGCGGTGTTTTACCATAGGGATGTTTATTTGCAACCTTTGCGAAGGTCTATAGAATACTTATTTACTTTTGTGTATGCTAGGATTTTTGTTGCTTTGAGTAGCCAATGTTAAAAATATGGTTGCTGGAGCAATTTATGTTGTTTAACGCTAGGAAAATGTTCTGTAAAAGGCATACTTTCCAAAAACTTGTTAGACCCTCATTCCAGGAACTGTGAAGATTTCGCGCAGCAGTTTGATCTCGAATCAGTGTCAATTGAGGAGCCAATTCTGCATATCTTTGCCTTCGAGATTTTCTCTAGGTAAAATAAAGTGCAAATTGTGTGGGCAAACTGCACAAATTCACATTTTCAGACATCAAAATTAGGGAAATCACGGGTTAGTAGCTCGTTAGCCCCCAGTCCGAAACTCACAATTGTGCATTAATTGCTCAGCCGGAAATAATCCACCCAGCAATATCGATAGTAAACTGGAGTACAACTACTAACTGATATTGCACGTCATAGAATGAGCGATTTACTATTCTCCTTAAGGCTTATTTATGTCAAACGGCTATACTGGTGTATAATATTGTTTGTCTAAAATTTATAACGTTTTATTTTTTTTTTATTCCACATATTTCATTTGAGCTTATTTGCAAAATTGTGGTTAAAAAAACAAGTAAACAAACCCTTTAAAAATACATTTTGCAGGAGAAAAATGCACCAGTGCCTACTATTATAGGGAGACTTTGCCCACTAACAGATAAGGATTTTGCTTGAAGGTTACCCTTTCATCCAGAAAAGAGTACAGGGAAGTTTGGCAAAAATGGATACTCTGTGAAGAATGAATGTTCATTCAGTATGCTGCCCCATGTCATTGGCAAAATTACAACTTTACAGACCCTTCTCATTTCTACAAGTAATCAGAGCTTGAGTGAGGGCAGAAACTTCGGGTATCGAAGGAAAAGCCCACTATGGTTGCTGGGGAGAGCGCTGTCAATGTTCATGGTAGTCTGGCCTATGCTCCCACAGTTCTAGGGTTTTTTAGGCTGCCAAAGTCAGTGCTCTGGTCTATCCCCAGCTCTCCAAGCCCCATTAAGGCTCTGGCTGGGAATCTGTTAGAGACCTGGTAAAGGACGCCGCGTGCATTACAGGATACCTGTGAAGTGGTGCGGTTGACTGTACTGCGCATGTGTAGCTATGCACTCTAATGTAATGTCCTGTTGGGTGCGGCAAGATAAAGCTTGCTGCTGGAGTTTCGACATCACACAACACTGGATCTGGGGCAGTTACTTGGAGATTACTGGGACCCTCCCAAGGAAGGTGGCATGGCCCCAAACTTTCCCAGAAGAGTATTTACACGACTAGGCCAGATGGTAAACCAGTTGAGTGTGGGAGGCTGTGTGTGTGGGTTGCATATAAAACTGGCATGCATCTTTCTTTTGCATACTGGGACAATGTAGAAACTGACATGAGCAATGCATCATTTACATTGTTTGGAAAGGTTGGTTACTGGAATGTCAGTGGTACTTTACAAGTCGTGACAAAGTTGAAACTGGCATGAGCAATGTGTGCTGTGTATCACTGTGGACAGTTTGACTACTAACATGGAAATTGAACTTTAAATACTGGCGTAATCTTGAAATGGCATGACAAAAATGCTTAAAATACTGGTGCAATAGGAAAACTGGCATTGGCAACGTATGCTTTACACACTTAAAGGGAATATGCTTTCTGGCTTGTTATTGCAATTTAATCATTAATTTTCCGTGAGGTCTTGATTGGCAGTGTGCTTCACCTACTTGGGACAGTGTAGCTACTGGCATGTCAGTGGTGTTTTACACCCCAGAAGCGATGTAGAAACCGAAATGAACAATGCAAACTTTGCTTAGTGGGGGGGAGAGGGGTGGCAATAGGGTTTTACATGCGGGACAAAATAGGATACTGATATTGCCAATATGTGTTTTACATATTAGGGAGTGATTTGGCATACCAGTGGTATGTTATCTACAGGAACAATGTGGCAGGGGTCTTCATGTGAACTGGTATGACAATGTCCTTGCATGCCAGTTTGTGCTAAACAGACCAATACCATATGTTTATGATTTGATTTGATTTGAAGTATTATTTGTAAAGCGCGCGAATGCCATGGCGTCTTGGCGCTAACCGTGAACGTGGAAAAGTTCTCTGAGTGTGCGTTTAATTTTTGCCAAAAATCCAGGTTTTTAATTCCTTCCTAAACCGTATCCGGTTCGGCTGACTCCGCAGAAGGTATGGCATCTGATTCCATAATTTGGCCGCACAAAAGGATAATGTGCGGCCTCCCCATCTGACCTACCGTGTTTTAGGGACACAGACAAGTCCTTCCGTGGATGATCTAAGGGTTCTGGCGGGGAGATATCTTGTAAAGAGTTTCCCCACTTCCCCAGAAATGCCTCCATAAAGGGCCTTATGTACTAGACATACGGCTTTGAAATTAGCCCTTTGACGGACTGGAAGCCAATGTAGAATTTTGATTGCCTCTGAGGTGGGGCGGCCCTTAGGAATGTTCATGAGCAGTCTAGCTGCCGCATTCTGAAGAGACTGAAGCTTCCTCTCCTGTGCTTTACCGATTCCCACAAAGAGAGCATTGCAATAATCTAACTTAGATAGAAAAAGTGCAACTACAATAGTTTTTTGAAGCTCCGTTGCTATTAACTGGAATATTTTCCTCAAGGTTTTTAGAAGGAGGAAGCAAGAGGAAGTTAGTTGATTAACGTCGGCAGATAGATTGAGCTGCTTGTCTAGGGTCACCCCTAAATTTTTAGCCTTAGCAACGGGGATAGGACAAACTCCCGCCTCCGTAGGCCACCAGCTGGTATTCCATACCGATAGTCCTTTACCAAATTCAAGGACCTCAATTTTATCAGTATTTATTTTCAAGAAGTTTGAACTCATCCAGTTCATAATGTCCGTCAGACAGGCGTGGAAGCCGGCAGCTACTGTATCTGGAAATTCAGCAACTGAAATATTGAGCTGAGAGTCATCGGCATACATGATTAGTGAAAATCCATGTTTCCTAACCAGATTGGCCAGCGGGGCAACGTATATATTAAAAAGGGTCGGAGATAAGGCAGACCCCTGCGGAACGCCGCATAGAAGTTGAAACGTTCCAGACTGCATGTTCTCCCAGTGTATATTTTGCTGTCTGGCATCCAGAAAAGAGGAAAGTAGATTTAATGCAGTATCCTCCACCCCAGTCTCCTTCAGTCGCTGCACCAACACCGTATGATTTACGGTGTCGAACGCCGCCGAAAGATCTAGCAAGACCAGAACTGCTCTACGACGCCCATCCACTGTCCTTCGAATCTCCTCAGTTGCCAGTACCAGCGCCGTCTCTGTCGAATGACAAGGCCTAAATCCATGTTGCGTACAATCCAGCAAGGAATTATCTTCTAGATACTGAATTAGTTCCTTATTTATGGCCTTTTCCAGGATCTTTGCTGGTAGCGATAATCGGGAGATTGGCCGATAATTTTTCGGTTCAAGTGGATCTGAGGTCGGTTTTTTTAGGATTGGCCTTATACAGGCCTTTTTCCATGCCTAAGGATATTTGCCACTTTCCAGAACTTGATTTAAAAGAGGGGTAAGATATGTACTAATGACCTCAGAGGCCAGATGAAAAACTGTTGGGGGGCATGGGTCGTTTGGGGAGCCGGATTTAATAGATATCAGGAGGTCGTTGACCTCTTCAGCGTTAAGTGCCGTAAAGCAGCCCAGTCTGCTATTTGTTTCCCAGACATTTAGATTTTGGGAGTTATTATCTGGCCTACTCTTCACTAAGTTGAAAAGATCATCGTATATCACCTGTACTTTATTTTGAAAAAAGTTGGCCATTATGTTACAAAAAACTTGGTCGGGACTAAATTTACCTGAGTGTTGGGGGGTGACCAGAGTGTGTACAGTTTTAAATAATTCTTTTGAGGAATAAGTCGCCTCGCTTATTTTAGCCGTAAAGTAAATCCTTTTGGCTTTTATAATTGCCTTTTTATATTCCTCCAAACATTGATTGTATAATACCTTGTGCTCTAAACTGTAGTCTGTTCGCCAAACTCGTTCTGTCCGTCTACACTTCATTTTTATTGTTTTTATCTCTGGACTATACCAGGGTGCGGTTGGCGTAGCTCTTCTACTTATTTTGTTAACTTCGGGAGCCAATTTGTCTATAGCTGTTGTGATCCAGTTGTCAAATCGACTAGCTGCTATATCGTTATCACTACTTAGAGTGAATGGATCTGATCTTAGGGCCTGTTCCAGGTCGACCTTTCCTATCTTATTCCATTGCCGCACCTGCAAGTTCCACACAGAGGGGGGTTGAGGCAATGTGTGGTAATTATTAATTACCTCAAAAACAACAGCTCTATGGTCGGTCCAAGGCAGTGGCAATGTTTTAATTGTTTTTATACCTGCCTGGTTGGTAAAGATCCCATCTAAAGTATGGCCAGACAAGTGTGTAGGTTCCAGTACAATTTCGGAGAGTCCGTATGCTGCCATGTTGTCCACCAAACTAGCTGTGTCTGGATTGGTCTCCAATTCAAGGTGATAATTAAAATCCCCTATAATATTAAGGTACTCGGAGTCCAAACTTGACTCTAAAAAGTTTAGAATGCACTGCGAGAACCCCGACCTTGGTCCCGGCGCCTATATACCAATAGCCCTCTAAAGGTAAAGGAGTCACTAAGTTTGAAGGAGAACATTAGTGTCTCTGATGGAAGCGTAGTTACGACCTTATGGCGCAATTTTAGACTATCTCTATAAATTATTGCTACACCACCACCTCTACCTTCTGCCCTGTCATGTTGTACCATTGAGTAGCCGGGAGGGAAGGCCATGTTCCAATCTGGGTCTGAGCTGGCATCCGTCCATGTCTCAGTTAAAAACGTAATGTCCGGATTTTCTGTTTGAAGTAAACATTCTAGTTGATATTTATGTTTTACGAGTGATCGGGTGGTTTGTGTTGAGTTTCTACTTTTCTTGTCCTTGCTCAGGATATCTTTACCACCTGGTTTCTGAGGGAGGTGTTGTTTACCGTCTTGGCCTTCTTTTCCTTCATAATGGTCTTTATGGCCTAGATCTGGAAAAATTGAATCTTTCCTTTTACCCCCTGCTAATCGATCAAAGCGATACCCACAGCCCCTGCATGTGTATAAACTCGTTTTTATTCCCCCTTCCAAGATGCTACAGAGCGCGCACTTACCGATCTGTAAATCCTCCAGTTGATTTTTAGTGTATTTATGGATAGAGGCTGGACCAGGGGTCCTGGCGCTGGCCGCGCTCCGTGCGCAGACGGGTGTGCCTTTGGCACGCCAGTGGCGCGCCCACAGCACGCGCCCGCTGCGCGGACGCTCCAGCGCGCTATTTGAGGTCTGGGGAGCGGAGAACTAGACCGCTAACCCTTCAATGGCGGGCTCGCTCTAACCGGCGGCACCGTGTCTTTGTTAACTACGTTTTTGATCAAATCAAGTTATTTCAGTTTTATTTCAGTTTTAATAGGGTCAGAACAATTTTATACAGGACAGTGCAAATTATTAAACACAATAATTCAAATTTTAAAATCAGGGCAATCAATCTTAAAAGAAATTACTGAATATCGTTTGTTATATTTCGATTTCCAGATAATGTGCAAACACGCAATAGCAGCAATGACAGCAGCAATTAACAATTACACTTCTCCCCACGCACATGAATGGCTTCAGCCACGTAACACAGGCTGCGCGGTTGCTCCGGCGCGCTATTTGAGGTCTGGGGAGCGGAGAACTAGAGCGCTAACCCTTCAATGGCGGGCTTGCTCTAACCGGCGGCACCGCACAGCACTGTGTGATTTACATACTGGCGGCAACTGTGAAATACTTGACTCTGTGATGTAAGATCCTGTCCTTTAAGTTCAGTGACCTTTAGGTAATTAAATCAATTTGACCAATCCCAGAAACCTCTCAAACTGTGCTGTTCCTTGGCATAGTTAACCTCCTGTAGGTATTTGAGCATCCATAATCATCTGTGATGTGCTAGCATACTAAGTAGAATCCTAACATATTGAGTAGCAAGTACGAATGACCCATTCACAGCAAACTGGAATATTTTAAAAGGATCCTAATAAAATTGGTTGCAACACAATGGAAAATATGAGCAACACTCAAAGATGTGTTTCAAAGGTATCCTTATATATGGTGGCAGTTCCTTCAATATCTGGTAAAAAATAAGATAGGATAGTCTACTGTCAAGCGAATTATCCAAACCAGCTCTTTGAAATCTAGTCAACTTTGAACCCCTCTCGGTAGAAGGCTTCTATACCTTGGCAATGGCCACTCCATCCTTTTCCCCCCAGATATCCTCACAGTTCAAATCTGGAAAGATCATGCAGAAGTTCTGTTCCCCCTGCTCAGGCAAATTTGCAATCTATCTTTGCTATCAGGCACAGTGTCCCCCATATGTAAGAAAGCGATTGTTACACCCATCCTGAAAAAGCCATCTTTGGATCCAGCAATTCTGAGCAATTACAGACCCATTTATTTTCTACCATTTCCAGTCAAAATCCTGGAACTTAATGTCAGAAAGACACTAGCCCAATATCTCAAAAATAACAACTGCCTGGAGGAAGAGCAATTTGGGTTGAGGGCACAGAACTGAATCAGCTCTGGTCATAGTGATGGATGAGCTAAGGATGCGAGTCGATGAGCGGCAATCAGCGGTACTGATTCTACTTGACCTCTCTGCTGCATTCGATATGGTCTGTCATACCACACTTTTAGCTCGGTTAGAGTCTATTGGGTTGGGGGGGGAGACAGTCCTCCAGTGGTTCTGTTCATTTCCTATGGACAGATGTCCAGCGGTTGCTCTCCCTCCGTTTCACTCCCAGGTCAGGGCTCCTCCATAAGCCTGATTTTGTTTAATTCCTATATGACTCCCCTAATCATACTCATTAAGTCCTACAAGATGATGTTGATTAACTATGCAGACAATATTCAACTTATTCTTTCTTTGGCAAACGATCAGCAGCTCACCATTTTGCATGACTTTATGAAGGATATCATACAGTGGCTTTATCTGAACTTCTTAAAATTTAATGGTGATAAGACTGAGCTGCTCTGCTGCTCAGCACATAAAGTTCCAGTTGTACTCCCGTCCAATTTTCGGCCTAGGCCATTTGAGGGGCCAGTGACCCCGTCAAAGTAGTCCAAAATCTGGGAGACACGTTTGATGACAAACTCAGCCTGGAGAGTCACATGAACAAAATTGCAGGCACATGCTTCTCGCTCACGAGATCTCTGCGGAAGATCCTGCCGTTGCTGCCTTACTCCTCTAAAGATTTAGTAGTCATTCTTAGTCACCTGGACTATTGTAATGCCCTTCTGTTGGATGCACCGGAGTACCTACTACACCGCCTGTCAATGATTCAGGCAGCAGCAGCTAAACTAGCCCTCCACAGACCTTGGAGAGCATCTATCACCCTGGCTCTAAAGGAGCTACATTGGCTACTGCTCAAGAAAATAATCTGGTTTAAATATCGCTGCATTGCGTTCAAAGCTTTTCAGGGGGGTGGCCCTGTTCCTTTGTGTAAGAGGCTTAAAAGATATATTCCTATCAGAGCTCTCTGCTCCACATCAGCCTATCTGCTATGTGCAACCAAGTTTAGGAAATCCGGGCATGGTGGCCGTACCTTTATGGTCAGCACAGCCAAGCCTTGGAACTCCCTTTCTCTTTCATTGATATCTATGACCGACTTGTTACTATTTAGGAGGGCGCTCAAGACCTGGCTATTGCCCAAGTAATCGGCTGAGTGTTGGTTCCCAATTATTCCTAGGGGAGCCTCTTTGGTTTTCTTTTTAGGGCCTTCGAGCTGTCTGTGTCTCTCTTTTCTCGGTTACAAGGCCAGCGCCAGGATACCTTTTGGGTGGCATAGCACTTTATAAATTCTATAAATAAATAAATAGACCATTATCTGATATAACAAAATTGAAGGTCATTATTATTTTTTAATACACTATTTAAAACTAGTATTTTTCCCTGGTACAGTAAAGATTTCTGATTTTTTTCCAAAAAGGGCAGCATCTTAGATAAGACATGCTTCTTTTGTGGCACAATTGTTCGTCTCCTGTACATCTATTTCTTTTCATCTAGTATACAACCTACTGATAGACAGTCACATGAATTGCTGCTATTAGTAAATGTTGCTTCTGTGTACACTGGAAAGCCCTGACGTATTGGAATAATGAATTAGTTACTCTGAAGGTACCTGCTAAGCCTGCGGTTTTTAAGCTAATACATATCATGCCATAGAGTGATAATAGGAAGAACTCCCCAACTTAAGCCATAATCGATAGAGTTGGTTTGCTTGACATGCTCACTTGCAAGTTGGAGCTGGTAAAGACACTTTTTTCCCCAGGACTGCATTGGCTTCCGGGCCGGCCCTGTCTGTCCCATCTTCCTAGAAGTTTGTTTTAGCCTGGCATGCACTCGTGCTAAGAATGGCCCCTCGTCAAACACTGCTCCCTTCAGGTCTGAAGGTAATAGATAATTGAATGCAAGATGCTCTTCCGATTGTTGAATTTGAAATTATGGTACTGACCTACCTGACCATAAATTGCACTAGGTTAGGAAAAAGAAGTGGTTGAAGACACATTAGGAGACAGTTTGGATTGTTGGTATTACCAGGTTGAATTTACGGACCAGTAAACTGTTCTGCCACGGTTGTCTTTTTCTGCTGCGACTGGGTACAGGCTTTTCTCTTCACAGGGCCGTATGTCAAATTGGCCATCATGGTGAAAATATTTCAGTCCTAATACTTCTGGGAATCTTGACGTTTGAAGATTTCACTATAGGTCCTACCATCTGGCCTGTGAGAAACCTCCAGTCACGGTCACAATATTTGGTTGCTTGTTGTCTTAGAGCAGGTTTCACTGATCCAATAACAGACAAACCTGGTGCAACCAAATGGATCTGAAACTCTCATGTTGAGGACCCAGAAAACCTCTGTGCGCCTCCAGACACTGCGATTCCACCAAAGGAAGGGAGAATGTGGGGATTCACCCAGGTCCACTTTCAAGCATACATAAACAAAGGGATCCACCCACGAGTACAAGAGATCACTCGATTACTCAATGTGTATCCCACGGTCGTGGAGAATGCACATTATTTGTTTAAATACCCCTCACACACCAAAAGGGCCCTTGGTGTCATGCTTCATCATAGGGGTCTTCCTGCCCCTCTACGGGACAGGGCGTGCTACGACCTACGAATACGCGGGAGCACTGTTGTTAATGAGACAGCTATGTGTGATGCGGGGGTGTGAGAGGAAGGGTCAGGAGTGGATAAAGAGTGAGTTAAAAAATACCTGGCTCTCAGGTCTAGGAAAATTTATTCTGCCGGTCGAGCTGGTATTATTAAAAGGTGGGGTGAGGAGGGTATAAGCCTCAATGAGCTATAACTCCCAGTGGTGTCGACATGTTTCGAAGCTTCCCCAAGCTTCTTCGTCAGGACCTTAAGGATCCCTTCCTGTCACTAACTGTGTTGTGTTTATAAAAAAGATGAAAAAATTAAATGATATGTAAAAGGAAGTAAATAACCTCATAAATGCCTTAATAGGTCTTACATAGTCCTATTAACCTAGAGGAAATAAAAGGCGAATTAATTAAGTAGGAAGTAACTCAATCCATTCCGTGAGTATGGTGATCTGTAAAAAAAGTGAAGGGTGCTGGTCTCTTTAACGCTATCGATAACGTTATCACGTGATCTGTGGTGAAGTCACTGTGTGATAAATGGACATACAACATAAAACATAACACACGCACACAACAGAAAGCACACACTCTATTTGAAAAAAATATATAGTTCAATGTATATCCATGTCACAGTAAAGATCCCCACAAAGGTATGGACATACTTGCTAGCAGAAGATAAGTAACCTCATGAGCTCGTAAACCGAGTGGTGGGCGTGCCAAATAGGCCACCTACATGAAGCATAGACAGCTTCTTTGCGAGAACTTTGTCATCATAGGAGGCCTGAGCGGTGCGGAAAACAACGTGCTTTATATTGGCAGAGGAGGTGAGCAAACCGGGAAACATCCTTAACCACGAAGGCTTTTCTACGCGTTACGTTTACAACGGTACACTTACCACGTAAACGTCTTTACCACGCAACCGTCTTTACCACGCAAGCTGCACTGGAACATCTTCATCTTCGTCCGGTTCAGTCTTTATTTAATGTCGGGAAAGACGTGTGTTAAAGGGTAAAATTAGAAAAGGGGGGCTTGGGGGGGTCTCCCCCCAAAAATAAAAATAAATGTGTGCGGAAAAAAAAAGGGGGCTGGGGGGGTCTCCCCCCCCCCCCCAAAAAAAAAGAAACGTCAGGAAGTGGAGACAATCTGCGTCGTTTTAGAGGAAACGGAATGACGCTTCCTGTTTATGACCTTTGACATCACCAAGGAAGATCGAGGAGAGGACGTGAAGAGGTAAGGGGAATATAAGTTTCAAAAATATATATATAGATTGAGGGTAACGGGCAGGGGTAATTATAATAAGGATTGGGGGCTAGGGGGTCACGTAAGGGTACAGGGGAGGGGTATAACCTTTACCAAGAGTATGCCATTACCATGCATGAATTTACAACGAAAATCGTTGCAAAAGTATGGTGGTAAAGGAATATTCATGGTAAAGATTATCCGTGGGAATTGCATTCCGTTGCAACGCATGCGTGGTAAAGGCATGCATTGCAACGGAATGCGTTGTAACGACATACAACCGAGCAAACCTGTCAAGCGAAGTCATTACTCAACGGATTCTCACCTGCTCATTTGTAATGAAGTCTTTAGAGTTCTCTTCTTGGCTGCTGGATGGGCTTCTACATGCTGCCCCCTTGCTCGGATAGCCTGCACAGTCTCTGGGTAAACGCAGGCAGTCCTCGACGCAGCATGCTTTTCATTTGAATGTACTTCTGTCCCTCCCGGCACTACTTCATTAGCAAGGAAGGTAGCGTTCCGGGGAAAAGTTTCTCCAATCTTTTTTTAAAGGGGAAGGGAAACGTGGCCACAGAGATTGTTTGATATCCTAAAAAGCATTGATATAAAAGTCCCAGATCACCGAGATAGTGATTGAATTGATTAACATGTCCTTAACTTCAGTAGTGGTCTCTACCAACTGGAAGGCGGGATAGTTTTTCCTTAGGTCAGAAGACAATATGGGTATTCACAGCGCTGTCAGTTATACTATGATACTGCTCCCTGCATTGGCTGAATTGATGGGTAAGATCATTGCTGGAGAACTCTCCGAATTTAGATGAGATCAGAACCATTGGTGACTCAGATAATGTTTTTGGATCTCTTTGCCCTGCTCGGCGGGTCAATCATTTCATTCTGGTCCAGAAACTGGAAGAAGTCGGGATCAGAACCATGATGTCAGAATAGTTTAGGTCCTTTTTAGGTCTCGGCTAGCGAAGGCTGCGCTTGCGCAGTCTCGCTCGCGAGATATAATGACTTGGAGAAGAGGGGCTTGAACCCGCCCCTCTTCTCTCCTCTTCTCCATTGGCTGGCCTCTTGAATGCTGGCCAGCCATTGGAGAAGAGGTTTGTCACTCCGAACAGGCCCCGTCCTTTTCGGATTCGGGGGCGTGTTTTTTGTTACTTTTCTAATTATCTCCTCCAGCCAATGGCAAGAGGAGAGAAAAAGAAACACGCCCCCGAATCCGAAAATGCCGCTGCCTTTCTCCGAGGCATTTCTGCTTCGCCGCGGAGAAAGGCAGTGGTGTGCTTGCTTTTCAGCATGGAGTCAGGAATTAAGGTGAGTGAACGGGGAAGGTTGGATTAAATATAGTATTAGGACTATTCCACTAGAACAATGCCAGTAACAACGCCACTTTGTTATAGCGCGAACTCGCCCGAAGGTATTGGAGCGCTTTACATGCGCGCCTGTTACGTTGCGCATTCAGGCACGAGGGGGGGTTAAGTGATTTAACCAGGATCACGAGAGTTAAGGCCACAGTTTGCATCTGTTCCACCGACTCCTGCGCCCTCCGCACCAATGGCACCCACTTAGCATACCACTCGGGGGAGACTCCTTTACGATCGGTGCATTCGGAATGAGGGGATGCCGGTGCACATTAAGGAGTAATAGGAGCCAGCTTTAGTAAAGTACTTGTCCTAACTTTTTTGTTTTTTAAAATTTTTATAGCGCGAACTCACCCGAAGGTATTGGAGCGCTTTACATGCGTGCCGGTTACGTTGCGCATTCAGGCACGAGGGGGGGGTTAAGTGATTTACCCAGGATCACGAGAGTTAAGGCCACAGCTTGCATCTTTTCCACCGACTCCTGCGCCCTCCGCACCAATGGCGCCCACTTAGCATTCCACTCGGGGGAGACTCCTTTATGATCGGTGCATTCGGAATGAGGGGATGCCGGTGCACATTAAGGAGTAATAGGAGCCAGCTTTAGTAAAGTACTTGTCCTAACTTTTTTTATTTTTTTTTATTTATATAGCGCGAACTCGCCCGAAGGTATTGGAGCGCTTTACATGCGCGTAGGTTATGTTGCGCATTCAGGCACGAGGGGGGGTTAAGGGATTTAGCCAGGATCACGAGATGTGGACGCAACCCCGAGTGTCGAACTCTGGTTTCCCGCACCAAGGTCGGCAATTTAGCCGCCGGACCGCATCCGCTCCCCCACTGCTTAAGCCCTTACCCTGCCACTGCTCTCGGCGCCAAGAACCTCCTCGTCTTCGCTTGGGGAGCTGGGGGTCGCTACTGCGCCTTTCTATCTCACTAACTCACTTTCACCGTCTCTTTCACTACCTCTCTCTATCTCACTACATCACAACACCACTCTGCTTACATCTCACTACTTCACAACATTCCTCTCCCTCACTACATCACTGTTTCACTACCTCACTCTCTCTCACTACATAACTCTCTACCTCACTACTCCACTCTATCTCACTACCTCACTATCTCACAACTTCTCTCTCTCAAAACATTACTACCTCACTCTCTAGCTCACAACTTCACTCTCTCTCACTCACTACCTCAATCACTCTCTAGCTCACTACCTCACTCTTTCTATCTCACTAACTCACTTTCACTCTCTCTTTCACTACCTCTCTCTCTATCTCACTACATCACAACATCACTCACTACCTCACTCTCTCTATCTCACTCTATCTACCTCACTCTCTATCTCACTACCTCACTCTCTATCTACCTCACTCTCTCTCACTACCTCACTCTCTATTTCAATACCTCACTCTCTCTATCTCACTACCTCACTCTCTCTCTGCTAATGCAATAGGTATCACATATGCAAAAAAAAAGCTAATGCCAATAGAAATGACAATGCCATTTATTTAGGGTTACAATAATGATAAAAAAATAATGAGCAATACCAATAGCTCTACCTATAATATTGCCGAGACCATTGCATTGTAAATGCTTGTTTAAGGACTGCACACGGTCTGTCCTTACTCCCATTCCGGTTAGAAAGGGTCATCTTGCCGTATGGGGGTCCACCGGGCTTCATCCTTGTCACCCCATCCTCTGTTTAATATCCCTGTTAGATCCTTATCAGAG
The DNA here is from genome assembly GCF_964204655.1 of Triturus cristatus. Lineage (NCBI taxonomy): Eukaryota > Metazoa > Chordata > Amphibia > Caudata > Salamandridae > Triturus > Triturus cristatus. Next base: position 265,271,610 of record NC_140590.1, read on the forward strand.
CTGATAGGGTCGTTTGACTGCTTTGCCATCGCCTAATCTCATGATACTCAGCTCGCCATCTGTCTTGACAAAGAGGTCCCTAGCTCAATCATGCATGTGAGAGAATATCTGCTTGCCATCCAGCTGTGGCGGATATGCTATGACGTGCTACAGCTGAATGCCAGCTAGGCCGAACTTATAATTGTAGAGATACTGGGAGATAAATGGAACCATGGCCTCTGCCCTTCTAAGATATCCGAGCCCCCTCTCTAGAGCAGAAACGGAATTCTTCCTAGATTAGGAATCTTCCTAGATTAGGATACCTCTCAGAAATGTCAAACTGAATCGGTTGCCTGGTGCTCCTTCCACTTATTGTGTCTGTTCAAGAAATCCCTGGGCTGTCTTCCAAAAGATCAACAAACGACCCAAGTGTCTGCCTGTCTACTCCTCAGTTTAAACTACGGATTACTGCAGTAGACGGAATCTATGGCTGTTGGCCAATGCCTTCACAGAACTACAGAGAAGGGAAAATGTTGCGGTGTCACCAAGCGCATGCCAAAATTAATCATGTTTCCAGCGCTGTGTGTTCCTGCGCTGGCTGTCAGTTGATCAGAGGTTATCTTTTAAATCCTTTGATTAGTGCACAAAGGTTTTTATGGAGCAGACCCAGCTCTTTGACGGAATTCTTGAAGTGATTTAGCCCCAGCAGATCTCTGAGCTCAGAGAACCAGCTACTTATCTTCTCCCACATGGCAAGTGGGCGCCATTTCATGTGCTCACCCTTAGGTATGGAATGAACTCCCGCCCTCTTTCAGGGCATCTGTAAAACATGTTTGTTTCAAAACGGTTATAAAACTGTATTTTTTATGTTTCTTATCTTTCTGTTGTACTTGCACAAGCGTCCAGTATATATTCTGTGGCGGGTGAGCAGGGACCTAGCTCCAATGATGCTGTGTTGTTGGGCTGTTAGAGGCAAATGGGAATTTTCAGACTTGTTTCCCAGAGTGGCAGACCAGAGCTAGTTCCAGCCAGGTCTGAATGTTGATTCCAATCCTGGGTTAAACTGGTTGAACGAACGCAAATTCCTCGAGCAAGATTCAGGAAGTAGCACAGGGAACTAAAGCACTCTAACTGAGGGGCTATGAAATCATGAGCCGAGGCACACTGAGCGGTGGGAGGTGGCCCTGCATTCATCCTTGATCCAGAGATCCCAGGCATTCGGGCACACAGTGGGTGGTGATCTCGTTTTGGTAGTAACTTGCAATCACTCTGCCGCCTATCAAAAGGCCGCACATTACTCCTAAGGGCGGTTATGTACTCTGAAGGTAAGATGAGAGCTGCTTAGCCAGGCACAGTCTTGTGTGACATCTTAGAATTGGCAGGTGTGAGGAAAATGTCCCAGACATGGGGATTTGATAAAGGCACTGCTGCCACAGGAGTACAGTGTGAGCGGCCTCTTGTACTTGTTGTGGTATATTACGATGGTTTTACATTTCGAAACATCCACTATTTACAAGAGGCCCTTGGCGCTGAAAGCCAGGCGGCAGAGCAGCACCTCGCCCCAAGGCGCGTTCTATGGGGTCTCCAAATCCTCCGCTCCACCATTTGGCAGCAGTCTGCTCTTCCCTAGTTTCATAAGCCCTGTTTTTGGACAGTCACGAGAATGGAGCCCGAAAGCTACCTAGCGGATCGCAGGTGTAAGTGCCCTCTAAAACAGTGTCGGCTTCAAAGCGCTATAAGCAAACGCAGTCTTATTACCCTCGTTCCAGATTTGTGATCAAAGCACCATTTGGAGACCTTGGACAGAGCTGCGATTAACTGCAAGCTGACAGCAGACGTTTCAGCACCTTGGACAGGCCTCTCGATTCTGTGCTCAGATGGTGGCATTGATCCGCGCGCAGCTAGTTCTGATGCGGGGTTTTCTTCTCTTCGTTCGCTCAGTCATATTTTTTGAATGATGGAAGTGGAGTGCGGGAATAGGGAAAGGGACGGGGAGGTGAGCGCGTCAGGGGGAGAGTGAGGAGAGGGGAATATATCTGAGGGAAGAGTGCAAGGAAAACCACCGACTGTGAGGAGTTTAGGAATATTATAGCCAAATTGAATGCTGAGGCCACAATAATGCCCGTGAGAGGGAACGAGAAAGGAGCTCAAACACGAAGAGAAAATGGGAGACCGAGAGGCAGTATGCAGCGGTAGCGAGCGAGATGGGAAATAAAGATGGGAGAAACACGCGAGGAGCGCTGCGGGGCTGCTGGGCCTGAGAGGCTGCATGAAAGACCATGCCCAGTTGAATAAATGCAGTATTTCCCCAGCTACCCCCATCCCTCCCCCCGTAAGAGGCAGTGGTCTCCCCAGCCCCATGAAGAGAGCAGACTCCATCCTCATTCCTCATGCTCCTCCCCCAGCCCACGTGCTCCATTCTCCTGTTCCAAGACTACCTGCAAGCGCGAAGCGCATCGATTCGGAGAGAAAGAGCCAACTCAGCGTTTTTACTGTTGCATGGAGCATGCGGCAGGAGGGAGAGAATCCCGCTAGACACAGCACAGGGAGAGGGGGCTGCGCCATAGACCCGGTGCAGCACACGCTGCTGGGATGTATTGGGGGGTGGGGGGGCTGCGCCAGAAACCCTGAGTAGCACAAGCTGCTGGGATCGTGTGTGGAGGGAGCGTTCACCAGAGACCTCATGCAGCACACGGTGGTGGGACAGTCGGGGAGGGGGCGGAGGCAGCAACAAAGACGTGGTGCATCGTGCATACGCTGCTGGGATTTGGGCTATTCGGAGGTGGAGGAGGGGGTGGGCGGGAGCGCGGCCGTGGATCTACAACATAGAACCGCTGGAGTACACGCTGCTGGAACTGTGTGCAGATAGGGAGAGGGTGAGGGGGCGGGTGTACCAGAGGCCCCCGGTGCACACACTTCTGGACTGTGTGCAGGATATAAGCATGGGTGGGCTGCACCGTAAGCCTAAGAGATCATACAGTACTAGGATAGTTTGCATTGGGGGCATTGGAGGCCCCACCGAAGACCTCCAGGGACACACACTGCTGGGGTTGTATAGGGGAAGAGGGCATGGCAGAGAGCCGGTGCAACACACAGTGCAGTGAATGTGTGACGGGGAATCTTACCGGGAGGGGGGAGGGGGTTGTGCGACAGAAAGACCTTGGAACACTGACTGCTGGGGGAATATCATTGGCCTAATACATCACACACCAGATATACCTGTATGTAAGGCGGTGCACCTGACGGGGGCACGCTTCGCTGCACAACCGATGGAATACACATTACTAGGACTGACTGTGCTGTAGGGTTTAGTAGGAGCGGACTGGGGCTTATCAGATCCATAGTGTGCGGCTCGCAATTATGCTTTGAAGACGTGTACTAGGAGCGAATGAGCAGGGACGGTATGAATGTAATGCACACAACCCGGACTGTGTTCGGGCGCTTCGGGAACCTGCACTAGAGAGATTGGCTGAAGGAGAGGCAGAGAGCAGGGGCGCGTGGGAGCGTGCTAGAAAGGGCGTGCAGCTGAAAGAGAGTGCACGGGGGTTGATTCAGAGTGCACGATAGACTGCGGTGATGAGCGTTCTTGAGAAACTGCACCAGAGATTGTTCAAGAGGCTGCACACGAGTGCACGGGGCTGCACATGAGACGGGGGCGTAGGGGTGAGCAAGAGAGTACATTGGAGGCGCACCGCAGACAGAATGCCTGACGGTTGTGCCAAAGCCGGTATTTGTGAGGGGCACCAAAGGGCAAAGACTGTACATGGCTTGCAGCAACAAAGATATAGTGCATATGCGTCCCAGACATGTACATGGGCTGCTGTAAAGACAGAGCTCGTGGTGATCTGCACCAAAATGATGGCATATTGAGTTCTGCTCAAGGGACCGGTTACACGGGATGCAGCAAATCCAAAGGAGGTGGCTAGTTGCACCAACGACGGAGTACATGGGGGAGGGGAGCACAAAAGTACAGAGCTCATGGGGTAATTGCACACGAGAGAACACCGGGGGCTGCACCAAAGACAGTTCTGATTTATTCCAATGCCCCTTTGCGTGCATTCTATCATTGCAATGGTGTGTTCAAACTGTGCAAATAAAGATGTGACCTGTAAGCACCCAAACACAGAATACGAGGGATCGCTGCACACTACAGCACATGAGTAGCTACACGGGAAAGTGCCTGGGCGATTGCAGCAAACATAGAGTACACGGGTTGCCACACTGGAGGCAGAGCAGATGGGGGCTGCGCCAGACGGAGCCCATGAGGTGACTGCACACCAGAGTACACAAGTAGCTGCACCGAAGACAGAATACATTACAGCGCATGCGTAGCTGCACATGAGAGTACCTGGGTGGTTGCAACAAACATAGTATACATGGGTGGCCACACCAGAGTAGATGAAAGCAGTACCAAAGACAGAGTACAGGGGGTGTCTACACCAAAGAAAAAATACATAGGACCCACTCCAAGCATGGAGTACATGGCAACGGCACTAGAAACAGAATTTGACTCACACTGTTCACATGGAGTACTCGAAGGGAGGTGTGCAAACGGGTACACCGCGTCGTACTCCTCTGGGACACAAGAATTACAGCACACTTACTAGGTGCACTGTAAGCAAGGATCAGGAGGCAGGCGGGCACAAGGCATGCGGGAATACAGAGGGCCCAAGCATACACGTAGAGAACAATTGGTATCGGTAAATGCACTTCTGATATGGATGGGGTGGGAGGGGGTTCAACATACCAAGTTACTACCAGGCTAGAAGGGGTAGATGGTGCGGAGAGAAATCAAATGGCCACGTCGGTGCGACTTGCACATGGAGTAGAATAGAACGTGGGCAGGAGAGGTAAGGATGATTAGTGATAAATGATGCACTACGGGCACATATGGTACACGCGAGATCCATACATGGGCGCCTAATACCAGAGTACAGAACTGTCCAGGGTCACCATGTGTACAGTGAACTGTGGGTTAGAGAGGGTGCATGGCTGCGGGAGTGGGGGCAGGGGTATGGCCGCTGAGGATACAGGGAATGCTGGTGATTCATGGGGCCGGCCCGGGACATGCAGCTGTGCTAGCTAGCGTGGGTTAACTGCAGAGGTATGGGAGTGCATAGGGTCATAGTGATACGTCGATGGAGGTGTACATGGGTTTTTGGGACCATCGGGGTGCATCCGAAGTAGAGTGGGTGCAGGGTGCACAGGGTGAGAGGACGGTACATGCCCTTTGACTGATGCAGTGATGCACTGGGTCATCGAGGATACACGGGGCTATGGGGACACCAGCGCATCAATATATGAAGTGACGAGGATCAGCAGTTCAAGAAGCGCGGTTACAGGGGCTGCTGTGGTCTCAAGGGGAGGTGGGTGAAGGGGCTTCCGGAGTATCGCAAGTATGGGGGTGTAGGGAACACTCTTGGCCTTGGGATAGATATATGGAGTGTAGCATGAAATCGAAGAGTTACATCGGCGGTATGAGGCTACAAGACGTGTGGCAGGAGTTGCAGGAGATATAGAAAAATGGAGCACATGATGGGGTACCACGGTTACTGGGGTTGCTGCGCGGTTATGGGGGTATTGGAGTGGAGTTGCTGGATTGCAAGGGCACATACATCGGAGGGAACACCTAAATATTTGGATATCAGGGTGCAGGAGGAAGTTGGGGTGCCAGGGATAGATCCAGTACAGGGGAACATGGAATGCAAAGGTATCGGGGACCTCGGGGTAGATGAGGAGCAGGGGTTCATGGATTACAGAGGTATAGTGGTACTGGAGTTAGTTGGTGTGCAGGATCACGAGGGTACATGACTGTGGATGTATCTGGTGCACCGTGTATAGTTCGGACGCGAGACTTTTGGAGTATGGGGAATTGATTGTTGGGTGCATTTGTGTATGTTTAATACAAGGCGATATAACAATGAAGGGTGTCCGGCAATATTTGGGATGTGTGGAGTCCATGTGGTGTGGACTTGCGTGAGATGCAAGGATATCGGAGCTTCGGAAGATTGTTGGGGTATCAGCGCCCTTGGAGGGCACGGGTACATGCACTGCACCGATTTCGGGAAACACGAGGGCGGTTTGATCCGGAGCCCCGGAAGGTCGCAGATTCATGGAAGGCACGGCGCACCGTGGGAGCGCACGGTGCGGTCCGTGCCATAATTGAACAAGTCCCGGCATAGTTGGCTGTCCCGCCGCTCGCGCTGTCTCCTGGCTCCGCGCCTTCTGCTGGCAGCGGCTCCACATGGACGTGGAAGACTAGAAGGGAAGCGCGTAGGACGAGCCTCCCTAATACAAGTCAAACACGGGACCCGACAGGGTAGTGGGAAAAAAGGGGTTGACGAGGTTGCAGAAAGGGAGACCGGAGATAATGCGAGAATACCAAAAAAAGCTCAGTACACACACATATGCAAATTGTCAGCTCCAAGGTGTTTTATGTCATCGGTGTTTTAAAAGCGCGTTAATCACTCGTGAGGGTATCCAGGCGCTCTGAAGCGAATGGGATTAGTTTGGGCGGAAATCTGTAGAGTTAAAGAAAACAGGGGAAGTGGCAAAGGAAGGAAAGAGTCTGACCACGGTGGGGAGAGAAGATGGGATAATGTTCTAATACTGACCTTGGTTTCTCTCCCTCTTCCAGAGGCTGCTTTGCGGTGCACGTTGTTCTGTGGCGGCTGCGGTGCTGTTGGGTCCTCTCTCATCTTCAGCCTTCTCGTCTCAGCGTTATCTACAGACACAGACACCGCACAGTCGGAGATTTATTGTGTACAACTGCGTCTGTGATTAGAAATTTATTTAAAAATACAGAAGGAACATCCTCCTCCTACCCCATCAGAGCCGGATCCTTCCTGCAGCATCCACACCTGCTGAGTCCCCCTTCTTTCGTGTTTTCTTTTTTAGGGAAAGGTGTCACATTGGCAGGGAGGGCTCTCGGAGCATTGCGTGTGTGCTCCCGGAGAAGGAGGGTGCAGGGACACTCTCCACCAAGGGATGACGCCTCCTCCAGCTTGAGGGCACCTGATTCGATGTGCCCCCTCTCCGCTTGCGCCCCCCTTTCCCTCTGGATACGCGATCTTAGCTTTGCGGATTTTTTTTCTGGGGGGCGGGGGGAGGAGAAACAAGAGGAGGAGAAAAAAAAGAGAAAAGCGAAAAAAAATAGTAAAAGAAGGGAAGAGGAACCAACCAGGGAAAAGGGGAAAAAAGGAGGCGGTGCCAAAAAAAAATCGGTCGGTGGTGCAGGCACCGGGAGCCCCTATGATCAGCTCAGTCTGCGTCTCCTCCTTCCGTGGGCGCAAGTCTGGCAGCAAACCGGGCTCCAAGTCATGTGTGAAAGGAGATATGGGCCGCAACGAGGACAACGACAAGATTGTCATCAATGTGGGGGGCGTGCGGCACGAGACCTACCGCAGCACCCTCAAGACACTGCCGGGCACGCGGCTGTCCTGGCTTACGGAGCCCGATGCGCACAGTAACTTCGACTACGACCCCAAGGTCGATGAGTTCTTCTTCGACCGCCACCCGTCCGTCTTCGCTTACGTGCTCAACTACTACCGCACGGGCAAGCTGCACTGCCCGGCTGATGTGTGCGGCCCTCTCTACGAAGAGGAGCTGGCCTTCTGGGGCATCGACGAGACGGACGTGGAGGCGTGCTGCTGGATGAACTACCGCCAGCACCGCGACGCAGAGGAGGCGCTGGACAGCTTCGAAACGCCCGAGCCCGAGGAGGAGGAAGACGGCGACCTCAAGCGGCTCTGCCTGCAAGAGGATGGCCGCCAGCTGGGCTGGTGGAAGCGGCTGCAGCCCAAGGTCTGGGCTCTCTTCGAAGACCCCTACTCGTCCAAGGCCGCCCGGGTGAGTGCCAGAGGGTATGGGAGCCTGGTGGGGAGGGGCATGGGGACTTCCTGTAGCAAGCATGCATCTGAAGACGTGCATATGCAGGGGAATGCTGGTGCATGGGGAGATCCTGCAGCAGCATCCCCGGGAAGACGCGCCTGAAGGGGATAGGTTATGCATGGGGGAGATCTTACAGCACCGTCCGGTATGTACATGCATCTGTAAGTGGCTAGCTGTGCATGGGAGAGATCTCACCAACAGTGTCTGAGTATGTACATGCATCTGCAAGTGGACATCTGTGCGTGGGGAGATCTCACCACAAGGGTTTGAGTATGTGCACGCATCTGTAAGTGGTTAGCTGTGCGTGGGGGAGATCTCCCCACAAGGGTCTGAATATGTACATGCAATGTACGTGCATCTGCAAGTGTACATCTGTGCGTGGGGAGATCTCACCACAAGGGTCTGAGTATGTACATGCATCTCCAAGTGGTTAGCTGTGCATGGGGGAGATCTCACCACAAGGGTCTGAGTATGTAAATGCACCTGCAGTTGGACAGCTGTGCGTGGGGGAGATCTCACCACAAAGGTTCTGAGTATGTACATGCATATGCACGTGAACATCTGTGCGTGGGGGAGACCTCACCACAAGGGTCTGATTATATACATGCATCTGCAAGTGCCGATCAGTTCGGAGGGGAGATCTCACCATAAGGGCCTGACTATGTACATGTATTTGCACGTGGACAGCTGTGCGTGGGGAGATCTCACCACAAGGGTCTGGGTATGTACATGCATCTGCAAGTGCAGATCTGTGCGTGGGAAATATCTCACCACAAAGGTCTGAGTATGTACATGCATCTGCAAGTGCAGATCTGTGCGTGGGTGAGATCCCTCCACAAGGGTCTGAGTATGTACATGCATCTGCAAGTGGACAGCTGTGAGTGGCGGAGATCTCACCACAAAGGTCTGAGTATGTACATGCATCTTCAAGTCGAGGGTAGTGCATGAGATACAGCTCACAGCAAGGTCGGGTGATCTGCAGGTGAAGTGTCGGCATTTGGGGTATTTCATAGCATGGTCCTCTCTGAACATGAAACCACAGATGGAGGGAGGGTTGTAAATGAGGTGTAGCTCACATCAAGATCGCGTATATGCGTCTGCATTCAAAGGGCTGTCGTGAGGTATTCCTAACTGCAAGGTCCTCTGGGTATTTGCATCTGTGGTCAAGTTATTCTGCATGGGGAATCACACAATAGTGTTTTGTTTACGTGTATCCGAGGACCAAAGGTTGTACATGGGGAATATCTCACAAGAACGCCATTTGTGTGTATGCATCTGCTGCCCCTCAGGGCAGGAGGGAGGTTGTTTATTGGGTATATTTCACACCAATGTCCTCTGGGTATTTGCAAGTGCAAGGTTGTTTATACAGTAGATCTCATACTGGAGTGGTTTATGTTTACGCATCTATTCCTTATGGCAGGTGGAAGGTTGTGCATGTAGCAGAGCTTACTGCAGAATCTCTCTCTCTCTGTGAACCAACCTCTGCAGGGGAAGGGTTATGCGTGTAGTGTATGTCAAATCAAGGTCCCCTTGGTGTATGCATCTGCAGATGGAAGGTAGATCTAACACGAAGTCTCTGCCTGAGTGTGTATTTGTCCACTAGGGCAGCAAGAAAGTTGTGCATGGGGTAGAGCTCACATCAAGGTCCGTTTTATGTGTACATTTGTCTGTCTTTGGGGCTGGTGGATGGTGGCTAATGGGGATGGAGTAGGTAGAGCTCGTAGAAAGTGGCTACAGGCGAGGAGGTGTGCAGGCATGCTTTTGTGCAGCTGCAGATGAAGGCTTGAAGGGTATGCCACAGCAAGGTTGTATTGCCAGTGCGGATGCTTGTGGAGTGTTGTACAAAGGTATACATCATACGATGCTTCGCATTCGCTGTATATGCCCCTTCCTCTGGGACTAGTGGTATACGGGGCAGATCTGTGCACACGGACCTGCTGGTGTGTAGATGATTCACCCCAAAGTCCTCTATGCCTTTATATGGCTGTAGCTCTGACACGAAAGTCCTCTGCGCCTCTGCACTTGCAAACGTAAGGCTGTGCATTAAATAACGAACGCCAAGGTTCTGTGTGTGTGTGCGCGCGCAAATTATGTATGTGGGGGATCGTTGATGGGTTAGATGTCACACCAAGGTGTGTGTGGACAGTCATTTCTACCCTCTGATGGGCTGGCAGGCGGAGGGGATACTGTGTCGTACTTGATCGAGTGACTGTTCCATATAGTCCATGTATGGGGGCGGGGGGGGGGTCCGGAGATTGGCAGAGGGGGAGGGGGGGATTTGGTGAGGAGGCCATGGTATTATGTAAATCAAGGCGTTGTACTGGTGTCTATGTATCTGCATCCTGGCAAAGGCTGGTGGGATGAATTTCACATTAAAATGTAATCTTTTAAACATCTATACTGCTGATCCTGCACAAGTGTGACTAGCTCTCCGAGGGTGCCTACGATATACACAGCTCGAATGGCAGTGCAGCTGTCCTGTCCCAGTGCATGGTGTATATATCTTACATAGAGGCCCTGCCAGCGTTCATGAAGCTTACCTCCCTCAGTGTTTCCTGCCAAGGGCAGTGTATCTCTCCTATCCAGTGCCCAGGGTTCAGATATGACACGACGGGCCCTTGCCTTCAGAAGTTCAGGGGCAAGGGATATCTGCCTCACACAAGGCCCTCACAAGGACAGTGGACCCGTACTGCCCTGGTGCATGGGGTATATATCTTACTCGAAGGTCCTCTGCCAAGGACAGTGCAGCTCCCCTCTGTGCATGGTGTGTTTGTATTATACACGAGGACCCCTGCCTAAGACATTGCAGCTCTCCTGTCCCAATGCGCGGGGTATATAACCCACCGGAAGGGCAGTGCAGGCCTTCTTTCTAGGTTCGTGGGATATTCCTCTCATTTAGTACTGAACGTGGCATGTACGCAGTGGCCTCAAAACACTGCATATAAACCTCTCTTCCCTAATGCCACTCAAGGTATGTGGTTCGTATTTAGATCTGGGTTTTAACAGTGAAGCTGTCGAGCGAGCAGACATATTGCTGCTGTTAACATACATAGAGAGGACTTCGGGACCGCCCCTTTCAACCATTGGCTTTCATCAGCCTCTTTCAACCACTGGCTTAAAACTTTGTCGATCATGTCTTAGCTCAGCTCGGTGGAGTATTTGTCTATTCCCAAATCTGGTGGATGTTTAGATGTATCCTTCTGCCTCCACTCAAGTGCTTGCATTGGACTGCTCGATGGACTATTTTACAGTTGAAGGCCTCTATATCCAGTTCTCTGGCTCTCTCCTGCGTGTCTCACTCTAATGTGCTAACTCTGGTTGCATCAGCACATTAAACACATACCTGTTGGCCTTTCCAGTGGTTGTTATTGCTGAACGGGGCATGTAAGCATTGGCCCCGAACACTACATGTACATCTCGTAATGAGCAGTTGGTATGGGTAGATCCCCAGTGGTATCTTTGTAAGTCTACATTTATGCTGCATGCCGTGTGTGGCAGTAGGTATGAGAGTAGGCCTGGGAGCATCACACCCCTAGCAATTGTTCTACAGCTCTCTTGGTGCTGCATGCGCTCTTTGAGCAGCAGCCCCTTTAGCCATGTCTTTCACTTTTCTTTGAGTGTTCCATAAGCTGTTAGAAGGAGGTCCCTCAGAAGTCTCTGTTTCCGTGTTCCTTGGGGCCTGTGAGCAGCAGCCCCCCCAGCAGTTTCTTTGTAGCTCTCTTTCCATGTTTCGTCAGGATCTGTAAGCTGCAGTTTCTCTGTAGCTATATATGCTCCTTGTGATCTATGAGCAACAGGCCTCCTACCAGTTTATTTCTTATTAAGTCCCCCTACTGCTTGGTTCTTTGAGCAGTTGGCCCCCTAACAGTGTCTGTGCAGCTCTCTGTCCGTGCTCTTTGAGTCTATGAGCAGCAGGCTTCCTAGCAGTTTCTATGCAGCTCTCTTCCCGTGCACCTTAGGTTTTTTTTAGCAGATAGCTCCAGAGCAGTTCCTCTGTAGTCCTTTTTCAATGCTCATTGGGGTCTGTGAACAGATACCCCCTGGCAGCTCTCTTTAGATGTCATTTGTAGTCTGTGAGCAGCAGATCACCTAGTTTCTCTAAAGTTCTCTCCATTCTGAATATGGAATGTGATCAGCAAGTTCCCTAACAGCATATCTGTAGCTCTGTTTCGAAGGTGCATGTAGTCTGTGAGCAGGAAGCCTCCTCATTATGTCAACTCACATTTCTTTATGTGCTGCATAAGGCCTGAGAGCAGTAGGCACCCTTGCAACACATCTGAAACTCTCCGTCCGCACTCCGTGAGGTCTGTGAGCAGCGTGTTCCCTGGTCGGGACCATGCACCTTTCTTTGCGTGCTCCACAATGTCTGTGAGAAACAGGTCCCCTACCAGCCTCTGTGGGTCACCTTCCATGGTCTTTGAGGTCTGTGATCAGAAGGTTCCCTAGCAGCATATTTTAGCCTCTCCTTCTGTATTGCATGTAGTCTGTGAGCAGCCGGACTCCTAGCAATGTCTGTACACCTTTCTTTCTGCAATGCATGAGGTCTGTGAGCAGTAGGCCCCTAGCAGCGCATATGAAACTGCCTCTCGTCGCTCCATGTGCTCTTTGCGCCACAAGCCCCACAGCAGTGTCTATGCAGCTTTATTTCTGTACTTCATGTGGTCTGTGAGCATCATGCCACTGGCAGAGTCTTTGCAGCTCTATGAGGTTCATGAGATATGTGAGCAGCAGGTTCTTTAGCAGTATCTATGTCACTCTCTTCACGAGGTCTGGGTGTGGCCCTCCCCCAGTAGTCTCTCTGCAGCTGTCTTTCTATGCTCCTTGAGCTCTGTGTGGCTTGAGAGCAGTAGGTCCCCTTGCACCAGATTTGAAGCCCTCCTCCTGTGTTGCATGAGGTCTATGGGCCAGTAGGCCTCTTACAGCTTCTCTCCTGCTCTTTCTGTGCTCCTCGAGATTTGTGAACAGCAGGCACTCTAACAGTCTGTGCTGCATTCTTTGTGTGCTACACGAGGTGTGTGATAGGTAGGTTCTCTAGCAGTATCTTGGTAGTTACAGGTGAGGGACTGGTATGAGACCGGTGTGCTGAAAAAGACTGAGTTTGCCCTCCCAAAATACAGCCGTACCCTTCATATGAAGCCACAACAGACAAGTATACTTGCGTTAGAGAAATGTCACCATTCTCTGGCCGTATTTATTACACTTCATAGACACGACATTAAAAATTCAACTGTTGTCTTCATAATTCATAACATTTCCATATATATACAAAATTGATACAGTCTTTTACCAACACAACCAATGTCCTGTCCACTTATTCTCACACTCCCTTAGGAGTCATGATTGACCACCTAACGGCTCCTTGTGGCATTGTTTACAAGGCGAACTTTCCACTCACTCAAGATAGAGGGAGCTAGGGCCAATCCAGCATCTGACCCCCAAAAAGAACCATGCCAGAGCAACCCAATGAAGGGACACCCCCTGGCACCCAGTCGGGGAATGAGCCTGAACAACTGGGCCATACCTTGATCCCCTAGCACAGCCACCCCCTCTCCCAAACCTATGGGGCATATCATGGGGTACCCTCTAGGGCCATGGACAATTGCGGTAGTGGATGCCTCCAGCCCTTCACTAGTGACCGTGTTACCCCTGCCCCGGGTTATTCAAAATCAACAACATCTCGAATCTGCCTGGTCTTAGATCTGTGATGCCCCACGTTGGCAACCCGTTTTGTTGTCAAAAACATTAAAATTGGTTGACTAGTAGTGTGGTATAGATGAAGTGGGTCTATGTAGTTTTACGATTGGGAGTAAACAAATGTGGTTTCTGGTCCTCTATGGCTGAATGTTTGAAGCACTTATAAACCGAAGATGTATATATTGAAGTAATTGGATTATAATCAAATGAGAGTGTCAGGTAAAATAACAGCATTGACCAAATACTATAGTGCAAAATATGTATAAAAGAAATTTAACACTGATGTAGTGATATATGTGCTTATTTTTGTTTTTTGTTCTTTACTTTATGCTGTAGGTTTGAAACAAGGTTGATATATGATCACTTTTTTAAAGTAAAGGACAGAAAAAAAGCTAAGGTCCTGAGGAAGGTGGTCCTATTGCGAATGTGCCACTGAAACTCGTTGACGCCCACAATAGAAGTTGTTAGATTTGGAAGAGTCAGCAACAAATTACAGACAGGGAATTCTGACCCGTGCTTTATGCTGTCTACATCCAAAGCCAAACTAACATACTAAAGACATAGTGGATTGTCTTTTTATAGGTCTCCTTTTTGAGTTGTGTTTTTAGATTATTGCATTTCAATATATATGAATTTATGTGTTTTTAATGATGTGATCAAATATATATTGTATATTATATAAATTTGGGAAAGCTTTTTTAGTGATTAAAATATATCTATATTTTGACTAAAATAAGCAGTTGATTTATAAGTGCCTTAATCATTGGTGAGTCCTTTTATGTGTGGTGTACAAGTATGAAAGACTGTTGAGAGTGATCAGGCGAATACAGGTCCTACCCAAAGGGAACATTTCTTTTAACTGGATAGTTATCGGGTGCTCCATCCCTTTGGTAAAAAGAGCACCCTCTCCTTGATTTCAAGGTCAAAAACATTACTCCTTAACCGCCTTCCCTAAAAGATTGTTGAATCTAAAGGGATGGGAAAGTGGGAAAAAGAAATTCCTGTGGTGGGATCTAAGAGCAGCGTGCACCGGCAGTCCCCAGGGGCAGGCGGGCAGTAAGGTGCTCAATAGGCTAAACTAACGCCTTTGAAGCTCTCCTCTGCCCCTGCGAGCTGCCGAGGTAACCCCGCCGCTCTCAGGCTATCATCATTGCCAATCGCTGGAAAGCTTCCCACGAAAATTCAAACAATACGGCCACAGTTAGGCCGCAGTCACCAACCGGCCCGCACCTGTCTTCGGGGCCTGCGAGGGGGTGGGGGTGGCCCCTTGTCCATTTTCACAAGTTCTGGGTGCAGGAGGTCCCCAGCAGCCTCTCTGCAGGCCTCTACTCCTGCTGTGAATGGCAACCTTAACCCAAAGGCCCTTTTCAGGAGGTGTTTTTGAAAGCAGCCCGGCGCGTGGCAAAATATAGTCTCAGCTCCGGGTTCCTTTCGTGTGTGTTTGTGATGCTGTCTCAGCATTGAGGGGCACGAACATACGTCAGAAGCTGGACCGCGTAGCTGTGCTTTCGTGGGGCTCTTGTCTCTTTGGTGCTATGTGGTGCACATTGGCTCTGGGGTTTAGGCCTGTGCAGCTACCTTTTGTGCAAAATGCAAGCTGTGCGCCCCTGTCCTTGTTAAGAAGCACCCTTTCGGGTCTGTTTGTGCCGTGGCCCCTTGTCTCTTAGCGCCTTAACTCGAAGGTCCAAGGACTACATCTGGTCAGAACTACAAGACTTATTATTCCGTAGGTACAACTGCATTTGTTTGATGGTTCTCTAGTTAGGTGTGAGCGCTCGGTTTTGCTCCCAGTCATTATGCAGCGCTTTCTCTGCCTGGCTCTGTACACGTTATCTGCAGTCGTTTTCTTTTCAAATATAAGGTGTGGATGACATGGCCCTGCCAGTGCAGTATATGGAGCCCTCTTCGGATAGTGCTTCTGTATCCTTGCCCCGTCCCTCTCCCGTGCACCATTTCTTGCAGGTTGAGCCCTCCTGTGGACAGAAACTTTTCCCAATGCAAATTGCCAAGAGTGAGCACAGGTGAAAGACGGCACGGCACGTTATAGCTGACCCAGCTGGTACTGCGCTCAGGGTTTTATACTAATGTTCGAATCGACTCTAGCACTTGATCAACAGGGCAACAAGACCGGAGAACATTGAAATGCTGGCGGTTTGTGGGCCGCTCCATGCTGGCTCTGTTTCGGGTGCATATACACCGGTGTTCGTGTCCAATTCGAGCGCCGTCTGAATAAGAGAGACGCGCATGTAGGTCGTATTTAAAGTAAACCTGCTTTAAGTTCCCTTGCTGCAGACAGGCACGCCGTGATAGCAATAAAGATGGACAAGAGAAAGAACATGGCGGCTGACGCCTCTTGTGATGAACTAGAGGAATCTTTAATGTCGCAGATTTCGACTTTGTGTGACAAAAAGACGATGATAGAGCAGGCAGTTTCAGCTGCCTTTAGGGCCAGATAAGGCTTGTTGCCTCCTAAACGTCCTTATGTGGAGTGGTCTGACCCTGACCAGGACCTGCAGAAAGAGGGGGCTGGAATACCTTTCCACACTTTGTATTCCGGAAGTACCGTATTCAGGGGTGCAGAGGAATTTCCTTTGATACTCAAAGTGAATTCTTAAATGGCCAGGCTTAGATTTCGACTTTGTGTGACAAAAAGAACATGATAGAGCAGGCAGTTTCAGCTGCCTTTAGGGCCAGATAAGGCTTGTTGCCTCCTAAACGTCCTTATGTGGAGTGGTCTGACCCTGACCAGGACCTGCAGAAAGAGGGGGCTGGAATACCTTTCCACACTTTGTATTCCGGAAGTACCGTATTCAGGGGTGCAGAGGAATTTCCTTTGATACTCAAAGTGAATTCTTAAATGGCCAGGCTTGGATTTCGACTTTGTGTGACAAAAAGAACATGATAGAGCAGGCAGTTTCAGCTGCCTTTAGGGCCAGATAAGGCTTGTTGCCTCCTAAACGTCCTTATGTGGAGTGGTCTGACCCTGACCAGGACCTGCAGAAAGAGGGGGCTGGAATACCTTTCCACACTTTGTATTCCGGAAGTACCGTATTCAGGGGTGCAGAGGAATTTCCTTTGATACTCAAAGTAAATTCTTAAATGGCCAGGCTTTCCTCCCAATGCACAATTATGGTAGAGGTTTTCTCACTGCCGGATCCAATATATAAAAAAGGGTGGACCTAGCAGTCAACAAGGCATATGCAGCAGCAATTTGTGCATCCACATATACCAATCACACCTTTCAATCCTTGCTGAAGAATGTCTACAAAACTGGCTTAACAGGTTAACTAAGGGACAGATTTTCCAGCCAAGCTGTCAGTGATGGAGCAGCAGGTTCAATATCTCCTATGATTCCCTTGGTGCAGCAGAAGCAATAGTAGGTTCAGCAGTAGTGACCAGGAGACAATTATAAATGAGGGCATGGAAACCTGAAACCTCTCATAAAAGAATTTGTTGTGGCTCCTCCCCTATTTGCGTTCAAAGCTTTTCATTTCGCAGCGTGAGATGCTGGTGAGGAAATCCATGGAGGGCAGAAAATCAATGGCCCAATTAAACTTACATTCAAGGGGAAGTTTTTTTAATGTCTAAAAGAGCCTGTGGCACAGCATTTCTGGTGAAAGGAACAAATCAGCCCTTTTGAAAGAGATGAGGTCAGGAAGTCCCTGCTGGCGACATGGCTACTGCAGTGTCCACTCCTATTCCGCCCCCTTCCAAGGCATGACTGTGCCTTTCAGGATCACCAACTTTCAGTATGGGGAAGATTGAGATATTTTGTAGACAAATGGTCATTGTCGATAACAAACAAGTAAGGGTCCTGGACAATATTTGAGCAGGGCATCGGATTGTTTGTTAGGATATTCCTGGTGATTATTTTCAAGAGTTGCCTCTCCCAAGGAATCCACAGAAAAGCTGTGCTTTGTTGGAGGGAATACACAAATCGATAGAGAAATTAGCAGTTGCCCGAGTCCCACTCTCTCAGACCGGGAAACGGTTTTACTCAGTCCTGTTCCTCGCACAAAAGGCATTGGTCGACTACAGGCCTGTCCTGGATTTGAAAGATGTCAGCAAGCACATCCCTCACATAAAGATCAAAATGATATTGCTGCAAAAGATCTTGGCTTACCTGAGAAAATTAGATTTCCTTGTGACTTTGGACCTGTTAAATGCATATTTACACATACCAGTTTGATAAGCTTCCCAGAAGTACTTTAGGTTCTGCTACTAGAAGAAGACACCTCCAATTTGCTCTTCTGATCCCCAGACCATTCACCACAGGGGCCCTGCAGGGTGTTGTTTTGTTCTTTTTTGTGGCAGAGGTTTTGATGCATGCTTTTTCTCCTGTATCTCTCATTCTGAGTGTTCTCAAGAAACCTCGGGAGGACCAAGCAAACATGATTTTGGTGGTTCCAGGGTGGTGGTGCCATCCATGATTTCCTTTACATGTTCAGTTAGCATTAAGGAAGTGCTGGACTCTTCCACTGGAACCATACCCTTTGAGAGGTATCCCTTTTCCACAGGGGTCCTTAGCTTGCTTCCAGTTGGGGGTCTGGCATTTGAGAGGGTGAACCCTCAGGCGATGTGTTGCTCGACTGTTGTACTAATGCTTATTCAGCAGCCTCACCATCCTGCATCATTAAAATCCTTCTCCTGGCACTGGAGACATTTTGAGAAATGGTGTGAGGAGAAGAAGGTCAATTCTGTCTCAGGGGATCCTGTATTAGTTTTATTCTTTTTAAGTGGTGGCTTACTGTTGGGTTTGACAGTCCCAATCTTAAGTTTGCAATGGCACTATGGGAGCCTTCAGAAATTGTCCTTCAGTGCATTTAGTGCCGTGGGTCACTAGAGTACCGAGGAGCATCCTAAAAAGGCCTGTTATTCATTCACCAGTCCCTTTGTGGGATTTGTCTATGGTTTTGCAGGCGTTACAGAAAGAGCCTTTTGGGGTATTCTATAAGGTGGACCCCAGTTTTTTGCCTTCAAAATTTGTATTTCTAGTGGCTATTTCTTCAGGCAGAAGAATAGGGGAGGTGGGCACCCTGTTAAGTTCAAAACCTTTTTAAACATTCTACACAGACAATGTAGGGTTACTCCCAAGTACTGATTTTGATTCTAAGGTTCCTTCAGCTTTTCACTGCTCTTTTGATCTGGTGTTATCTCAGTATTTTTCGAATCCATCTTCTCCTGAAGAGGAGTTTCTCCATTTGCTCGACGTGAGAAGATTATTGGAAGTTTACTTGCTCAGAACAAAATCTTTTCGTAAATTAGATGTTTGTTTGCATTGGTTGGGGTCATCGACTCTACCACTGCACAACTGGCTGAGGCAATCTATTGTGCTAGCATATGAGAGACAAGGAGGGTCAGTGTCAACCAAGTTCAGGGAAGGTTGATGAGATGGGCCAACATCTTGGACGGTTTTGAATGGGGGATCAAAAATGGAAACATGTAATGCCGCAGACTGGTCTACACCCATATACTTACGAAACATTACAGGCTACATTTGGAGGCGTGGGGTGTAGTCGTTCCTCAACATTTAGCTCAGAGTTTTGGATCGAGTGGCAGAGTAAGAAGAAGTGAATAAACAGTTCTGTGTGTGTGCCGGGTTGGAGTCATTGGCATCCATTACTTGAAGCCAATTGTTGACTTGGGTATAAACACAACCTGTAAGGACTGAGGCAAGGAAGACCGACGAGCAAGTAATGGGCCCGTTACTTGGCAGTATTTTTCATTACTCTGCGCCCTGGTCTTCCTCACCACAGTCCAGGTTTCCCATCCTTCACTTCTCCATTGTGGATTCGGCTTCAAGAGGGATGGACAACTTGGGAATACAGGAAGTGGGGATGGAAGGATTCTGTTTTTATGACCTTAAAAGAAGTGACATAGAGTGGAAGCCGTCATGGTGTGGGAATAATTTACTTTAGCTTGGAGAAAGGTTCTGTCATCAGGAAGAGGATTCTTGAACTGTAAGGGCTGTGGCAAGGAAGCATAGGACTTAGAAGAATGAAGATTACTGATAAGTAACCATGCCATTACGTCTTGTAATGTTGCAAACTACTGTCGTCTGTGTCTATGCTGTTTTCCCAGCACAACACAAATGAAACATCAGCTGCTACTTCTATAGCTCTGCTAATTTATTTCTCATTTTATTGTGCGTAACTCCCTCATCTTCAGTGGTGCATACTGTACCTGGGCTCTACTGTAGCCGCCCCTCCCCCCAGCCCTTACTCTGCAGCTTGACTTCATGATGCACAATGTCTCTAACTGCGGGTTATCTACTCAGCTTTTCATCAATAGGGACCATTGTATATGAGTTCCACAACTTTCACTAGTGAATGGTTCACTGATCACTATTGGAGAAGTGAGCGGATAAGGTACATCGGATTGGGACCCTCTCCTTTGTCTGTGGATCTTTTCTTTGGTGATTCACAGTGTATCTCTTTTCTGGACCCTCTGTTTTTGTCTGTTCAGTATATTAGGTCTGGGTTGACAGCACACCTAAAACAGAAAAAGGGCTTAAGAAGAAGTACTTCTGAAAGACGGGTTTTGACTCTGGCCATGTCCTTGAGTAAATATTTAGACTATGCAGAGGTTGTTTGCTTCAGCTGAAAAAAAGTGCTTGTAGTTTACTTGTTGTTTGTGACATGGAAAATACTTTGCTCAATACAGCTGGACTGAGTTGGTTATGATGACAGGACATTGATCAAGAATGTAGGCCTGACTTTTTATTCTGAAAAGCATATTTTAAAACCGATAGGGATAAAGGGTAGATTGTCATCACACTGTGCTAAAGCTTGAAAACTTGTTACAGGTAATCTTACAGATTCCCATGGTAGACCAGGGCTTTGGTATTGTTTACCCCCGTGACAAACCCTAGAAGAAGACCATTTGCACTTTGGATATATTTTTATGCCTTTTTAGGAAGGGTTGTATAGGGTTATGCCAACTATATTTTTGTACATATTTGTTATTTCACGACTATACCAGTAGTTGATTTGTGGAAAGCTTTTACGAACTACAGCAGTAGGACAAGTTTGGGTACGGTGACAAACCAATGGCAAAGACTATAGGTGTGATGTGTTCATTGGTAAAATTAATGTCAGAGGCTATAGGCCTAATCTTATTATTATGAAAATGAATGACACATGCAGTAGTCCTGGCTACCTTATTGCACAACTCATATGTTAAAGCCAATAGGCCTGTGAGGGTGTATTGTTACTGCACTGTTAAAGCCAGTAGAGCAATGAATCCTTATTGTCTCTAATATTTCACATGGATCCTCACGGATTGCTGTAGTAGGTAAGGGTTTTAGAGTTGGTTTCCCACTCTTGCTTCCCTCTCTGATACATCTGAGGCTGCAATCCCTGTATAAAAGACAGTTCCTAAAGTGCTTATTATTGTCGCATTTGATATCTCTAGTCAAATGTAGTAAGAAAAGGATGTTGCTTCTCAACTATAACAACTTACTACAGTTGAGCTGTGATGTCATAATGCCTACTGCCAGAGCTATCAGCCAAGCGGAAAGCAGGTTATGGAACATAACTGCAGCTGCAGTTTAGCTAACAGAAACTATTGCTTCCTTCTTCTGATCTGTTTTTCCTAAAATGATCAGTACAGAAGATAAATATTGCAACATATTAATTTTTTTACATGGTGAAAGTCATTACAGGAAAGATATAATGCCTAAATGTTTTTGCATATTCTGATCTACAGCAGTTTTTAATCTGACTTTCAATAAACCGATTCTAATTTCATTTAGCAATAAACTGATTTTGGTCTGTTTAAATTCACACTACAGATTCTGCTTTTATTCTTCATATCTGCAAATTTACTATCTCTTTCCCACGAAAAGGCAAGACACCAAAGATTTAAGGGGCTGTGGGTTGGATGATAGTGTGACCATCTATTAATATGTTATAAAATACCTCCTCTCATACATTTAAAGGATATCGCATTTCATCTCGAGGTTCCATGCTCTTACTATTTTTTAAAGTACATTTAGTGGTGCAAAACAATTGTGCATTGCCGCTTTGCTCAAGTTTGCATCGATTCATGTAAGTACTGTATATATAAAGACTAGTCATCCACGACGTCGACCTGGATGACCACGGGCCCCATATCTGCTGGTGCTTAGAGGCAGCCCCTCCATTTATAAATCTCCTTCTTGGCTCTGCAGCAAAAGTTTATCCCGGTCTCCCATAAAGTCATCAAAGGGGATCTGGAGATTACCGGCTCTTACCAATGTCTCTCTATGCACTGAGGCAACCTAGCCCCATAAAGAGACCCTAGTATCTAGTGTGTGCCCAGCCCTGTATTATCCTCAGCAGAGCGGTTTTTAAGTCTAGGCACTCAGTGATCTGGAGGAATACCTGTTAATCTGGTGTGGAGAGTTGTCCAGTATTTAGCAATGCGCAGACAAGCCCACATGATGTGATAGCAGGAACCTCTCGGGTCACCACAGCAGCAGCAGTTCGGTGATTTGGCTTTCCCCATTCTCCACGGATGGTCTGCACTGTAATATGGGCGTTGAAACTATTTGAACTAAATTAGTCTCAGGGTAGCTGGGATGGGCCATCCAGGCCTCAAGCCAGTCATCATCGTCCAGGTCTCCAATGTTTTTTACCCACCTCCCGGGCAGCACGACCACCAGGGGGTCAGGCACGTTGAGTACCAGGGAGTTGTACAATTGTGAGATAACTTCACGATTTAGTGGGTCTAATGCCAGCTTTGTCTCCAGAGGGTTGAAGTCTGGGACTACTCCTAGAGTGTCTCTGTGAGCCTCTAAAGCATGTCTCACTTGCAAGTATTTAAAAAAAATTGAGTGAAGTGTATCTCAAAGTCGGTTTTAAGGTGATTAACGGATACTATATGGTAGGTTCCCTAATGAGGAGATTCTAATGAGGTCCCACCCACAGAAACCCTCAGGCGTGGCACATGTTTTAGCCAGGTACCCCTCCATAGTAGCAAGAGGGCAGTGAGCTTCCCCAGCCATTTAATTGGAGACAGGGAATAGGAGATATCTGGGGTAGAGAGGTGGGGAGGCGGGTACCATAGAGTAAATCAAGTACACCCCAGTTTTTCAATAGTGTGAGTTCCAAGTGGTAAATTGGGTCATGCAGTCTCCAAAGAGCCAGTCTCCAATTGGGACCATCGGGGCTGCCCAATAGTACTGGTGGAGGTCTGCTGTGCTGAGGCCACCCTCGTACATTGGTGCCATGCATTTGGCCGAGGACACTCAAGGTGTTTTGTCTGCTCAGTAAAACCTTGTGGCTGCCGACTGAGTGTCGGGAAAGAAAGTTGGAGGAGTAAGAAGGGATAGTGCTCCATGCAATACTCCAGGGGCAGGGATTGAGGAAAAAGTGAGTGGTGCTCTGTGAAGTCCGGTTCGATGAAAAGCGCGTCAACAATATCAGAAATATGTACATACAACAAATTATTACACTTTTTACCAGCACCGTGGGCCGAGGCTGCGCAGGTAAAACCAATGTTAACCATAGTTTTCTTCTGGCAAGAATTCAACGTGCAAAGCAACACCATTGGCCAGTGTTGTGAATCACAGGCGGTCCGCAGACTGTCACACCTACACACACTCACTCTGCAGGCAGGTCTGTACAGAATGCGCTTGCACACATACGCACTAAGCACCCTAATACAGTGCCCTGATACCCAACATGTCAATTGATAGCCCAATTCAGACCCTGTGGCCCAAGCCTCACTCCACCCTCTGGTTCACCATGACTGTCCCACTCCCACAAATAAAAGATAATCACCCCCCCCCCCCCCACCCAGATACTAGGCTGCACGCGGCTGAAGTCACGCTTAGTCAGGGTCCCAGGGGAGAAGGTGGGGGTTGGCAGCAGGCCTAATTAGAAGGCCGTCGGCAAATGGGGGCTTGGCACCCACTTGGGATGTTCACCCACAGGATGCAGAGCAGAAACTTGCCAAGGGCAACAGTCGGTCACTCAAAAGGGTTCCACAGGGTCTTCCAGCGCCAGCCGGGTTCTTTGCTGCATAGAGGGGTCACTCAGTATCTTGATCACCTTCTGATAACTCACAGAAGACTTCCTTCAACCCAGTTAGTCACTCTCCCTACCCAAGCCAGAGCCGGGTAATACTACCTGGCAACACAATGCCATCAGGGGCTGGGTGAGGAGAGGGCAGTTGGTCTGCCACACTGAGGGCCAAACAAGGAACAATTGATGAATGGGGAGTGAAGCAGGCGAGCCTCTGGGAAGGACAAGGTACACGTTGATCAGTGTTGGACTCAGGCAATCCGGGCACAACATCTGGTGTGCGTTGATATGCGTCGCGCCAGACCGTTCCGGTCATACACAACGAAGAGTTGCAAATTCCATACCGCTCTGAAAATGAGACACAGCACCTGGTGTGTGTTGATACTGGTCGCATCAGGCAATTATGGTCACACACACAGGCGCAACTTCAGCAATGCCTCACGTGGTAGAATAAGGCAATACCAATGGTTATGCGCTCATCACCAAGGGCCACAACCTGTGAATTGGACACCACATACAATGAGCATGCAGTTGGCGTGTCGCACAAGAGTGATGCGGCACAATCGACGAAGCAGGCCACAGGTGAATCTGCACACCACCAAGATGCTTATGCGTGCTGATGTCCCCACGATGCAGGGGCCACACGCCCCAGGGGCGTAACACAGATCCCCGAAGCCCCCGCGGTGCAGGGGGGTCCCCGAGCTGCAGGGGGGCCCCCGAGCTGCAGGGGGTCCCCTCAGCACAGTACTTTCGTCCGAGAGCTCGAGCGGGGGGGCTGCAAGGAGGGTAGAGCGGGTGGACACGTCCTGAAATGAGCCGGGTGGAGAGGACGAGAGGCAGAGACAGATCAGGGGTGAAGCCTTGGAGGGGAGAAAAGGATGGGAAAGTCGGAGAGGGGGGAGGAGGTGATGGTGAAAGAGACAGACTAGGGAGGGTGATCAGTGAACAGAAGGCAGATAAGTGAGGTCCAGAAGAGCATGAAGGAGTTGATGGACGTAGAACGAGAAGGGAAAGAGAGGCGAGGAGAGAGAGGTGGAGAGGAGACAGCAATGCCGAGAGAGAGAGGGAGCGGCCGCCCATTACAGAAGTCACTGTAATTGTATTTATATAGCGCTTACTACTTCTGACAAGGCGCCGAAGGAGGAGATCGGGGGAGAGCGAATAAAAATGGATACTTAGGAAAGATGTGCAGAGAAAATAAAGAGAGTGTTGTAGAAAGGACAGAGAGAGAAATAAAGGTCGACACCCGAGAGCGGATAAAGGAGAAACAGATAGAAGAGTAGCACTGATGAGAGAGTGTACAGGACGAAGAAAGAGATGGGGGAATAAGACTACAGATAGAGGGAATGACATAAAAGACTGCAGGAGCGAGGGCACCAAAGAATTGGGACGGGGAGAGAACAAGGAGGGACTCAGAAAGTGTGAGAGGAAGTGATCGAGAAAAAGACGAGTGAGTACAGGGTGGGTAGAGAAGACGGACTAGAGGGAGTGATGAACAGAGAGAGGCAGCAACAGAGAAAGAGAATGATGGGGACATGAGTGGACATAAGTGATGGAGAAGAGACCTTTGTGTGGTCGAGAACGGAAAGAAAGAGTGCGAGAGATAAAGATAAAAGGGGAAGGACACGACAAAGCAAGAAACAGGGACGAGAGTGAGTGAGTGATAAAAAGGAAGTGATGGAGAGACTCGAAGGAGATGATCTGATGGAGACACACAGGGAGGAGAGTGAGTGATAAAGAGTGAGCGATCAGAGAGACAAAGAGGATATTAAATGATGGAGATACAGGGAGGAGAGAGAGTGAAGAGAGTGAGTGATAGAGAGGAAGTGATGGAGAAAGACACAGAGGAGATTGTCTGATGGTGTCATGCAGGGAGGAGAGTGAGTGATAGAACAACAGAGTGATGGAGGGAGAGAGACAATGTGGATCTTGTATGATGGAGACATACAGGGAGGAGAGTGAGTGATGGAGAATGAGTGATGAGGGAGACAATTAGTATATTATATGATGTAGACACAGGGTGGAGACTGTGTGAAGAGAGGGAGCGGTGAATAGAGATAAGGGCAATATTATATGATGGAGACACACACAAAGGAGAGTGAGTGATAAAGAATGAGTGATGGAGACAGTGAGGATATTGTGTGATGGAGACACACACAGAGGAGAGTGAGTGATAGAGAATGAGTGATGAGCGAGACAAAGAGGATATTATATGATGGAGACACAGGGAGGAGAGTGAGTGATAGAGAGGTAGTGATGGAGACTGACACAGAGGAGAATGTCTGGAGACACGCAGGGAGGAGACTGAGTAACGAGAGGGAGTGATGAATAGAGAGACAACGACAATATTGTGTGATGGGGACACACAGAGAGTGAGTGATAGAGAGGAAGTGATGGAGAGAGACATGAAGAAGATAATCTGATGGAGACACACAGGGAGGAGAGTGAGTGATAGAGAGTGATGGGGAGAGAGAGACCACGAGGATATTGTATGATGGAGACAAACACAGAGGAGAGTGAGTGATAGAGAATGAGTGATGAGAGATACAAAGTGGATATTATATGATGAAGACACAGGGAGGGGAGTGAAGAGAGGAAGAGTTGGAGATACACACAGATGAGATTGTCTGATGGAGACACGCAGGGAGGAGAGTAAGTGGTAGAGCAACAGAGTGAAGGAGGGAGAGAGACAGGTTACTGTGTGATTGAGACACACAGGGAGGAGAGTGAGTGATAGAGAATGAGTGATGAGGGAAACAAAGAAGACATTATATGATTGAGACGCAGGGGGGAGAGGGAGTGATGAATAGAGACAACAACAATATTATATGATTGAGATGCACACAGAGGAGAGTGAGTGATAGAGAATGAGTGATGGAGAGAGACAGGATATTGTGTGATGGAGACACAAACAGAAGAGAGTGAGTGATAGAGAGGAAGTGGTGGAGAGAGACTCGAAGGGCATAATCTGTCACCTGAACCCACAAACCACAACCCTTAAAGAAGCACCGATAGCCTCGGAAGCAGACCTGCGGACAGTGGAGTAGGCAGACCTTTTGCCTACTTCCCCTCCCCCCCCAGACATGTACCCTGTGGAAGTCCTACATGAAGAGGTCAACCGGAGGGGCCCCTTTCACATATCATTCAGGGGGGCCCCCTCAAGTGTCGTTATGCCACTGACACGCCCTAGATGCGGACACGATTTTTGGGTCTCTGCACCAGGCAATCCAGTCTCTAGGCACAATTCTTAGCACGATTCTCGCACCGCTATACCAGTTGGGATCAAGCAGAGGATGTGGGCACAAAAGAGGGCACCGCTCCCCAGGTGTCACAAGTAGATGGTGTGGGTCTCTCATAGGAGATTTTGTATATCCCTGATACCTCTGAAAGAACAGGGGGCAAGCCAACAAGCCCTTGGAGAGCACACTTCAGGGTGCCACACAGCAGCAGGTAGTCAGACAGGCCAACCACTATTCAGGAAAGGCGCGTGGTCCCTTTCAATGGCAGTTATCCTCCCTGTGCATAACAGATTCCTCTGGCAGTGTGCACCACGCAGTTCCAGGTTCTCCGGTCCCATGACCCTACAAGTGTATCTCTGCCCTGCTGAAGTATGGCATCAGTAGTTATACTATAGTGTGCCTTTGAAGTTGATGGTGGTTCAAAGGGTCTTCCTTTGAATCACATATGTCTCCCCTACATTTCAGGCCCGTCTGCCATGAGGCTGTGGAATTTAATCTTTAGTGGGGCCATTATCTGGCTCCAGAGGCCAAGTGTCAAAACCTCTCCCTCCTATCTAGCCAGGCCCACAAATGGCCGAGGTTTGTTGATCCATTTGAATGGCCAGTGTTATTTAGCTGTTGCTAGTAAATGCCCAGATGTGCTCCTCCAGCCTCCAGTGTGGACAGGAGCCCAGCTAGAAGGCACACAAAGAGTTTTAGAGCAGACTAATGCACACTTTCTAGGAGAGGCATTTATTAGCTTGTAATGACAAAACCTTCTTTACCACAGGAATAGGTTTGTCATTGTGAACCCAATGATAGGAAACATTATGAGGCTGATCCCCTGAAATCCACCATCGCAGATTGTTGTAATTTCAACTCTTTCCCCATGTCAACCTGTGGGATGAGCAAACCTCATGGGTAGTGAAAACACACATGGTTATTCCTCACTACCTGGGCAGGAACACGTGTTTACCTGCCCAGACTTTAACCTACCACCTGCTACATCCATTAAGACGTACCCTCGGGGTGCTCTAGTGGTAGTCAAAGGTCCTCTCAGGATGGTTAGTGATTTAAAAATGCCAACTTGAGCAGAAGCGCAATTGCGCACACACAGACCTACAATGGCAGGCTGGGCACATGTTTAGAAACACCATAGGTGCAAATGCGCACATAGGGCCTGCATTGGCCGTCTGGACACATTGTTAAGCACATCATTGGTGCAAGTGTGCAGACCTGCCTGCAATGGCAGGCTGGACACCTGTGTTACACACATCAGTTCAGCACCACTTCCTAACATGTGTAGGAAGGGCGCGCGCACTGCCACTCTGCACTTACAGCTGGAAAGTGCCCCAAAGCCCCAAGGCCTCTACAAGAGAATCAGCAAAACCCTGGAGGAATAAGCAAAAAGTTTAGAGAAATCCTACCTGAAGAGTATCGGGGCTAACAAGTGTGTGTGAGTGACTGGGCACGCGCTGTTGAAGCTGTTGCACCCAGACTCTCTTTTCATGCTGCCCCCTTGATGTTAGCTGTGACGTCCTCGCTCTCTTCTTTTATGATGCACATGGCATACTAGCTGTAGAGCACCATACATGTGACAGCAACTTTCTCCTTTCATGGTGTATTTAGGAAGGGAGCTGTGGGGCTTCTATCTGTAACGTCAATGCCACCTAACGATGCATGCAGTTTATGAGCTCTGCAGTCTCTTTTTGTGTTGCACTGTTTATGAGCTAGTGGAATTCTGCACGTAACAGCCAAGTTCTGTTTTCATGGTGTACACATTACGAAAGTTTTGTGTGTTCTGTGCAAGCTCTATATTCCTGGCAAACATTGTACGTGGGCTATTGGGCTCAGGTCTGTAAAATGTAAGCTCCCCCTTCAAGGTACTTGCAGTATATCTTGTATTGGGCTTCTGCGTTAAATAGGCAAGGCCTCAGGGCCGGTCTGGGACCCAAAACCGGCCCCGGCAAAGTGCTCGGCCGCCGCCCCACCCTCCCCCCCAGGGGTTGGGGGTGCCGCCGAGCTCTTTGAAAGGGCCGGTTTTCAGCCGATTTTGTTACAGGGCAGATTTTTCTGCAAAAACGGCCCAGTAACAAAAACGGCCCCCAGGGGCCCAAAACCGGCCCCCACCCGTGCGGTGCACCGGGGGATTGCCCACTACGGCCAGTCCGGCCCTGCAAGGCCTCCTTTATAGTGCATGTAGCCTACAAACAGTAGTTTTTTTTTCGTATCTTGTGGCTTTCTTCGTACGGCACATCGGATATCTGTACTGGAAACACTGTTCCAATATCTATGCAGCTCTGTTTTGATTGTCAGTAGGAGCAAGTCATACTTCGGTGTTCTATTGCAAGCTTTATGTTTGTACAGACCTGGCTGATGCACTTTTTTTTCTTTTTTTTTAATTGAGCTCCAGAATACAGTTACAAATATATCGATGCACCCAATTTCAGAAATATTATACATGCACAAGCCATCCATAAATACAACATACATAGTCAAAAAATCGAAATTACAACCCAGAATATGAGGAGGAATAATAATAAAAGCTAAAAGAACACACGGGATAAAAGTCAGGAATTAAGCATAGTCAAGTAACTAAAGTGCATATGGAGCAAGATGTGCAAAATAGCAGTATGGCAATCGAACCATCTGCTCTGCTTCTTAATTTTACTCAAAATACTATTGCCATAATTTTTCAAATTTATTAATCCCTCCATTGCAGATTGCATAAAACCTTTTGTTGTTTCTAACTTGCCTCAATTTTCGTACCCAATGCCGAATTGTTGAAACCTTTTGGAATTGCCATTTTTTAAAGCAGGAGGGGTTCTGGCAACCGCCATTGTAATATAAACTAATCTGGCCAACTAGGTCGAGAGATGGATCATATCCCAATACTTTAAGCCAAGTGCTGGAGACCAATCCAATTTGCAATTGAGTCTCCAAATATAGGAATACATCATTCCAGAACCCCTGGATAAAATGGCACTGATCAATGATGTGAACCCAATTGGCTGCTGGTCCATCTAGGCACATAAAGCAATAACTCGGCACGTTGGTATTAACTTGTAAAAGAAATTGTGGGGTTCTGTATATAGCCATTTATTGAAGAATAACATCCGATGTCAATTGGCTCCTCTTAACGCGCCAAAGTTAAGTTTGTTAACTATCCCACATCCTAGCTGTTAGTTCCAAACCCTCCTATTTTCCCCGTTTATCGATTGCCTTCTGGGTGAGATCCGGACTTTTTATAGAGGCCAACGTTTTTTTTCTATTCCTCAGGGTTTTTATCATTATCGGCTTCAAATAATGCCAGAACAATATTTTTACTCGAAATTATTTGGCTCAGATCCAGATAACTGAGAAATGTATATAATATTCTGTAAGAGACAAGAAGAAAAAAGTATTTTGAATTAGCTCATGAATTTCAGAAATATTTTGCCATCTTCCCATCCGAAGGAAGTCTAATATTTTTCTAAATCCTGCTTTGGCCCATTTTTGGACTGTTTCCAATGTTAATTTATTTCCTGATGTTATGACAAGTTCTGACAGAGGTGTTGCAACATTAATATGGGGAATAGCATATCTTCTAAAAAGAATCCCTGCGTTTTTGAAGAAACTACTGCATGCTCTTATATCAGACTTTTTAGGTGATGTCATGATTTTTACCACATTGCCTATATGGTATTCTGCACAAACCAACTGCATAAAATAATTAAAAAATTATCCTATATGGGGCTTTTCCTTAAACCAAGACATGTGCTGTGCAAAATAGGCAAAATAATAATCCCAGAGGTTGAGGAATGCCATCCCACCTTTCTCCAAGTGCTTAGTGCAATTCTAGCGACTTGTTTTGCCAAATGAAAGACGTAAACATGGACTCTACCTTTTAAAAAAAGGCGGAGAATAGAAAATTAAACAACAGAAGTACGACATCTCAATCAAGAAGACCCGACCCAAAACGGTAATTCCAGCGTGAGAATAGGTCTTGTATTTTAGAAGCAATGGAGAGAAATTGAGATCATATAGATCCTCCATCTATGATGAAAAATCTATCCCTAAATATCTTTTGGGGTGCAAATTAACACATAGGTTGATATCTGGGTGTAAAACATCCAGATTACACCCACATCGTATTATTTCAGTTTTCTTTTTATTCATTTTATAACCTCCCAATTCTTCAAATTGTGCAAACGTCTCGAATACCTTCTCCTGAATGCCCTGACTACAATCGAGAATTAAGATAATATCGTCAGCATAAAGTTTTATCTCCCCCATCGATGGCAAAGGGGGGTTGAATATTAATGTTTTCTTTAATTGCACTTGCCAGTGGTACAATAAAAAAGGCAAATAGTATAGGGGAGAGCGGGCAGCCCTGTCGGGTTCTACACAGGACGTTTATTTTCCCCGCTTTTATTGTGTTGATGATTATACTGGCGTCTGCATTGCGGTACATCCTTTGTATCAACCCTGTTATCTGGGATGGTATCCCGAATCTAGATACTATCGGAAATAGCATTTCCCAGACCACGAGGTTGAATGTTTTCTCTGCATGTAGCAGAAGCACTAGGGTGGGCGTGTTGTTAGCCGCAAAATAATTCAGAGCTTAGGCCAGATAGTGAGTGTTTGTCCCCAGCTGCCCCTCAGCCATAAAATCATTCTGGTCTGCATGGATTAATTTTAATGCAATTAAATTAAATCTATTAGATAAAAGTTTTGTGATGATTTTATAGTCAGTATTTAATAATGTGATTGGATGACACGAGTTGGGGTCCTCAGCATCCCTCCCCATTTTTAAAAAACTAACCACATTCCTCTTATTACATGACGCCGCTATAGGGCCACCCTCTATTGGCTACCAGTAAAAAATATTCTATTAAGACTTCCAAAATTATTTTTTTGAATTCATCTGGAAAACCGTCTAGACCACAGGCTTTCCATTCGGAAGATTCCTAATGACCTCTGCCAATTCTTCTGTAGAAAAGGGATGAGTAATATTCGTCCTTTCTGCTTCAGATAGCACCAAGATATTCTGTTCCAAAAGAAAGTTCTCAAGGGACTCTTTATCAATTAGTTTATTTTGTGCATATATTTGTCAATAATGTTCTAGTATAATTTCGCCCACCCTCCCTGGGTCCTTACTCCGAATGTCGTTAGTGGGACATTTCAGTATTTCCGATTATTAGCCGCTTGCATCGCAAGTCTGCCAAGCTAAAAACTTCCCTGCGAGATTACTTTTCTCGTATATTTTTTGCGTATTTGCTCGATGTATTGTTTCACATTTTGCATAGTATGCTTCGCGCCTGTTTTAACCTATCAAGTTTTCTTTTATTTGACACAGATGGATTCCTTAAAGAGCTTTCATAGCTTTGCTGCACATTTCTGTCTAGCATATCCTTGTGTAATTGTTTTTTTAATGTTGTCCTCATCCTTACCAATCCCCAACCCGCGCATGGCAGATTTTAAGGTATCCCATATAATGCTTGGAGAAGTAGTCTCATGATTTATTACCAGAAATTCCTTAATCAAATTTTTACAAAATTGCACCCACTCTTCATCCTGCAAGTATTGCTTATTAAAAACCCACCGCCTAGGATATACTAAGGCTTTCCCTATCTCAAACTCTATAGCAATCATTGCATGGTCTGAGAAGGCATTAGGTAAAATTCGCTGGGTATTAAATACAAAAGCTTTTGAGAGTAGGAAAAAGTCACTGTGTGATGCACTCTTGTGTATTTTTTTGGTGGCTCCTTATCTCATACTGTCTGTAGCTCTGCACTGAGGGTGCCTAAGGGACCCATCTCCCCCCAGAGCTGTGCAGCTGTGTTCATGTTGAACTCCTACCCCGTTCTGTGCAGTTCTGCTTGAATGGAGCGCAGCAAACCCACTTAGCAATGCCTGCGTAACTTCTTTGATTTAATGGAGCACAAGTCTCCCCTTAGTCACGTCAGTGTAGCTCTGCTTTTAGTGTTCACTGGGGACCCCTCAAGAAATGCATGTGCTGTGCTTCAGCGGTGCATGGAGGACATCTCTAGGCATGTCTGTGGAGGTGTGCTTTAGGGTTGGACTTCCTTACCCATGTCCGTGGTGCCGTGTTTAAGGGTGTAAGAAGGACATGAAACACATGTGTCCATGTATGTCTAACTATGTTTCAAGTGTGCATAGGGGATACCTCCTCTACTATTGTCTGTGCTGCTATATGTGGCTGGTGCCTGGATGCTGTTTTACCAGTCAACTCTACTACTAAGGTACAAATGGGAGGCAGCTACATAACACTACTCTGCTTCGAGAGTGCTTGCAGGACCCTTCTACTCTGTGCAGCTCTGCTTCACAGGTGAGTGTGGGACCTCTCTACCTTGTCTCTGCAGCTCTGCATTCTTCGAGAGTAAATGTGGAACCTCTCTACGCATGTTTGTGGTGCATGTGGACGTTCTCAGTCCATGCTACTGCAGCTCTGCTTCTATGCTGCATGTGGGACCACTAATGCCATGTTTGCGCAGCTCTGTTTCGAAGGCGAATATGGGAACTTTCTGTAGCTTGGGACCTTTCTACCCATGTCTACTACTTTGCTTTAAGGGTGTATGTGTGTGCACTCTCTCCACATATCTGTAGCTCTGCTTTAAGGGTACATGTGGGATCTTTTTACACGTCTTTGCTGCTTTCCTTCAGCAATAGATGTGAAATCCATCTACAAATGTATGTGCAACTCTGCTTTACCTTACACATGAGACCCCTCTGTACATGTCTGTTAAGCTCTCCTTCTAGGGTGTGCAAGGGTCTTCTTTACATGTCTGTGCAGCGCTGTTTCGAGGGATCTTGTGGGACCTCTCTACTCACGCCTTTGCAACTCTCTCTCGGCGGTGCATGGGAGACCTCTCTATGCATCTATGTGCTGCTCTACTTAGGGGATACATATTAGCTCTCTCTACCCATGTCTGTGCTGTTCTGATTCGAGGGTGAATGTGGGGACTTTCTACCCATGTCTCTGTAGCTCTGCTTCAAGGTTGCCTGTGGAGTCCCTCTACTCTTGTCCCTTCCGTTGTGTTTTGAGGGTGTTTGGAGATTTCTCTGCCCATATATCTGCAGCTCAGCTTTGAGGGGCCACGTGGGACCACACTAACCGTGCCTATACAGCTTTTTCGATAATGAATCTGGGAACTCTATCAATTTCTGTGCAGATCTGCTTCAAGAGTGAGTGTGAGAGCGCTACCCTTGTCTGCTCAGCTTTAATGGGGGAAAGTGGGACTACTCTACACATGTCTGTGCAACTCTCTTTTTCAAGGGTGAGTATGGGCTTCTCCATCCATTTCTGTGCAACTGTGCTTCCAGGCTGAATGTGGGACCCCTCTTCATATGTCTGTGCAGTTCTGCTCCTTGAGTGAATGTAGGACCTCTTTACCCATGTCTGTGCAGCACTGCTACTAGGGTGAGTGTGGGAACTCTCCAACTATGTCTGTGCAGCTATGTGCCAAATGTATATGTCGGATATCTCTACTCACGTCTCTGCTGTTCTACTTCAAGGTCTCATGCAGCAACTCTACCCATGTCTGTGCAGATGTGCTTCGAGGGTGCATGGGAGTCCCAATACCAATATATCACCAGCTTTGTGTTGAGCGTGATAGTGGGACCCCTCTTCCAAATTGTTATAAGCTGTGCTTCGAGGGTGACTTTAGGGCTTCCTCACAGATGTCTCTGCCACTCTCCTTCGGTGGTGAATGTGTGACCTTCCAACCCATATCAGTGCAGCTTTGCTTTGAGGGTGTATGGGGAACTCCTCTACCCATATCTTCTGTAGTTTTGTTAGTTTATTTGGGCAGCAGTAGACCACACATATTACTTTGCTGGTTTCATAATATAAATCATTGAGGTAGCCACATGAAGACCAACACGAGCCAGTGCAGAGAGATAAAACTTGCAGGATTTCGTGAGCTTTCAAGAGATGGGTTTCAGGGTGCGAGAAAGCATTTTCCACAGTCAAGGGACGGGGACCAGGATTACATGACGTCCCTTGTGTTTCCTTTGAACCATGGAGCAGATAAGAGAACCAAGCTGGTTGAGCGTAGCAAGCAACGTGCAGTGCAATGAATTTACCTGATAATGCATGAGGTGAGCATCCAAATAGGGCAATAGTGCAAGGGGATCCCAATTTCCTGTGTTTTTGTAAGTATGCTGCATAGACACCTCGAGGTTTATGTAGTTGTACTTCTGCAGCTATGCAGCTCTAAGGTTCTAGTTCTATATTTTCTCCCAAACGTACATGTGTTCTGCTGTGAATAAGGGGATATTCTGTAATCTCAGTTTTTGATCCACTGCCTGTGTAGTCCTGTTTTTTTGGGTCTGGTCTGACTTCATAGATGTAGGCCCCCTTCCTTGTACATCTTGCCTGAGCGGCAGATTTATCTTTTTGCACATTAGAAATGTTAAACATAACCATAGTTCTGTAGATCCTGGTTGTTGATCTGAATGCTCATGTAGGTTCATAATTAGTCTGCAGTGTGCTTCTTCATGCAAAATTCAGAAGCAACAAAGTCAAGCCTGTCTATCCTCGTCTGTGCTGCTTTCAATGCAAGACTCTTTCTGAATTCTAGACAAAGGTAGACTATAGGGTAATCCTGCCTCCATTAGTAAACCCCTGTTATTGTTCTGTTATAGCTGCAAATAACAAAATGCGATCCATTCATACCATCCACGTTAATCTGAATCCGGAATTTGATCTTCAGATATGTCACTTCTATTACATCTGAATGCCTCAAATTCAATACAAGAAAGCACCTTCACTTCCATAAGTATATTTTTCCTGATCAAGATCCCTAATCAGCTTTCCAGTGCCCAAAACACAGTGACGCCTATTTTCACATCTACTTGGATAAACCCAATACTTCATGAACATTTTGTGGATGCTTTGTCTCCAAAAGATTTCTATTCTCCCTATGCCGTATGTGCTAATGGACTACCAGTTACTCCAGTATTGGAATTTTCATAGATTCACATGCTTGAATCGTTCCCCGTCATCGAGATGGGAGTCCCATGGTACACTAAAATAGCTATGCAATGTTAAACATGGATTAGAAAGGCCTTAGGCCCTTTCATTTTGTAACATATCATAGTCTTTTTTTTAAAAAGAGACCAAAGTTAGGTTTCAACCAATCAGGTTGCCTAGCTCTCTAGAACACTCCTGTGAGAAGCTCCATTTGCTCAGATTTCTACAGCACTTCGTGCTAGGGAGTCTTCCCTGAGCTTTGCTCTGTTATCTTGGTTCTACAACTTTTCAAGGATTAAAAACCCTTTACTGCTTCAGAGAATATACAATTGCACTTTGACATCTACTTGGGTCTGTATTTCTGCCTTTTTTCCGTCTGACTTTGTCATGTCAGATAAGGAAAAGATGGTCCTTTTCAGAGCCTGTAGTGCCAGATACTAAAAGAAATGCTTTATTCAGATGATCCTCATCAGGACTGTATTTATTGCCTTTATCCACATCATAAGGCCAAGGATTGTAAGGTATGTCATACATTTTCCACCAAGACTCGGAAAGACCATGAGGGGCGGCTGCTAATATGGCTAAAGAAGCTTAAAACAAGGAAAGAGCCAGTATCTAGTGATGACTGAGGATTCATCATAATTCTCCAGATGATCTCTTAAAAGAGAAAGATCATCCCATTCTCACTTCTCTCTAGAGAGCCTAAGAAACCCTCAAAAAAGACCACTGATGGGTCGTACAGGGGGTGCAGTCCTTCAAGATCTCCTCATGAAAGGCGACAGGAGAAACAAGCATTTGCAATACAATAGGTCTCATTTGCAAGAGTTTAAGGTATTGGCATTTTACAAATGACAATGCCTTTTATTTATCTGTTTTGCTAATTAACACATAAATAAAAGTAATTGTCATATACAATGGCAATAGATCAAACCTGGTAAATGCGAGACCTATTCAAAGAAGCGTCCTCCATTGTCCAGGGTTACTCGCAAAGTGAAAGCACGCAAATGTTGCAGGAAAGTATGCCGTGCCTGTAGTAGGAGAAACTCATTAAAGAAAATAGTGCTTACAGACTAAAAAAGACGTACCGTGTAACAACGGAAGTAAAAGGGCCAGCCCTCATGGGAGGTTACAAATGAAGAAAAGGCAGTACTAAGGAGGGTCTAACAAGCCTATTAACGATTCAGAAGCCAGCATTTTCAAAGGACAATGACACAAGCCAATGACAATATGGGTGGAGAGTGGTCGGGGCTTCTATTCCATACTCCAGTACAGCATGCCGCAGAGCAGCACATGTGTTACCCAGGCTGGACCTAAAATAGAACTAAAATAGATCTTTCTAAGATCAGAAAAAGCAATGTTTGAGCCTCCTACACCACCTACTAAGGTACCGCTCTCTTTCAAAAAACCTTCAGTGCCATCCCCTGTAAAAATGTTTAGGAGCATCTCCCCGTTGATGAGAATATCATCGTTTGCATTGCAGACAGCGAAGACAGGCACGGCAACATTGACAACAGCTGCCTTTACCTACACAATCTACAGTGGTACCTGCTTCGATGACGACATCCTCGCAGACAATCTTAGTCTCTAGACAATCAATGCTGAAAATTTCCATGACTTCTTCGTCGACATTGGTGAAAACAACTCTTCTATTGGCTATTCCGATGATAACAAAGTCGATGACACCCATTCCGTTGGCAGAAATCTCTTTCGCGTCGTCAACGCTTAAACCCTTGTCGATGTCCCCATTGACGATGCCAGCTACGATACCTTCTATGAGAAAAAGGAGGGAAAAAACTGAAAAACATGACAACATAAGGCATTTGACCCCTGAACACAACTCCCCAAAAAAGGTGTCACCAATGCTGCCAACCCATCTGTTGGAAGAAGAGGACTCAAATTATCACTGTCCATTTGGGGTTGCGCACAGCCCATCGCAACTCCATCTCAAGTGCCAGGAAGATGATTTACAAGGAGGAAAAATATGAGGAACAGGCCTATTATGCCTCTCAGGAGCAATACACCATCAATACCAGGAGGAAATGGTATGCTTGCCTTCTTTATTGGCGACTGACTTGCAGTGTATGCTCGCAGATTACAAACAGCGTTTCCCTCCAACTTCTACGATCCCAACACCGCTTTCCTCACCTGCAAAATCTCCACCCGTGCAGCCTTCTACTCCACCGCAAAGGCCTCCTACTTCAGTAAGACATACTCCGGAAGCAACTCTTCTCCAAGACCCTGCATTTTCCGATGAGGATAGAGAGGAGGGTGAGTTTTGCGAAGCCCATACAGAATGGATGATTATTTGATACCTACGCCATCATTGTCCTCATCAACTACTGTGGATTCTCCTTCTGAGGACATTGGTGAGTTTTCACAACCTGCTCGAAAGGGCTGCAAAAAGATTTGACTTGCCCATGTCCAATAAGCACATGGACTGCTTTCTTTATGATTTTAAGGAGCCATTTAGAAAGAGTGTACAAGCGATGCCCATTGTGAGCTAAATATGGGAAGAGGGCTTAAAAGTCATGAAGACCTCAGCCACTGTTACTGCGGTCCTTCCCTACCTACTTAAAAAAATATAAGGCTACAAAGGATGCTCCTCCATATTTGATCGGCCACCGGAAGCCGGATTCTATCATTACACAGGCAGCTCAGCGTAGATCAAAGAAACAAGTGGTACCAATAACTGCGCTTCCTGACAAGGAAGGTCGGCTCCTTGGTAATATCAGGAAGAGGTTTTCATCTATGTCGGCACTTACAGTTAGGACAGCAAATTCCCTTGCTGTTATTGGACGTTATGACCGCCAAATGTGGTCCGACATCACCTCATATCTGGACAAACTCCCGGAGGATATTAAACAGGAGGCCAAAAAGGTTCTACAGAAAGGAGAAAACACATCATCAGAGGTAAGAGACTGCCATGAATATTTCTACCACCGCAGTCAGACAATTTGCGAGTGTTGCGGTGCTACAAAGGCAGGGCTGACTCAAACCTACCTTGTTTAGGCCGGAGGTCTAAAATAAAATACCGGATATGCCTTTCGACGGGGAACCCCTTTTCGGCAAGCACGTTAACGAAGCTCTCCAAACAATTAAGACCGACACAGATACAGTAAAATCATTAGTGACGCTTCAATATAGAAATGTGCCCTTTCGGGGTGCCGGAGGAAGGGGTCTTCCCTCCTACAGGGAGGTTATCAGCAATATTTTTCCCTTCATATACATCTTCCTCACAGCAATTTGGTCCCCAGTACTCAGCGCCAATCACCACAAGCAGCCTACAATAGGCTTGCACCAAGAGGTAGAGAATGACGCCAAGGAAAGGAGACAGGCCGTCACCAATGACTGCTTATAGGCTTCGGCTATTCTTCCTTTCTCATCACCCAATCTAAGAGGCATAATATCC
Source organism: Triturus cristatus (assembly GCF_964204655.1). Classification (NCBI taxonomy): domain Eukaryota; kingdom Metazoa; phylum Chordata; class Amphibia; order Caudata; family Salamandridae; genus Triturus; species Triturus cristatus. Next base: position 265,310,784 of record NC_140590.1, read on the forward strand.
AGCTATCTTCATCGCTGGCAAGACATAACTACAGACCAATGGGTCCTAAACCTTATTTAATTAGGCCATACACTAGAATTTATTTAACCCCTCCACCCACCCCACCTCAACCCTCTACTCTGAAACATCTACACCTTCTCAAGTTAGAGGTCATCTCAAAGCACAAGAAAGGGGTGATAGAAAGAGTTCCTGCATCACAAAAGGGGAAAGGATACTATTCCCGTTTCTTTTTGATCCGCAAAAAGCTCAAAGAATAGCGATTAATTCTGGAGCCCAGAAATCTCAACACCAATCTCAGAAAACAATACTTGCAGATGGAAACATTGCAAGACATCCTATTACTCCTGAATCAAGGGGATTATATGAAAACACTTCGACCTTCAGGATGCGTATTTTTTCACATTCCCATCCATCCATCCCTCAGGAAGTTTCTACGATTTACATTAGCCGGGAGCCATTACCAGTTCAGGGTACTTCTTTTTGGCCATAAGTCAGCCCTCAAAATATTCACAAAGTGCTTAGCACTGGTGGAAGCTTTCTTGAGAAAAGAAAACATAGAGTATTCCCGTATTTAGACGGCCTGTTAGTCAAGGCACCGTCCAGTCACACAGCGCAGACATTAACAGCTGCCTGTACAACCCTGTTCAGTGAGATTGGCCTTACCCTGAACCCAAGGAAATCAGTCTTGTACCCATCAAGGAAAATCACATTCCTAGGAGCGTCGTGCGATACTACGCTCAACAAAGCATATCCTATAGTGGAGAGGCAATTGAAACTAAAATCCTTAGCAGAATTCATATGAACAAAAGAGTCTCTTTCAGTTCGCCTTTACACATCTATTTTGGGGATGATGTCATCATGCATTCCCCTAATTCTGTTCTACTGCCTAAGAATGCATTGGCTCCAGGAGGAATTAGACATGCAGTGGCTACACACACCTGGCTACACTCTATCATAGTGGACGAAACAGGCAAATCTGTCAGTCGGCCTGTCTTTCCTAAGTGTACCTTCTCTACTGGTCATAACAACCAACGTCTTCCTGGAAGTATGGAAGGTATTCCTTCAAGACCCTCATCTGCACTTTCATATCAATCTGCTGGAGCTGAAGGTAGTGCATCAAGACTTGCAGGCTTTTCTTCAAAAGATACGGACCTCCGCGATGCTTATCTGAATGCACAGTACGAGCACGATACACTACTTCAACAAGCAGTGAGTTATGAGGTCACTTCTCCTCTCCCAAGAGGCACAGTGTTTCTCTGAGTGGTCGATGCGCCACAAAGTGCGCCTGCGGGCCACATGTCCCCAGAAAGCAGAACACAATAGCAGACACTCTCAGCAGGCTGAGATCAACCTGCCATAAATGGGAACTGGATCAAAAAAAAATTCTCAACGGCATCTTCCTTCAGTGGGGCAAGCCATACCTCGACATCTTTGTAACCCCCCAAAACAAGAAATGCCAGTTCTTCGCAAGTTGGCATCACCGCCAAGGATCATGGGGGAATGCATTTTCAAAGGCATGGTCTGGCATCTTTGCTTGTGCCTTTCCTCCTACTCCTCTCTCCCCATGGGTCCTCATGAAGAAAAAGGCTGAACTGTGCACGATGATCCTCCTAGCCCCGACCTGGCCACATCAACATTGGTTTGCGGAGCTCCTTCTTCTCTCTGAGAAACCTCACATCCAGTTGAAGCGTAAAGCATCTCTTCTAACAATGTCTCTGGGGTTGATGTTGCATCCGGATCCCAGATCCCTTACTTATCGGTATCGGCATGGCTCCTGAGCACAATGGGTTTGCCTATCTAAGCATTTCTTCAGACAAGTACTGTCTAGAGCCTGTGCAGAGACTACAAGCAAAACCTATCACCTTAAATGGAAGCATTTTTGCATATGGTGCCAGCAAGCTAATGTGCACCCATTCTCCACTTCGCTTGAAGAGATTCTTTCTTATCATCTGCACTTAGCGAGATCAGGATTGGCTCACACTTCCATCAAGATCCACTTGGCGGCCATATCCCGATTAAGGAGATCACCCACTTCGCAGTCATTATGGTCTGCTAGAATAGTTAAACAATTCCTCAAAGGATTATTTAGAGTGTTTCTACCAGTAATAGCTCCTTCTCCACTCTTGCAATTGAATATTGTGCTCTCACAGCTTACAAAACACCTGTTTGAGCCCATTCACAAAGAAGATCTAAAATACATTTTCTGGAAGGTTGCTCTCCACGTAGCTTTAAGGTCTGCCAGATGAGTTAGCGAAATTCAAGCCCTCACCATTACCTGCAATTTCGGGACTATAGAGTGGTTCTTTGCACAAATCCAAAGTTCATTTATAAAGTCGTTTCAGACTTTTATCTTAATGAGGCTCTTATCCTGCGAACATTTTTTCCAGCTTCTGCAACCCTATCCTTCATTCTTTGCACATTAAGAGGTGTTTGAAATTTTATCTAAACAAAACCATTGGGTTTTCGCAAGTCTAATCAACTAGTCGTGAGTTACAGCACACCATGGAAAGGTTATCCTTTCTAAGTAAAGCATTGCTAAGTGGATATCCAGTGCAATTCACTACTGTCATCAAGCGGAAGGCAAACTGTTGTAGACGTCAGTGCACACCCACTCTACAATAGCTATAACTGCTTTGATTGTGTTGTTTGCTGCTGTGTCACTTCAGGATATCTGCCAGGCTGCTACCTGAAAAAATACACACACATTTACCAGATATTACTGTTTGCTAACTGTGGTTCGCAGCAATACGGCAGTGGGGCAGGCAGTCCTGTGACATCTTTTTCAGTGGGGGTGAGCTGTCTCCTCCTCACCATTCTTTATTGGTTCTGCACATTTTTACTCTTTGCATTCTATAATTCCATACTTGTTTACAGCGGTTGATATATATGTATTTATGGAACTTTCGGGCCCTTGTTTTTCATCACAATATATGTGTATGTATAAGTATATATGTTTATATTTCTGCAACTGTATTCTTTGCATTTCTATTTTAAAATGTGCTTCATAACTGCTTTATAATCTGATTCAAGCATGTGAATCTATGAAAGTTTCAATACCGGAGTAAGAAAATAAGTTACTTACCTGTAACTGTAGTTCTCCAGTATTGGAATATTTCATAGTTTCACATGTGACCCACCCTCCTCCCCTGAGTAAGCTAATTTTTCTCTCTTTTTTGAGGTGCATCCCTCACACTTGTGCTTTAAAAATCTGAGGGAATGGAGCTTCTCACAGGGGGGTTTTAGAAGGCAGGGCAAACTATTGGTTGAAACCTAACTTTGGTCTCCTTTATAAAAAAAAGATTATGATATGTTACAAAATGAAAGGGCCTCGGACCTTTCTGGTCTATGTTTAACATTGCATAGCTATTTTAGTGTACCGTGGGACTCCCATCTCGACGACAGGCAATGATTCAAGCATTTGAATCTATGAAACATTCTAATACTTTAGAACTATAGTTACAGGTAAGTAACTTATTTTCTTAGATACATGTACAGTATTGTAAAGTTTGTGTGTCTAATGTTTATTACAATTGGTTAAATAAACTGATATTAGGAAGTTGATGAATATTAATAAGTCAATGTATTAATCTTATAGCACATCCAAGCAATATCACAGAGTCTAAGAGTTAATACTCACTTGCCTAGATATTAGGCCCATCCGAGATATACACAATGAACAAAACTGCTCTTATGTAGAACTACTTCCTTGTGTACATGTGTCATTGGTGGGCTATGCTTGCAATTTGTGCTGACGCTTTGTAAGCATGTAATGTAATATCTAATGTAGGACCTCTTCCTTATGTAGTTGTGTCGATGTTGTGAATATCGTCTAATATCATGTGTATGTGATGTTATGTGTTTTGCAAATCTCGTATTGATGCTGTCTGGGTCTGTATTGAATTCTCATATGTAGGCTTTGTTTTTTTTTGTGTTCTGTCAATAATGGTCTGTACTGAGATCTTGTGTTGATGCTGCAAGGATCTGTAATGATGTGTCCGATCTAAGCTGTTTACTATGTATACTTTTGTCAGTGCTGTGGAGTTCTATTTTGACATCTTGTGTCAGCTCTGTGAGGTCTATGCTGTTGTCTTGTATTGATGCTATGAATATTTTATTGGTCAAATCTTGTGTCAGTGCTGTGAGCTTTCATGCTGACAACTCTGACCTCTAAATAGAGATGCACTGATTTGGTTTAGGGGTCTTGACTTCAAGCAATTTAGTGCTCCTCTGCTTTAATGTCATTTGCCTCTCCTGGTCTGGAATGAGAGCTGGCTTTTGTCGGTGTGCACCCTGAATATCGACCCCAGAATATCGATGGGACACAATATTGAGGACAAAATAAAAAAATATAAAAAAAATTATCGACAGGTACGTTTAGATTTATATACCTAATGCTACATATATGTACCTATGCAATACATCTATTTTCGAGAAACGCAAATGTGGAGTTAGGAATAGTAAATTTATACTTCTGTATATGCACCTAACTTTTGGTATTTTGTCCCATGAGGTTCTGTCCACTATAATCTTGTACCAACATATGCTGGGGTTCGATATTCTGTAGTATGATTGTTTTTGTTATATATTTGAGCAGGTCCAGGAGAGACTAGCTCAAATATACCAGCTCTACATTACCTGTTTTTATACTAATGTGTTGGAAGGAGTGGCCTAATGTTTTTGTGGTTATTGTTAGAAATTGAGTTTCTGGTTGGCTAGGGTATGCACCTAAGCAGAAACCACCACTCTAGTCAGGGTAAGGGAGTTTCACAGCCAAGATAACCCCTGATCACCCTATTGGTAGCTTTGCAGAGCAGTCAGGCTTATCCCAGAGGCAATGTGTAAAGCATTTAAGCAGCACACACACACCAGTGACACACTAGGCACACCACAAAAGAGACTACACACAAAGGTATATCAAAAATATCCTTTGTATTAAATACACATAACACACATTAGACCATAAATCACTGCGTTACACATTTAGACCACATAACATAAATCACTGCACCACTAAGCGTTTGTGACAAAGGAGCATATAAAGTCATAAATCACTTGGCATGAAATATACCAATGAACCACAACTACACAAATCACTTGTGCCACTAGACACTTGTCATAACGTTACATAAACCACAAATCACTTTGCATCAGATGAGACCATAAGCACGTACGGTAATGGTCATAATTTCACAGGTAGTGCACTCAAGTAAAATACCTGCACGTTGCACGGGTCACTACATTATGCAGAATACGAGATGCAGTAGATCAGACTAGGGACATACTCCCTGAATCACCATGTTTTGCTGCACCGGCAGCACCTGATGCCCAGTACTCCCAACGCAATTAGGAGGCCTCGCTGGGTCCTCCTTCGGCCTAGGCACCGGCCGCATACTGGGAGCTTCGAGGAAGGGGGTCTGGAGCGAGCAACACCGTCCCTGCTCTCCCAACCCCCCTTCCTTTATGCACAGGGGGGAAACAAGTCAAGCACCTGGGGAGGCCTCTCAGGGCCCTCCCTTCCTTCACGAATCTGGGGAAAAAGGCAGACACCTAGGGAGGCTTCTCGGGCCCTCCCCTTCTGTTGGTACTTTGCCCCCAAGTCTGCAGCATAATGGGGCCTCACTGGTCCCGGGCTCACCAGGACACTCGCCGCAGACTCCTGGTGCCTCTCCGTCTCGGCCCACGCCGCATTCCGGGGCGGCCCAGACTGGCATGTCCCAAGTATCTGGGCTGCTTGGTGACTTCTCTCTGAATTCTTGCAGCACGGGTCGGGCCGCTCACAGTGGACGATGGCCTCCTGGGACACTTGAGTTGCTCCGCCAACCTGAGGGCGGGGTCAGGACCCTTTGCGGCTCCCTCGTTGCTGCGGCAACTGGGAGGGCCCGCAGAACTGGATACAATGTCTGTACTGCGGCTTCTCCAGGACAGTGCAATATTTCTCCGCTGTCCCAGCAGCAAGAGTAGTGCGAGCCCACTCCTTGGGCTTCACCAGCAAATAAGTCCAAAAGTTTGCCACACGCTTTAAGAGAAGCGCTTCACCCGCGCTTCCTTCAGGTAGCCGGCACTTTGGTAATCTTCTTTGACTACGGGATGGGGGACACAGCGCCGACCACGCGCCGCTCCAGTAAACTGGGGTGAGAGGGCAAGCACAGTTACAAAGGTGATAGACACAGTGCTCTCCACACGCTGAGCTGGAACCACCAAGTGCTCCCCAGCACTTGTGATTTTGAACACGGGGTGTAGCACAGTCCAGCTCTTCTTCCTGCTTCAACGGGGGGGGCATCAAATGCAGGCCGTCACACCCCACACATAACAGGAGCAGCGCTCCTCACTCAGTTCAGCTGCTTCCCCTCCAGGCAGGTTAATTTTAGACCCCACATGGATCTTTCCCCCTTCAAGTCTTTTGTATCCCTGAGACTTCTAACAGGAGGCTAGCACACACAAGCCCTTGGAGATTCTTCACAAGCAGGATACCACAGCAGGGTCAAAAGAGTTAGTCCTTTTCCTCCACCACAGACAGAATCAGCAACTGCAGGCCAACCCCACACAGCACACAGCAAAGGGGCAGTACTCCTCCTTCCAGCTCTCCAGCTCTTCTTGGCAGGGTCCTCTTGTTCCTGCAAGTAATCTAAGGTCCTGGGGTTTTAGGTCTAATACTTGTACCCCAAAATGTCTTTGTTCTCTTTGTGGCAAGGGTCTCTGAACTCAATCCAAACCAGTTCTGCATTCACTGGTGCAGCATGACCACAGGGGGTGGTGACAGTATTGTGCAAAAGGAGACACAACCTATTCAGGTGTAATCACAACTCCTCCCAGTACTCTAAATGAATACCAGGTCAATCCAGGCCTGCAATGAGTCACCCAGGCAAGGCAGGCCACACCTCATCCCCCGAAGTGACTGTCTAGAGTAAAAGCACATCTCAGCTCCTGTCACTCACACACAAGACGCCAAATACACAAACAGCCAGAGGCACACAGAATAGTAAAGTAAGAAAATGCCCACTTTCTAAAAGTAAAACACACAAGATGACAGACGGAAAGTTGCACATTGGCAAAACATTCACCCCCAGTCACAGATCTGGGTTTAATCCGTCGTTATTTTGCTCACCACACCACCCCAGTTCAGACATGTCCATCAACTATTGTTTTTACTTTCTAAAACACAGGATTTAAAAGCCACCTTCACCAAAAGGTGCATTAATAAATTCTGAGTCTAAACGTAATTTTCCTATCTTGTCCCTATTGTAGGTTACACATGTAAAAATGTTACAGTGCAACTGCAGTGATAAGCCCAGATAGCCTTTCAAAAGTGGAAAATAGATTACACAGACAGTATTTCACTATCAGGACATGTCACCTACACTAGTACATGTTCTACCTTTCACATGCACTGCACCCTGCCCATGGGGGTACCTTGGGTCTACCTTAGAGGTGCCTTACATGTAAGGAGAGGGAAGGTTTTGGCCTGGCAAGTGGTTGCATTTGTCAGGACAACATGGCAGTTTACAACTGTGCACGCAGACCCTACAGTGGTAGGTCTGAGATACATTTACAGGGCTACTCATGTGGGTGGCACAACCAGTGCTGCAAGACCACCAGTAGTATTTGATTTACAGGCCCTGGCACACACTGTGCACTTTACTAGGGACTTACCAGTAAATCAAATATGCCAATCATGGATAACCAATCAATGTCACCATTTATACAGAGAGGATATGCACTTTAGCACTGGTCAGCAGTGGTAAAGTGCCCAGAATCCTATAGACAATGACAACAGGGTCAGAAAAATAGGAGGCAAAAGGTTTGAGGATGAACTTTGCAAAAGGGCCAGGTCTAACAGTTATCTTATTTGGAGTTTCGGGCACCTTATTGTTACTTCATTTACCTGTGCTGGCTTGGTTTTGCTGGGAGCAATGGAGGATCTAAATGCAGACCATGTGTTAATCTCACCTTTGCCTCTTGTATCACGTCCGGCCTGATGTGAAAATCTATGGTTCACGTATTATTGACCTATGTCTGTGCTGGTCTGAGACAACTCGAGATTATTTCATGTAATTTCATTCGTCTGCTCTGGGAGTCCATGGGGGCCCTCAGTTTCACCTCATATCTACAAGAGTCTCGTCTGGGGTCTCGAAGGGCAACCCAACTATACAGTATATCAGTACTTATCTGGTTTTGGGAGTCCATGGATAATCTCAACTTCACCTCTCATATCTACATTAGGAAGGTTTGTGGGTCGATGGGGTAACCTTAGCTTTATATAGTGAGGCTGTGCTAATCTTATTTTGGGTAATTCATCAGAGATTTTGCTCCCAGTTACTCTATCATCTCTCTCTTAGCTTGTTTGGCCTGATATTTGCTGTGCACATTATAATTTGCGATTGAGGGAAGACACTCTTCCTAGGACACAAACACTTTGCGCCTAAAATGGAAGTCTTTGAAATATAGGCTGGGTCAACCAAGTCCAGAAAAAATAGTGCTAAAAGCTCTTAAATAAAGGCCACATTAAAACCTTCAAACACGGCCCAGTATCTCTTGGAAACACAGGGTCCATATGAAGCATACATTGGTTACTTCTGAAATGCTGGCTCCATAAAATTCTCCAAAACAGACTGACTCAAAACTCTCAAAAATAGGGTGAATAAAACCCATGAAACAGTTGATCTGTAAAATTCTCAAACACAGCCCGCATTATAGCACTCAGACAGTGGTCACATAAAAACCTGAAAAAAAGACAGGCTGCATTAAAAACCTCGAACATGGGTTCATGAAATACCTCAATCATTGGGACCATAAAACAATGAAGCATGATGCGTGAAATCATCAAGCACGGCTCATAAACTCCCTCATACAAAGGATCCACAACACCCCTCAAGCAAAGTGCTTTTTTAAACTCAAGGTCTTTAAAACTGTAACACAAACTGAATTAAAACTTTCATAAATAGATTACTACAATCCAGTTTTTAAAACTATGAGGCACATGGTTCATAAAAACAGTTGGTATATGTATGTCCTTAAACACACACCATAAATAGATTGAACACAGTTTCGATACAGAATGTGGAGCATAATGTCAATAAAGAACCTCCGAAAAAGATTTCATGAAATCATTCAAAACCTGATCCATAAAACCTGCAAACACGGCAGCACTAAAGCTCTCAAACACATGGTACATAAAATCCCTCAAACACCGGATCCAGAATCATCCTTAAACACCAGCTCCATTAAAAATGCTCAAAAACAGTTCCATCAAAACCGTCAAACACATGGTCCAAAACAAATTTCACACCTAGACACATTAAACCTTTAAACACAGGGTTTGTAGAAGCCCTCAGACACCTAGTTCATTAACCTCTCAAACACAGACTGAATTAAAACTCTCAAGTGGTAAATTTACCCCATCCCACCTGAGACGGGCCCATAAAATTGTCCAACACAGGCCACTAAAGCACTCAAACAGAACAAACATAAAACCAATTCCAACAACAGAATCCACAAAAACCCGAAAACACAGGGTGCCTACACATCATCGCACATCATTTTTTATTATAGGAGTTCTATGGTGTGACATACCCCTAATGGGGACTCCAGGTACTTTGATTTCTACCACTCAAATTGCTTTCATATTTCATTATACTAATTCACCACTAATCCTTTATGGGTTCTGGAGTAGCGTGCTACTCGCCGAAAAAGCGCTTCAACACCTCAATTGGGGTAGGAAGCACTATATAAATGCAAACCTTTTTCCCTCTTCTATCCCACCACTATCCTTCTCAATCCAAATCACTGACTAACATATCCACCACTAAAATTATTTTCATATTTCACTATATTAATTCAGCACTAATCCTTTATGGGTTCCGGAGTAGCGTGCTACTCGCTGAAAAAGCACGATGACACCTCGTCAAGGGTAGTAAGCGCTATATAAATGCAATTACAATACAGTAACATCAGTTTCTTATGTGCCTGTTCGTAGGCTTGACTGAAAATGGTAATGCTTACAGGTTGGCGGGAGAGTTGCTGTAAACATGGAGCTTTGTTGCTGCAGGGCTTAAGCAGGCAGTTGCAGAGCGTGATTTGTTGTTGTGTGAATGGATACTATCATCTTTAGAGTTGACCGTCTCATAAAGTGGAAACCTTCTTGATGAGGATCATGGTTAAGTGACAAGTGAGTACTGTATGGCATCCACCAAGGAGCAACACAGAGGCCTGAGACCTGTAAATACTAAGTGGAGTTCTCGCGGGAGTGATACCAGCACACGCATGGTTCAGCGACTAGAGAATATTAAATGCAGGGCTGACCCAAGCCCAGGTCTTGGAGGCATGGCTAGCTGACTAGAGGATACTCTCTTGAGTCCACCATAGAGGGGCAAAGGAGTAACTGTTATACAGTCAGCCATATTGCTTCTTTCAGTTCTTTTTAGAGCAAAAGAGCTCTTGTTGGAGAGCATTGTGTGTACAGCTGTATTATGAATGGTACAGTGTGCTTTCAACTGTACATTATATAAATATTGCTAGTCAGCAAGGAGTTCCATTCATATATTTAAAAGCACAAGGCCAAAGGCCTCTATAAGAATATGGAACTCTGAGGTGACATGCTATTTTCTTATAATGTACCTTATTGGAGTACTTTATTCCATATAACTCATATGACCCAGTGATGGCCAGCTGCTGAGCTGCCGTGTCCGGCTGCTGGGCTGCCGTGTCCAGCCTGCTGGGACTCGGTGTGCCATCTCCTTGTCATGCTGCTGTTTACTGCTCACAACATTTCCCTCCTCACAGCCTACCGACCTCTCTGTCCTGAGAGGCTGCGGCGCTGGAGTGCGCGGCATCTCTGACAACTTTGTGGGCTGCTGTATGTGGACCCTGCTTCCTGTGAAGCTGTCATGCTAGGCTTCTCTTGTCAGGCTATGCCTCCCCCTTCCCGTGCGGCCTCTCAGCAGCAACACATCTCTTGCACCATTCACAAACTCCCTCTCCCTCATGCGGGTGAGGTTCATGAGTGAGGAAACCGAGACCATCATGCCACTAATTGATTCGTTATTTCAAGCACCTAGTGGCGTCATTTTCCTATTACAGACACATTCTGATGTCAGAATTTGCAAGTAATAAGATAAATTACAGATGCTGTGGTATAGAGAAATTGCGATCACTTTTGAATTATATGGGCTTAGAGGACCACCTGACCACCCAGGAGATGGGCTAATTAGGAATTCAAAGAGAGAAGGCTCAATGAAAGACCTGGGGAACGAATGGACATCAGCTGGGTTAAACATATAGGTGAGGGGGAGTGGGTCATAGAAGAATGTAAGGAAGTAAAAGGGCACGGGTTGTGGCCCTAAATCTTACCAATTGCAAACAGGGACAATGTCATATGAAGGCGCTCTTAACCTATTCAAAAGTTACCTGAATGCCCAGACTGAACACCATGGAGGTTGGGTGTAGAGAATGCAGCGAGGGAAAAGGTAATATTGGGTAGGTCCCACAGGATGAGGAATCACAAGTTATTTGATCCACAAGTTAGTGTATTAAAAGGTGACAATTGGACGAAGGGACGCCAGGTAGAGAGCGACTAAAGAAGACCACAAGGGTATGGAATGTATTCATTCTTTCATTTCAGACAATACCCATTTTTGCCTTAAGTCCATAATCGAAGTTGGTAAATACAACCAACCAAAAGTATTATGAACAAGCAACATATAGTTAAACCATTAACACAGTACTCGTGCATCACTTGTATACTCATACATGCATCATCCATCAATATCAAGTGAAATATATTTATGCCCATAAATTCATAAGCAGAGCAACATGTGGTAGTCAAATGTAATGTGAAGCAAACCCCATATAATTCAAAGCATTAAACAGTGCTAAATGCATCACGAGCAGCCCACATAAAGGCTACCTCTGTTGTCATTTCTAAATACAAATCCTGTGGACCTATGAAAAACTATATGAGTCTGTGCAAAATGTGATTTGTGCACTCGTTTGCACATTTGTTTCATTTATATGACTAATCATCACTGATCATCATGACTGGCCCCACTCGCCAACATGATCGATGCCCATGGAATCAACATCATATCCTATGCTAATGTCACCCAGGTCATCTCCCTCTCCAACAAGACGCCAAACACTGAGAAAAATATCTCCACCTCTATGACCAAAGTCTCCGGCTGGATGAAAGCCAACTACCTCGAGCTCAAAGCAGAGAAAATGGAAGTAGTTATCTTCGACAAAGACACCTCTCTCTGAGACTCAACCTGTTGGCCGGCCAAACTCAGACCCACACACCTCACGGCACTCCAGGTAATGAACCTTGGAAAAGTAATAGACAACCAACTCACCATGACCATTGAAGTGAATGCATTATTCATCTCCTGCTTCCACTAGATGCTCAAGAAGTTCTTCAAATAGCTTCCGACCAACACTTGCTGAACTGTCACTCAAGCCCTCTTCACCAGAAAGCTGGACTATGGGAATACATTCTATGCCAGAATCAAAGCTCAATTGACCAGAAGGCTCCAGACCATGCAAATCTCAGCTGCTGGGCTCACCATCAAATCTCCCACCCGCACTCACATCACCTCACTCCTAGAAGACCTCTACTGGCTCTCAGTCCACAAATGGGCATGCTTCAAACTCCTCAGACACACATGCAATGTCTTACATAACATTGGGCCCCATACCTCAACAACTGCATAAACTTCCACAAACCTCCCAGACACCTCTACTCGGCTGACAGATGCTTTCAGTCGGGTAATGTGAAGAGTCTGTCAGATTTCACCTGAGATTTTCACATGCCCACACTGACTAAAACACAAACACCTTCTCTCTTCTATGTTTTGAAAGCCTTAAAAATGATTAGTTTGAAAAATATTGCATATTAAGATTTTAAGTACCCCGCAAAATCTGCACTCGTGTTTCTTTCCCATGCGCTTTAAGCCCCCTCATGTCCTGCTTCTCCTATAATGTGTTTTAACAAAATGTCCCAGCGTGTTTGTTGGGAAATCTGAAGCTCACGCCCCCTCAATCATACCGAATAAGCTATGCCCCTGCCCCACCCCTTGCAGATGCCGAACCAGATCTAGCAGTCTTGTCTCCTACATCACTCCTAAATTCCGCAAGTAACTTAAGACTCCATCTAATCCCAGCCCTGACTCAGCCTCGTGCACTAAGCAAGTACACATACCATAACAACTTTGCACACAAGCTGTCTGGTATGATCAGCACAGAAGTATATTACATGTTTTATGTGTCACTGCCCATTTTATGAAGTTATTTCGAACAAAGAATAGGGAAGAAAACAAATCTTACTTGCTTTTTGTTGTATTCCAAGTTAGTAACAACTTTAAGAAACTTGCTGCGCTGGAGCTTCCTTCTTACAACAAGGTGCTTGTTGTGTTTTGATTTATAGTTATTTATATAGCAAGAAGACATAGCTAGTAGGCTGTAAATGTGCAGTACAATACCAAGGTTGCATGGGCCTAGGGTGCACAGGTTTGGACTAATGCTGGAAAGGATGGGAGATCTGGATAAGAGTTTCACAGAGGGGAGTTAGAGTGGGACAAGTGCTGCATGGGAAGCGGAGAGTTGGGCGGGATAGGGAATGGTACCTAGACGAGGGGTGCAATTAAGGGACAGAGGTTAAACAGGTGTACGGAGCTAGGGAGCTGATTAGGGGATACATGACAAGAAGGCTGGAAAAACGCATTGAGAGTGTGAAGAAGGAGTGGGACATTGCATTGAATGGTGTTGTGAAAGTGGATCATGGGACATTGGAACGGTTTAACCAGTTGGAAAGGAGGTGTATGAGATTGGGGCTGGCTATGAATATAAAAGATAAGGAGAGGATGATAATGGGGTGTACTGGATGAGATGGGGAAATGGGCAGCCGATGTACGGTGTCAATGGCCTGGACATGTGATGTACAGATTGGGGAGGGTAACCGGATAGGGGTGTATGGGACAGGTAAGCTGGGCTTGGAGTATACTGGTTTGGGAGTGGACCTGAGCAATGGGACATTGAATGGGGTTGGATTAGCTGGAAAAGGGTATGTGATATGGGAAACTGTCAAAGAATATAATGGAGAGAGGCTGAAAATAGGATGTACTTCACTGGCGACCCTCAACATTTTAAACAGATGCAGCAACGACACTGGGATGGCACAGTGCGTAGTGCGCGTGCACTCCAAATCTTTTCATAGACGTTGGCACCTGTCTGCCTGTCTAAAGCATAGTTAGTTACACTGTGGCGAGGTTTATCCAAATAACAATGTCCTACTAACAATGTCCTACTAAGTGAAGGCTACTTCTTAATACTTGGAACACCAAAGAATCAACTCAAAAAGCAGGTCTCCAAATAACACCAGCAGGACTTTTGATTTGAAATGTCACCTATGCAAGAATGGTGTTAGAACCTCACATATTCACTAACTCATCCACCTATACATTCACCTCAGTGACATAAGAACCCCCCCCAGAGATCTGTCTATAAATTGCATGTTACTCTTGCCTTAACAGTAGATATTCTGTAAGCAATGAAAGCTAGTGCCAGTCTGCCCTTCTTGATCTATTCTGCGAGAAATGGTAGACTGCATGCATAGCTTTCTGTGAGAGAGGGAAGCTTGCATTGCTACTGCTGATGTTGTCCTAGTTCTCTGAGGAAGTAAAGGTTGCACTGCTGCTCCCCGATTTGTACCTGCCCTGTGATGTGAAAAGCTAGCTGTACCTGGCTTGTGAAGTTGGATAGCTTGAACTGTTTCTGCTCAAGATTTGCCCGTTCTACGAAGAGGGGTGTTGCCAGTGCTGTTACCCATTCTTATAAAAATACTAAGGATATTTTGAATGCACTTGCATAACATACTCAGGCCAGTGAGACGCTTTTCTTGAACCATGGACAAAAACTAGTTGGGAGCCCCTGACGCAGAAACCCTGGTTTCAGTCACAGCTTATCAGGTTGGCCAAACGGTAAGATCCTGGACAATTACTTTTCTTTCCTCTGTCTCCTTTTCTGTGGTCATCCCATTGGAGAGCACCTTGAAATAATTCAGTTCAGAATGTGCACTGTACAAAACTCTTCTATCATATATGGTTTAATTAAAAATAATGTTGCTTCATCTATAACAGCAATAAAGGCATTGTATAGGAGGCGAAAGACAAATGACTTTCCACTTGGGTCACTTCTAAAATTGTCATCAGGGCAGAAAGGGGAAAGAATGTGATACCAATCTAGGATAAGAATTGCACAGCGTTTATACAGGAAACCTGATTTCAATCTCGGCTTCTTTCCTGTGCCTCATTTTCCATGATCATCACATCTGAGTGCACCTGGAGGAAATTTGCCTAATCACCCCCACAACCCACCCCTGAGGCTGGCGAACATGCCCTATAAAGCAGGGACTATTTCACAGTATTTGATGTGATATACCTATATTTTTAAGGAAGACCCTTGACCCAACAGTGGCAATAATCGAAACATGTTGATGGAAAGGAAAAGTAGAGTCTGTTGCTCGGCCCTCCTTTTTTAGGTCTCGGGACCATCCGGTCGGCAGACCGGAAGTCCGGAGATTTAATGTTATTGAGAAGAGGGGCTTGCACCCGCCCCTCTTCTATCCTGTTCTCCATTGGCTGGCCTCTTAAATGCTGGCCAGCCACTGGAGAAGAGGTCCAGTCACTCCGTTGAAGCCCCGTCTTTTTCGGATCGGGGGGCGTGTTTTTTGCGAGAAGTCTCAGGGAGGAGACAACAGCAAAACACGCCCCCGATCCGAAAAGGACGCTGCCTTTCTCCGGTGGTGTGCTTTTGCTGTCCTGTTTGGCACTGACTGGCACTGGTGAATTCAATCAGGACGGGAGGCTCAGAAGACGCTTCTCAAGCTTGCCAGCGAAACAAACAGCAGCCAATAAAACTTTGAAAACTGCATTCACTCGTGAATTAACTCCCCATGTACATTACGGATTACTTTAAGAAATGGCATGTCAGCACTTCCGGGTCACGTGACAACCAATCCAATGGCTGCATATGTTTTTGGTAAATTGTCTAGGACTCGTAGCGTGTAAAATACCGTGGTGCTCGAGGGTCCTGTTTGCGGCTCCGGATGCAGCTGGGGAGATGCTCTTGTTTCCCAGTACAGATCCTGTCTCTGCAGCTCTCTCTCTCTCTCTCTGCCTGTCTCTTCCCCTCGGTGTGTTAAACGCTTTGCTTGCACAGCCATCCTGCACTGCCCTCGGTCCGCCGACCCCTCCCACACAGGACTCACCCCCACTGGATGGGCTGGACACCCTGAATTGTTTATTTATCACCAAAGCTAGAAAAGCGAGAGCCTTGTTGAAAGTCCCACTAAAGGTTTATTTCAAGTAAAATCTCTGCACGCGCCTCGGATGGCTGAACATGCATCTAACTTTGACTCGATAAATGGCCGAGGCAGAATGCAACCTACTGTGCTATTTTTGGGGGCGTTTCTAGGAAAATCTGTAGCTACAGCACCTCATACCACCTTAAAAAGATTATGGATAGAAAGTCTTAGACACAACTTGCTTTTTTCTGATCAAGGGAGTGTAACCCATAAAATTAGGCCCAGGTGAAAAATCTGTTACGCTGGCGTAATTTTTCAAAATTTGCATCACTCTTTTTACATAAAATTCCCGAAATGACATAATGCCATGTGGAAAAACTTTAGCACAGGCGCTCAGGAACTATTAAAATGACCAGAACGTAAGTAGCTGTTTTTTGGGGCGCTTTGTGTTTTTTTTGGGGCGTGAGGATGCATTTTGAGCTAAGAGATGGCGCTAAATGCCAGACTTTTTACGGAATTTTGCAAAAGCAAATTACAGGAATTTTGCACATCCCTACTTAAATTGTGGTTGGCCTGACTAGCCCAGTACTGTCTTCAAATAGTGCATTGTGTGGAATGCATTGTTATGGGAGAGAATGTGACACACAAGGCAGAAAGCAGGAAGGCACTCATTTTGGTAGACATACAGATATAAACAAATCAGTACAAACGGGAACTGTGGGGGTTGTTAAAAATCATTTACTTTCTAATAATTGACAGAAGTGTAACAAAATAAACACTTATTTAGAAAAATTGTAATGTAGTAGACATCCACAGCACTTTGAGGCTGGTCTGATGGTAAATGTGCGCGCGGTATATCCCCACTGTATCGCATGCATTATATCACATGACAATGATATTGCATGCACTCCATCTACCTAACCCTTACTTTGCAGTGTCATAGTGTCAGGCCACTTCTAGGCAATTAGATCTCTTAATTTACTACAGTTTAAGCATGGACAAGGCCCATTGGGTGGCAGAGCGCTGTACATAGCAGCAGTGTCGTACAAATACTCTAGCCAATTAAATTATTTAAAAACAGGGACGCTGACAATGTCTTTGCATCCAATTTGGACTCTAATGTAGTCTCTTGTGTATGTGTGTTTCCAGATTGTGAAATAAACCCTGATGGGCAGGACTTATTTTAACATGCCATATACACGCTTTTAATTTTTTTGTATTTTTTTTACTTCTCCGGTCTGGATTGACAAGGCCATTTGCACCTGTAAAATTAACCTACGTTAGCAAATAGCTTGACTTACGAGTTCAAACTCACTCACAAATCGTTTTTTTAACCACATTTTATTGATTGTTAATAAAACAAGCATTTACAATGCAACGGTCTCGGCATTGTTAAAGTTAGAGCTATTGGCATTGCTCATGACAATGCCGTTTCTTTAAATGTTTTAAAAACAAAAACATAAACAAAAATAATGTCATGAGCAATGCCAATAGCTCTAACTTTACCAATGCCGAGACCATTGCATTGTAAATGCTTGTTAATCCTGTGATAGGGAGACATTTGTAAAAAACATGTTAGTTCACCACATACTCTTTTAATGTCTGTAATTTTAACAAAGGCAGAACATAAATGTTGACAAAGGCGAAATAGCCGCACTGAAAACTAGGGAACCTATAACTAAGAGATTGTATAACGAGTGAACAATATAGTACTCTCAAATGCTTCCCAGTACAAAATATGGAACCCACTAATAAAGCATTCCATACTAGATAGGTGAGCATTCATCAAAATATATGAGTACATGAATGCATGGTAATTCCATTAGAGGTTTGGTTGTTTCTTTCAGGAGTTTTGTACATCTTACCTGTTTATAGAAATCGCACAACAGTCTTTAATTTCACTCACTCCCTCTTTAGTGTGTTAGCTATCTGTGTTGTGCCTATTCTATATGCATGAGAGAATTGTGTTCTGTTCATTCTACTACTGCCACCTGTCCTTAGCCTATTACTTGTGTAATGGAAGGTAGTCCTCCTACTATACATGTTGTACCTTCATTGCGTTATGAAGCTCGGCATAAAACGTTCTACTACGTACAGGAACAAATTATTCAGATTGACATTGCTTGTTTCAATGCATGCTGTGTGTTGGCCTCAGCAAACTTGTAATTACCCGGGCATAATCCTAGTAATTTTGGAAATTTTGCTTTACCCGTGACACTAAAGTTACACTAGTATGCTTGTTTGCATGATTGTTACAAATTATTGCAGAAAAATCGTACAAGAGGAGACAGAGAAGAAAAAATTTAGCAAGTGTGATCGGCAGCTGCTGTTTGTGTTCTGTTGCATTTAGCGTGATTTTCGTGGCACAAAATGCATCCTTTGATCCATTTTGGACGAGAGGGTGCATTTTACACTAATAAAATGGGGCTAAACGGTGGGCTAAATTCCTTGCATATCTCGCATAATTTTGCTGTCATTTGCTAAAGCAAATTACGCAAGTCATGCCCACCTTTAGATGTAAGAGAAAGAGTGAACCCTCACAAAATATATATTCGCAGTGTTTCCTTTTGGCTTACGCATGAAACAAGCAATTTTTCAAGTGGAGTAGTTGACTTTATAAAATTTTAAAATATAGCGGACAAGTTTACAGTAAAATGTTAAAAGATCGCTGACAAATGGGAAAATCTGCATTTTAGCTAACAGCACGTTGTATGCTGGGGTTTTGGGTTAATGGTGAACCGGTTAAAAGCTAAACTACAAGCCCCACATTACTGTCCCAAAAACAAATGGATGATGGTGGCGCATGTTGAAACGCCAAAGGATAGAGACGTGAAATGCAAAATAAAATGTTGTTCCTCGCTTTCTTTTTTCTTGTAGGCAATTGCAAGTTAAACATGCCAGTGGGTGAGAGGACAGGGATAGCCTTTCAAATGCACACGTCAGCATCTTGCTGCTGATGGGTCAACATTAACGCTCCTTAGAAAACCTGCAAAAGGCGTCCTTTACTACAAGAAGGTCAGCAGTTAGACGTGTCTAGGGACACACAGAGAGTGAAGGTGATGATTTGCCTCTCACCACTACTCACTATTCTCATGCGCATCCTGGGTCTAGAACGTAGTGTGATTTTGATTATTTGTAATTGTATTTATATAGTACTTACTACCCCTGACGAGGCGTCCAAGAGCTTTTTCAGCGAGGAACTCAAAAAGGATTAGTGGGGAATTCATTTAGGAAAATAAGAAATTAATTTGAGCGCTGGACATGTTAGTCTGTTATTTGGATTGAAAAGGATAGTGAAGGGATAGAAGAGGGAAGGGTTTGCATTTATATAGCGTTTGCTACCCATGATGAGGTGTTAACGCGCTTTTCGGCGGGTAGCACTCCACTCCAGAACCCAAACAGGATTAGTGGGGAATTAGTATAGGGAAATATAAAATTAATTTGAGCGGTGGACATGTTAGTCTGTTATTCGGATTGAAAAGGATAGTGGAGGGATAGAAGAGGGAAGCGTCTTGTTAGAAATGGGATTTCTGGTTGGCTAGGGTAAGCGCCCAAGCCAGGCAGAAACCACCACTCTAGTCTGGGCAAGGGTGTCACACACTAAAGATAACCCCTGCTCACCCCCTTGGTAGCTTGGCACAGCAGTCAGGCTTATCCCAGAGGCAATGTGTAAAACGTTTGCGCAATGCACACACACATCAGCGACACACTAGGCACACCACAAAAGAAACTCCACACAAGGTTATATAAAAATAGCCTTTGTATTACCCATAAAACACATTAGAACACAATCAAATATTTACACTGTGCCACCTGGCACTAGGTATTACTTTACAGGGTATTATTTAGATTACAGGGCCAATCGGGCACACCCAGTAACTACTGGCAATAGGGCACTTAGCTTAAACCTATTGTAAACACATCATCTCCTGTGCACCAGAGTAAACACTTATAGTGTACACATTATTAGGAAAATCCCAGACCATCAGATATGCCTACCACCATAGCAGAACATATGGATCCCTCTTCCTGAGTTGCTGCAGATCAACCCACTTCATAACATCAGGGCATAACACATCATACCTAAACATCTGCAACAGTATGACACATATTATTGCCACCTCAGAAAGACAGTAAACGTGTCTGCATATTCCAAGTATTGGTTGTACACCGCTACCCCGTAGGCTTCAGGGCCCCCAGCCCGCCTTTCACTGGAACTGCTACACTTTTTTTAAGGAGGGAGGTGGGGCCCAGGTACGGCAACAACATCATGCCCCCAATCATCAAGAGACGCGCAGTTGCCCGCGTTTCCTGTAATGCGGGTAACGCTGGCCACTTCTCACTGGGTGCCTCCGTAAACTTAAAGTAGAGACAGCAATCCCATTTACCGGAAAGAGACCTCGCTGGGTCCCCCACGCTCTGGTTGCTTCCCTGCAGCTGCCTATGACCGCGCAGTGCAGCTGCCAATCATGCCGCAAAGCCGACCCCCCCTCTGGTGAGGTGGGAGTCCTCTGAGACCCCTCTGACCCCAGCTTGCTCATCCACAGAGCTGCAGGCCTCCTGGAGCGATCTCCCTCGCCCGGTCTGGTTGCTCCTTTGTCGTCGCGGTACCGATGCACAGTCCTCCTTGTTACCTCCGCCTTCGTTCCTGCCGGCTCTGCCCGCAACCAGGCAGACTTTGCCTGACTTCCAGTGGCTTGGTGTCCTGCTTCCCGGCCGGGACTTCGTGAAAATGCAGGGCGGCTGGCGACAGGCAAGAGGATGCCAGGAAGGCGAGAGAGAGAGAGGGAGAGCACTTCTTGCCTCGGCTCACCCCTCTCCTCCCGGACGCGCTAGCTCCAAGACTTTCCCTTGCTTTCTGGACCCCCACCCATAACCAGGCTTGGACTCTGCCTGGCTTCCGCCTTTCCTGCTGCTCTCTTCACGGCACGACGGCACCTGTCTCACTCAGGAGAAGAGCCTCCGTCCTCAGGCTCATGCAGTACAATAAAAAGCGCTCACCTCGTGCTGCAGTGACATGAGCTCACGCCAAGGCTGGACATAGAAGACTCTTGCAGCGCTGTAAGCCCAGGTCCAGGGCAATGTATAGACCACAGCGCTCAGCTCGGTGCTAACTCTCTAGAGTCTCACCAGGCAGGCCAGCACACAGGGCTTTCCAGCAGAGGGGGAGTCCTTCCAGCTCCCCCAGCAGTCAGCAGGTCAGTCCATGTGGTGGTTCCTCCTCGCACACTGCAGTCCACGCAGTGTTTTAGTCCCCAGCGGGTCCCAATTAAGCACACAGCCATGAGGTCACAGCCCCAGTATTTGTACCACATCATTTCTTTGTTCTGCCCCTGGCACAGGCCCAGTCCAAACCAATTCTGGGGGGTACTTTCATACATCTTTTCATGTGCACCACCACCCTTATTGTTAGTATAGGCTATGGCACCAGACACACCACAGGGGGATGGAGCCAGCATTGTGGAAGGCAGGCACAGTCCTATTCAGGCCCAGGTGCTACTCCTCTCACTACTCTAAATTCAGATTGGCCTATTCAGCCTAGGCCTGTCACTTCAGAGCTAGACATGAAATACACAACAGGCAGGCACAAAGATACATAGCACACAGAAATGCCCACTTCTAAAAGTGGAATTTCTAAAATAGTGATAATAAATCTGCGAACACCATTACGCAGCATTTATTACCACTATTCCAAACATACCATACTTGACCACGCTACTCCTTTCATGTCAGGATTTACCACTGAAACACATATCAGGGAATCCCCAATGCATTCCTATGAGAGGGCAGACTCACAGTAGTGAGAAACCAAAATGGCTGTTTGTCACTACCAGGACATGCCACATAGTTAAGGCACATGTCCTACCTTTTACCTACAGCGCACCCTGCCCATCGGGCAAGCTAGGGCCTACCTTAGGAGTGACTGATATGTAGTAAAAGGGGTGTCACAGATGTGGCACCCACTCTATGTGCCACGTCACAGCAGCAGTACACTGCGCGCGCAAGCCCTGCAATGGCAGAAGCCTGAGACAGGTTTGAAAGGCTACTTTGGTGGGTGGCACAAGCAGCGCTGCAAGCCAACTAGTAGCATTTAGTTTACTGGCCCCTGGTATATAAGATACCACTTAACAGGGGCCTGATAGGTAAATTAAATACGCCAAACAGGTGTAGACCAATCTTACCATGTTTACCATAGAGAGCGCATGCACTTTACACTGGACAGCAGTGTTAAAGTGCCCAGCGTCCTAAAACCACCAACACCAGGTCAGAAAGAATGCCAGGAGGAAAGCAAAAAGTTCTGGGATGACCCTGTAAAAAGGGCCAAGTCCAACAGGTCCAGAAAGCGTATTTATTATTATTTTTTTGTTTGGAGCTCATAGCAGTAGGGGAAGGTGTGGGATGAGTAAAGGTTAGGTGGAGGGGGAAGAGTCAGAGGGAAGGGTTTAGAAAGGCTTGTTTTGGTAGACCGGAATAGTAAAAGACGTATGAGATGGTGCAAGGAGGGGTAGAGGAGGGAAGAGTCTGAAGGGGTATTTGGGGATCATAGTAGTAGAATGGGGTTTGGAGTGAGCGAGAGAGTGGCGGTACAAGATATATTGAGAGAGGTATAGGGTGCAAGATAGGGTAGTGAATTGATTTAAAATGTTGACAACGCTACTATAAAGCACCCTGCGCTGAAGCAGTGCAGCACATGCTTGAGCAGCCGCCAGTGATGGACTTGAAGAGGAGGGGAGAGTTGGACAGTGTGTGAATGGGGGCGGCGGGGTGGGGGGTCTGGACATAGGTGTACAGTGAGAGAGGGAAATAGACTGTGTGAATAGAATGGGGTCCTTGTGGTGAGGGTGTGGCTCTGCTGCTGTTTGACTTGAGTATGCATGCGTCTAGAAGAAAAACAAGCAAAGCAGGAGGAATTAACAAAGGAAGGGGATCCACGTCGATGGGTCCGCACTGGTGAACGGACCCTTTCACGGCAGATTGGAATGAACCGTGCCCTTCTCATGGAGCCCCATGAGGGCGAAGGGGGCTCTGCGGAAGGAGGAGGGAGGCAGCGGTGCTCAGCCTATCCGGGGTACCTCCTCGCGGCTTGGTCTCTTGTGGGTGGTCCCCACCCCCCACCCCCTAAACACACGCATGCGTGGCATCCAGTGCAGGGAGCCGTGCATATCTCAGCAGCGTGCTGGATTCAGCACATTTAGTGTGCTGGATTCTCGGCTGTAATGAGAAGAGAGAGAGAAGTGCCTCTTTCGGTGTCTCAACGCCGACTCCTCAGCACTGGGGCATTAACGGGGGGAAGGGGGGGAGGGGGGGAATGACGCGGGTGCAGAAACTGAACAGGTAAAGACGGATGAAAAAACGACCAGGATATGCGGAGGGGGTGCGGGGGGGGGGGGGGCTATGGGTATTTAGTACAAATAGCCACGGGAGGTGTGGTGTGAAGAGTAGGAGATGTGGCAGACAGAGCAGCAAAGATTCATGAGGCAGAAAGAGGGAAGAGGCTTCCGAATATGAAGGCGAAAAGGACGAGATGTGACCAAGGAGCAATGAGATGTGATTGCGGGCGCGAAGATAAGGAGAGGAGGGGAGTGGAGAGTGAAGAGAGGAATGAAAAAGAAGAGAAAGGACGAACAGCGGTCACGAGATAAGAGAAGACCTGAGAAGGGAAAGCCGAGAGAGCAGTGAAAAATCAAACAGGGTTGGGAGATACAGATTGGAAGCGAAACCAAGGACGACATATGGAAGGGGGTTGGGATGGGGCCTTGTAATAAATATAAATGGTCTGATGTCTACTCGTTATGACACCTCCGCCGCACAACAATGCAGCTTTGGAAGTGGCAGACATTCTGCGGTGCAGCACCAACCGTACTCCTGCGCCAGCTCGAACAGCTTAGATCCCAGAATATGTCCTATCTCTGACCTAGTCCCCACCCCACAGATTTACACACTCGCAAACGTTTCCCCTTTCCAAGGAAAGCAGGGGCGCAAATTTGACTTCATCCCTCTCTCCCCTTAAATATGGATTCCCCGTCGGAGCTGCACATATTGAGTGGAAGCCCTGTGGACCTGCATCTATGGAGGCTGCCACCGGAACTACATATCCAAAGGCCCCAAGAAAAGCCGAATATATGGCGGCCCCCAGCTGAGCTGCCTATATGGAGCCCCCACCTGAGCTTCATATACGGAGGCTCCTACTGGCGCTGCATATACAGAGGCCCCAGTGGAGCCGAATATATGAAGCCCCCCACCTGAGCTGCAAGCTGCATATATGGAGGCTGCCACACTAGCTGCATATATGGAGGCTCCCACCCGAGCTGCATATATGGAAGCCCCCACTGGCGCTGCATATACTGAGGCCCCTAGTGGAGCTGAATATATGGAGGCTCCCACCCGAGATGCATATATGGAAGCCCCCACTGGCGCTGCATATACTGAGGCCCCTAGTGGAGCTGAATATATGGAGGCTCCCACCCGAGATGCATATATGGAAGCCCCCACTGGCGCTGCATATACTGAGGCCCCTAGTGGAGCTGAATATATGGAGGCTCCCACCCGAGATGCATATATGGAAGCCCCCACTGGCGCTGCATATACTGAGGCCCCTAGTGGAGCTGAATATATGGAGGCTCCCACCCGAGATGCATATATGGAAGCCCCCACTGGCGCTGCATATACTGAGGCCCCTAGTGGAGCTGAATATATGGAGGCTCCCACCCGAGATGCATATATGGAGGCTCCTACTGGCGCTGCATATACAGAGGCCCCAGTGGACCCATATGTATGTAGCCCTCCCACCTGAGCTGCATATATGGAGGCTCCCACCTGACCTGCATATGTGGAGGCTCCCACTGACGCTATATGTACGAGTCCCCATACGGTATATATGGAGCCCCCCACCTGAGCTGCAACCTACATATATGGAGGCTCCCACCGAGCTGCACATATGGAGGCTCCCACTGACGCTGCATATACAGAGGCCCCAGTGGAGCCGAATATATAGAGGCTCCCACCGAGCTGCGTATATGGAGCTCCCCACCTGAGCTTCATACATGGAGGCTCCCACTGACGCTGCATATACAGAGGCCCCTGTGGAGCCGAATATATAGAGGCTCCCACCGAGCTGCATATATGGAGGCTCCCACTGACGCTGTATATACAGAGACCCCAGTGGAGACAAATATATGGTGGCTCCCACCCGAGCTGCATATATGGAGGCTCCCACTGACGCTGTATATACAGAGGCCCCAGTGCTGCCGAATATATGGAGGCTCCCACCCGAGCTGTATATATGGAGGCTCCCACTGGCGCTGCATATACAGAGGCCCCAGTGTAGCCGAATACATGGAGGCTCCCACCCGAGCTGCATATATGGATGCTCCCACTGACGCTGCATATACAGAGGCCCCAGTGGAGCCGAATATATTTAGGTTCCCACCTGAGCTGCGTATATGGAGCTCCCCACCTGAGCTTCATACATGGAGGCTCCCACCGGCGCTGCATATACAGAGGGCCCAGTGGAGCCGAATATATTTAGATTCTCACCTGAGCTGCATTAATGGAGGCTCCCTCTGGCGCTGCATATACAGAGGCCCCTAGTGGAGCTGAATATATGAAGCTCCCACATGAGCTGCACATAGGGAGGCTCCCACTGGCGCTGCATATACAGAGGCACCAGAGAAGCCTAATATATGGAGGCCCCCACCTGAGCTGCACATATAAAAGCCGCATGAATCTGCGCACACAGAGGTCCCCTGCGGAGCTGCACGTATGAAGGCACCTATTGAAGTTGGTTCTCAGGAGGCTCCTGTGGAGCTGTCCATAAATCGGTCCCCTGGGCCCTGTACATTGGAGGCCCCCAGAGAGGGGAGAGGGCCTGCTTGGAATCCGTTTTGTCCCGCCGTAAGCTGTAGGCTCAAGCAGCAGCGGTGAACGTTCTGCGTCCGGAGCTGTCCGTGGTGCTGGAAAAGAGGAGGAGGCGGCGGCTAACTGCACTGCAGAGGAAAGCAGCTGTCCTATGCTGGCAGCCCGCAACCCCCACCGCCAGTGAGGCCCCCATACCTTCCCTCGGGGGGGAGAGCTACGGACAAAGGCGGCAACGAAAGAGCCCCAGAGCTGAAAATCTTAACCCCCCCTTTCCCCCGTTCGTTTTCTGTGCTTGTAGCAGACCCTGGCCGGCAGCGTGCTCAGTGCCCATAAGCAGCAGCTAATGGGGGAAGGGTATTTACTGCATCACCCAAGTGCAGCAGATCTCGTCAACCCTTTCTCCCAATAGACCGCATCTGCTGGAGGAATCCTGATGCGGGGGGCGTGAGGAGGCGAAGGCGAGCGCACAAGTGCTGCAGAGTTCTGTCGGCCCATCCCCCTCCAGTGGCCCGCCACGCTGCAGATTTTCAGAACAATGAACGAAGGAGATTTCCAGAAAAAAAGCAAGATATGCAATGAAACGATGAGAGTGTCCTCGAAAGGAGGGGGATTCTGCGTGGAACCTGGAGATGTCATTTTGTCACGCGCACTGTTTTAAGGAGAAATGTTGTACGTTGAATATATACCATTAAACCATTCACAAATGTGTTTTTAAGATAGTGTGCATTCTGAACTTAATTTTTACATATTGGGTTCAGATTTGAAAGTCAGAACGGGGCACAGTGAAGTAAAGTGATAGACGTATGATCATTCAGTTCGTTCTAGTAGAGAAGCCAGGATTTGAACTCAGGCTTCCTGGTTACATATTGTGCAAATTGACCACTGAATAAATATCTCATTCTCTCTTCTTTTAGAACCGAAGGAAAATTCTTTTTGAGCTATTCACAAAGGTTAGTTTCACTTGTGAGTAATTTACATTTGTAAATGCAGTCTTACACTTTTAAGTAACTTCACTGCTTTTGGCTGGTCATAAAATCCAAGTGTAAAGTTACTCAAAAGTGTAGAATAGAGTTGCCATCTTCTTGTATAAGTCTAGCTTGAGAGTATGACTGTATCAACAGAAAAAAGAGCTTTAAGAAGCACTACTGAGAGAGGAGCTTAGACTGCACCCATAAGTTGACCCTCCTCTCTACAAGCACTTGATTTTACTGTAGATGTGTTAGGCCGCCCGAGAAGCAAGTCCTTTGCAGTCTTGCACACATTAACTCACAACTGCCAGGGAGACCAACTCACCTGAATATAATTAAAATAGAAAGACAATGCCACTGAACGATTTTGCCTTTCAAAGTCAAAATAATCTATGAAAGTAGACTAAATATGTTAATAGTGGTTTGTTTTCATATGTCCTCTTTACGAGTGGGCTTTGCCCCCGATCCCTGTACAAACAAGTTTGCACAAGAATTGGAATCACGAGTTGTGTGGTAATTGCTGCATCCTTGCAATTTTGAACAAATTAATTTCAGCAAGTCAAACAGGCCAAACATTATTGTTGAAAGTGTCCACTAAACACTGGAGAATGTGGAGTTTGGCATGCAAAGCAATAAAATGTACATGTTATGACCCAATGTAGAGGGCACTACTTGTAATAGCTACAATGATCTCACCTTTTGGAGGGGTATTGGTTTTCAAAAGGTCCAATAGTTATCTAATCTCCAGCTGGGCTCTCGTGACGAGGGCCATAGTGCTTTGAGATTATTCATAACAGAAGGAATTAATTGTTGTGTTTTAGCATAACGATCTGTCTTTCTAATTAAGGATGATATCCTCGTGTGTTTCTACCAGTATTGATCTATGTTAACCTGCAGGTCATGGGTCTGAATATCAGCAAGGTCATCTCAGCCCTTCCTCCTGCCTAGACTGATAAATCAGGTGTCACTGAGTGCACTACGAAACATTTGCTGTTTACAGTGCTGGAAAATGGCAACATCTGCTGTTGCAAGGGCTGCGAAAAACACAAGTTATTTGTTAAATAAAATAAACAACCAAACTGAATGCTACAATACGTAGGCATCCCAATAGCTGGTTCATATGGGCTCATGTGCGCACTCCATAGATCTATTTTTGACGCCACAGTCACAGATTCAAATCCTGGCAGGTCCACTCAATCTTTCCTCCTTCTGCTGTCGATCAAATAAGAACCATTGCGTTGGAAAACAATTGGTATTCTTTTATCTGTCAACAGTAGTTTACATTTCTGCCTGCCATATTTAAGTTTACACAAAGTGTCAGAAGTACTGAAACACAAACTTCCTCCATAAGGAGCAGCTGTTGCTACAGTGCTATGTTACATTTTTTAAATGTATTTCATTTCAAAAGTTTTTTTATAGCGCGAACATGACCCTTGCGGGTATCAGAGTGCTTTACAGATTTTCAGAGAGCAAACCAGTAATAACAATATTATCAATTCGAGAAAATAAATGCAGTAGAGGATAGTACACAAAAAAGGGAGGGTATGCTTTGCCATGATCAGAGAGCAAGGGAGATAAATTAATAAAAATAGAATATCATAATCCAGACAACTGCATGTATCAGGCAATGTTGAGAAGAGGGAGGGTAATGTTGGTACAGATAAGACAAAAGCATTGGCAAGCCAGTGATAATCATGCATGTGACAGAGGCAAACAGGATCTTGGGATCTAGGGCAGAAATTTGTTCATAAGGAGTACTTTCACTTCTTTCTTGAGGAATACAATCAAGGGATTAATTCTGTCTTCAAGAGGTAATGTGCTCTAAATTCTTGGGGCAATCCCAGAGAAAGATCGGTTGTAAGTTTTTTTCTGGTGGAATCTCTGAGCTTTTGAAGAAAGGTGTTGGAGCAGCTGTGTGATCTGCAGCCACCAGAGAATTTGAGCTTCTGGACAAGATATCTAGGGGTTTTGAAGTGGATGGCTTTATGTGTCATGCAGGCAACTTTTTGCTGGATTCTTGCTTCGTAAGGGAGCCATAGGTTATGTGGTTATATCTATTTGAGCCACTGATGACCCTCGCAGCAGAGTTGCGCGAGGCCCTTATAGGAGCCGATCTGGATAGTCCAGAGAGCACTACCATAGTCCAAACTGGGAATCACTAGAGCTTGTACCGCATGCTTGAAGTCGGGGGAGGAAAGGTTTCAATTTTCTTGGAATGTTAATTTGGTGAATTGCTCCTTTGGTGGTGGCACTGATGTGCTTCTGCATGTTGAGGTTCTTGTCGAAAGTTATGCTCAGTGAGCTTGCAAAGCCACTGACTTGTGGAAAGCAGTTGAGAGCTGTTAGCTGTTTCAATCATTCTTCGATGACCAGAAACTGGTTGGGCAGGGTGATTAGGAGGAATTCAGTTTTTTGAGTATTTAGTTTGAGGTCACTGGTTGCTAGCCAATCAATCTTGAGTTTTCTGTAGAGTTGTGTTGGGGAAACTCATATCTTCTGCGGCGGAGATTTTTAGGTATAGTTGGGTATCGTCGGCATACATGTGGTAGTGGATGTTGGATGAGCTCAGAATTTCTGTTAGAGGATCCATGAATAGGTTGAAGAGAGTGGGCAAAATAGATGAGCCCTGTGGGACCTCTAATGTGATTGGCGTGGTCTGCAATAATGAGTGATTAAACTTGACTCTTTGAGTCCTGTTTTGGAGATAGGTGGAAAACCTGGAACAACTGATCCTGTTAGGCCCATACGGTATTCCAAAAGGTCTAGGAGGTTGTCATGCTTAACCTTATCGTATGCCGACGACAGGTCAAGGAGGGCTAAGAGACAAGCTTGGTTCTGATCCAGAATTTTTTGGGTACGTCGTCCACTATGTGTGTGATAGCCGATACAGTGCTGTGCCCTACCCGGAAGCCAAATTGAAATTGGTCCAATAGTTGGAATTGATCAATGTGGTTACAGAGTTGGATGTGAACACATTTCTCAAGGAGTTTCGCCAGGGTAGGAATATTGAAGATAGGTTAGAAGTTGTTTAGGTCAGTTTAGTCTGCTTTTGGTTTTTTTTAGGATGAGGGTAAATTTACTGAACTTTAGGCAATTAGACATAGTGCCTTGAAGGAGGGAGGCATCCACAGTCTTGCTCCAGATTGGGAGTATAGCGGCTATGATCTCCTTGAAGAAATTAGAGGGAAGAGGGTCATTGAAGGGGTTTGAGGTTTTTCAGCATAGCTGGGATTTTATGAATTGAGCTTTCCTCAAAGGTTCTGAAAGAGTTCCATGAGACATTATTTTTGGAGAAATGTCTGGGAAAAACACGCTGGAGCAGTAGCCCCAGAGGCAAAGGGGCTGGTTTGAGGGGGAGATGACGTTGTTCCAATGCTGTCTGAAGATCAAGCGTCATGGTGTATGGCTTCTGCAGAAAGAAGGAGGCAAATTCTTTGCAGTTTGGTAGCAGACTATATCCAGCCAGTGATCGATTGGGTGTGGTTTAATTGGGCTTTTGTGAGTTCAAAAAGTTTTTGGGGTCAGTTACTGGCTTGATCTAGCTGGTTTCTGAAGAAATTTGCTTTTGAGATTCTGATGTTTTTGTTGTATCTGTTTCTCAATTATCTCAGGTGCTCAAGGGGATGTGGCTGATCTCTATTGATGTTCAGCTGATCTGAAATTGCATCTTTCTGTATTGAGACTACCATTGTAGCAAGGTTTAGAGTCTTTAGTGGACACTCTTTTTCGTTGTAATGGCGAGATCGAGTCAAGAACAGTCTCCATGGAGCGAGTGTAGTGCATCTTACATCTCTCCAGTGGGATTCAAGATGTTTTGGCCGAGAGAAGACAGATCATTACCATTTATGTTGTGCATGTTCCTTTTCCAGATTCTGGGCTTGGATATTTGAGCTGTGTTTGTTATCACAATTTACGTGATCAGGATTGTGATATGGTGGTAGTTGATCCAATCACATGGGAGGATAGATTCCAATTGAATTGATAAGATCTAAGGTTAACCCTTTGTTGTGAGTGGGTTTGCCACTGAATTGGATCAGCTAAATGTCTGCAAGGAAGGTTTTGAAGCTGTTGAATGCTAGATGTGGAAGAGGTGTGGCGCAGCGGCCAGGGCGACTGACTCTGGAACCCGGAGGCTCACGGTTTGATCTCCGGTGCCGGTGGCAGATCAGCCCAGCACCTTGTGACTCTGGGCAATAGCTTGCTTAATCTTCCCAACAGACCCCAGTGCCTTGACACCTTCGGGTAATTGTTTGTGCTTTACAAATACTGGACATTTAGATCATTCAGGTCATTCCAGTGAAGGTGGAAGTCTCTGTGGAAGATTCGAGGGAAAAGCTGGGCAGTGTTTGTTTAAATAGGTTTCCATGATTTGTTCAATGAAATCCAGATTGTCTCCTGTAGGGTTGTATATTGTGTGCAGCTTGCATGGAGGTCTATTGTTGCATGAGATATCAAGTTATAGGTATTCACAGGAGGATAAAACTGGATTTTGTGCGTGTATAACTGATAAGTTGAGGCAGTGTATGCAAGCGATGCCTCCACCTGATCTACTGGGTTTATCCAGTCTGGTAATACCATGGTTAGGAGGGACTAGATTGTCAGTGACTGTAGCAGAAGGATCATTTAGCCAGGTTTCAGTCAGGATTAGGAGGTCAAGATCATGTGTGAGGATAAGGTTAGCAATATCTCCCACATGTTTTTAAGCAGATCTGCAATTGATCAGCCTGCATTTCAGTTGGGGTTAGTGGTGTGCTGGGGTAGACTGTGTGAGGATAACTCATCTGAGGTTGTGCTTGTTGACCGCTCTATGGTTGAGCCTAGGATCTCTGTGGGGGTGTGTCATGATGGAATGGATTATTTCCCGATTATTAGTGTTATCAGGGTGTGAAGAGTTGTATGAGAGGAGGAGGGTTTGGATATCATTATCGGATTGGAGGACTTTACATCTAGTTGGTCGTGAAGACGCGCTGGAACAGGGTCTCGTTCTCCCAAATCCATTGCGAGGGCAGTGTGGAAGAAAAGGTCCGGTTGGAAGGGTGGTGTGTTCGAGATATGGCGGGTGGTTGGAGGGTTGGTCATGTGTGAGAGAATGCATCCTGAGGTTCCTATTATGCACCTAAGAGTTGTTTGTCTCTGCTGTGATGTGAATGAGTCTATGTAAGTCTGCTTTGAGATCTTGCAAGTTTTTTGTAATCTCATCCAGTTTGGATTCTAGTGAGCTATGGGGGCGGGTTGACAGGTCTTGATCCAGTGGGCATTGGGGTGTGGTGGTGAAGATGGTGTTAGGGTGGTGATATATTGAGGGAGAAGGCATACGAGAGGGCAGATTGAGGGTGGATGTAAGGTCTAATTTAGGAAGGGGAGGGCTCGATTGACGGGTGTGAGGAGGTGCTAACGGTATATCATTGGGTATTATAGGAGGAGCAGCATTTGTAGGAGACAGAGGTTGAGGGAGAAGTAGAGAGGAGGAGGGTAGCTTGGCTATGTAAATCTGGGTGTGGGATGAGCCAGCGATCTAACGTGGTGGGTAGTGGTTACCGACCCACTGGGAGATGAAGGTGAGCTAGAGATGTTTGCAATAATAGGAAAACATGGAACGTTGGAAGAATCAGAAATCGATGCAGATTTCTTCATGAGTGGAAAAAATTATTAGAATAAGTTAAGGTGGTGATCAGATGCCTGGATGAGGATAATTCCATTGTTGTAGATGGTGATGGCGACTGCTGTTTTGCATGCCAATGAAGGGGCTACCGACAGTTTGAGACCATGTGGTGTTTTCTTGGTTGTAGAGATGAAGAGCATTACACAGACAGAACAGAAATGAGAAGGCGCTATAGAGCAAATGAGGAAAAAGTCTTGAGAATGGAATGGAGTGGGCTTCACCATGACAGAAGAAAACAGTGCTGCATGATTAGCCAGCCCTAGGTATCTGATCAACAGGTAGGTAGGGAAAGAAATGAGTAATAATGGGGAACAACAGAGTGCAGAAGGAAAGAGGGGAGAGAAAGAAGTATTGTCTTGTGACAGTGGGAAGAATTGGGATAACAGTTAGAAATAAATGCACTGTTCAAGAACTATTAGTGAAGGCAGAGAGCACCCCTGAGAACCCAAGCATTGTCCACCCACTCCACAATGTCAACAGTGAGATCTCACATGAGCCTTTTCTAGTGACTTACATCAGCATGGAGAACATACAGATTTAGAGAAATCAGGTGTGTGCCAATGTTTTAAGAGCAGGGCACCGGCAGTTTTTTAAAGGGGGCTTCGAAACGGGTCTCTATCGGGCTCTGTTTTTTGCCCTGGCACAGACAGTCCATTATTTCCAGGACTGCAGTGACAGCAGGCACATCCATGTGCGCTGCTCACTTCTCACTAGGGGAGAAGTTATGGCGTGACGTCATGGCAGTTGAGTTGTAGAGGAAGGGAAATCTTTTAAAGAGAGTCATTTTCTCTCTGTATTTCCCTTCTCTTTTTGAGACTCAGGAGCAGCAACATTGTCGTGGTGTCACCAGGGCTTTAAGTGGAAGCCTTTTCAATATTATATACAAGCCATAGTTTCTGCTTATTTATCTTATGCAACTAACCATTTTCAAAGCCAATAGTCCTGACTTGTAGGTATGATGTTACTTGTTGTATCATATACCTGGATGCAGGCGCGCAACACCCATTGGACTCAAAGGGCTTCAGCCTCCCCCGCGCAACACCCATTGGACTCAAAGGGCTTCAGACTCCTCCCCCCCCCCCCCCCCGTCGTGTGTGGCTCCCGGGATGAGACAGCTTCCCGGGCACACACACAGCCGCACCCAAGCACTTCACAGGTCTTTAAAAGACCATTTGCATGTTAATGAGGCCTTGCTGTTGTTTCACCCCTTCTAAGAGCCCCTGCAGCTCCACTCTGCCTATTGCTTAAAGATTCAGCCCCCCCCCCCGAAATCAGCTCCACTCTGCCTATTGCTTAAAGATTGAGCCCTCCTGAAATTTTTTCTTAGCCCCCACCCCCCCCCCCCCCCCCGAAATTTGGCACTAGTTGCGCTTCTCTCTGGATGCAATGACAGAAACAGCAAAATACAAGTCAAGCGTCACACTATGCTAAGCACAGATTTTTAGCTTACTTGTTTTAAGCCACGCCCTTAATTACATAGGCCACGCCCCTTTGAGAGACCCTCCTGTTTTTTCATCCCACGTAAAGCCCTGTTTAAGAGGGATACGTAATGTTAGCAGGAGGGCTCAAGGAAGGGCAGGTGAGTTTTCATATTTACTTTCAAGTCCCATCTCTTGCTTTATTTCTGAACAAACCGGAGCCCCGAGTAGCCCTTTGAAACAAAGGCAGAGACGAAAGAAGCCGAGGCTTCGAGGCCTCGGGCCCTCAGTGTTCGCCCAGTGGCGTGCAGCTGAGCTCCGAGTGCGCGCGCTGATTTCCTTTTCCGCGATGTCTGATGCGGCCGCGATAGGACGGCTCGCGCGAGGGCTCTCTGCACTTCCATCTCCCCGATCCCTGTCTCTCAGAGAGGTGCCTAAATGGCACGCAAAGGAGCGTTTTGCCCAAGAGAGATCCGGGAGCTTCGCAAGGCATTGTCGAGAAGCGGCATTCTGTTAATAAACTGGACGAGGATGAGAGGGGAAGGTGTCTGCGAGGAGAAAGGAGGGTTAATGAGGTACTGACAGATTTCGTCCTTTTGAGTGACCTGCGCGGTGGTGCGCAAATAATACACAGTTCGTTTGTAGCAGCCCTCTTCTCTGTACTCATCACCGTAATCTGTGAATCATCTGTCACACAGATATAACAAAAGCGCCTATGAAATAGCCACTAACTCCATCTCTGCACCAAAGCACACACAGGTATCAAATCATCTACACACGAAAAAATCGAATTTTTGTATCAAACCTTTCCCAAAGACAGGCAGAGTGGACCCTATAGATAGTGAAACGGGCGGAGGTTGGGCGTCTTTTATCAATATTCCTATCACTAGCAACCGGTAGTGAAGGGGACACAATGTAGGTCCCCCATCCTCAAACATTTATCCAATGACTAAATAAGTTAAGCAACCACAAACGTAACAAATTAAAAAAAAGTGTCCTTACCAAGAGCTTGTAAATTCAGCACCCCGTCACATAAGAAGGCGCTTTACAGCAGCAGGAAGATGACAATTGCAACACACACCAGAGGCGCAGTAAGGTGGGAACATTCCAGATGCCCCTACATTTATTCAACAGTGCGCCTTACAAAATAAAAAGAGTTCTGAAAATGTTTCAATTGCTAGAGTGATCAACCCGTTCTAGAGAATTGTAACATAGGGAAAGCAGTGTTTAAGATGAAATGTGAAGGCATTAGATTCCTGGGTTTGTATTGTGGTGATGGAGGAATTCAGTTCCGTGTTTTTGTATTGTGGTGCTGGAGGCCTTCAGTTCCGTGTTTTCTATTTGGTGCTGGAGGCCTTCAGTTCCGTGTTTCGTATGTTGGTATTGCTGGAGGCCTTCAGTACCGTGTTTTGTAAGATTGGTGGTGCTGGAGTCCTTCAGTTCTGTGTTTGGTATTGTATTGCAATTGCATTTATATAGCGCTTACTACCCCTGACGAGGTTTCGAAGCGCTTTTTCGGCGAGTAGCACGCTACTCCAGGACCCATAGAGGTTTAGTGTTGAATTAGTATAGTGAAACATGCAAGTAAATTTTAAGTGGTGGATAGGTTAGTCAGTTATTTGGATTCGGAAGGATAGCAAAAGGATAGAAGAGGAAAAAAAAGGTTTGTATTTATATAGCGCTTGTTACCCCTGATAGGGTGTTGAAGCACGCTACTCCGGAAACCTTTAAAGGATTAGTGCTGAATTAGTATGGTGGAATATGAAAGTAATTTGAGTGAAGGATATTAGTCAGTTATTTGGAGTTGGAAGGATAGCGGTGGGATAAAAAGGAAGAAAGGTTTGCATTCATGTAGCACCTGTTACCCCTGATGGGTGTTGAAGCGCTTTTCTGGCGTGTAAGACGCTACTCCGGAACCCATAAAGGATTAGTGTTGAAAATGAGTATAGTGAAATAAAAAGTAATTTGAGTGGTGTGGTGGTTCTGGAGGCCTTCAATTCCATGGCCTGTATTTTGGCAGCGCTGCAGTCCTTCAGTTCCATGTTTTGTAGATGTTCCCTAAGTCTTGCAGGCCACGTCCCCGATCTGCGTCCTCAAGTTGTGTTATTGGTGCTAATCTTGATGTTCTGTTACTCCTTGATCTGCGTCTTGAAGGTCAGTATCTGGTGCTGATCTCGATGTTCGGAAAACAACTGCAGGCCCTGTCCCTGGTCTCCGCTCTGCATGAAATGGGCTGTGCCCCTGGTTCTCACGTGTGTCGTGCAGGCTCTGTCTTAGTTGTTGATCTACTGTCCATGGTTCCGTTCTCTTACCTCGGGGAGTACTTCCTAGATCGCTGTATTCCCTGGACACTGACCTTGAACTGATCGTTTCCCCTAAGGCTTTGTCCTGCAGCTGTGTGTCCTGTACGTGCTCTCACCGGGAAACAGCCTTTACCACAAAGCATTTTCTACGCGTTACGTTTACAACGGTACACGTACCTCGTAAACGTCTTCACAACGTGTATTGCTTCAACTACGTCTTTAGCACGCAAGCAACGTCATCACGGAAAAACATCTTCCTGGTCGGAAAAAAAAGCTTCAGTCCTTCCTTAGTGTCGGCGAAGACCTAAGAAAAAGGAAAAAAAAAGAAGAACGGGGGCTTGGGGGGGTCTCCTCCCCCAAAAACGAAAAAGCGGGGTAAAGGCAAGATCGGGGTAAGGGCAATGCGAAGAAAAAACATTCCGTTGTAACGCATGCGTGGTAAAGGCATGCATTGCAACGGAATGCGTAGTAACAACATATATTCGCTCTCACCAGTGACATCTGTACTCACTGAAAGGCGCCCCTGGTTCTCACGTGTGCCGTGAAGGCTCTGTCCTTGGTGCTGATCTCGGAATCCTGCGGCCTTTCTCCATGGTCCTGTTCTCTTATCTCGTCTCTTGTGCGGGTCTTTGGTGCTGATATGGGTCTTCAAAACTGCACCCCTTGTGCTGACCTCGGTGCTTATCCTAAGTGGCCTGTTGGCTCTGATGTATATATCTCGTGATCTCTGTCAATGGTTCTGATCTCTTATCTCGTAGGATCTGTCCTTAGTGCTGATCTCTGTATGTCCTGGGCTTTTGTTTGTATCACTTGCACGTTGTCCTTGGAGCTGATCTCTGTCACTCGTGCTGATCCGTGTCCTTCAAGCTCTGTTTCTGGTCCTCAACTGATTCTTGTAATCTCTTTCCTTTGTGCTATTGTCCATTTCCTCATAGCTCACTTTCTGGGGCTGATTTGTGCTCTAAAGCGCTGTCCCACGTGCTGATGTGTGTGTCTCCTTTAGGATGTGTCCAGGGTGAAAATCTATGTGGCCTGTGCACTCTGACCCTTCTGCTGATCTCTGTGCTCTGCAGACAGACCGATCTCTGCTCTTTGGACTATAGGCTATTTGCCTATATCTGATCTGGTTTCTGTACGTGCTGTCCTTGTGTTTCATCTTTGTTCTGTAGGCTCAGAGCTGTTTCGTGCAGGCTAAACCCCAGTGTCTGATCTGTGCTCTGCAGGCCTCATGTTGATTCTGAAGTTGTACGTAGACCATATACTATCAAATCAGATGTACCAAATCTTGGCCCGGTAACTGCAGGGCTTTAAGTGGGATGACAAAACTGTGGGTGTGGGTGGGGGCGAGATTCTCCAAAGGGTGTCGCCGATGTAATTAAGGGCGTGGGTTAAAAACACATAATCTAAAAATCTGTGTTTAGCAGTGGCGGCTCCTCGCAATGCTGCGCACGCAATGATATTCGTTTTATCTATTTATTTATTAACTGAACTCTGTTGGGCCATATACCAGAGTTTACTACCCCCCACCCTGCCCCTCCCCTCCCCCGCCCTGCCCACCAACCCACAGAACTCCCACGAGGAGCCGCCACTGGTGTTTAGCAGTGGCGGTATTTCTGACTGGTATTTTGCTGCTTCTGTCATTCCATCCAGATATATAATACAACAAGTAACATTACACTTACAACAAGCGAGGACTATTGGCTTTGTCACTGGTTGTCATTTGCATATCATAAATAAGCACCAACTACGGCATCCTTGTATATAACATTGAAAATGCTTCAGTTCTGATATGATGAGACTATGAAAGAATTATAACAAGTCTCTGTGAAGTTATCTCAAAGCAAGTGAAGGGTGCTACTTCTGCAGAATTAAGATATTATTTTTCACCCTGAGGGTGAGGACAAAAATGGAACGCTCGATAGGGACCCATCTCAGCAGCTGCTTTTTAGAACTGCCGGTGGTGAGCACAGGCAAGACCCGGCCCACTTAAAGCTATACCCGAAATTTATACACGCTCACGAAGGCACCGTGAGCAGGACGCCGACTCATGTGAGTTAGATATGCACCGCAAGGCGCAGGGAAAAGGGTGCAGGGAGGATGGCTATAGTAGAAACAATGGAGTTGGATACAAAGGGAACAAGCATTTGCAATGCAATAGGTCTCGCATTTGCAAGAGTTTGAGCTATTGGCATTATAAATGACAATGCCTTTTACCTGTTGGTTTTCAAAACAGATAAATAAAAGGCTTTGTCATTTACAATGGCAATAGCTTAAACTCTTGCAAATGCGAGACCTATTGCATTGGAAATGCTAGTTTGTAAAAGCGCCCCATGCCGCGCTCTCATTTTAATGACGACTGTGCCCATTTCTTCAACCACGTCTAAAGAAAGGGGCACAGCCGCCATTAAAATAAAAGAGCGGAATTGAACTTTTTTGCACAAAAAAAATTGTCAAGTTGGCAAACAAATGCTCTTTTTTCTTCAGACATATTAAGAAAATTAAAAGGTGACCCATTGTTTGGTTTTCATTTTTTTCCGAGTTCCAGTCGGAAGACCGCAATAGTATGAGACCCGGCCAATCATGTAAGGTAGTTCTCGCTTGTGTAAGGTCAAAACGGAGATTTCTGTTTTTGTTTTTCTTGCTTAAAGGACGTGTTTTTCCCACGGCTAGAGCGGAATTAATTTTCGTTGGTGCTGCCTGAGTTACTGGCACCAGTTTAATAGGAGATGCAAGTCACTGAGATACCTCAGTCGGTTTTGTGGCTGCTGCAAACATCTGTGAGTCCTCTGCAGCCCAGAAGCCTGGACAGCACTGGCTCTGCCTCTCATCCATCTGCAGGAAATAAAATTAGTTCCATCGAGTGCGGTAACAGTAACGTGTTATTCAATCGCCTAGAAGTAATTCAGTTTGTGATGTGTGCTAAGAAGCAACACAGTTTCTAAATATTTACATACCTACTTCCTTTGCCTGGCTTCACAGGGAACATCTGCTTACAAGTGAAAATGGTGCCAATAATTTAATTGCATTACGGATATAATGATTTTTTAGCCTTTTTATAGCACTTCGTACACCGTTATGGGAAGCCGAGGCGAATTTTCGGGTGGGCAGTGTGCTGCATGCCAGGGTATTGTGTCATTGCCAAAACGCTGTATTTGTGCGATGCGTTTTGGCTGACCAGAGAGGCGTTCTGCTGTTTTCTTGGGTCATAGAGCCTAGCGCTGAGATGGAAGCTATAGCCATGCAAAAAATAGTTCCAACTGTCAGAACCAAGTTACTTTGCAGATTCCAGTCATCTGTCATGGTTCTCTTAGGCTAGGACAGGGGTGTTATAACACAGCCTGTCAAACAGGGGCAGAGGGAGGCTGTGAGCACGTGCGCCAAACACGGAGGGGACCACAGACGCTTCGCAGTCCATGCAGCAGCATGCACAAGGCAGAGATGCTGCCAAAGGGATTCAAGCATTTGCAATGCAAAAGGTCTCAAATTTACGCAAGTTTAAGCTAATGGCATTGTGTTAGAAATGGGGGTCTCTAGTTGGCAATGGTTTGCACCTTTGTCCAAATAGGGACCCTTGCTTCTAGTCAGGGAAAGGCGGATACACTCCTGAATAATCCCTGCTCACCCCCTTGGTAGCTTGGCGCGAGCAGACAGGCTTATCTCATAAGCAGTGTGTAAAGCATTTGTGGACAGATACAGTAATACAGTGAAAACACTACAAATGGACACTTCACCAGTTTAGAAAAATAAGTAATCTTTACTAGACTTAACACAAGACCAAACGACAAAAATCCACAATGCTGTATCAAGAATATGACTTTAAAATGGTAGAAATAGCTTAGTTCAATGTAGATGGTAAATGCAACACTTTACTCTCAAAGTGCCTTGGATGCGTCACACAATACAAACAAAAGGGTCACAGAGAAGGTGATGCATCGGTTCCTTGCTTCGGGGGAGGTGATGCGTCGGTTCCTTACTGCAGCGCAGGGGAGGTGATGTCTCGGTTTCTTACTGCGTTCCGGTTTACGATGCAACAGGATGGCGCTGCGATGCGACGATCCGGTGCGATGTGACAAAATGGCGTCTTTGATGCGATGCGACAACGTGGATGCGATGTGTGCACACCCGGCGGCCGTGCGGCGAAATCGATGATCTTTGGAGCCACGACATACCCTGCGACGCGCTTCTCTGGGGATGCGACAGCGACCTCTGCGGCGGCGGCACGCTTCTCCGGTGATGCGACACGCTTCGTCTGTGATGCGATGGTAAACAGCTGTGGCAGCAGCACGCTTTTTCGGCGATGTGTCGGCAACTGCTGTGGCGGCGACACACTTCTCCTCGTTGCGTTGCGCTTCCAGCTCCCAGCGACATGCAGTTTCTCAGAGGGCCCAAACAACAGCAGACACCTCTCTGCAGGTAGAATTCCCAGCAAGGGAATTCAGGGGGAGCTGGTGGTGAAGTCTTTGTGTCCCTGAGACTTCAGACAGGAGGCAAGCTCAGTTCAAGCCCTTGGAGATCTTCCTCAAGATGGCAAAGCAAGCAGCAAAGTCCTTTTCTCCTTTCCTTGGCAACAAGTAACCACTGCAGGCCAACCCCAGACAGCAAACAGGACAGGGGCATTAATCCTCCTTCACCTACTCCAGTTTCTTCTCCTTGGCAAAGGTTCCTCTTGATTTCCCAGAAGCGATCTAAAGTTCTGGGTCCCCATTTTTATACACACAAATCTTTGTCTCTGAAGGCAGAGAGTGTCTGTACCTAGTCAAGATCAGTTCTGTCCTCCTGGGTGCAGCTTCCTGGCAGGAGGTGGAGACAGCATTGTTTGAGAGCAGACCTGGCCAAGGTAGCTGAAAGGAAATCTCCTTCCCCTACTCTCTATTCTATGAGGGCTCAGGTCAGTGAAAGGAAATCTCCCCCCCCTACTCTCTATTCAATGCAGGTCCTATTCAGCCCAGCCCTGACCCATCAGACTGCTGGAGCCAAGGCCCTCTCCAGCCTCCTGTCACTCACAAACCAGACATGGCATACACAAACCTAGCAGAGGCATGCTGGATGGTTGGCAAGAAAATACCTACTTTCTAAAAGTAGTATTTTCAAAAAACATAATGTAAAAATCACCCTCAATAAAAGATGTATTTTAACATTGAGTTCAGGCATACTAAACTCGAATTTCCACCTTGTTACGTGGGTCAGTTAGGATTATAAGATGTTATAATCAAACTGCCCATTCTGGCCTTTGGGAACAGGTAGCCTTGCAATAGTGAAAAATTAAATTGCCTGTAATTCACTATCAGGATATGCGACACACATCAGGGCATGTCCTACCTTTTACATACAATGCACCCTGCCCTTGGGCCTACCTTAGTGGTGACTAATAGGTAGAAAAGGAAAGGTTTAGGGACTGGCAAGTGGGTGCACTTGCCAAGTCGACATGGCAGTCCCAGACTGCACACAGGCTCTGCAATGGCAGGCCTGAGCCAATTTTACAAGCTGCTTCTTTGGGGGGCTCAATCAGTGCTGCAAGTCCACCAGCAGCATTTGATTTACAGGCCCTGTGCACACAGGGTGCACTGTACTAGGGGCTGACAAGTAAATCAAATAAGCCATTCATGGAGTCACTAATCGATAACACAATTTACAAAAGAGAGCAGAAACACTTTAGCACTGATCAGCAGTGCAAAAGTGCCCAGAGTCATAAAACCACCAACAACAGGTCAGAAAAAAATACAGGAGGGAGGCAAAAAGTTCAGGGATGACCCTGCAAAAAGGGCCAAGTCCAACACATTGTAAATGACAATGCATTGTATTTATGTTTTAAAAACTGAAACAATAAATAAAAGACTTTGTCATTTACAATGCCAACAGCTCAAACTCGTCGTGTATATGCGAGACCTATTGCATTGGAAATGGTAGGCATCACGGACAACGGGAGGGTGGGTGGGGGACTGGGAGGGAGAAGGCAAGGACAACGGGAGGGAGGGCGGAGGGTAAACAAGGCATGGCAACAGGAGGGAGGGGTGGTTAAAGAAGGCACCAAAGCTCGTTGTGCGTGCAGTAAGAGAAACTGAATAAAGAAAATAGGGCTCACAATCTAAATATCATGTACTGTGTAACAACCAAAGTAAAAGGGCCAGTCACAATGGTAGGTGACAAATGAAGCAGAGGCGGTACTAAGGATGGATTAACAAGCCTATTTACGAATCAGAAGCCAGCATTTAGGACAGACAATGACACAAGCCAATGGCATATCTGGGCAGAGAGTGGGCGAGGCTTCTATTCGCTACTCAACCACAAGTCTCGCAGAGCAGCGCATGCGCGCTGGCTCTAGCCTCGAACTAAAAACAAGGGAGCGAGTTAAGAGTGCAGCGGGCCGAAATCCGCCACAGCAATGCAAAAGTCTCACCACTACCATCAGCTTCTCACACTGCTCTTCAGTCCCTTACGCTACCCACATTTAGGAACATATCTTACTGCCCAACAATGCCAGCTTTTTACTTCGTCCACCAGTCATTCGAACACTGTTGCCAACCCCTCTCCCTGCCCATGCGTTAGAGCTTCCCTTTCTCTTCACCAACAACAGCTTCTCACAGTAACAAAAATAATATAGTTATATGATTTCATTTGAATTCAATATTCCATTGTTTTTAGGGAGTTCATGTCCAAAAATGATTAATAAAAGAACATAATCAGCTACAATCAATTACTGCAAGATACTTATGTAATACTCGTGAAAATAGATATGACAAAATAATTGGGGTCCTCTAGGCATGAGAGATGGTGCAAGGCACGTGGGTTGTGAGAAAATGTATAGACCAACTCTGGCAAAGTAAGTCATTGGCTGATAGGTAGAGTGATTAGTAAGCAGAAAAGGCATGATAGATCATAATGCCCATGCCATACAAAATTACTAATAATTCATTCCAAAACTTAAAGTTGTTGGCGTTTTGCCCCACCACTATTTAAAAATAGGGTTTTCATGGGATAAAACTGGATGCAGCACTCACCATGTGGAACTCATGCCTATACAACGCAAGGAAATTAAGTAGTGGAAGCAATCCTTTGGCTTCACATAGTCTTAATAGAAAGGGGTTAAA
This sequence comes from Triturus cristatus, assembly GCF_964204655.1. Taxonomy (NCBI): domain Eukaryota; kingdom Metazoa; phylum Chordata; class Amphibia; order Caudata; family Salamandridae; genus Triturus; species Triturus cristatus. Next base: position 265,354,372 of record NC_140590.1, read on the forward strand.
GATTCCCCAAAGGTCAGCGCTCAAGCTGGAAAGATTTCCCAGGCAAAAAAAGTTCTAGTTACACCAATATTTTCATTATGTTAGTCTTGGGCATTACTTAAGTATCAGGGACCACAGATTGGACAGTCTTTCATCTACCATCTTTATTCACTCTTAGCCCTCATATGGTACCAATAGAAAATTTGACCTGTGATCAAGTTGCTTTAAGGGGAATTCGTGTTTTGAATACAAAAAGAGAATAATCCCATCTTTTCACACAGCCATTCAGCCCCAACCTCTTGGTCGTGGCATCAGCGGGTCAAATTGGTTTGTTGCAGATACCAAACATTGCCATGGCTTTTTATGTTGGGTTAGCATTGCTATAGCGCCAGTTCTGCTATACAAGCCTTTTCAACATTTCTGCTGCATGCTTCAGCCCCAGAGCATGAATGTGCTCTTCGTCAAAAGTACTTGAACTGGTCTTACATCCAATCCATCGTCCAGAAAAATATCATTTGAGCGTCTAGTTTAATAAAAGTAGAATCTGAATTGCTACAGAATATGAATCTGCTGGGCTGTCCCCTTCTCCTCGCCGGTCTCAGAGAACTTGCACGCCCATAGAGAGCGAGGAAAGTTTTCTATGAAGGGCAAGGGCAGAGCTAGTGACATGTCAGCACTTCTAAAAGGCCAGTCTGTGCACATCTTTACTGCAAGTGCTTTCAGGAGCAACAATTGAACTTGGGACGTGCAAGAGGATGTGACGCCCCATCTGTTTTCTTATGATATGCATTCTCAAGACTGTGAGACCTAAACATAGCCAGCAGGTAGGTCTGAAATGTTGGCATGTTGTCATGTAAGATGCACCTCTGAAAGGCAAGCAGCTTCAGGGCAGAGCTAGTGGTATGTCAGCTCATATTTTAGATACCAGGAGGGCGAGGACAGACCTAGTAATTTGTCCCTTGTACCTTTGAGAAGGCGGCAGGATTAGGGCAACCCTAGCTGCATGTCTGCTGAACTCCTAAAAGCCCAGCGCTATTTGGGAATAGCTGGTGGCATTTTAGCGGCACCGCCGAAGGGCTAGTAGGACTGGGGACCTCTGCACGTCCAGCAGAGTTTCTGTAGATTGAGTGGCATGTCATCGAGACCTCAGAAAGGCCAGTATGGCTTAGAAAGTCTCAATCGCAAACAAGCTTCACTCCTGAACAAATCTAGGACTGCTATGAAGCCAACAAAGTGCCAGGCTGAAAGTCAATGTAGCTGCAACAGTGCTAGTCACGAGCCAGGTTCACATGTGCGTGGCTGACGGAGCCGGGCACGTGCCAGATACTCCTCTGGCAATCCACTATAATTGCAGTAAAATCAGTTTGGGCCTTATATGTGCTTAATATACATTTCACACTAACCTTTGCAGAAGCCCTGAACGACGACTGACAACTGCTATATCCTATTAACTTAATAAGTGTAATGTTTGGTTCTGTTCTCCTGGCAGCCGGATATTAGCAACTGTTTGCTTCTGTCACTGGATTCTGGATTGTGAAATCCAGTGGCAGTGGTGGATTTGCTTGAGGAGGAAAAGCTGCTAGGGGTTACTGCTCCAATACTGAATAAAGCCCTTTCTTAAAGAAGATAACTGCGATTGCCAGTAATACCGGAACCAGTCCTCATTCTTTGCTCCGAACAATAAAGTCCAATAATTATAACAAAGTTCAACAACAGCTTCCAACGTGGAAGAACCAGACCAGCTGGGAAGAACGTCAACTTCAAGCAGAATTACGACTAATCCATCTTCTTTTCGGATCCTGAAAAAAACAGAGCTAGAACAACCCGTAACTTCTGTATAACTAGAATATATATGCAAAACGGGTGGGCAATAATTACAATAGTGTAATTTAACCGGGTGGTATAATCCTCGCCTCCGTGTCCTTAATAGAATTGAAAATTCTTGGCGCGAATACTAGCTAATTTTTTATTCTATTACATGACCAGAGGCTTCGTATTATGCTAGTTTAACGCTGATTAAAAACAACAGAGGATATGTCACCCACCGGTTTATAATAAAACTGTTTAAATGTTGACTCAGATGACCAATCTACAGAATGCATGATATCCTGTACAGTAGAACCCAACATGAAGGTCTTAGAGGCCATAGCGCCTCAAACAGAATGTGCACCAAAGACCTGAGTATCTACACCCGCCTCCTGCATGACATTTTTTAACCATCTGGCTATAGTAGCCGCAGTAACAGGTTTGTACGGTTTGTGCAGAGCAATCAACAATTGTACCACACCATCAGGCCTGGTAGACCTGGTACATTCTTCATAAGCCTTAAGGCATTGGACCACACAAAGTTTAACATTGTCGGGAAAAGCATGATAATCTACACTGCGTGACATGGTTTTAGTTCTAGACGTAATATTAAACGAAACTCCCTCCGGAGTAAATACTCTACCTGTAATATCAAGAGCCTTAACATCCAAGGAACGTCTACAAGCCGCTAGGCATAGCAACATGGCCAGTTTGGCTGATAATTGTTTCCTGGACAACATATTGTTGTCGGGCCATCTGTTAAACAGTGACAGAACCAGCGAGACATCCCACAAGGAAGAATACATTGGTTTGGGCGGATTAGCTACTCTGATACCCTTTAGCAGTTTGCATATTAAAAAATACATTCCGACAGGTTTTCCCTCGATCTGAGAGTGGCCCACCAATATGGCGGAACGGAAATTATTAAAGAGCGATACGCTAAACCTTCCAATGCTTTTTCTGACAGGAAGTTTACAATAAAGGGTAATTCTGTCCCCACGGGATCCACATGCTGTCCCATGCACCAACGAACCCAGCATCCCCAGGCTGAAGAATATCGCTTCCTGGTAGAGGGGGCACACGCTTGGTTGATGAAGCCTGAAGCTTGTTCTGAAAATCCTGGCATTTGCCAACGCTGCCTGAAAGTCTCCAGGCCATCAGAGACAGATGCCCCGATAGAACCATGGGGTGCTTCTCTCCATGAGGGCCCTGGAGCATTGTCGTGGACCATGGGATCCTCCTGGGGAAGTCGCAACTCGCCTCCAGCAACAACGGGAACCAAGGCTGCGACTTCCACAAGGGAGTCACTAATATCACTTCCGCTTTCTGCCGTATCACCTGAGTGAACACGCGAGGAATGAGAATGAAGGGTGGAAACGCATAATTCAACTTCTGATTCCACTCCTGTGCAAAGGCATCCGTCGCCAGAGCCAATGGGTCCGGCCTTCAGCTGAAAAACTTCGTCATTTGACGGTTCAGCCTGGAGACAAACAGGTCGATCTCGCAAAACCCCCATATCTCCTGCAACCACCGGACCACCCGTGGGAGGAGTTGCCAGTCGCTGTAGTCCTTGAGGTGGCGTGAGTTCCAATCCGCCACCACATTGGACTGACCCGGAATGTATTCTGCTATGACCAAAATCTGATGACTCAGGCAATAATGCCAAACGGCCTTCGCTATCTCTACCAGCATTGAGGACCTCGTGCCCCCAGTTTGTTGATGTACCGTACCGCCGATATGTTGTCCATCCGAAGAAGTATGCAACATGAGACCTGCCTGGGAGATAGTGTCTGGATCGCAAATGATCCTGCGAGGAGTTCTAGACAATTTATGTGAAGATTTAACTCTTCTAGGGACCAACGTCCCCCTGTGGAAATATTTCCGCAGCACGCTCCCCAACCCCAACGGCTGGCGTCGGATTCTATGACCACTTCCGGTAGAGAGCCGAAAATCGCTCTGCCGTTCCACACCTCTACGTGGGCCAACCACCACTGCATCTCCTCCCTCACTTCCGGGGAAAGAGGGACTACGTCCGTGTATGAAAGACCCTTTTGCAAGTGTTGAATTTTGAGTCGTTGAAGGGCCCTGTAGTGTAGGGGTCCCGGAAATATTGCTTGAATGGACAACGCAAGAAGTCCCACTATCCGGGCAATCACCCTGAGAGAAACCATTTGTTTGGTCAGGAAGGAGCGAAGCTCCTTCTTGATATCCCGAAGTTTTGAACTTGGAAGACTGAGCTGGGTCGTCTGAGAGTTTATGACGAACCCCAGAAAATCTATCGTCTGCGTGGGACACAGAACCGATTTTGGTTCGTTGATCACAAACCTCAGGTTCTGCAAGATACGAATGGTCATGCGCAAGTGCTGAACCGCCAACGTCTGAGACTGCGCCATGATGAGCATGTTGTCTAAGTAGACAATCATGCGAACCCCTTGTTCCCTGAGGTAGGTTACGACAGGTTTCAGAACCTTGGTGAAGCTCCACGGTGCTGAGGAAAGTCCAAAAGGAAGGACCAAATATTCGTACCACCTTTTCCGCCATTGAAATTGAAGGAATCTGCGATGGGGACGATATATGGGAACGGACAGATAGGCGTCCTTCAGGTCCAGACGGACCAACCAGTCCCCCTGCTTCAGTAGATCTGCCAACAGATGGATGCCCTCCATCTTGAAGTGCTTGTAAGTCATGTAGTGGTTGAATTCCTTCAAATTGAGTACCAACCTGTAACCACCGCCTTTCTTCTGCACCAGAAAAATATTGCTGCAGAAACCGCGAGGGCCCTCGTCGCAAGGTGCTATCGCGTGTTTCTGCAGCAATCCTTCTATTTCTGAATCTATGAAATCGCACTCTAGTTGGGAAAAAGAAAGCTGCCTGGGCTGATGAACCTGACAAGGAGTCTGGAAGAACTCTAGATGGAATCCCTGAACTGTCTGCAAAACCCAGGCATCCTGTGATAGTTGAACCCAATTGTGATAAAACTGCTGAATACGTCCCCCCAATGGAAAAAGAAATAAGTCTGGAGCGCTCACCTGAAGACTCGGTGTTCTGGAATCCTCCCCGATAGGATCCCTTGTTAAAGCGTCGCTTGTTGAAGCGTTGCCTGGTGGGGTAGAAGATGCCACCGCGGGTAGGGTCCCACTCTCCCCTGCCGCGTCCGAAGTCTCCTCGCTGAGCACCTTGGGAAAATTGACGGCCAAACGAGCGTCCCCGGCCTCGTCTGGCCCTGTTGAAAACCCCAGCCTGGAATACACGTTTGATTCCTGCATGAGCTTTGTCCAGGGTCGTGAAGGTGCCCACGTATTTTGCCACATCTTTGACGAAGCGGTCGCGAAGAGGTTTCCGTCCGCCAATGGGCCAGGCTCCGCCGCCGCCAACTCCGTAAGGTTAGAGTCCATGCGCATCAGAATGGACTTCCTGCGCTCCGTGGAGATTGCGCAGTTGGCATTACCTAATAGGCAGATTGCCCGCTGGGTCCAGCCCGTCAATACATGGGAATCAATAGCGGTTCTCGATTCCTGCGCCTCTAGAGCCATCTCCAATATCTTGGCCAGGGGACCGACCATATCAAGAAGCTTGTCTTGGCACCCTCGCCAGGCGCGATCTATACCCTTCTTGGGGCCCTTGGCAAACTTTTTAAGGAAAGTTAGCAGACTGGAGTCAATTTCTGGCGTTTCAGCCACCTTGTACGAAAGATCCGGTCGGGGACATTCAGACCGCAGTCTGTTGCGCACTTCCTTGTCAAAACTTTTGCGCAAATTCTCATGTAGGTAAGCTGCCACCTCCGGGGCAGGCAACCAATCAGAGGACCTAGGGTGAACAATATCCGAGGGGTTGAAGGTGAAAGGCGTAGGGGCCGTCTGTGGAGTCTCCACATTCTTAGCCTTCCTAGATTTCTTCTTGGGAGGGGAATCATCTGGGGTGTCCGATGAGGTGGAACCAGGTTCCGAGTCGGTATCCTGAACCCTCTCTCTCTCCGTCTCAGGACGCGGAAGTGACGAGTAAGAGGCAGAATGAGGCCAGGACTTAGGTCGTGGCTCTTCTGCCGGAGCTTCAGCTGGGGTAGTGAAGCCATGATGCTTCGCGAACCTCTCCATTTGCCTAGTAATAGGCTTCGATGCAGTCGCCAATGCCTGCTGCACAGCTCCCGGAACTGCCTTCTCCATGGCCTTGTTGACTGACTCCTGCACAGAAGCGTTCAGGGCCTCAACAATATTTTCCTCGATGGAAGGTGTACCTACTTCCTCCTCGTATAAGGTGTCATCCTCCTCATAGTGCACCCAATTTTCCATGGTGGAGCCAAATTTATAGACGTACTTGCTCATAAGGCAACAGTAAGGAGGAGTAAAAGGGGGGGGAGCCAACCCACAGCACAACAGCACAGGTACCTAGCTCCTCAGCCAAAGCTGTATCTCAATTATTACAGCCCACAGGGCATAGTGGAGCCAAAAAGAGCAAGAAAAAGTCCAAGGAGGTGTGCTCCCTCCAGGCCCAGGTCGTTTTTGCAGCCAGCCAGGCCTAAGGAGTGCTCTCTGTATGGAACTCAGCCTGGAATGGCAAAAACTAAAGAAAAACGACAGAAAAACTGGCAGTTACGACGTGCATAGCCCAAATCCTACCAAAATAGCCCAATTGGGCTACGCACGTGGAAACCTAAAACAAAAGTGAAAGTGACTGGCTCCCAGCGCACCGGCATATGAGGGGAGCCTTCGCGCTATGTTCAGAAGTGAATTGCACCCACCGAAGGCGGGGCGGTACCATGCTTATTGTTGAAGCGCTAAACGCGCTGAAATTTAGTTTGGTAAAGCGCGTTTTCAAGAATGCCAGAAATCGGCGCGATGCACCCACGCATCGATCGCCGTACTCGGGGAACTCCGCTAAGCCCCGAAAGTATCCCCGCTCCCAGCGGGAGCCCCGTAGCGCGAAATCCGGCCCGCCCCGCAAAGTCGGGCAGTTCAGCTGAGATGCAAAGCGGCGTTAGTGAAGCCTTAAACAATATATTACAAAGTGCCGCTGCCAGCAAATAACGCATCAATCCTTAAAATCATACATTAATCATGTCAATAATCGAGAGGTCAACTTAACTGTCTGCGTGAGCAGCAAAGAATGAGGGCTGGTTCCGGTATTACTGGCTCTTCTGGGGCTCTGCAGGTAGTGATGTGGTGCATGCATCATGGGAAATGTAGTTTGTTTTGCATAAGAAAAGTTTTCATTGGCTGCTGTGAGTAGCAATAAATAAGAAAGAGAAGCATAATACGAAGCCTCCGGTCCTGTAATAGAATTCCTAGTGTCATTGTCATCGAGGGACGTTTGTACACAGAACTCTGATTCAGAGGTTCCTGTTCCTTCTGACGTTGATGGTGCGTGACCACGTTCATTGAGGTCACGTTGTACGTCCCACCATTTTGGAAGGATAAAGTATTCCTGTTACTTCTGGAATTGATTTGCGTGACTCACGTCTGTCGATGTCACGTAGTGCGTGCCACCATTTTGAAGGAATTCTGTTCTTCGTTATCGGCATTTGAGAATTTTGTCCACGTTTTGGCATTCGTGAAAGGGATCGTATCCACCACTTTGACCTTGACAGCTGTTGTAGATCGAAGACTCTCGATACTTGGTGAGATTATATCATCGTTTTCAATGTTTTTTAAACTTAAACTTATAATGCGCGCAGCTACTCCAAAGAGTGTCTCCGCGCGACCCAAGAGAAAACAGAGCATAAGCAAACTTTAGCTGAAAAGATGAGTTTTTAGCAGTTTTTTAAAAATCCCCATATCTTCCACACTGCGGAGTGACAGGGGAAGCTTATTCCAGGCACGAGCTGCAAGCACGGCCAAGGAAGTGCCCCCCAGGCGGTGCCGCTGGAAACCAGGAATCTTCATCAGCCTAAGGGATGAGGAGCGCAGAGACCTCCCCAGGACGTAGAAGGAGAAGCGTTTCTGCAACTAGCCAGGGCCTTACCCATGGAGTTCCCGATGGGCGATGGTGAGGGATTTAAACACCACACGCGCCTTGACCGGAAGCCAATGTAGGGAGCGAAGGTAGCCGCGCTCACTCTCCCTAGGAGCGATCCCACCCAGAAGGCGGGCAGCCGCATTCTGGATAATTTGCAGTTTATTAAGGGCGTAGGCAGGAATCCCTACATAAAGCGCATTGGCATAGTCCAAGCGGGACAGGATAAGCGCACGAACCACTGATTCCCGAGCCGCCTGCGGGAGGAGCGGAAGGAACCTTCTCAGGATTCTCAGGAGACCAAAGCAACAGCCAGTCAGTCGCTTTACTTGGCTGGAAAAAGAGAGGTTACTGTCGAAGTAAACTCCCAGGTTCTTCACGGTCTGACTGTTGGACACTGGCGGAGGAAACTCAGCAGGCCAGATCGTGTCTCTGAACCCAGTCGGAAAGTCACCAAACAGCAAGACCTCAGATTTGTCCTCGTTACATTTTAATTGGGACATCGCCAGCCACTTGAAGACCGAGGAAAGACACGTTTGCACAAGGGCCACCGAAGACGCATGCTTCTCCCAGGTAAACAAGAGCTGCGTGTCGTCAGCATAGGCAATCACCTTAGCCCCCAGGGCTTCCGCTAGAAAAACTAGAGGGGTAAGATAAATATTGAACAAGAGGGGGCTAAGGGAGGAACCCTGGGGAACTCCCGTGCCCGCCCGTTGGGGTAAAGAGGCCGCCGGGGGTAGCCATACTTGCTGAAGCCGGCCCTCCAGAAAGGACTTAATCCATCCCCAAGCAGAACCAGCCACCCCAATCGCCGCCAGTCGGTCTAGTAATAATGAGTGAGGGACCGTGTCAAAGGCAGCCGATAGGTCGAGCAGCACTAAGGCTGCTCTCCCGCCGGCGTCAAGACACTCCCGAATTGCTTCCGACACTTCTAAAAGAGCACCTTCCATGCTAAAGGAAGGGCGGAAGCCCGACTGAGCTGGGTGAAGGAGCCCCGCACTCTCAACATACTCCAAGAACTGTTCTCACAGACTTTAGAGAGGCTAGGGAGGAGAGAGATAGGCCTATAATTCCCGGGAATCGAGGGATCAAGAGTAGGTTTCTTCAAGAGAGGATAAATTTTGGCCTGCTTCCAAACACTGGGAACCCTAGCATCCTGCAAAGACAGATTAATAATGTAGTTGACTTCTGCATCACGGGTCATCCGGGGAACCGGATTTCAGACCCTGCAAAATTCTCAGCGTGCAAGACAAATCAGCCGCAGAAAAATTGACCAAGGAGTGATTTGAGGAAATTACCACAGGAGCAGAAGCAGGTAACCCCGGCGATACTAGCGAGCCATCTGGATCAGCAGGGCATGAGAAGCTACCTTGTATCTTTAGAATTTTATCCAAAAAGAATTTGGAAAGCGTCTCACACCAATCTACCGTTGCCGGCAGAATGCTGCTCTGAGCTAAGGGGGACATAAAGCTCTGAACGATGGCAAAAATCTCCTTGGAGTTATTCTGAGCCTGATCAATCTGAGTGGCAAAGAACACCCCTTTTGCTAAGGAGATAGCCTTATAATACATTTTCTGGCCCTGCCTGAGCCGAGCCTTAGCCGCCAGACAGTAATTGCTAAGATGCCAAGAGCGCTCCAATTTCTTACAGTCCTGCTTTAAACGTAGCAGCTCCGCTGTAAACCATGGTTTAGAGGGTGAATCCCTCGTCCGCCTAAAGGAGGCCGGCGTGGCAATGGCAGCCATAGAACCCTGGAGCCAATTGGAAAAGGCAACAAGGCACTTGTCCAGATCCTGCGGCAGGGACGGCCTATTATCCTCCAATGCCCTGGCAAATTCGGTGGGATCAATCTTCTTGAACGCTGGTTTATTACAAACCGTAGGTCTAACATTGGGAGAGGACACTTCCCATGAGAAGCAAATTAAATAATGATCTGACCACAGAACTGGAAGAGGAACCTTAGTTTTAATGGGAAAGTTCGAAAAAATGGAATCGAGGATATGACCCCCATGATGGGTTGCCTGATCGACCCATTGGGAGAGCTGTGCTAATTGACAAATATCAAGGAGCTCTAGCGTGTCCCTTGAGTCTTTTTGGTCGAGGTGGATATTGAGATCGCCAAGAATCAGATAGTGGGAGAACCTCAAAGCCCTCATGGAAACCGCCTCCACACAGGCCTGAAGGAAAACTTGAGCCACTCCCGGCGGGCGATAAATCAAAGAGCCGCCGAGGGAGAAGTGGGCAGAGAAGCGAATACTGAAATCCAAGACTTCACAGCCACCCCAATTGCTAAGAATGCACTTAACAAACTCCCACTTCTCTGTAAAAATAACAGCCACCCCACCGCCTCTCCCTGTAGTCCGGTCTAACCTGCTAATTTTGTAGCCCGCAGGAATGGCCATTGACACTATTGGATCAGAGGAGCTGTCCAGCCAGGTCTCAGTGATAAATAAGAAGTCCAGAGAATTGTCTTCCAAGAGCTCGAACACCTCCAAATGATGCTTCTTCAGAGAGCGCACGTTAAGCAGTGCCGCTAAAATAGAAGGAGCACTAGGGATCAATGACAATCGCAATTTTTTCCTAATTTGTCCGGAGATTTTGTTTCTGATTTCCTGTCAAGTTGACAAGTGTACTGCTTATATTCTCGATTCCTTACGACGTTCACTTTCTACAGTATACTCTCATAGAAGAACATCTACAACTAGGAACAAGTGTCTGTGATAAGCACACTGCTTATCTATACTTGTTAAATTGACTGTCTCATTCAAATCTTTTAATTAATTGGTCTACCATGACAACACAGTCAATCCCTCTACCTCCTGTGTTTTTGGAAGAACCTGGTCCTACTTGTATGGAGTGGGAGGACTGGCTAGAAGGTTTCACAACGTATGTAGAAGCTATTGGTGGGGATGTATATGTAGCTTGTAGAAAATTAGCAATCTTGAAATTGAGCTTGGTTGTAAACGGAAGCAAAGTTTTGAAAACTCTTCCTAAACCTGTTATTAATGTAAGTGCTCTGGTGAAGATGCAACAGAAGAGAGTGAGGATGTTTATGAATTAGCTATAGCAGCGTTATCTGGGAACTATGGCAAGAAGTTAAGCATAGTCGTGGAAACACATAAATTATTTTTCTGCAAACAATTACAAGGGGAAAAGATTGAACAGTATGTAGCAGCATTAAGGAGATTAGCTATAACATGTAAATTTAGAGATCTCAGGGATGAGATAATCAGAGATCAATTGATAAATGGTACTAACAACACAAAGATACAAAAAAAGTTACTAAATTTATAGGATCCCACTTTAGAGAAGTCCTTAGAAATTGCCAAGTGCATTGAGAATACATCACAGTATGTGAAAGAGTTATCAAAAGCGGAGCCTACTGTTGATGCTAATACTCCGAAGATATGCGATGTAAGTAGCAACAAGAAAGGAGGGCATCCGGATGATAACAAAAACAGCGATAAGAAACAATTTTCGAATTTTAGAAGGTCATGTTTTGATGTGGGAGCAATAGGCACACTGCTGATGCTACTCATTGTCCTGGTTTAAAAAGTAGATGTTTTAAGTGTAAAAAAATAGGTCACTTTTCTAGAGTATGCAAAGCGAGTGACACTTCTCGTACCAAACAAGTTGTAAATGTCATTAGAGACAACTCAGTTGTCAATTCAGGAAGTGAAAGTGACATAGAGGTTTTAGGCATTAAAGAAATAGATGATACTAAAGACAAATCTAGCAACACGTATTGTCCACCTAAATGCAATATTTGTATTGATGACAAGAAATTAGCTATGTGTGCCGATTCATGCTCACCTATCACTTTAATTGATAAGCAAGTATGGATGGATTTAGGTTCCAATGAATTACAAACAGCTGATGTAAATCCTGTAGGTTACTGTGGCCACAAATGACTCATGCTTGGCTATTTTGTAGCAAAAATTAGGTTTCACAAAAGAGAGGCCACAGCTAAAATATATGTTGTAGAAAAAGGAAAATCATTGCTTGGGTGGAGAGAACAAACAGCCTTAAATATTATACTTGACCCCAACCATCCTATGCAAGTGTTGATGACTGAACCTCAATGCATTGATGAATGGGTAACCAGCTTTCCCAATCTTTTCAAAAAAGGTTTAGGTTTCTTAAAAAAATGTAATTCTCAAAGATGGGTCCTCTCCTAAAGTACACAAAGTTCGGAATGTTCCTTTGACTTTAAGAGAACCCCTCAAAAATGAATTGAATAGGTTATGTGAAGAAGGCATTAGACCCAATAGAAGCATCTGATTGGTTAAATCCAATTGTGATCGCACGCAAACTCAATGGCAGTATCCGCATGTGTGTGGACTTGAGGGATTTAAATGAATGAATTTGGGTGGACCGCCATCCGTTACCTCACATAAATGAGATGCTTGCCAGTGTGGACAACGGGAAGGTTTTCTCAACCTTAGACTTATCAAGTGCATATCATCAAGTTTTGTTACAACCTGAATCCAGACATTTGACTTCCTCCATAACTCCAGAAGGTGCATTTCAATTCATTTGCATGCCCTTTGGACTGGCATCTGCTTCAGCAGTTTTTCAAAGGGTGATGCAAGGAGTTTTGTAGGATTTCTCTAATGTGTTAGTGTTCCAAGATGATGTTTTAGTATGGGTTAAGGACAAGCTACAACATAAGATTTTAAGAATTGTATTTAGCAGATTAAAAGAAGCTGGTTTAACGATAAATTTACAGAAATGCTAATTCTGCAAATCAGAAGTAGATTATTTGGGTCATACATTATCTCAAGATGGTATCAAACCTAAACTCAAACTTGTGGACGATTTTGAGAAGGCTCCTATTCCGCAAGATAAGGACCAGTTAAGATCGTTTCTGGGACTGGCCGAATATTATTCGTGATTCATCTTTAATTTTTCTGACCATGTCTTTCCTTTACGTGAATTAATGAAAAGGAATGCAATGTATTTGCGGACTGATAAGTGTCAAAGTGCTTTTAATGATGTCAAAGTAGCTGTTGCAAAAGTTACCGCTTTAAAACCTTTCAATCCCAGACATAAAAGTATAATAGTAACAGATGCCAACGGATATGGTTTGGGAGCGGTTTTAATGCAATTACATGAGGGTAAAGAAAGAGTGGTGGCCTTCGCATCACGCACACTCAAGGGTGCTGAAGGCACGCACTCTACAATTGAAAAAGAGGCATTAGCATGCTGGTGGGGAGTACAGCATTTTCGCACTTTTGTGTGGAGCACCAATTTTGAACTGCATACGGACCATAAACCCCTCATTGATATATTTTCTACGGCCGGTGCAGGTAGAGCCACACCCCGTATAGCTAAGTGGATTTATCGGTTACAGGAATACAATTTCGTCTTAAAGTACGTTCCTGGAACTAGGAATGTAAATGCTGATTGTTTGCTTCATTTGCCTGTTGATAAATTGGAGAGTGATAAAGGGAAATCTGATGAGGATGAATGGATTGTTGCTAATTTAGTAGACGTGTGTCAAGCCATAGAGGAATCTGAGTGGAAACAAGCCATTGCTGATGATGAAATTATGAGTAAAGTGATAAAAAACTTACCAAATAATAATGGATGGAAATTGCACAATGACATGTTGATTTTGAGAAGGAGTGAGAAGTTAGTGCTTCCGGTCAGTATGAGGAATAGACTTTTGGAACTTTTGCAAGAAGGTCATGGTTGCATGACAGCTATGAAAAGAAAGGCTAGAGATGATTTTTGGTGGCCAGGTATGGACAGACACATAGGAAGATTTATAAGAGAATGTATTGCCTGCTCATGCAGTGATAAAGCTCATGTAGTACAAGAAACGCACATACATTCTGTAAAGTGGTCTATGCGTGCGTGGGGAAGAGTGGCCATTGATATTTGTGGACCTTTCGAACTATTAGGTGTGGGAGAAAAGTATGCATTAATGATTATGGACTATTTTTCTAAATGCCGGAGGTAACCTTTGTTCGAGAAGTTAAGACAAGTAATGTAATAAACTTTTGTGAGGAAATCTTTCGTAGAGAAGGATGTCCAGTGGGAATTTTATCTGATAATGGCCCCCAATTTACTTCTAGTGAGTTCAGCGATTTTCTGAAAAGATGGGGTATCAAACATTTTAAAACACCCCTTTATCATCCACGTGGAAATGGTTTGGTTGAGCGCTTTAACTGAGTCTTAGGAGAGTGCATCCAAATGGCCGTGCATGGTAATTTGTGTTGGAGGAGTTGTGTAAAAAAAATGTTGTGGAATTATAGAACTACTCCACATTCTGTAACTGGTGAATCACCGTTTTGTCTATTAAAGGGTAGAGTTGCGTGTACTATAGCCGGGCCTGCCTGGATGGAGAGATATAGTTAAAAAAAATTTGAATGTCAGAGCTGTACGGAACAAGGGGAAAATTACCAACTAGCATATGAGCGGAGTCTCAACAAGTTGGTTAAAAAACCAAGTGTTCAAAAATGGGATGTATGTGAGAGTACACATAGGAACTTCCTCTGGCAAAGGCAATTCCAGGTTGTCTGATATTAAAAAGGTTTCTGTGGTTAAAGGCGATTTTCTGATGGAAGATGGTGAAATTCCAAACGTGTTGCTATTTGCAGCGATGTGGAAGTTCAGGAGTGGTTAAAAATCAATCCTGTTGTAGATGACCAAATGTGTAACTTCAGAAGAAATCTCAGTACTCGTTCAAAGGTACTACCTAAAAAGTTTCAAGATTATATATGCGATTAATTTATGTGTTTCTTAAGTGAAAAACAATATGTTCTTTTTGCTTGTTATTTAAGAAATATTATATATGTTATATCCTATTAACTTAATAAGTGTAATGTTTGGTTCTATTCTCCTGGCAACCGGATCTTAGCAACTGCTTGCTTCTGTCACTGGATTCTGGATTGTGGAATCCAGTGGCAGTGGTGGATTTGCTGGAGGAGGAACGGCTGCTGGGGGTTACTGCTCCTATACTGAATAAAGCCTTCTCTTAAAGACGATAACTGCGATTGCCTCTTCTTAAAAACAACACCAGCCCTAGTGTCAGGTTCACACGCAATTACTTATAAGCTCTGTTAATTCACTCTTGACCGATTCACAGAGGCCCGCAGTCCTGGCGTTGTGAGGAGGGGGCACACTCGTAGGGCGCTCCGTATTACAGTTGCTGTTTGTGGCGATCTCTCCAAGAAAGGGGGGGGGGGGGTTGGACTTGGTGAATCGGGCCCTCTAGGTCATGGAATGCCGGGCCTGACCTTGTGGGTAGCTTTCCCGGCCCGGCATTGTTTATTTGAGCAAACATTCTGTTTAAATCCCATGTCCAAAGCACACCACCACACATGCTCAAGCCGTCCGTGCGAGCAGAGAGCATACCCTGGGCCTAGAGCACAGAAAGCGCCCCCTGGAAATAAGTGAATGGGCTGCGAGAGATACAAAGCCAAGGGGGGAGCTAATGTTTGCACTCATTTCTCAGAGCCCGTCTCAAAAATAGCGGTAGCCTATATTTAGCCCCGTCTTCTCCCTGCACTTGAAAAGTATTCTCTCTGAGGCTGGAAAGAAAAGCCTACAAGGCAAGCCACGCGACTAACAGGCCTCTTTATGTTCCAGGAGGAGATTTTTTGGAACATATTCCAGGCGGTTAAAGGGAGGGGCATTGTTCGCAATACTCTGGAAGGCAACGCGCTGTTAGAGACCCTCCCTTCAAGGATGAGTGACGCAGATTCTGTCAGAGCTCCAGTGCACAATGGGATGCTTTTGGAGTGCGGGGATGACCAGGGATGAGGTAGAGCCAGACATGTCCCTGAGGAGCAACGCTGCAGCGCGCTGCAGACAACAGACAGAGCTGGATACTAGAATAGTTCAACATGCAGTGAGAGAAAATCCCTTGTTTGCAGGGGCATGAACGGAATGGGTGCAGCTAGGCTTCTTATTTGCAGGGGCGTGAATGGAATGGGTGCAGGTAGGTTCCTTGTTTGCAGGGGCGTGAATGGAATGGGTGCAGGTAGGGTCCTTGTTTGCAGAAGCGTGAGCGGATTGGAGGATACAAGGCTCCTTGTTTGCACGGACGCGAGCGGATTAGCTGCAGCTGGGCTCTTTCTTTGCAGGGGCATGAGCGGATTGGGTGCAGCTAGGCTCCTTTTTTACAGGGGAGTGAACAGATTGGGCGAAGCAAGGCCCCATGTTCGCAGGGGCGTGAGCGGACTGGGTGCAGCTAGACTCCTTGTTTGCAGGGGTGTGAGCAGATTGGATGCAGCTAGGCTCCTTTTTTTGCAGGGGAGTGAACAGATTGGATGAAGCAAGGCTACTTGTTTGCAGGGGCGTGAACGGATTAGGTGCAGCTAGGCTCCTTGTTTGCAGGGGCGTGAGCAGATTGGGTGCAGCTAGACTCCTTGTTTGGAGGAGCAAGAGCGGATTGGGTGCAGCTGGGCTCCTTGTTTGTAGGGGCGAGAGCCGATTGGGTGCAGCTAGACTCCTTGTTTGTAGGGGCGAGAGCGGATTGGGTGCAGCTAGGCTCCTTGTTTGCAGGAGTGTGAACGGATTGGGTGCAGCTGGGCTCCTTGTTTGCAGGAGTGTGCACAGATTGGGTGCAGCTAGACTCCTTGTTTGCAGGGGCGAGAGCAGATTGGGTGCAACAAGACTCGTTCTTTGTAGGGGCGAGAGCAGATTGGCCTCAGCTGAACTCCTTGTTTGCAGGGGCGTGAAATCCGTGAATGGAATTGGTGCAGCTGGGCTCCTTGTTTGCAGGGACGGGAACAGATTGGGTGCAGCTAGACTCCTTGTTTGCAGGGGCGAGAGCAGATTGGCCTCAGCTGGACTCCTTGTTTGCAGGGGCGTGAAATACGTGAATGGAATTGGTGCAGCTGAGCTCCTTGTTTTCCGGGGCGGGAATGGAATGGGTGCAGCTAGGCTCCTTGTTTGCAGGAGCATGAGCGGATTGGGTGCAGCTGGGCTCCTTGTTTGCAGGGGCGTGAGCTGAATGGATGCACCAGGCTCCTTGTTGGGAGTTTTCGGGGTGTGGTGTTGATATATTGACGGACAACCGGGGACTGAGGAGGATGGGAAAAAAGCAGCTGTTGCCATGGGAAATATACCTGCTCGATGGGGTCAGTCTGGTTATGATATTTAGGGGCCAGTAATGTTGTGCCGCCCAGCCTCCGGGATGTGGGCTGAATGGCTGTGTAAAGTGTTACAAGGATGCGAGCCTTTGGGACACATTGTGGGCATGGGAAGTTATTATGGAGTTCTCTCACTTAATTCTGCAATAAAAATACGTTTTCAAAAAAAAAACAGGCTCCTTGTTTGCAGAAGCGTGAACGGATTGGGTGCAGCTGGGCTCCTTGTTTGCAGGGGTGTGAACGGATTGGGTGCAGCTAAACTCCTTGTTTGCAAGGGTGAGAGCAGATTGGGTGCAGCTAGGCTCCTTTTTTCAAGGGGGGTGAACAGATCGGGTGAA